>NC_091754.1:25376904-26086904 GCF_043380555.1 Nothobranchius furzeri | reverse complement strand
CTCTCCATCTTGGATGTGCTGGCATGCAGTGATCACACGTGCTGCTAACAGAACGCCAGAGGCCTTTTGCGGGGGTGATCTCTCCCTCTGATGTCATAATGTATTAACTAGCGCGCACATTGTAAATGACGCCATTGCTCTTAATTTACATGGGAGATGAGATGTTTAGGACCCCTGAGGGACCTCTCTCTGGTGTTTATTCTCTTCATTTATCTTGAAATAACTTTTCTTTAAGGCTAAAGCAAATTCAATGTTTTTTTTAAGGTTTATATTATTTTTAAGTGACCAGAATCACTTTCTTGCCTTTTTTCCCCTTCCTAATTTTCACCATTCCTATACATGATTTTCTTTACTTTTTTTTTATTTTGTAATTCTTCCTTGTTTCCGTTTCCAGCGACGCTCGCTGTAGAGGCTCTGATGGGCAGTAGGGAGGTGGGGCGTTAATGCAATAGGGGAGACCTTCTGTAGAATTTGAATGTTGATCCGTGTAACCAAATGTGCCACCTCGTATCCATGACTACAGGCTCCTGGTCCACACTGCACTCACCTCTCAGTCATCGCTCAGTGCTCGTGCTTCATATTGTGCCACATTGATCATGTTAGAGTTTTGTTCTCCAGTAGGTGTCTGTAGCTACGTGAGGATACTGACGGAAGAATAATAAAAGTGTGTTTTGGTAACACTTTTGAGTAACTCCAGTTGATTTGCTTCTGCAGCTTCATGCAGTTTTAAGAAGTACCTCTACTGATGTTGTTTCTGTCTTGTGATTACAGAGAGATGTATACAAAAGACTTGGTTATTCTTGATTAATTGGGACCCGGAACAGGCGACCTGAAGCTGCACATTTATAAATCCAGAGTATTTCGTAAAACCAGACCAAAACCAGATATTCTGACTGGTTTCTGTATCGAGGGACACAGCTCTGTCAGACCTGGACATTTTTTCTGTTCCACTCTGAATCATTTCCTGTCTAATGAACAGTAGCTTAATGAAGCTGGACTTTGGGAGCGTTCAGTTTTGAATAGGTTTTCTTATTCCCTCTCAAACCAAATACGCCGTCACCTGAGTCAGAGCTGAAATTGTAAGGCCAAACCTGTTATGTGCATTTGTTTACCAGTGGAAGTGTTGATGGGGTCCTCAGCTTTTATACGATATATCTGAATGTTATTGAGCACTGTTATTTAATTCTTGTCTCCACTGTATGTATATATTCAAAATAAGAAGAGGTGCGTGTATGAATCATAAAGATCCAACTATGGTACTGTATCACCGACGTGATGAGAATTGAGATACTTTTGTTCAATAAAAACTTTTGACAAAGAGTTGTGACTTGGTATGCTTATTAGTCTAGAGAAAGGGGCAGCCACAAGGAAGGAGGCCGAGGACTAGTGAGTGTGAGAGTCACTCTTCAGGATGAAACATTTGAATCGATAAGTACATCAAGGATAAGGTCCCAACAGATGTGCTCAGTGAATGTCTCAGGCAATGGTGAACAGAGGAGGAGACAATGGAAATACCATCGTGGGAGAGCAAACCCCCATGAGATGTACCACTGACAGATAACTGAAGAGGCTGATGTCAAGAAATCCTACCAATGGCTAGAAAGAGCTGGTCTGAAGGACAGCGGAGTGGAACTCATCATGGCTGCACAGGAACAGGCCCTGAACACCAGAGCAACAGAGGCCAAGATCTACCACAGCAGACAAGACCCAAGGTGTATTCTGCAAAGAGGTCCCTGAGACAGTCCACCGCATAACTGCAGGGTGTAAGATGCTGGCAGGGAAAGCAGGCATGGAACGCCACAACCAAGTGGTTAGCATACAAGAACATCTGTGCAGAGTATGGACTGGAAGCCCCAAGGTCAAAATGGGTAACACCTCCTGAGGTGGTAGAGAACGAGAGAGCCAAGCTCCTGTGGGACTTCCAGATCCAAACTGACAAGATGGTGATGGAGAACCAATCGGACAGTGTGGACAAACAGAGGACAGCAGTGGTTGATGTGGTGATGGCAACACCAGGAAAAAGGAACTAGAAACTAGAGAAGTACCAGGGCCTCAAAGAAGAACTTGAGAAAGCCTGGAGACTGAAGACATCAGTGGTGCCCGTGGTCGGGGGCACTCAGGGCAGTAACCCCCAGACTGGAGGAGTGGCTAAAGCAGGTCCCAGGAAAAACATCACACATCTCAGTCCAAAAAGTGCAGTTCTAGGAACAGCTAAGATACTGCAGAACCCTCAAGCTCCAGGCCTCTGGTAAAGGACCTGAGCTTGGAAGGATGAGACCACCTGCGAAGCGTGAGATGGGAATTTTGCTATCACCGTCAAATGACCAAACAAGTACCGTATGTCCACCTCACTCTCCTGAAACATGTAAATATCAGTTGGTAGTATCAGTCAAGTTTTACTTACCGGACCAGCATTGGCGCTGCTTGCCGACAGGCAGGGCAGGCCATTGCTTGGGCCTGCAAGCCATAAGGAGCCCCTAGAGAGCTGACACTCTAAACCTAGTTCAAACTGCAACAGTAGTGAGACGTTGAAAAGCTGTTAGCCATTTCACACGCCTGGACGAGGCACCCCCTCTGTCCTGGCACTTCCTGGAATAACAACCCTCCCTGGCCTTCCCCTCCTCAGCATGCTTTCCAGTCTTCACCGGACAGCAGGTCTTTTTGCTTGGGGCCATACGACCAGACCAATACCATGTTAAAAAAAAGACCAACATCGGTCGATACCGATGTTGATATATTGTGTATCTAAAATATAGAGCCTTTTAAATAACCTACATTTGGAGAAACAAATTAGTTGTGACTGGAGCCGACATCATCACATTACTGGTAAATATTAGCCTGGCAAGCTATCCATTATATGAATGTTAATATGTAGTCTGGCCACGACCCATAGACAGAGCTTGATCGTGGGGCAGGATCTACAGTTGTCTCCACATGCTATTGGACAACAACCAACATGATGCACTCCCCGCTATGGATGTCCGTCTATAGGGCAGACTGCTATTCACTCAAAGCAGATGCAAATACATCCTTTTTTAAATAAAGGACTTACCTAGCTATGTCTGCTCTTGAAAAGCCAAAGTCTAAGTAGTCCAAAGCCGTTTCAAGTGAGCTGCTGCCATCTTAGCTGTTCCGCTCCGCTGCATCGTCCCGCCCACCAAACCAATAAAGTGCTGTGGTTGGCATAACGTCAAACAGATCAGGTGAATGGTAGACCTGTGGCTACACCAACATGCAGAGCAACATTGTTTTTGCTTTGGCCACTGTCAGTCTAGATTACTAGGCTAGGTAAATATTAGTATTTTTTGGCACAATTAGCAGCAGACCAACTGTGACAAAAGTAGTTTAATAATTTATAGTTAACAGTGGTAATTAGAAATGTTTTCATTTAGATTAGAGGTTTTTTCAGGACGGCGGCCTATTCTCTCTTAGATACAAACGCTGTTCACAGAGGTGTTTTCATTTTTATTTTTTTACAACAAGATAATGTTTAATGGCCTTTCTTTCAACTCCACTCTAGACCGAATCCAACATTTTCATCGATTACCTAAAAGTTTAGTATCAGATCCAATCATTTTTAATATTTCATCTCATTCAGGGTTGTGTGGAGCTGCCCTTCTTTTGGTCGAACGATGGCAACAACTGTTGAGTTTAACATCAGAACTAATGTTGTTATGCTCTTGCCAACTTCTCCATTGACTGGGATTGAATTGATCGTCTGTCGCCATGCTTGATTGTAATCACTGATGATCAAAGTCTGCCAGGTTTCTGAGTGGATGGATTTGCTCTGTGAAAGAAATTTTCCTCATGGGAGTGTTAAACTGGGATGAATGATCTGAGATGTTAAACCTCAAAGCTGCAGAGTTCCTGTGAAGGTTCTGTTTCCTGTAAGATCTGAGACTTTTGCCTTTTAGGAGTGTTTTATCCTGTCTAACAGGTTTTTATCTGTGGCTAAATCTGAGCAACCTTAGAGTATTTTTTTATTTTTTCAGTTTTACACATTTATGAGTGCAAACTGGAGCCACTCAGTTGGATTCATGGTTCATATTCTCTTGTTTTTTATTCTAAATGTCATTTTCAAGGGAGTTAAAAAGGTCAGACACGTTGTCATGTCGATTTAAAGCATCCAACTGCCTAAAGGACAAGCTGTGACTACCTCAATTCTCCACATGATGGCAGTATCGAGCCTCCAGCCACTTCAAACCTTGAGGCTGAAGCTGGGTTGAAGAGACTAGTGAATTCTTAATTTATTGATTGATCTGCTTGTGTGGGTTTGAGTCAGATTGTATCTGAACAATTCAGTTTACATCAGAAAATTGAACTTGATCAGCAGCATCTGTAATTTATAAAACAGTCTCAGTTAAAGGATGAGGTCACTTATCTGTCGACTGGTCTAACCGGACGACATGCATGAGCAGAGATCTGGAATGGTTTTAGGAAACAGGAAACCAGTGGGGATGAGGCTGCTTAATTTTAAAAGGTGAAGACAAATGGGTCAAAAAGCTGAAGCTGTAAATCACTGCAAAATCCTCATTTCATTCAAGTTAGATCTTATTGTACTTTTTTCATCATTTTAAGCTCATAGTAATAAAGAAAAGGTGATCAACGCTGTTGATATTTCTGAAAAATAATCTAAATTATTAAAGCTAATTTAGCTGAGTCATGAGCAGTAGACCAGATGAGGGGGAGCTCCACCAGGGTTGTCGTCTCTGTGTTTTGCAGATGATACTGTCCTGTTGGTGTCTCCAGGCCTTCGGCGAGCACAGGGGTGGGTGGCTGGGATTGGGAGTCACCACCTCCAAGCCTGAAGCCTTGGTTCCCAACCAGAAAAGAGGAATCTTTGCTTCAAATGGAAGACTTGAAGACAGATTATGACTCCATTGTTAAGAATGAGAGAATACTGCTCCTCCTCATCAAACGGAGTCAGCAAAGGTGGCCTCTTGGTCTTACAGGGAGGAGACCCAGACTTTTCAGAGAGATCATGTATCCTTTTTGGTTTGAGATCCCCCAGGAGGAGAAAGAGGAGTGTGTCTCCCTCCAGAGCCTAAGTGAGCCAATGTGTCAGAAACAAGACCTTATTGATTACTGACTTGACAGGCAGGCCACAGTTTGTCCGCCTGGGAAACGTCCTGTCTGATGTGGTGGTCAGTGATGTAGGAGCTCCACAGGGAACTGTGCTTTCGCCTTTCCTCTTCACCTTCTGCAACTCCATGTCATGCCACCTGCAGAAGTTTTCTGATGAATCGGCTGTTGTGGGGTTTACAAAAGAGGGAGAGGAGGATGAGTACAGAGCACCGGTAGATAACTTTGTGGAGTGGTCTGAACAGAATCACCTGAGGCTGAATGTCAGTAAAACAGATGGTGATGGACTTCAGGAAGAAGAGGATGCCTTCACAGCCACTACAGATCAGAGGGAGGGTTGTAGAAGAAGTGGAGAACTACAAGTGCCTGGGTGTTGTGATAGACAACAGACTGGACTTCTAACACAGAGGCTGTATACAACAAGGGATTAAGCAGAGTCTGTTTCTTGAGGAAGCTGAGATCCTTCAATGTGTGCAGCAAGATGTTGGAGATCTTTTACCAGTCTGTTGTTGCCAGCACCATCTTCTTTGCTGTCATGTGTTGGGGCAGAAGCATCAGAGCCAGCGACACTAATGGACTTAATAAGATCATTCAGAAGGCTGGCTCTGGACTTGTTTCAGACTGGACACCTTGGAGACCGTGGTGGAGATGAGGATGCTGAAGAAACTTCTGTCCATCATGGACAATGACCAGCATCCCCTCCACCACACAGTAGACAGACAGAGGAGCACCTTCTCACACATGCTGCTACAGCTCCACTGTCGAAGGGAAAGATAAAGGAAGTCTTTCCTACCGTATGCCATCACAACTACACCTGAATCATGATATACAGTCAGTGTGTTTTTCATGTTTTATTGTTCTATCTATCTATCTATCTATCTATCTATCTATCTATCTATCTATCTATCTATCTATCTATCTATCTATCTATCTATCTATCTATCTATCTATCTATCTATCTATCTATCTATCCATCCATCCATCCATCCATCCATCCATCCATCCATCCATCCATCCATCCATCCATCCATCCATCCATCCATCCATCCATCCATCCATCCATCCATCCATCCATCCATCCATCCATCCATATGTTTTTATTTCCACATCTTGATCATCAGAAGGGAAAAAAAAACAACCATAACAATAAAAGAAATAAGAAAATGGCTTTCAAGGTTAGACATTTAAGAAACTTGTTCTTCTTAGTTAATGCTACAGAATCTCGGCTCTCCTGACGGCGTTTGTCCGTCTCCGTCAGTCTTTGTTCAGGAATCACCAGCCTAATGCAGCTGCTGGTGTAAAGTGCTTTGAGTGAGCAGTTGGACTAAAGCCGAGTGCTTTGTAGATGTGTTTTATTGACTTTCACTGCCACCTTTTCAAATTCTACAACAAACTATATTTTAAGAACATAAAGTTCCAAACATGTACAGGCATTGGAAAAATCACTTAGCAGCCGATCAGAGGGAAAGCAGAAAGCTTTCTAATTCCTTCGGTGTCTGGAAAAAGCTCTGATTTGGCCGGAGGGCTAACTGCACCAACTAATTTACAACAAAGTCGCTTTCTTTTATCAAAGGTGCAGATTAAAAATGTTTGGTTTGATTCCAGTCGAGTTACCATTCATTCACTCCTGGTCCAGCAGGATGATAAATCCCACACTAGCTGACGATGCTTAGACTTGCACGCCGTCGGTGTTTGGCACAAGAAAAGGGAGGTTGGAGGTGAAGGTTGGGCGACCATCTGTGTAAACAGCTTTTTATCCATTTATGACGGGAAAAAATACATAAAATGTTGTTTTAGTAAAACCAATTTACTTTTAAGGGAAACAGATTTTACAGGTTATACAGCTGAAAAATTCTTCTTCAAACTATTCAGAAGTTTTTAAAATGTTTTTTTCCAGAATTTAAGATCAGTAGCATTTTCATAATTATTTTTGAATATTCCTGAAGTTAACATTCACCAGAAAGGCCAAAAAATGTGAGAAATCATTCATCCCTGCTGCTTTTATCCTTTTGAAAAAGCTAATGTCAGTAATTATCTTCTGTTGGTGTAAATTGGTTGTTGATTATTAAAATAATTATGCTTATTTCCACTTGAAAATAAGAAACAATCATTTATTTTGTCATTGTGTGTAAAACACAGCAGTGTTTCAGTTGTAATCTTGTGACATCAGAAATATGCAGATGAGGACTTTTGTCATCAACATAAGATTGTAGGAGAGGAGTAGAGTTTGTTTTCCTAAAAGAAAATTTTAAATATTAAGCTTGTGACTTAGAAGACTCAGAAGCGGAATAAAAAAAAGTTAAAGGAGAGAAATAATGGCCTTTTTTTCCTGAAGTTATAATAGTTCAATGGTCGATATCAAACATGTTCATGAAGTTTTTTGCATTCAAACCCTCTCACATAAAGTGATTTTAGCAGTTTTATTGTTGACATTTTCAGTAACTTCCAGAATGAGCCGTTTCTTGACTCTGTCACTTTAAGAAAACAAGCTGGAGCTGGCCACGCCCATCCATACCAACTCAGGTTGCTGTAAGCTTGAGCTCCGATTTACTTAAGCTATCTATTTAGAAAAAGGATTATCTGCTTCTTCATTGACGGTGTATGACGGACTGCCCCGTTTACTGGTTTCCATAGCGATGAATACGTCATGTTTGAAAAGATAGTTTGAAAGGCAACTGTAGATTTTGCCCCGCGACTGAGCTCTATGGATCGTTGTCATCCTATATATTTACTTAAATGGGATGGCTTGCCAGGCTAAGTGCTTATTGAGGCAGAGGAGAGCCAAGTGGGAGCACAAAAACATGCAAAATATGAGTTTTGCATAAAATGTCTAATTTAAAAGCTTTAAAAAATGACTAAAACTCTGACATTTTGTCAATAGTATAAATGAAAGTGTTTGCAATGTTTTTATTTTTCTCTTAGACTGATATGGGACACAACTCCAGAATTAGTCTGTTCTAATGATGCTGTCCCGCTGACTCCTCCCTAACACATGTGTAGCGGAAATCCACATGTCATATTCTCAGATTAACTTTAGTCGGATTCACACAAAGAAGGACATAAGCATTTTCACACAAAGCTTTTCTTTCTCTCACACTTAGCAGCAAAAAGGGGATTTTGAATCAGGCCTGCAATCAAATAAATTCCAAGATCCCTTTTCAGTACATCTGGTAACGACTACGATTCTCTCCCAGGGTCGTAAATTGCACCAATTTGACTGGGTTTTCCTTCTTTACCAATCCGAGAAGCAGGACAATATCAGAAACCGGTCTGTTTTACATCCACCCGTCAAGACTGACCCGATGGGGGTAGTCGTAAAACTTCTCTGAGGTTTCCTTCTGGAAGCTTCAAGACTTGAGTACTTATAAAGCCTTGTGTTTTTGTTTATCTACAATCAAAGAAGGTGTTTTAGGTTGGTTACCATAAAAAATTGAGGTGTTCAAAGTAAATGTTTAAACTCTTATGAGTTACAAACTTAAATGGTTGTTTGTGTTCCTCTTTCATGTTAAACATCTGCCAGTTTTGTTTATTCAATTAAAATTCATGCTAACGGTAAAACTGTCCAGTTTTAAGACATGAATTTAGTTCTTTCCTGTTTAAAATAATACTTTTGATGCCCCATCTGGATAAGTTTGGTAAAATTTGATATGAACTTTCACTGTTGGAAAGATTGAGTTCTTTGAAAGAGCCATAGTGCCATCCAGTGGTTAATGAGTGAAATACATGTGGACGTGATCAAGAAAGGTTATAAAGGCCAGAGTTCAAACCTCGTGGCTGCAGAGCAAAGAACAAAGACGCCTTAAGCAAATCCCTGCTAGGCTTTTCCATCTCGCCTAGCAACGCTCTCAAAGTTCCCAAGTCATTAGCGCTCCCAAAAGTACAGTAGAACTCAGCGGCAACTCCATTTGTTTTGTTTTTTTTTACCTTCTACGTCAAACCGGAAGTCAGTTTGGTCCGGTTTAGTTTTCACATTAAAAACTAATTTGGAGTGTTTTTTCTGATTCAACTTTGTTTTGGATCATGTGGATCCGTGCTCTGAATTCCACGTTTTGGTGAAGTTGAAGTGAAGGAACCTAAAGTCAAGCTATTTCAGGGCAACGCTTCTCCTGAACTCAACAGACTCCGTTGACCAACTCGGGGGCCAGAATCCTACAGTCCAAGAAGCCTCTTCACATGAGCAAGGACTCCAAGGCTGCCTCAGCCCTTTGGCCACCCTCTGGCAACGAGGAGACAGGTCTGTGCATCATTTCATTTGGCTGACTTTTTAAGCTAAGCCCGATTAGCGAATTCAGATTATAAAATTTTATGGCATTTTATTTCGATCCAATTTCACATTAGCTCTCAAGATTTATCCTCCTTTCTCTGCTGTCCCCAACTCTCATTTGCATACACACAAACACACACATGAACACACCCCCTCCTGCATCCATACTAACACACACACACCCACTTCACATTAACTCACATGAAAATTCACCTGTTCCCCTTTAGAGATTATTCCCAATTCTACTATAATCTTGTGTGTCATCAAATTTCCACTTTTATTACAGATCAGTTATTTCAAATCACTGCTATAAAGCTTTGGGTTAACCATTTTCTTAATTCCATGCATGAAACTATAAATTATGTTTGATCCATTTGTCAAAAATGGTGTCAAAAAACTGACGTTTGTAATAAACTCACAAAACATAAATAACGCCTGATCATTTCTAGCGATCTCGAGAATGATAAATGATAAATGACCTGCACTTGTATAGCGCCTCTCAGAGAAAGGACTCCAAAGCACTTTACACTACAGTGTAACATTCATCCATTCACACACACATTCACACACTGATGGTGATGAGCTACCATGTAGCCACAGCTGCCCTGGGGCGCACTGACAGAGGCGAGGCTGCCGAGCACAGGCACCACGGGTCCCTCCGACCACCACCAGCAGGCAAGGTGGGTTAAGTGTCTTGCCCAAGGACACAACAACAGAATTCTCTGTCCGGAGCCGGGATCGAACCTGCAACCTTCCGATTACTGGACAACCCGCTCAACCTGTTGAGCTACTGCTGCCTCTTAATAGTTGGCACATCCTGGCAAGAATTCATCCTTTAATTTGTGGTGTTAAATTTGAGACTGTTACATTAGATTACATTGAAGAAATCCGAATATTGAGCACTGAGCTACCTCTGTCTGATGAAGTCCAAAAATAGCAGTTTAATGAGGTTGTCCTTTGTGCACCAGTGGCTGTATGAACACTTCTATTTACAGATGGCTCATTGACTTAGCTGCAGAGCATTTTTCTACATCTCCGCCCTTTTACAAACCTGCTCTAACCGTAGGTTCTGACCGGTGTGTCAGGTTAGTCTGAGCCGAGACCTTAGCCTGTCAGAGATCATGCTGTATGACCTCAGGAGAGACTTGTATGGCTGCTGCAGGACTATAATTGCCGCTTGATGTCAGTGACCTCCTCTGTCAGAGCGATCTACCCAAACACAACCCAGGAACGGCTCCAGGAACAGCTAACAGCCTGAGGCTCTGACCTGGCCTCCAAACTCCCCAGAACATAATCAAATGGAGCATCTGCTGCATGGGCCAGAACACGTCCAGTCCTTCGAGGATCCCATCCTGCTGCTTACCAAAAGAATCTGCTGCCAAAACCCCAGTGGCAGAGATCAAAGGACGGCCCAGAGGAAAGCCGAGACATCACATTGTTTATTCGCTCCACTTAGAGGCCAATAAAACTGAATCACTGTCTCCTATCATCCCTCCATCACACCAAACTCTCCAGCTCAGTTTTAACTATTGTTCCTGACCACAAAATGTATTTCTGATCTTATTTCTAAACCCGTCCGTCATCTCTGCACCCCCACCCCCCTCCTATCGCGTTGTCGACAGTACCACCTCTCCGCTCACCGTTCCAGGTACCTCTGCAATGACCATTTAAAGCCCCTCAGGTCGTTCTGACCCTCTCATGCTCTCACTGAGACCCTGTCCTGCATGCAGCATGTCCTATCACATGTCCTCAGCAGACATAATAAAACTCCAGGTGGACATCCACATCACACCTGCATGTTTCATACAGACACTCCACACTTTGAGTAGACTTTTATAAGAACTTGTGCTGCAGAAGCACTCGGAATATTCCTTAATATGTTAATTTTTTTTCTTTTCTAACTTTGAAAACTGCTATTATTTTGTCTCAGACGTTGCATTAGAACACAGTTATTCAGATGAATTCATGCTGACAGATGACTCAAGATTACCATTAAACTGTCACGCTGAGCAGGAGGAGGTAGGACCCAGAACGCAGAAGCCCAGAATGACTCGAGGCAGGAGTGGTTTTAAGAAAATAAATTCCTTTTATTAAAGGAGGGTGAAGAAAAATCCAAAAGGCGCAAAACCAAGCTTAATCTCAAGAAACACAGAAAGCTCACTTAAAGCACGAACCTGGAGAAATTTCGAGAGACAAAACAACGCTGACAAACAACAATGGACCGACAAACACTGAGGGACAAGACAGGGCTTTTAAACACAGAGGGAGGTGATCAGATGAACAGGTGACAGGTGTGAGTGATCTGGAGGGAAGGCAGGTGCATTCAATAAACTAAATGTGGAAAGAACTAAGCAGGAGAACCTGGAGGAGAACAGGAGGAGGCTGGGGACAGAGGGACACAGACAAAAACTGCAACACTTAGACTAAATATTTCCTGCTGTCTTGTTTCCTTTTCTCCCGTTTTCTGTCTCCTCCTTTAAAAGCGGTTGGGAGTTCGGCCAGCGTGCAAACCGCAGGTTTGTCTGCATCTGTTACTGAAATGCTTTCAGCGTCTTCTCTTCGCTGCTCTTCACACCACTTTTCAAATAAACCTAGAAAAGGCTCCTTGAATAAAGTCCACGTACACCTCCACGTTCTTCTCTCTGTGCAATCGTCCCAAAGGAACAAAACACTAAGAGCTGGTTTGTGTAAAGAATTTCCCACTTTTCAAATATTTAGCATTTTGTACAAACTTCCCTCACAAGGGAATTCTGCTTGTTGTAAATTACTCAATCTCTGTGGGAAATTAAACCTCCAGTTGTTTTTTTTTACTTTTAAAATGAGTTCATTGGAAGACTTCCTGTGTTGCTGATCATCCTTGTGATTCCAGACTAGTTCATCTGCAGCTCTGAACAAATCAGCAACATCTGAACTCGTCTGCCTCGAGACGCTCATGTGTTGATCAAGGGACGGTCTTGATCAACACCGCCGCCTGAAAATCTTTGAAAAAGTTTTCGTCACCTTTTGTATTTTTCATCAGATTTACTGAAGATGAAACAGAAACACCTGCTGGTCTGGAGTCTTTCTTGTCTTTAACGAGGTTTGTCCTCAGTCAGAGTCCTGCTCATCGTCAGAACCTCACAGCTTTGCTCCTGCTGGTGTCCACGGAGAAGATTAACGTTAAAAATAAATGAGCTTGCTCTAAAGCGGAGGTTGAATTTCTGGATAGCAGGTGTGAAAACTGTCAGAATTGTATTTTGTGTTTAATCCTGAACGTGTCTCACTCCTTATGTAAAGAAAACCAGCACCAGTTTACAATAAGGGTATTACGATCTGTTCCCCCCTCTGACTCTTGGTCTTGTTCTCCCCTAATTAGTTGTTTATTGGACTCACCTGCCCCTTGCTAACATATCCACGTGTTTCTCATGATCTCTGTCTATTTATACCCCTGTTTTGTAGTGTTTTCACCCGTTTGTGTCATCCTAGCTGCCATCAGTCATTAAAGCCATTTTTACCATGTTTCTGCCTCCCGGTCTACCACCACTACAATGTAACGAAGGGTCTTTATTATTAACAATACTTAGTGCATTATTAAGCATTAATAAACAAATTATCCCTTTATTAGCAGTACCGTTACTGTTAACTATTAAGCATTAGGACATAGGGCCAATTACATAATCCGTCCATCCATAGTCTGAGCCCGCTTTGTCCATGTGGGCTCGGGGGGTGGGGGGGGGGTGGGGGGGGGGGGTGCTGGTGCCTATCTCCAGCGGTCAATGGGCAATCAGGCGGGATACACCCTGGACAGAGAGCCAGTCCATCGCAGGGCAACACAGAGACACATAGGACAAACAATCACACACACACACACACAGCTGTTGTTCAGCAGCATTCACTGACAGCAGAGTTATGTGTAATTACAGCAGAAATGGAGGATGGAAATGGTTTTGCCTTGATGCACACACACACACACACACACACACACACACACACACACACACACACACCCCTAAGGACAATTTAGACAGACCAATCAGCCTAACAGTCATGTTTTTGGACTGTGGGAGGATGCCGGAGTACCCGGAGAGAACCCATGCATGCACAGGGAGAACATGCAAACTCCATGCAGAAAGATCCCAGGCCGGGAAGCGAACCCAGGACCTTCTTGCTACAAGGCAACAGCTCTAACCACTGCACCACTGCGTGGCCCCCAATTACATAATATGGTGCTTTAATAGTTTATTAATGCTTAGTAATGGACTAAAAAACATTAAAGAGACAATGTGTAGTTTTTACCATTAATCTCTGGAAAAATTGGGCTTCATTCTTTAGCTTGGCCCAACACCGTTCTGACATCCGATCTGTAGCTCCTCATGAATGTGGACTCTCGCGATGGCGGTGAAGAAGCTCTGAAAGTGACCAACATTTGCTGCCATTTTTTCACATACTTGAACAACTAATGAAAATACAAACAACGGAACTCCGTTTGTTTAGCTTGTTGCATGTAGTGACGGATTTCCGCCCTAACCATACCGCTCCAAAAATGTCTGAACCTACAATAGAGTGTCACGCAGTCTCCCTCACAACCATCTACCTCCTCAAGGGAGGAACCGCAGAGCCGCTCAGACCATCCGAACTCCATTACCCAACATCCCCAGCGCCAGTCTTCCGGTTCACGTCACCCGCCCAGTCTACTTAAGGAAGTGCCGCACAACGCCGGCTCACTCAGTCATCGTTCTCACCGAACTGAACTCAGAGTCCAGACCAGATCGTTTCAGATCACTCAGCCTGTGCAAACCAGATCAGCCAGATCTAAGAGACCTGACAACTCTTAGAAGTCAGCCCTGTGCTGTGGGAGCCGCCGTGCTCAGCTGTAATCTTCACACCGCTGTGCACCCGGCTCCTAGATTAATCAGCGTGCTCACTCCACCCGGTGTCAGTTCACTCCGCGCTTGGGTTAAGAAGCCACGCCACATCTCCAACTCTCGCTCAGCTCGAGTCAGCCACTACACAGAGGGGCCTAAAAAGTCTTGTAACTGTAGCGGCCCGGGCAGGTTGTCTAGACCGGTTTTACAACGGGGACAAAAAAATACAAGCCGACCCTCCTTGTTCCATACCAAAAATGCTGGTCCAAATGGGGCTTTAAACTCCATGTTTCCTTCTACGGGAGCCCGTGAGGACAAAATGCATTTACTGATTTGTAACAAGACATTACGAAACATTCATAAACATTGTCTAAAGCCTGGTTTATGCTTCTCCATCAGCTCCGCAAGGGACACACACGCACGGATTGACGGAAGCGTTTTGGTCTTTTACTTCTCCGTCTCCTGGAGAGTGTTACAAAGCAATTGCCCGGCAGGACACCAGAGGGCGTAGCGCTGTTCTGTGGTATCCTGTCATGTATCGGTCCAAGATCGTGTGTTTATATTGTGTTTTTTGTGTATATAAGAGACTTTTAACACAGACATATTTGTCTCTCATTCTCCCACCGCTTCATGCGCTCCCCACCTCTAAACCCACGTTTCCTGTCATTTCCGTCCACAAATAAAACGCTTGCTGCGTATCTTTTCACTCCTCCAGTCACGGGAGGATGAAACATTCATATTTCTAGAGTTTTTTCGCGAGGTATTCTTCAAGCTTCTCCGTGTCTGCCGCTAGTTAAACTCGGCTCTCTTTGCAATGGCGGCGCTGTAAACAACAGCGGCGTCCTGACCAATCACAAGCTTGCGTAATCCGTCTCGTTCGACGGATGTTTAAAAAAGTGGGCTCGACTCCGTATGTACTTGCGTGCCCTACGCAAGGACGGATAATGGCGTTGCGTGTCTCCGCACTGACGCAGATGGAGAAGCATAAATCAGGCTTTACACTTTAACGCGTTTCCTCTTTGCCAGTGATGAAAGGGAGTCTGATGTGCTTGTCGTTTTGCTGAAGTGACTGAGGGGGATTTAGGTATCTACTGGCCTCTATCACCAGTGATAATACACACATTCACTTTAATGAAGGGACACTTACTGTAGGTGTCACTGAAAAACCTCCTATAGGGTTGTGACTGTATGCAACAGCAGTAAGAGACTTTTTCAATAGATTCAAACGTGACGTTTCATTTTAGTTCACCGTCTTTAAATCCTGTTAGATCAAGAGAAAATGTGAAAGCCACATCTGCTCACAACAGAAACGGTTTATTCTACAAATGAAAAAAGAAAGATGAAAGGCGTGAAAAACTAAACTCTGTGTAGTTTGTGTTTTATTAATGGATTCTTTTAATGCTCATCTTGTAACAACAGGAAAAAATGAATATTTATTAGCATCAAATGTGTTGAGTTCTCTTCTGCATGTTTTATCTGCACATTCACACCTCCTATAGATATGACTGTAGTGGAGGATGGTGAAAGACCTGCAGAAGTTTGTTTTTAAAATAAGTCCACACTGTTTTAATATTTTACTCATTTAGATTATTGAAGTATTTCTATGTTGTTTTCTTGTATTTTTATGTTTATGTTTATGTATTTAGCAGACGCTTTTGTCTAAAGCGACTTACAAGTGATAATCGGCATATTGCCCTTGAGGCTAACAACAACAATAACAACAACGACATTGACATCAATCATGGAGAGGAGGGAACAAGGAGTGGACAGTAGAGAGGAAGGACAGGTGCAGGCAAGGTGCTAGTTAAGAAGATGCTCTCAGGGTCTTCAGGAGTTTCTTGAAAATTGAAAAGGAAGCTCCTGTTCTGGTAGTGCTTGGAAGGTCATTCCACATTTGTGGAACGATGCTTGAGAAGAGTCTGGATTGTCCTGAGTGTGGTGTAGACACTGCTAGCCGACGATCCTGTGATGACCGGAGCGGCCGGGCCGAGACGTAAGCCTTTTTACTCTTAAATGTTCAACAAATCTTTATGCTTTATTTTCAACATTCATCTTTGCTCCTGTTGTAAATGTAGTTGCTGCTGTGACCCCAAAATGTCCCCACTCAGGGACAATGAAGGGATTTTCTATGGTATAGTTCTGTAGTATAGTTGGGGAACAAGCTTAAAGCTGAGATTCAAAGCCTGACTACCTTCTGGGTTCCCTTTGGCATCAGCAGCTAGCTGGGTTATCCTAAAGGTGAGAAGGGAGGAAAGGCGAAAGGAATGAAGAGGTGATGGGTTCGTCACTGATGGTAAAATTAAACATCTAAACCTTTAGATGCAGAGGAGCTCAGCCACCTTAAAGTGGAAGCTCCTTGCAGCTGCTGACCTCTCCATAAACATGCTTGACTGGGACCTGAGAGTGTGGACCCACCTATGAGCCTGCTAAAGTGACTCCAGCATGCAGCTTTTCTTCTGCTGCACTCAAATATTTTGTGTTTTGCTCGTGAGACCGTCAGTGTGAGACACACAATGTTCTCTAAGCCTCTCAAGAAAAACATCTTTTTTATTTTCTGTGAATTATTGATCAATTATTTTCAACAATGGACAATTTACAGTGTGAAAACAACTTTTACTGCTCAGATGGTCTTTGAGAGATTAGAACAAGTTCAGTTTGAAGTAGTTTTTTTTAACCATGATGATTTTAGTGGAGGAGTCTGACTCGGGTCACGACACTGATCGTCAGGTCGAGTGTGACGAGAAGAGGATGAAGGATGGAAACAAAAACACGGAGAGGGAGAGAGGAGAAAAATGTGTTTGGGAACAACATGGAAATCATTTTCTAGCCTTCTGATGTTCTGATGTTCTGATTCTAAGGACATCTAACACTTGGGCGTACAGCGCATGAGAGGAGAACCTCTTCCACTTTGTCCACCAAAGCAGAAATGCTCATTTCACGGATTAGTGGGCAAATTTTAAAACATATCTACACTTGAATGGAGTCTTTGCTCGCTTCTAACCAAACACTGTGGTGTTTATTTCCCTTCAAAAATGTACATTTGGATGGATTAGATCAAAACACATGAAGCTTTAGAGGCTTTAAAACTCTTCCTGTGGTGTTGTTTCAGTTCTTTATGAGTTTTTTCCTCTTTCACTCTCCCCTCCTGCTCCAGTATGAGAGGAACTGAGAGAAACATGAATCCATAGGAGGTTCTCAGGATTTCAAACATCTGATTTCTCTTGGATTTTATTTCTTTTAGTTTGACATCATTGTTTTGAGACATGCGACCAAGGACATGGAGCCTTTGCACATGAAAGAACACCAGGTTTATTTTTATTCCATCTGCCTTTCCCTCCCCTCTGTTTGTTAGGTGTGACTCCTTTTCCAAAGCCACCATGAAAGCAGTAAAGTCTGCTGCTGGTTTCTGCGTTGCAGCTCGACCCCCGAGACAAACAGACACTTTGTTTTTAGCTCCACACCTCTGCTGCAGCCTGACTAACACCTCTAATGTACCGCACACTCTAGCCAAGTTGAAGCTGACCTGAAATAAACTCGTATTTATGTTTGGCTTGGTGCCAAAGTGTCACATTTGGGTCTCTAGCTACAAATTATTGGTTAGCTAAATGCTAAATGCTAATGATTTTGCAGCAAATCAAACCTTCATATTCTCATTATGTTTTTCCTATTATAAAACAGCATGCAGGTCTGTGTTGATTGAAAGACATTTATGAAATTTAATGTGGGTTTAAAAGGGACATGTTATGCACAATTCACCTTTTGCATGCTTATGTGCTTCCGTAGGTCTCTACTGCTTCTCTAAACAATCCAAATGTGGAAAAAACCCATCTATCAATTTTCTGTCAGTGTTTAGTTTTAGGAGTCATGTGCCTAAAACATGCCGTTTCAAAAAGTCTCTGATTATGATGTCACAAATGGGAAATTTTGCACAAAACCATCTCTCACAAGCAACAGAAAGCTGCTGCCAGAGGAGCAGCGGCTCTACTCTGAATACCTCCCCAGATATTGAGTTTCTCAGCTTATAGCAGCCTGTGAGAGGAAGGAGTGGGCGTGGCCAGCGCAAGTTTGTTGTCTTACAGTGACAGAGCGCTAAGATGACTCATTCTGGAAGGTGCCGAAACTGTCAAGAATAAGGAAAGCTCTGGATTAAATAATCCTAATTCAAACATGAATCTGAATTTGTCACCTACTAGCTGGATTTCCCTGGTTTCCAGTAACTTTTTTGATAGGTGTTTAAGGTATATCTACAAAAACATTAATCTAAACTCCAGCTAAAGATAAACCTTCTAGAGATTATCTGCTGCCAGTTTGATGAGGATTAAAGCTTTTTGGGCTGAATTTATTTGTTTGCATAAATTCTTATTTACTTACTGAATAAACAGAGGACACTTTCAGGCATTTTAATATTTTCTTCTATGGAATTCTCACGTTTGTTTGTTTGTTAGATTTTTAACTCCAAGTGCTTTTTTAGTGTTCGTGAGTAAATTCCTGTTTCTTCCTCCTTTTCAGAGTAACTTTGACCATCTGGTGACCATCTGCTGGCAACATGCAGCCTAGTTTTCCTGCATCAAAGCAGGAAATAGAAAAAAAAGGCATTATGCATATCTTATATTATGTGATATGTTTTGATTGCTTTAATTTTACTTTGCAGTTGTTTCAAAACAAAAAGTTGTTTTAATTGTAATGTGAAATAATCACCATTCTTTTTATGAATAATGCAAATATCTTTTATCGGTTATTTTACTATTTATTAAGGCTTTTGTGTGGGTTTCACGCATGCAGACAGAAAACTATATGAAATCAGTTGAAATGATAAAAATCACTCAATTATCTAATTATTTTTTGTGAGAACGTAACGCTAAAATCTTCTTAAAAGATTGTCATCTGGAAACACTTTTGGGGCTCTACTTATTCTCAGTCTGCACCAGCATTCTGATCTAAACTGTAATGAACACGTTCACAATCCCTCTAGTTACTGAACTTCTGCAGCATGCATGCAAAAAAAAAAAAACTTTATGAATTCTGAAGGATCTCATCCATCAGTCATGGTTTCTTGAATTAACTCAAAAGTTATATGTTCATAATTCATGTTTTGGCACATTTAGAACCGAGTGGATCATGTTTCCACAGAGAGAAGCAGGAGCAGGCCAATCAGCAGGTTGTTCCTCTGAACTTCCTTCATCTTCACATAGTTTTAGCACAAATACATGTTTGAGCATTTTTAAGACACTCACAAGTATTAAGTTCTGATAAAACTTAAAAAAAAATAACATTTTTGTAGTTCATCTATTAAAATAGCAGAATTCCTGCGAGAGGGAAGAAGCTCCTGAGTTGTAGGCTTGTTTCTGGAGGCAGGGAGGTGAAAGGCATTCCACAGCCACGGGCCAGTTTCCACTTGGAAAGTCTGGGTTCCCTCCCACCCTTCCCTGTGGTCTCGTGGCAGTCGGAGCTCAGTTGTTGTCTTTAAGGAGACTTTTAGGGACTAAGAGAGGACAACATGGCATCCCAGAAGCTGTGTTTGAAGGTAATAGGGCTGGCTGTGCTGCTGACTCTAACAGCTCTCAGAGGTAAGAAATGCTTTTGTTTTATTTTTGGTTATTTTTCCAAATTTTCTCTTAATTTCTCCACTTTTGTGTCTAAATCACAATCTAGCCTGGCATTATTTCCTCTCTCTGGAGGTTTCTCTTCTCACGTCTGCTAATGGAAAAGTTTTGCTTTAATTAAGGATGACGTGTGTTCTGGAACGTTGTTCCACATCTTCAGTTCTAAAAGCTGCTTTAAGAGTTTAGCTTTGACTTCAGATGATCTGACATGTCTGGACTTAGAAAAAATTAGCACATCAGAAATGTTTCTAAGCAGCAAAGGGCTTTGTGTGTCCCCGCGGGACGAGTTCAGGCCTGACAGCCTACAAAGCACACCTAAAGCCTCTGAAGCATGTTTTTACCTTCAACAAACCTCTGACTGGTTAGCATGAATGATTTTTTTTATAAAGAACTTGCAGATAAGTCACACTGCATTGGTGACACGGTATTTTTCTTTTTATGTACCTCGGACGGCTCAATGAATTTAATGGGGAAAAAAACATTCCTAGAAATCCCCTCCTCACTGGGATCATGCAGGGATGAATTTAGGGCTCTCATTTAAATCTCTTTAAAGTCTTTTCTACTCAACTGTTCTAGAAATGTTGTCAAATCTTTCAAAACTGAGTGAATTCATTGTATGTCTGCAGAAAAGTTGGACTTTTTAAAAATATGATTAAAAATGAAAAGGCTTAAAAAGAGTGGAGACGGAGAGGTTCATGCAGTCAGAGCCACGAGCCAAAACTAATTGGCCCCAAATCCCAACTGAGACTTATTATAGTTTGAGAGTAATGCTAATAGCTGATGATGCAGAAAGGTTGAGATTTTTTTTTAAAGTTTGCAGATTCTGATTTTCTTAATTATTCTGAGAATGTGTGCATTACCTGCAAGTGTGTCTGTGTGAGCGGGACGCTCGGCAGCGGGATATCTGGGAGTCAAACAACAGGATAAATGGAAAGATGCTCACCTGCACCGTTTCACTCCTAAAGGCGATCGATATAAAACGCACGAGGAAAATGCCGAGTCAATACATCAAACACATCAATCTGAACAGAAGCTCATGTTGCTGCGTGGCTCAAAAACACGAGTTTTAAATATGAACTTCCAAACTTTTAGATTTCAGTGGATTTACCCACTTTTGCTATCCAACTAGCTTTCTAACATGCTAATGACTCCCTCCAGAGTGGGGTTGTTCAGAAAAATGTGCCGTCACACCAGGAGTTGGTTTGATTTGGCGGGAAATGCTCCCAAAGGTAGAAAAAATAGAAAGCTGTAAAAGCTTTCAAACCTCTCAAGATCACAGATTTCTACCATCACTACTTCTATAAGTAGGTCCCTCCAACTGCTGGTGGTGGTCAGAGGGACCGGTGGCGCCTGTGCTCGGTAGCCTTGCCTCTGTCAGTGAGCCACGGGCAGCTGTGGCTACACCGTAGCTTATCCCCACCAGTGTGTGAATGTGTGTGTGAATGGATGAATGATACACTGTGTCCTTACTCTGAGAGGAGCTATACTAGTGCGGGTCATTTATCATTTATGAACTGTCTGAATTACTAGAGTGTCTATCAGCAATCACCAGCTGGCTAGAAGATAATTTCCTTCAGTTAAACTCTGAAAAGACTGAATGTCTGATCATTGCCCCTGAGAGGTTCCCCTGATTAGTCCAAAACTTGGTCATTTATCCTCGCTGTCAAGACAAACTTTAGGAATTTGGGTGTTGTTTTTTACCAATCAATGTCTCTTGAAGGCCACTCAAAAACGTTGGTCTGAAACTGTTTTTATTACTTAATACCTCCAAACTGCGAAGGTTGGTGTCAAAACATGAACTTGAAATGGTCATCCATGCCTTTATCTCCTCCGGTCTAGATTACTGTAACACACTGTTCACATGTTTTAACAAAAAAGCCCTTGGCCGCCTTCAGTTGGTCCAGAACTCTGCAGCAAGGCTCCTAACTGGAGCAAACAGAACAGCTCACATCACTCCTATTCTAATATCTCTGCACTGGTTACCCGTTAACTTTAGAGTTCATTTTAGAATCCTGACTATAACTTTCAGGGCTCTACATGGTCAAGCTCCTCTTTATATTACTGAACTGTTAAAGCCTTATGCTCCAACCCGAGAAGATCTTTTCTACAGCGCCTCTCAAGATAAAAATCACGAGGCGCTTCACAAAAAAAAAAAAAAAAGAATATAAAGCCCTCAGGTCCACCCACCAGAACCTTCTAGAAGTTCCAAAGACCAGATATAAAAGTCGAGGTGATCGCTCCTTCCAGACTGTTGCACCCTGACTTTATCCTTACGCAGCATTGACAGTCTGGACACTTTTAAAAGCAGCTAAAGACCCTTTTATTTAGAGCTGCTTTTCCCTAAACCTTTTTTTATTTTTAACTAAAATGTTTAATCTTTCATCTGTTTGTGAAAGTTTTGTATTTTATAACTTAATTTTTTTGTGATGTTAATCTATTTCTATTTCGAGATCATTATGATTTTCTTAGTTTTATTGTTTTGATCTATGTGAAGCACTTCGTGATTCTACGTCTGTGATGAGTGCAATATAAATAAAACTTACTTACAGATCCTGTCAGATTTCCCTGTAGGAAGGATGGATCCATCCCATATAAAAACATCACTCTGGACTCATTATACTACAGTAATGACAACCCCAAATGAAAAGTTTCTTCATCAGAGGACTTCCACTCCTTTTTCTTTTTTGTGTTTTAAGATTTAATGAGATCAGTAATTCTCCCAAATTATTCAGCAGCACACAGCTCCGTGTTTCTGGGAATATCTGAACATTTCTGACTACGCTGCCGTAGAGCAGCCAAGTATGAGGCATCTTGTTAGTGCTCTGTGGAGGTGCCATATCATTCATCCTTGGATGTAAAAGCAGCAATGGCTGTGATCCACACCAACTTGACAAACTCTTATCTTCTAACCTCTAAACCCTCTGATATAACGCTAAAGTGAACACTTTTATAATCTAACAAACTTAAAAACTCCTTTAAATTGAAGATCATTTCATCTCTTTTCACAGATGTATCCAGTGACAGTAACTTACTCAAGATCTTAAGGAAAAGAGATGGTAAAAAAATTATCTTTAAAAATGACTTTCAGGTGCGTTTATCATTGTTCTCTACTGGTTAACGCTTTCCTCCCAGTAGCAGAAACCAGTAACGCCCCGTCAAAGTCTTCCGTTGCCATCCCGTCATCCAAGGCCCAAGAATTCCTGGCAAAGCTGAGCAGAAACAGGAGGAACGTTTGGGATCGCAGCAGACCCGACGTCCAGCAGTGGATCATGCAGTTTATGCAAATGGGATTTGATGAGCAGGTGGGTGTGGTTTCTAAGCTCTGGCGTTCACATCTCAATACTTAAAGAGCAAGTCACTCCAAATCAACATTTTTTTTGCTGATAAACTATATAAATTAGTGTCTGATCGTGCTGTAGACAAATGTAGTCAATAATTCGGCATTTTAGTGCTTCTTAGTTAAAATTAAAAAATTCTGCCTAAAACTGTCAGCGATGCACCGTCGTCAGGCAAAAACTCTGCACTGCATTCAAATTTAAATCTGCCATCACTATTGGCTAAGAGGTACACTATGATGTTAGATGGTACATTATGATGTCACAATGTTGTGAGTGTGTGTATTTGTTAGCGGCTCTGCCCTCTCGGTCTGCTAGGCAACAGCATTTGTTGCATTTTTCAAACAGGAAGTGGGAGTTGAGTAAGAATCTGGTAGGGGGTGACTCGCTCTTTAAAAGTTCTGAGCAGATCAAAAAAGTCCCAGAGTTCCTGTTCTGTCAATAAAAGCTCAAATGTTATGTTTACGGAATAAGAAATACAAAAAGACTTATCTGTTTCTGTGAAACCTCCAGTGACTGCTGCTTTGTTTAAAAGATTTCTGTTGGTTAAAGAGAAAAACTAAAACTGCTTTAAAACACAAGATTCTGAACGTTTACCTCTAAAGTACAAAATAACAAAAAGTGGAGTCCACATAATTCTGCTCTTCTAAAGGAAGCTTTATCCCCAAAACGCAACTGAAGTGGATGAATAATAGTTTTAAACCGAAGCAAACGAAAACACAACTTCCTCCTAAACACACACACACACACACACACACGCACACACACTAAATTCACCAAGAGATACAGTTGTTATTCAGGTCACCGACTGTCATTAACTCACTGGAGACTAAAACCTCCTCCTGTCTCTGTTGCTAACAGCTGACAGCTCATCTCACAGCAGAATTTCTACATCATACGTGACACCTTGTGCCATTTAACTGTTGCTTCCTTAAAAGGCCAAATCTGTCAAAGACCTGGCCTTTTCAGCGCCGGGCTTTCATGCACGTCTATCAGGTGCAGCTGAGCCGTTTGCCAGTGTTGGAGGACATCTTATCAGCTGCTGCGTTGTCTGTTAGCTTTGGAAGACTTCTGATGTGTGTGTGTGATGTTTTGTTGTCCTTCTCCAGAGGTTGGAGGCTGATCTGCAGTACTGGATGGATCATGCACGCTCCAATGACCAAGGGCGCCAGCATCACTATGATGAAAACTCCCCCATGGGCCCACGTGACACCGCATCTTACAGACACGGAGCAAATGTCAACTACGACTATTATTAACACCTGTTACACACACACACACACACACACACACACAGTGTGTTGCCATCACTCTGGAGGAAATTAAACTGACTTGCAAAGTAATGCAATGTGATCGTTTTCTTTTCATCTGGACTACGCCCACGAGTGTGAACCCCCTCTGGCTGTGTCTATTCTCATTTGAACTAATTAAATGACATTTTTAAATCAGAAATTAATGTGATTTTCTCTTCTTTTTATCATTTTTTAAACTAAAAATAGAAACATAAATTTGCTGGTAATGCCAAACTTGAATAATTGGAAATATTTTAATAAAATATCATTTTCACATCAATATAACAGCCCCACGTTGACATTTCACAAACACCGTGTCTTTAAAATGAATAATTATGTTGTAACAGTCCTTCTAAAACCTGCTGTGCGCTGCAGGAAGCCACTGATGGAGCGACACGACATCCAGCGGAAAAACAAAACCGAGGCAGCTCAGCTCCACACACCAAACGCCGTAGAACAGGTCAAACAGACGCAGGTCTGAGATGACTCTGTGTCGATGCATTAAATAATAAAAGCACAGGAAAATCAAATAAAACCATAGGCAGGATTTCACTGGGATTAGCTGCCTCTTTGATTCAGGCTCGTCCATTCTCCAGTTAGATAGGCCACGCCACAACACAAGGCAGCGCAGACGTGTCCGCCTCTGTCTTTGTTTAGCAGATCAAAAAAGTTCCCCAAAAGTGCATCGTTCAGCAGGACGCTCCGAAGAGGTGCTCTTCATGGAGTGTCTTGGTTTTTGGAGGGAGGGGTGCAGCAGAGAGGCAGGACTCAGTTGTGTCTGGGTCGGCCTTTCTTCATGCGCGCGGCTTTGGGTTTGGGGATGTACTGGTTGTTGGCCTGGTGCTCCAGCTCTCTGCTGAAGTACTGGATGGTTTTGTTTAAGCCTTCCTCCAGCGGCACCTGTCCACACAAGGCACAAAAACACAACTTTACCCGGTAACACCACAGCCGTCGTGAGTAAACGATCCTCTTCAACGTTTAAAAACACTTTTCTAGGATGACCTTTTTGTTTTCATTTTATGGTTTTAATCTAATTTTTAACTGCTTGTTTTTATGAATTCTTAGTTGTTTTTCTTTTTTCAAACATCACCTGTAGCTTTTTACGTAAAAGGCATTTGACATAAATGTATTATTATTATTGGGGCTGTCAGATATCAGCGATGTTAGCTATGACATGTAGGATCAGACATTATGCACGTATCATACATCACACGCTGCAGCTATGTCCTCTCACTCAAAATGTTAAAATCTGACTGATCTGAAGCACTTTTTAAGATATTTTTGTGTTTGGCAAAACTAGTCCACCTTAAACTGAAACAGCTGGGCAGATGTGTGATGTTTGTTATTTAAAATGATTTTGTTTGTCTTTTTTATTAGGAGCCCCGCTTATCAGTTTCAATCAGTGTTGGAAAGTAGAAGTTAGACAGTATTGATATATCAGATTTTAAACATCCCTCATTATTATCGTTATTATTCGGTTGGTGACAGCGTTATTTTATACTTTTGGTCATAGGAACTTTACAAACAGTATTTTTGCCACCTAAAAGCTCCTAAACACGTTCTATATTCATAATGGAACTGCAGCAGATGGACCGAGCAGCTCAGATCCTTACAGCTGAGGGTCAAACTTCACACATACCACCGGTTCCCAGCCCAGCATCATCCTGGCTTTTCGGATGTCGGGTCTTCTCCTCTGGGGATCGTCCTGGGCTTCCGACAGGAACTGGATCTGGCTTTGACTCACTGTGTGTGTGTGTGTGTGTGTGTGTGTGTGTGTGTGTGTGTGTGTGTGTGTGCGTGCGTGCGTGCGTGCGTGCGTGCGTGTGTGTGTGTGTGTGAGAAAAGTTCATCAGGGCCAAAGTTTGATGTATTAAACAGACTGTGTACAGAAAGATTTCATTAAAACATCGCACAGCCCTTACCGACTAAACTTTTGATGAGGCGAGCAAACTCCAGTATGGTGTGTTCCTCTGGGTTTCCCTGCAACACATCATTAACCTCCATTAAACCAGCAGAAAGCAGCACCAGGCTCCCAGAACTGCAGAAGCCCTTTTCTTCACAGCTGAGCTTCATGAACTCACCAGATTGACCGGACTGCTGATGTTGCTGTTCATCAACAACACAAGGCCGTTCACTAAATCACTGCAAAACAAGGAGGACATTTAATCATTAAAACTAAAATGTTAAAAAACCAAAAGATATTTTAGAAATTCTGTGACAAGTGTTAAATTTCGACAAAAACATCTAAAATTTTCTATAGAAAAGAAGTTTGAGTAAATTTTACTGGCACAGCCATTGGAGTTTATCCGACACAGAAAGGAAAGTGAAAGTTTAACATGATGAGAGACTGTTTATGTGAAATATTAAAGTCCCTGTCTGGTTTATTTCTCTGGTCTGGACAGATTCTTGCCATTCTGTTCAGTAACAAGAAATTCTCCTAAGAGTGGCTGCCTGAAAAGTGGCAACAGCATCCATAAAAGAGTAATTTCCCTCTAATCAGTCAAATACGACATACCCAGTCCTCTCTGGGAACAATTAAAAACAGACACCGGTGCTGAAAAAATCTGAAAACTATAAGAATTCTTGACCTTGATGTTTGCATCATAGAACGAGTCCAACCGCCTGGAGTTTATATTAATTCAGTTGTGCAACACTAATTTATTCTTAAGAGATTAGTGAAGGACAGAGCTCTTCATCACAATTCTGTCAATTCTAAAAAGAATAGAAAGTAAAACAAAAAGCAGCGCAGTGAGACTGAAACCTGCTCTTCATAAAGGGTTAACGTTAGTGAGAGTGGAGGCTGCTTTCAGAGCAAAGGGATTATTTTGGTGCTCCTTGGTCAACGCTTCTTCTCTCTGACAGCTGCATCACTTCTGATCAACGGATGCAGAAAAGCTCCAGAGAAAATGTTAGGGCCACGTACCGCTGCCAGGAGATGCTTTACGTCTTCAATGCCTTGGGGAAAAAATGTGAATAGCCTCATTTTCTGTGTATTCTGTATCTCTGGGGTCCAAATCAATGATGCACAATCAACGTCTGACACGATTCAAAAGCTGCAGTTAGGAAATAGGAGCAGTTTGAACGGAGGAGCCAGAATCAGGTCTGTTTGTCCTCGACTTTAAGTGCTGAAACTTTTAGGAGTAAGAAAATAAATAAACATTTATTAAGAATTCACATTAGGCTGATGAGAAATGCTGATTTTTCTGGATCTAAATGTTGGGATAAAAGACTGATGAGATGCGTGAGTCACGCTGAGAGCTTCGTGCGTGACAATACTAAGAATGTATTTGTTCGCCCGGTGTTGGAGTCAAGTCACACTCGAGTCCAAGTACACAGGATTACTCCAAATCAAGTCTGAGTCACATAGGACTAGTTTAAGCCAAGTGAGTCCAAGTCTCAAAAACAATCTGCTAGTCCAACGTCTAATTTCACCCACCACTTGTTGTTTGCATCCAAAAAATGAAATGCTATTGTTGGAATTAGCATGTAGCTGATCCTAATGTTAGCTTATTATTTTAAGTCAGATTACTGGATGGATTTAATCATTTTAATTGCTTCAGATAATTACAGGTGACATGTTGATCATTTACTGTCTCATCTTCCGTTAGCCTCCTACAAATCGTACATCTGCCCCTGCTTTTCTATCCTGAGTGAGGACAAACACAAGTTACATGTAAACTCTCTCAGGACACGTCGGATACGTCAAACCATCACATTCTAAAACATCGGAATCCAAGTCCAAGTGCAAGTCTTCTGCATGTTCTTTGAGTCTAGTCACAAGTCTCTTAAAGTAACAAAAAGCAGCTTCCAGCTCCTCTGCTCTACTGGTTGAATGTGGACTTACAACCGTGGTAAACAACCATGCAGCAGCCTGCTGTAGCTAATGCTAACAACAAGCTAACACTAACATGAGCCAACTCATACTAAAACAAACCACAAAGCAAAAGGATCCACACTTTTGGACTAAAAATATTATTACTTTTTTAGTCCAGTAGCAACAAAGCCAGGTCACCATCAGCCCGTGATTTTGCAGCCTTCTTTAGCTTATTAAAACTAGCGTAGGCTGCGCCGATGTTCACTCTGGTTTTACCTTTTTGCATCGCCTCCAAGGACTTTACTCTTACTTCCAAGCTCCGCCATGATACCAACAAAAAAGCAAACTTCTTCCTTTCTTCTTCTTGTGGTTTTAATTGATGATTGGCTAAGCAGAAATGCTAACTGCTAGCACAAAAGTTGTAAAGCAGGTAAAGAGCTCCCCCTATAGGGAACCTACGTGCTTCACAAAGCTGATAATTGTATTTTCTGGTCAGCAGAAGGCTGCAGAGGGGTGTTCAGGGTGAAGATGGTAAAGTTTATACTCACAGTCACTCAAACCAACTTTTGAAGGGATAGTTTAAAGTGTTAAAAACTGCTTAGTGTTTAGTGGACTTTAGTAGATGTTTTCTGACAAAACGGCCTGCTCCAGCACTACGTGGCCATGATTACCAACTAACCACAATTACAGGAAATGAGAGACAGTTCCTCATATGTCAGAAATAATTACAGGACACCAGGAAGTCCATAATGAGAACCTAAATATGAAAAAGAACATTCCTTCTTCCTCAGGTCTGAAATTAAATGTTCATATTATTTGTTTGACATGACTTTTCTGATGGGTAAAATAAGTGGAAGGAATGAAATGAGTTTACCTCAAAGGCATCAAAGGTTTTACTATTTACATACATTAACACCTCATAGGGCAGCAGGTACACGGTTTAATGAGATAGAAGAACTTCAAATACAGTCTTTCTCTGATCTCAGTCGGGCTGAAATGCATCTCAGTATCATCTCCAAACACACTGATAACTACTATCTGAACGTGAAAAGAGCAGATATCCAAGAGTGAGACCTAAAGGGCATTTTTACAACCTGAGAATAAAGAATATTCCTCTAAATATCTCATTTAAACACACCAAAGTATTTAATAGTAGATCAGCATTTTTCTGCTTACCTTACATACTGGAAAGCTCTAGTCTGGGAACCAGTACCATATACCTAAAAGAACAAGAACAGAATAAATAGTGTCTCGGACAGAACCTCCGTGAAAGGAGAATCTCCAAACACGTACTGTGAGAGGTTCTCCTTGAAGAGCCTGGAGGATGAAATTACTGACGACGCGTCCGTCGTTCATGTGCATCCTGGAGCCAAACGTGTTGAAGATCCTCGCCACTCTCACCTCCACTCCTTCCTGAAGGTGAAGAACACAGGAACAAGTCCCATGAGCTCTTTCACATCACAAAAAACCTGCTGGTGGCACACGTGGGTACTAAAAAACACTTTAGAGGACATTACAGCAATATATAACTAAATAAGAAACGTGCATCACACGACCTAACAAGGATCAAAGGGAGAAGGACTTTTTTTTATTATTGCACAAAAAGATAAAACACAACCCCGATTCAAATAACTCACAGCTAGTGATTTTAGAGAAAAATAATCTAGTTTCAATAAAACCTTTATTTATTCATTTAGTGCGAAAACAAGGACAAAAATTAGCTACATTGTGTCATTTGCTTAGCAAGCTACCCGTACAGATTCTTATAGATTTGTACATTTAGGTCAACTATCAATTACGTGAAATGTTAATGTGGAACTTTGTTGACCATTTATTTGTCTGAAATGATTTTTGCAGGAATTATACAAATATTTTATCATCATATGAAAAACAGCAGTGACACAAGAATAGAAGGATTTAGCAGGTTTTCTTTTCAAATCCTTTTCAGAATGCATTGATTATTTTAAAATGAAAAGAAACCAATTATAAAAAGTTAATGTGATTGTGTGAATTCTGTATTTTAAAAGAAGTTGGACACATCAGTAGTTTAATAAGCATTGCTTTTAAAACTTCTGAACTTCTCACCACCAGATTTAGCTAAAATTGCTCAAGTTTCACGAAAATAATTAGAAATAGTTTAAACAGCATGCTGCGTAAACTGGACTGGAAATACCGTATTGACCCAATTATAAGATGACCCCCTTCCAAGACTAATCACCAGGAAAAGACAAAAAAAAATCACTTTTTAAATAAACAATTTTTATTGAAAATTTAAGAACAAATACTCGCCGTCGTCGTCTTCCTCTGCTTATCCGGGTCCGGGTCACGGGGGCAGCATCCCAACTAGGGAGCTCCAGACCATCCTCTCCCCGGCCACCTCTACCAGCTCCTCCGGCAGGATCCCAAGGCGTTCCCGGACCAGATTGGAGATGTAACCTCTCCAACGTGTCCTGGGTCGACCCGGGGGACTCCTGCCAGCAGGACATGCCCGAAACACCTCCCCGGGGAGGCGTCCAGGAGGCAACCTGATCAGATGCCCAAACCACCTCAACTGGCTCCTTTCGATCCGGAGGAGCAGCGGTTCTACTCCGAGTCCCTCCCGAATGTCCGAGCTCCTCACCCTATCTCTAAGGCTGAGCCCGGCCACCCTACGGAGGAAACTCATTTCGGCCGCTTGTATCCGCGATCTCGTTCTTTCGGTCATTACCCAAAGCTCATGACCATAGGTGAGGATTGGGACGTAGATCGACCGGTAAATCGAGAGCCTGGCTTTCTGGCTCAGCTCCCTCTTCGCCACTACAGATCTGGTCAGCGTCTGCATCATTGCAGATGCTGAACCAATCCGCCTGTCGATCTCCGGATCCCTCCTACCCTCACTCGTGAACAAGACCCCGAGATACTTAAACTCCTCCACTTGAGGTAGGACCTCTCCCCCGACCCGGAGTTGGCAAGCACCATGGTCTCAGATGTGGAGGTGCTGATCCTCATCCCAGCCGCTTCACACTCGGCCGCGAACCTACCCAGCAAGAGTTGAAGGTCAGAGCTGGATGAAGCTAGGAGGACCACATCATCTGCAAAAAGTAGAGACAAGATTCTCCTGCCACCAAACTCGACACACTCCACACCACGGCTGTGCCTAGAAATTCTGTCCATAAAGGTAATGAACAGAACCGGTGACAAAGGGCAGCTCTGGTGGAGTCCAACCCTCACCGGGAACAGGTCCGACTTACTACCGGCTATGCGGACCAAACTCACGCTCCTCTGGTAAAGGGACTGAATGGCCCTTAACAGAAAGCCACCCACCCCATACTCCTGGAGCGTCCCCCACAGGGTGCCCCTGTGGACACGGTCATAAGCCTTCTCCAAATCCACAAAACACATGTGGATTGGTTAGGCAAACTCCCATGCCCCCTCCATCACCCTTGCAAGGGTATAGAGCTGGTCCACAGTTCCACGGCCAGGACAAAAACCACATTGCTCCTCCTCAATCTGAGATTGAACTATCGATCGGACCCTCCTCTCCAGTACCTTGGAGTAGACCTTCCCAGGGAGGCTGAGGAGTGTGATCCCCCTATAGTTCGAACACACCCTCAGGTCACCCTTCTTAAAGATGGGGACCACCACCCCGGTCTGCCACTCCCTAGGAACTGCCCCCGATGACCACGCAATGTTGCAGAGACGTGTCAACCATGACAGCCCTACAACATCCATAACCTTGAAATACCCAGGACGAACCTCATCCGCCCCCGGGGCTCCGCCGCTGTGTAGTTGTCTGATTACCTCAGCAACTTCTGCCCCCGAGATTGGACAGTCCATCCCCAGGTCTCCCGGCTCTGGTTCCTCCTCGGAATGCGCGTAGGTGGGAATGAGGAGCTCCTCAAAGTATTCCTTCCACCGTCTGACTATAGCCCCAGTTGACGTCAGCAGCTCCCCATCCCCACTGTAAACAGTGCGAGTGAGTTGCTGCCTTCCTCTCCTGAGGCGCCGGACAGTTTGCCAGAACCTCTTTGGAGCCGATTGATAGTCTTTCTCCATGGCCTCACCAAACTCCTCCCACGCCCAAGATTTTGCCTCGGCAACTGCCACTGCTTCACCCCGCTTGGCTATCCGGTACCTGTCTGCTTTCAAGCCAAGCCCTGTAGGCCTCCTTCTTCAGCCTGACGGCTCCCCGAACCTCTGGTGTCCACCAGCGGGTACGGGGGTTGCCACTACGACTGGCACTGGCCACCTTACGACCACAGCTAGCAACAGCCTCCTCAACAATTGCAGAGTGGAACAAGGCCCACTCGGAGTCAATATCCCCCACTGCTCTCGGGATGCGGTCAAAGCTCTGCTGGAAGTGGGAGTTGAAGACCGTCTTAACAGGTTCTTCTGCCAGGCGTTCCCAGCAGACCCTCACTATGCGTACAGAACAAATACTAAGCAAAAATACTATTTTAATGCAAACTATCAGAACTTTGCTGACATGTGACATCAAAAGACAAATGAGGCTTTTATTCAGATGCCCTCTGCCTCGCTCTACTCACTCACTCTCATGCTGCTGCAGTCCTGGTGTACCATCAGATCGCTACACCTGCCAAATCCTCCCAGGAGGTCATCCTCACTACCATCCAATACATCCATGCATGCAATGTTTGACGCCTCTGCTGAACTGACCGCCGTCATTTCAAAAATATCGATATCGTGATTTTTTCCCCTGTGATATTATATCGATATTCAAATGCTGTGTATCTAATTTTTGGAAGAATTTACAAACATTTGCGTATTTTCATTTCTTTGGTGCAATTCAAACATCAACTGCTAGTTGGCAGCAGTGTGCATTGGGTTTTGTTTCAACCATTGAAATGTGAATCCCTCTATTATGGTTCAGATACCTCATGTTAAACATGTTAAGTATCAATTTGGACTGTTTACTGAATTTTCCTATAAAAATTCAGGCTAAAAAAATCGCTAATATCGTCTGGCTGAATGTATCACAATATTTCGTATCGTCTCCCCTGTATCGTGATATGTATCATATCGCCAGAATTTCACCAAAATACATCCCTAAAAAATAAACAGTCTGTTATTTTCTTGTTGTTTTCCATTTGCCTAATACTTAATTAAAAGTTGAAGAAAAAAAAACAATGCAACATAAACGTGCAAACTTCTGGTCTAAGAACTATATAATTTCTTAATAAACCTGTATAAAACCCTAAATGTTTTACCTGAGACACATTTTTATCTACCATCTTGGCTACATTTGTTTATTTTTTCTGGTAAACCATATACTTTCCTCTGGATTTATGATATAATCTCTATCTTTCAGATGAATGATACAAAGCAGCAGCTTTGATCCCGGACTATTAAAGGGATTACTACAGCAAGGGATGGATCAGAACAAACCCGCTGTGGCCTTCCTAAAGTCAACCTCATGCATCACCACTTCAGACGCATTCATATTAACGAAAATGAATAAAAACATGTACATTATGTAGATTTTCTTCTTGAAAACACGGAACCAGAAATTCATGAGATTAAATCTGACTCGGTGTTGAGAAGAACGAGGACACGAGGTCTCTGGAAGAGCTCAGCAGATGATGACGAGGATATGATGGGTCCAAAATGTAAATAAGCTTTAAAAGTCTGATTTATTATGTTTAAATAAAAGAGACTGATTTATTGTCCAACATTCTGGAGATATCAAAACATGTGCATCCATAATTACAGGTGACCTACTTAAACAGAATTTAAGAGCAATCTTTTGAATACAAACAAAGTAACTGTCCACAAACAGATCAACTCTGATTACTTTTACATCATCGGTTCAAAGATCTAAAACCAGAAAGCATTTATATAACATTTATTGAGTAAAGTTACTTCAACTGCAAATCAAGCACAAGTGGTAAAAAGCTGTTAGCTCATTTCTGAGAAGATGCTAGCTGATTAAACGCTACTGAGTTCCTTATTATGATTATTATTGTTATTATGAACAAACAGGTTAAAATAGGTTTTTAGGACCTTTGTTTCACAAAGCTAACCATTTTTTTTTATCTAAAACTGCTTTTATAAATATCAACTTCTTATAAGAATGACTGTACTAGTAAAATATTTCTGACAATAAATTAATAAAGACAAAAAATGAAACCCTACGTTTTGGAACAGTTCACCACGTTCAGACTTAATCCTAGACACGTGTGAGCTAGACCTCAGTTCATCAGACTAGATCACAAAAACAAGAGTGGAGACACGTTTGCAGAAGCCGCCTCCTGCTGAAAAAACACACTCACTCGTCTTCGGTCATGAGAAATTTACTCAAACACAAAAACTAATTAAGCTGCACCGATTAATCATAACTGTTGGGTTTTTTTTTTTCAAGAAAAAAACCTCCACATGTCAATAAAATATCCTAATTATTGTTTCACTAATTGCATTATTCTGTTTTCACCCCTTGCATAACCAGCTCTCATCACATTTAAAATGTTAACCATAGTCGATGAAATGACGAGGCGGTAGATTTGATGCGAGATGTTTTCGTCCTTTCGCACACCCGATCAACAGCTAGATTTTTTATTAGGCAGCTATTTCTGAGAATTTTCCCAGAAAGTGTGAAAAACTATAATGAGCTCCTGAGGAAGAGCGGAAGATGAGGCAGATAAATAAATATCATCTGCCTGCAGGAAAGGCAAAAGGAGTCGGTCAGATCTGATCATTGAAGGCTGCTGTCAATCACCACCGAGGCTCCAGCCGCCGTGACCTTCGCTCAAAACTCTTCTTTTAAAGTCAACCCCCAATTCCCTCATTTGGCTGTTCTTAAGAGTTTACACTTAGATATTCATTTTTAATCAACCCCCCCAAACCCAACCACATAAATACTAGGGATGCTTGATATTAGCTTTTTTCTTTACCGATATCTGATATACCGATATTGCTGACCCTTAATTTCTGATATCGGTATAAACAGATATCGATATAAACAGATATCAATCTATGCAGTGTCCCCCTCTCATAAAAAAAGAAACACTTAAAAAATTTTGGTTACTAACATCACCTATGTCCTACAATACACAACCTTTGTCACCACCCTTTCCTTATTCTGCTCTTTCTACTTATTTCCACCTTTCTCGCGAGTCACTGATTTCCCTCTTTCCTAATTATTTTCTCTTTCCTTTCCTTACATTATTAGTTTTTAATCACAATTTTAATAGAAATTTTCTCATTTTGAGCATATTTTTGATTGTTATTTTTGTAATCATTATTTTTTTGTAGATGTGAAGTTCCTGAATGTTATCTTGAGAGGCGCTCGTTAGTAACGCTTCATTTTACAGTCTACTAATTACTAAGTACTTACATGGTAATTACATAGTAAGTTAATGTGTATTATTGTTTGAGTTCTTAAACAGTTATTATCATGTAGCTTAGGTTCAATTCTAGTTTTTACTTTTATTAATCATTCTCAGTAAATACTGATTTACACAATAATTACACTTTATTACAATTATACACTTTAATTACACAGTAATACACTTTAACTTACTATGTAATTAACATGTAAGTACTTAGTAATTATGGGACTGTAAAAGGAAGTGTTACAAGATTGTTTTCCTTCTTAAATTTCAATTTGAGTTCTAAATGGGAAAAGTGCCATCTTTATTTTGTCTCCAACAGCAGCTGAATCTCTTTTTCATGAAGCTAATATGTGTTTAATAGTTAAAAATGTATTTTATCTTCTTCTGTGCATTGCAGTTATGGTGATGAAACATTTATAGAGTAGAAGGAGTCACCGCTCATCTGGGAAAGGTGCTGGATCAAAAAGTGGAATAAACAAAATAAGAATTCGCACACTTCAATCTGCAATGTAGGAGTTTATTGAAGTGTGCGGATTCTTATTTTGTTTATTTGACGAAACATTTATAAAAGCCTTCAGATAAGAAAAGCGAGCCTTGGGTGAAGATTTTTGTTTTATGTTTTAGTGCTTTGTTAGCGGCTAGCAGCTGCACGTCTCTACATGCTATGAGGACAGCGAATGTTCACTACACAGGGAACATTTCTACTTCACAAGTTCTGTCAAATTAACTAAAATATCTCTAAAACTAAACCTCGGATCTGTCACGTGTTGACATTTTGAGAGATGGGAAATGCTTGCTTAGTATGAGGATTGCATCAAGTCACTGACCATTCCTTGCTGGGTTCCTTATATAGGAAACTTTTTACTGACTTGCTTAATGAACTGACCTGTATTGGAATACTTACTATGTGAAGTGCCTTGAGACGACTCTTGTCGTGATTTGGTGCTATATAAATAAACTTGAATTGAATTGAATGTAGCTGAAGAATTTGATGTTTAATAAGTGTGTGTGTGTGTAAAAGTTGTGTCATTTAAAGACTGAAAAGTGAGACCAGTACTTTTCGATATTACATTTTAATGCTAATATTGGTTGATATTAATATTACACAGATAATATCGAACATCCCTATTAGGATTGGGCGATTTGCATAATTTTCCCACCGCCAATCGTCAGTCCAATAAAAGATGATAATCGCTGCTGCGTTTGAATGCACTCTGAGGGAGCATTCACTCGCAGCCAGAGGTCACATGATCCCTTAATCACAGTCATTTTTGTTTTTAAAATAACAAATATTCATTCCATTTCCATTTTTTTTTATTAATATTTAGTCCAAAGAAGCTGATCAGAGCCCCAGTAATGTATAAGCAATGAAATTAAACTCTTTCAATTAAATTAGGAACATTTCACCTGCTGCGGCCCGAACGCACATTCCTTCTGCTCCGCGTAAACCAGGACTGGTCACCTGCAGCGTGTGCGTAATCACATGTCTCTAGAGAGTTGGCTGAAGATGTTATGAGGTTCTGGACTTTTGCCTCAGACTCATGGATGTTTAAATGTTGTTCTGGATAAATCGCAATGTTCTTTGTGCTTAATGTGTAAAATATCTGTCATTATCAAACAAACTCATGGGCAAACAAATAAATAAACAAATGGCCTCTTGCAAAAAACAATTGTAGCGGCTCAGCCCATCGTCGATGGTCGAATAATTTGTGCCATCGCCCAATCCTGATCCCTAATAAATGCATATTTCTTCCACATCTACAGATGAAACCCAACTCAACCCAACTCAAGCTTTATTTCTAAAGCGCCTTTCAGGCACAGGGGTGACACCAAAGCACCGTACAGACATGTATCAGTAATACTGGACAAGGAATAAAACAAGAATAAAAACAAAATAAAAACTGCAAACAAATTGCACTAATAAACTTAAATACAAGCAGACTAACAGCCACGGGTAAAGGCCAGATCAAATAAAAAAGTCTTTACCCTGACCTTAAAAACTGTCACCGATGGTGAAGCACGTACGTGACAGGGTAACTCGTTCCAGTGTTTCAGGCCTGCTACAGAGAAAGTCCCGTCTCCTCTAGTCTTTAAACGAGTCCTAGGAACTGTGAGAAGGAGACTATTGTCTGAGCGGAGTGCCCGTGCCAGTGTACATGGATGTATCAGTGTCTGCAAATATGCAGGAGCCAGTCCATTTAACAATTTAAACCAAAAAACTAATCTGGAAATCCACAGGCAGCAAAGTGCAAGGATTCCAAGACCTGGGAAACATGGTCACATTTCTTTCCCACCAAACATTTTGCTGCCGCATTTTGCACTAGATGCTCTGGTCACTCCAAATAGGATGGAACTACAGTAGTCCATCTGTGTTGTAAAGCATAGACTACTTTTTTCCAGGTGTTGTCTCGTCAGGAATGGTTTTTTTTTAGCTGAACGGCGCAGACGATAAAAAGAGGTGGACACGATACCTGTTTCATGTAGGCATAGCACATCGTCTCCGCCACACGTTTCCCTTCATCGTAGCACGCTCGAGGACCGATCGGGTTCACGTGTCCCCAGTACTCCTCGTTTTGGGGGTGTACCTCAGGGTCTGAAAGAATACGGATAGTTTTAAGCTTCTCGTGACTCAAAAATAACCCTAAACCAAAAATAAACAGGTGATGAGCAAGAGTGGGTCCACTCCCTACTGGTACGCCGTCAGGTGACCAGACAGAAGTGATGATGGGTAACAAGAAAAGAGCTCATCTTGTTAATGAAGGGGAAAGACTTTGCCGTTGGGAGGAGGTGTCGCCTTTGATCAGGGATGATCCGTGTCGTTAACGGCGACACATAAATGTGCAACAGAGAGCTGAGGGCATGAAGAGACGTGCTGCCTCTGTCTACTGACCCTGATCAAAGTCTTAGATCAGAATGGTAAATAACAACAACAACATCACCATGTAAATGGAAGAAAAAATAACAATATATTTATATATTTGTAGAAATTGCACATATAAAATTCAGATAATACACCCAGTAAAACAATCAAAGCTCTGTAAGAGGCATAATTGTTAGTCTGTATAAAGTTTGTAATTACTCACTTTTAATTGTGTGTAAGTGGACAGGAGTTGGGGTTGGGGGGGCTGGCTTGTCTTGGACACAGGAAGGGGATCCTCATGAAGAAAGTCTGGGAATTGCTGGTTTAACTGATGGTTTCATGACCGCTACACAAGCTGTGGAGGTATTTGAACGCCACTGTGCATCCAGGTTTTTGGCTGCAGAAAAACCCTGCAAAAGCACCTACTTTGTCTGCGTGGTGATTAATGCGTCCAAACGGTCCGCCGCTCTCCGATTTTTTGACTGAGTCAAACTCAAAAGCTTGAGGGTAGAGGGTCACGCTGCTGTTTAGCTCTTCAGGTGGGTGTTTCCCAGAGGTTCCAAAGATGATTATATTAAATGTAAATAGACATCTTTATTTTTTTTTTTAATTATTTTATAGCATTGTGTTTAATAGGGAATAGTAACTAAGGTCAATTAAATACTAATTTTGCTGCCTTTTTCAGTCCAACTCCTAGCGGGAAGCTGTCAATCTACACAGGAGTCTGTTTACACAGATTAGAAATGTTCCATTTACTCAGCCGGCATCACCTCCAGAAAGAAAAAACTAGGCGAGTGTTTGTTAGATGAACTTATTGGCTGTACAGGGCTGTGATGATGCCAGTGCCCATCACATTCTGTCTGATGGAGCAGCTAATGCTGGCTTCATTCCTGTGTGAAAACGTGGCATTCATGAAGGAGTTCAATCAGGCAGCTCTCAGGTGTGATGTGGCTGCTGACAGCACGGCCAGCTTTCACAGTAAAACCGCAAAACTCCAATTAGCATTCTCACGTGTCGCATCACTCGTCTAGTTTTTCAAGAACAGCTGATAATGTTGCAAGTTTTTTTTTTTAAAGGAGGGGGAAAACTCACAGGGTCATGACAGGAAGGACAGCAGCATTTCTATTAGTGTCAGAAGCTTCATCTTTAGACTGACTGGAGATCAGATTTTAGAGTTACACTTATTCAACTACATCAGAAACCAATGATATATGATGCAGCTTTGACTAGAACCAGCTTTCAACAGTGTGATGAGTTGTCTGCAAACATTATTTGATTTACAGAGATCAAGAGGAGGAAATAAAGCTCTGCTGTCTTAGATTCTGCATTTCTTTAGAGATAATAGACTTATTGAAAAGGCAGAAAGGGAAAAATAATAAAGATGCAATGACAGAGTATTTCTTACCTCCATAAACCTCAGAAGTTGAGGCCAGAAGAAGTCTGGCACCCACACGTTTGGCAAGTCCTGGAAGGACAACAACCAACTCAAATCTGATCTTTCACAAAACATTTGCAGGTGGAGTGGATGTTCTTGGAAAGGTCAATCAAGCAGAAAAAAACAACAAAGAAATCATAAAACAATTAAAAAGTGACACCTACTTTCTTCAGCCTGTGTCTAAATTCAGGAGTAAAGTTTTTGTGAGAACCTGTCCTACCCAGTCTATGAATGCCCGGCCATTCCTCGTCCACTAAAGCCTGATTTATTCTACTCCAGCTGCGTCGGCATGGAAACACCAAAAGGCGTTACTGCAGTTGTGACAGGATACAAGTCCGAAGTTCAAAAGGAAAAACTATCCATCAGTGCGTGTGTGCAACTCTGCAACCGAGCTGACGGAGAAGTAGGAACCAGGCTAAAGACCGGAAGTGAGCAGCTGTGAATCCTTCAGATTTACTCCACACATCAGCGTATGAATGTCAGCTAGCAACTGTGACGGCGCTCAACAAACTACATTTAACAGTAATACATGAAGAAACGTGGGACCGGTCACACAAGCTTGTTTGGGGACTTTTCTTAGTTTTGACAAAAATGTATTTATATAAAAAACAAATATACAAATAACAGGTTATCACAGCAGCTCAGCACCACCCAAAATCTGGGAAAAGCTCCTGAGTAACAGGTGCAAATGTTCATAAGTAATTAAAATATCATTTATTTTGGACTAAATAATTAATTTATTGATTGTGTTTTGTATGTGAAGAGCAGCTCGAGCAAGAAGACACAAAATGCTCCAGAAAACGATTTCCTATTGCCCATTTAAGCCCTTGTACCTGAACTGATATAATCCGAGTTAAAGATAAGCTGTGCTTTTATTTTATAAAACCATCCATGTCTGGTTAATAATACAATAGTTCAGGCTAAAGACATCGGTGTGTCCCACTACTTAGCCTGCTTGTTGCCTTCTTCGTTTCCTTTCTGCAGTAAGTTCGTTCTCTCTCCTCTTGTTCGTTCGGTTTGGTCGCCTCTCAGCTAAATTTCCTGTCTCATCCTTTCCATCCTCCTTATCTGTATGTGAACAGTTTGAAACTACAGGATTAAGATAACCCCGACTCCATGCTCCAGCAGGTGGGAAGAATTATATTAAATATTGATCCACGTGTGTTTTTGTAATACTTTGATGCTCAGGTTTCAGTCAGGTTCAGCGAGCACATAATAGCCAGACTCTTAACTCTGTGTACGATCGTAAACTTAGCTAAAAATAAAACCTCTGACAGAAAGATATTTGAGAGTTTTATATGATTTAATTATCTCCAGTATGAAATTTTATTTGTATATTTTTAATACAGGAAATTGAAAGTATAAAAAGGAACATTCTAAACGTTTGGCAGCGAGACATTTTTGTACAAGGACTAAGTTTTTTCTGGAGTTTGCCTGTAAACAGAAAACGATTCTTACTTGAAAAGGTAAATAAGATGAGATCAACTTCTCATTTCACCGTAAATCGATGAACCTTTCAGACTCGAGTGTTTGTTGCTATTGAAATAAAGACTCAATAGAATCTAAACTAGTCTTTTTTCAATGAAGAGATGGAATTGGACTTTAAAGTGCCGCTGATCAGTTCAAGGGTCTCAAAAAGTGAAAGACGATAACTTACCCAGCATGTTGAGAGTGCCGATGGTGTTGGTCTTGAGTGTTTTGATGGGATTGTACATGTAGTTTGGAGGAGATGCTGGAGAAGCCAGGTGATAGATCTGATCCACTGGGAGGGAGGAGGAGAAACAGTTTACTCCCGCTAGGAACCGATTTTCATCAGCAGGTGAAGAAATTATACTATTTAGAGGAATAAAACTTATGAAGTTCTAATCTCACTAAAATCAATTTAAGTCTTTTTAGAACAAGATATTTCATTACATTTCATAAATTTTAATTGAAATAAAAACAATTTAAAACATATGATGAAACAAGCTAATTAACATCATCAACTTTCTAATTAATGGATCAACTGCAAGAAGAACGCAGCATTGCCATTAAACCAGAGAAAAGCTGCTACAGGTAGGAATAGGAAGTAATAAAAATGTGGTTTTGGGGTCATTTAGACTCTAAATCAAAATTGAAATACAAATTTAATCACGTGGAAAAGAAAAATATATTTGTAATTTTTGTAGGTCTGGCTTTACTTTCTTAAATACTCAACAAAAAAGAGGCACATGAATGCAGAATATGAGGAATTTTATTCATGCTTTTCTTCTGTTAAAGGTACGGGTGTGTATTGGCAAGATTCTGTCAATACTATATATATATATATATATATATATATATATATATATATATATATATATATATATCACACTTCATGTGTGATAAATAACACACATACGGTAGGTTGCAATCCTAAAAGCCAGATGATATTTACAATTTTTAAGACTAAATTTTATTGAAGGAAAACTCACAAAAAACAGTGTCATGAGTCATCTCAACAAAAATAGGAGGGATCTATGTTTCACTAAAGGAAACAAAAACATTCTCAATATATTACGATACTAAAAGCCAGATGATGTTTGCAATTTCTTTAAGGCCGGATTTATTTTTAAAACTCAAGCCAGAGCCAGACCCTTCCAAGGTGCATCCTGTGTTATTGCAAGACCTTTTCCCGTCAGAATGAAGGCAGTAAAAATGGACCCCACCTAGCAGTCGATGTTTGAATTGCACCGCACTAAAGAAATACAAGTGCTTCCCTTTAATTTCTCAAAAAAATTAATTATGGATATACTGTTTCTAAATATCGATTCAGTATCATAATATGAAAAATCTAGTTAACCCTCCCACTGTCCTGATGGGTGACCCTGCGAGGAAAGTTGACCACTGAGCAGGATTGATGTTTATCCCTTGAGGTCCACGTGGCAGGGTAGAGGTGGTGCTCACTCCTCACCCCTGCCACATGGATCCAAAGGATAAACCATCAACCCTGCTCAATGGTCAACTTTCCTCGCGGGGTCACACCCATTAGGACAGTGGGGGGGTTAAAGGTTTTATAGCGTGCCATTTGAAACCGTCATTTTTCAAAATATCAGTTATTTTCATCAGCCTGAATTTATACCCAGAAATAAAACGCTATTGCCTTTTCAAAATGTGCCTACAACAGCATCTTGGGCAGGTCTGTTGTTGTACTGGCTATGGTAGTCCAGAGGTTAAGGCATCTGCCTGCCAACTCGGTTTGGCCATGCGCTTATGGGCTCGACACACGGGAGGCAACATCGCCTCTCCTCCATTCATTTTCAATGAGACATGCGCGACAAAGTGATAATCGAGGGTCTCCCTCCTACTAAGCGAAATGCGAAAAACGTGCGTGTGAAATTTTGCGCTTGTGCACGTGTCGTGCACAAGCGACCCAGCGAAGCGATCCCAGAAAGTTGAAACATTTTCAACTTTTCATCGCCGTCGCTTGGACGACGACCAATCAACGGAGGTTTCATTCATTGACCAATGAGCGGACAGGATGCTCCGTACATCTCCGAGCAAACATGAAGGAGAAGTTGATTATTATTATGTTTTATATAGTAAAATCAGAAGTAAGGTTTCACATAACTCTAGCAGCACCTTGTGAAACATCATATCTACCGCTTTTAAAACTCTGAACCGCTTAAATAACCTTAATTCCCTCCAACCTGACACAGCCAAACAACGGAAGTTTCGATTTCGCCATGGAACAGAACGTGTAGACGGCTTTGCCGCTGGCCGCTGCCGCAGATCGCCACCCGTGTGTCAGGTAATAAAAGCGACAGCGACAAATTTCGCTGATCGCAGTCGTTTGTCGCCTCCCGTGTGTCGAGCCCATAACAAGGGTTCAACTACTGGTGGTGTGGGCAGTAATATATCTAGCCAGCTGAAGCAGAATTTATGTTGTTATATTTTAGTTTTATTTATTATTTTTTGCAAACTATTTTGTGTCTCTAATAAAGATCTCTGAATGTGGTCATTTCCAAGCAGCATTTTAGTTGATTTAATCTGCTCAACTCACATGGACTTGCACTGGCTAAATAAACAAAGAAAGTACAAAAAACAGATTAGTCCCTATATTTTCAACAGTTTACCAACAAAAGGTTGAAAACATAATACTGGCAAGTGTAGCTAAAAAAGAAGAAAAAAAAATACTGCTGAGATCGGGAGGCGAACCTCTGCAAAACTACATGGCAGCTCAGCACTCTTAACCACTGGACTATCAAGTCTGCTACGTGACACCAGTCGCCTAAGCCACTTATCCTGTGCTGGCCAGGGGAGGCAGGCTTCAGACTAGAGACTAGCTTCCAGGAGAGGCGCAGGGCCTGATGACAAGACTAGCTGAAACAGGATAATGCATGAATGCAGCGACAAACTATTTTCTTTCCCATGAGGAAATAATATCACATGGTAAAAAGTCCAAAAAGAGGATTTTCTATTATATGGCTCCTTCAAAGGCATAAACAAATAAAATGTGTATGAAGTGGAACATCAATTCATAAATAATGCTACAAAATTAAAGTTGGCTATGTCTAAAGAGATGGATGTTATTTATAACCGAGAAAAAATAAAGGATGTTATATGTAAATCAGCGTCTTGAGTGGCACTTTCATCAATAAAACAGCACATTTCTGTGATGCTTTCTATGCATGTTATTATTGTAATGAGGAAGTCCAAGGTCTCCCAAGCATCGGTGAGGTGGTTCAAGGTACACAACCCGAGTGATTCACTCATAAAAAACACAACAGCTGTAAAAATTCCCTCAGCTGCTTGGCATTATCTGTCCCTTCAATCCTCGCTGACATTGCTGCTTAAACAGCAGTTCATCAACTCCACCTGCGACTCTCTCCAGCAGAGCTCAGGGATGTGTTTACAGGTGGTTCAGCAGAGACAACAAACAAAAGATGAGAAATGCAATGGTCGCTTTGGTAAACGGTTCATGGTGGATCAGATACTTTAAAAGCCTGCTGGGAAATTAATCTGCGATTCGTCTACACTGAGAAAAACGGAAAGCTGTCAGGGGAAGATAAACATAGGGTGCAAACACTAATGTCAGAGCAGAGTTTCTATGTTTATCTTGTTTGGCATCCTTAAAGACTCTCAGTACACAAGTCATAAACCTGCTGTCTGATCAAAACAGATCGAAACCATGGCAACAAGGATAAAACACACCCTGGATCTTTCATTCTTTTCGAAATAAAATTTAATTTAAGAAAATCTATATTTTCAAACTTAGGATAATAATTCTCCCAACCCAAAGGTCTTACGATGCCGTTTACATGAGGACACCAAAAACACCTGTTGGTGCTTCATGTAAAAGCTAAAATTAGTTTCTAACATTAATTCATCTACTTGAGCATTTAGAATAATTATTCCAAAAACAAATGAAATTGGGCAGACATGTCCGGTTTTCTAAATCCTGTTACCTTCTATGTAAAGAGGCTCCACCACATCATGGTTAATGAGTTCAAAATTCTCGTGGCCGATCCAGTGCTCCACGTTTCGTTTCCTCCCAGTGAAGAAGTTGTCGACCACCGTCACTTCGTGGCCGTCCATCATCAGCTTGTCAGTCAGATGGGAGCCCACAAAGCCAGCCCCTCCAGTGATCTAATAGTGGAACGAACACGGACAATAACATCAGACAGTCACCTGTACTAGGGGTTTCCACGGTAACTGGAGTGGACTCTAGTGTTAGGTGAGCTAAATGTAATAATTTGTGCTCCTTTTTCCAATGTGGAGCACCGAGGAATGGAATCACTTACTAGTTTAAGCTTGTGAATCTGAAGGACTGAGCAATAAGGGTTGATTTCTTAAATAAAGAACAAAGAAACTTTAGATGACAGCAGGTGACATTCATCTAACTCCTGTTTCCTTGAAAAAAAAATCGAATGACAGCAACACAAAGAATGTTATTACAGCTTAAAGCTACATCTGTGCAAATGTCACAGAGCTTTCTTCTTTCTAAAAGGGCGATGGAAAAAAAACAGGTTAGGTTTTTCTTCTTGGACTAAATGGTACAAGGTAACATTTTTGATATGTACAAATTAAGTTTTAATTGGAGTTTTGTAAACTTGAATGTTTTTCCAAAAGGTTGAGCAAACTATCTGATATCTTGCTAATGAAACCTTTAGATGGAAGAAGAAACAGCTCGTCCACAACTCCAGCCTCGTCTATTAAACAACGATGCCACTTTGCTGCAAATCAGGAAATCTTTGGTCATTCATAAGTGTTCAGCCTGTGGTGGTAATGTAGCATTATATGTAGCATTGCTCCTTTTCCAGGAGCCGCTCCAAAAGGTGGCGCTCATTCACAACCCCTGTGAACAGTCTGGTGACCTGAGCTTCAGCTCTTAAAGTGACAATGTGCCGTTTTCACCTTTAATCTCTGGAAATATCCATTGAAGTGTTGTTAAAAATGAATTAAATGATGCCTAGTTGTTGAAAATATTGGCGGCTTCTTAACATACAACCATAAAAATTGGGTCTAAAATACATGGGAGCGGGTCTAAGTCTCTGGGCGATGCCATATTAGATGCCATTTTTCATTCTACGGTAGTCCATGAGGACAAAAAGCATTTACTGGTTTTGCAACAAACTGTTACAAAACTTTCACCATTCATAAATGTCGTTTTACACATTTGCCTCTTCGCTCGTTGCCAGTAATGAAAGATCATTATATGTGTTTGTTATTTTGCTGGAGGTTGAACGATCTGACAAATTACTTGTTCAAAAATTGCGCTCCCAGGGATTTTTGACCCTTATGACAATTTGTTGGTAAGATCTTACTCGAACACAAAATACTGCATGCTTACAATGATTTAGGTGTGTACTGTCCCCTATCACCAGGGAAAAAACACAAAAACTCTTTAAGGGCAAAAACTCCAGGAACCCTGCATCTCTCCAGTTTGCCATCACAGCTAATTCCGTTTACAATGTGAAACCTATATTTATGTCGATGTGTGAAACTGACTGCCTGTGTTTACTTTCAATATTTATGTTTTCCCTGTGGATTTCCTGCAAAATGGTGCTGGGCATGTGTTTAGTTTTAAATGAGTAGGACAGTGGCGTAAAACATATTTTGTAACTTGAATTAATGTGCTCAATTAATTTGAAAGTATAAAAAAGCTGTGAAGTGAGAAAAAAATACAGTAAATAAAACAAAAACAAACAAAATTATATATATATATATATATATATATATATATATATATATATATATATATACATACACACACACACACACACACACACACACATTTAATTTGGAAAACTCAGGTCAGATGCTTCCACGACACATCCAGTGTTCTCGCGAGATCTCATTGTTCCGTTAGAAAGAAGCCTTTAAAAACTGCTGCCACCTAGCAGTTGGAGTTTGAATTGCGCCGCACAAAATAAATACAGCAAATGTTTGTCTGTAAATTCTCAATAGGGATGGGTACCTTTGACATTTGAATTGATCCGGTACTAATTCCCGGTACCTACGAATCGATACCGGTACTTAACGGTACCAATTTTCGATACTTTTGAGTGTTTAAAATTTTTTATTCTCTTTTATAATTAAATATATATTTTTCTCAATATATAACCATATTTGATAAATATCACGATAAATAACATTCAACTGTTTGTATTTTAACATCGTTCTTGTAGTTTTATAAGCTTATAATTAAACTGAAGCAAACATCTTTACTGTGAACTAAATTTACTGTGTATCTTCATTTCTTTTACCGTCTTTTTTCATTTGATTTTTCCTACTGGGAAGTTAGAATTTCCGAGGAGAAAGCGAACGCACCATTAGATGATAACAATGGTGGCATAGGAAGCTAACATATCAAGCTATGTTATCTTAAACAGTTTATTTAACTGCTGGAGCAGATTTCAATGATGATGCCTCACACTTAAATCATTGTCACTGGTTTCATCTTCACCCAATCACCCGTCGCATTTAGTAAAGTGAAGCCAAACTTTAGAGCGCGTTCATGTTCTAGTCGAAATTTCGAAGTTCCGAGGAGAAAGCGAACGCACCATTAGTGAAACGGAAGCTAACAAATCAAGCTAACGTTATCTTAAACATTTTATTTACCTACCGGAGCAGATTAAGATGAGGATGTCTCACTTAGATCGTTGTCGCTGGTTTCATCATCACCCAGTTACCCATCACATTTAGTGAAGTGGACCCAAGCTTTAGTGTGCGTTCTTTCTACCATGCTGCTCTGTTTACAACTCGCTCGCAGCGACCAATGACATAACACTCTTGTGCATGCGCAGCTGTCTAGGCAAGTTCTCGTTGTGAAGGACGGGTACCGAAACGAGGCACCGTTTCAAATGAAGTGAATCGGTGCTCCGTCGGTACTGTGGAATTCGGTCGGTACCATAAAAAGTACCGAATTCGGTACCCATCCCTAATTCTCAATAAATAAAATCAATACATTGCTAGTAAAAATCACTTCACTATCAGTGTATAGATATTTTCTTACAGTCCTATTCACTTCCCTTATGAATACACTTAATTTTTCATTCATTTAATGGCAACCAAACCAAACCCTGTTTTCCTCCTACTGCTCCTCTCCAAGTACATTCTGTGAGTCACGATATGTTTACAGTTTATTTACTAAATTTGTGTGGAATACAGGAGAGCTTCTGCACATTATCTGTTAGACTTTGTATATGATAAAGAGCTCAGAGAAATTGTTATTCAAAGAGCTACTATGCTTTGATAATTGCCACTTACCAAAATTCTCTTTCGATCCTTTTCAGAGAGAAATTTCACCGGCGGGTATTTCTGTGAAAAACTAAGCAAATTTGAAAGTAAATGAGAACAAAGCAAAAGAGAGAAAATTACAAATAAGCTGAGATTCACTAAAGTTTTTCTAAACAATCTGTTCTGATTACACAAAAAGTGAAAGACATAAAAGTATTTTTTTCCTGGTTAGAGGGATGTGCTGTCGATCATTTATCTGCAAAGAATTTTCACATGTAAAACATTTTCAATCCTATTTAAAACAATCTTTTATATAATTACATTCTGAGTTGACATCTTAAGGGACAATGAGGTATGAAACAAACAAACAAAAAAAACACTTCAAGATAATCCAAAACAATTCCTCTATTGTCAGCATTTCATGTAAACATGCTTTTGCAACCTTTAGAAACAGAAGTTTTGATGCCATGGAAAAGTTAAGCTGCATCTCTTTTAGTTATAAACAATAAAAATCACAACAATCTGCCTCTGCTCTCATCTTCAGGGCAGGTTAAACTGCTGTTATTTCAATAAATAATTCACAATGTAGATTTTTTTCAGAAAGGATGAACAGGCTTAAAAAAATATGACAAGCTGGGAATATAAAAAAATAAATACCTTTGCTCAAGATCACGAATCTTTTCTCTCAAAGGAGACACGACCTAAAGCGAGTTGAGAAGGGAGAAATGAGTCAGCTGTTGGTGAATCAGAAACACTGTGTTGACTCCGGTTTGTTACAGCAGCAGCTCGTTTAAAGCAGGTTTATAGGCGAAGATTTCACCTTTCTGTGTCGATTTATCCGTGAATCATGTTTTGAGTAAAAATTGTCACCACTATTTGCACAACAAATATTCTTTTAAACTAACGGCGTTGTCGCTGCGTGCACCAAGAACCCATCTCAAAACCTTCGATTCTTTTTGGTTTCCTCAGAGACAAAAAGGTGAGACATAATTTCTTGCAATTTTGTGCCTTCAATTGGTCACAAAGAGTAATAAATACCTCATGTTAGCAAGAATGAAGTTGTCAATAATGAAACCAGTGATTATGGTTAGACATAATGTGTTTGATAGTTATCATTTATTCAGTAGATTTGTAACGAAGCAACAAGCCAGAAACAGACTTTCAGTGCATTTAAGACAATTAGCAAACAGGCACTTTTCATATCTGTTTAGCAGTTATTTCCTAATCACACGGGCCAAAAGGAACTGACCTACAATACATCTAAACACACACAACAGAAAACAAACCAATAAAAGCACCAATTAAAAGTAGCTCAGCTGCTGTAAATAAACAATTATCACCTGCCAATCTGGACGTCTTAATGAATTTCTAGTGTACAACGTGTAAAAACACTTATTATATTTTCACATTAAAAGTTTAATAATTTTAAAATAACTATTATTAACAGCCCGCATGCACATGAGTCTAAACTCTAATAAAACCTTCTGGTTCCAGACTTCATCACTGAAATTCTCACTGATGTTGGTACTTCTATATAAAGTCAAGGCAGCATCACATACGAGGCTTTCAGAAAAGGAATGAGATTTCAAAGACTTGCTAACTCAGTCAACTGTAAGGTCAAAGTGATAACAAACCAATTAATTCAGTACGCGTTAGAGTTATGTGATAAGCACATGGTCGATTCAACAAACTGTGTTGGCTCACGCTAAATTCACTTATTTGCCAATTCTTTAAACTGGATGTTTAATTGAAAATCACACGTTGAGAAAACTTAAACATTGGATTTTATGTCAGCAGCATGTTTTTAGTAGTTGAACATGTGAAGATGAGAGGATTTTCAATATTAAGATGGACACACATTTCTGAAAGATCTAGAAGTTTAAAAATTCATTCCACTTTGATTTGAACAGGCACATTGGACATCAATGTCCTCTTAACTGTGACATTCCAAGAAAACGTTCCGCTTTTGGACAATCAGTTCCACAAACAGTGGAACCAGCTTCCAAAAATGAGAAATGATCTGATAATCTGTGCTCACAACTTAAAAACATACCGTAAATCCTCTAATACAGGCCCGGGCCTGTATTTGACTCAAGCTCATCAAGCTCCGGGCCTTTATTGGAAGGAGGGCCAGTATTAGAGGCAGGCATCTATTTCTATTTGAGCAAAATGAACTAATGGTTCGCTGGAGTTTTTGACAATTAAAATTGCGCCCACATTTTCAAAGTTAAACACATTTCTTTTAACAACGGTAGTTTCTGCTTCAGCCCTCTCCCCCCTCCCCCTGCGCAGCGGCCGCAAACTCACTGATGCGCCTGCAGCCTCTCAGAGTTCCTGCTGCTCTAAACATTAAAATAATTATTTCATTTTTTGTTCCTCACTTCTGATTACCTTCAATGGTGTCTGTTTGTTGCAACCACTACAAAAACTAACTTGTTTTTATTTGACTATTTTTCTGTCCTGCCTGTTTATTATCTTCCTGCATCTCCTCTCAATCCTAAAGAGAAACTGCTACCTGGGTTCATATATATTCACCTTATGAGTTACCTTTGAACTGCAGTTCTAAAAGATCTACCGACCACAAAAACAGCAGAGTGCGCGCTGCTTGCCAGCCGCATCAGTGATCAGTGCATCGGAGGACAAGGTGTGCCCCGCTCCAGCAGCGAAACACTAGCCTGGCAAGCCAGACTAAACAAATGTATTATTTAGTCTGGCCATGCTCCATTGACGGCTCTGCTGCTGAGGTTCCAATGGAGCATGCCTAGACCAAACTTTGCAAAGCAAGAATTTGGTCTCGTTCACTAGGCTAGCAAAACACATCAGGCGCAAATAACACTCTGGGGAGCAGTAGCAGGGGTTGTATGAACTAGACGACTTCACTATAGTGACTTTTTATGCCTGTCGTCGACTAGTCGCTGTCACGTGATAATGACCGGCAAGATGCAGCCCTCGAAAAAGACAGCAGCCTGCTGTCAGCAGGTGACAAGCTCCTGCGCTCGGGGGGGGCAACGCGCTGTGCCAGTGTGTCGGTACTGACACGCGATCATTCATGTCGGTTCATTTCCTTTGATGTTTTCTGTCTTTTATTTGCGCCTGATGTGTTTCGCTGCTGTGAAGCGGGGCACATCACCTTGTCTTCTGACGCACTGAAGGAAAGGAACGATCGCGTGTTAAATAATTTGGCAACACCTGATTGTTAATGTGGCCTTGCTCAGGAGGCAGATCCGACCGCAAAAACAGCGGAGTGCTCCCTGCTTGGCAGCCGCATCAGTGATCAGTGCGTCGGAGGACAAGGTGTGCCCCGCTCCACAGCAGCGAAACACATCAGGCGCAAATAAAAGACAGAAAACATCAAAGGAAATGAACCGACATGAACGATCGCGTGTTAAATAATTTGGCAACACCTGATTGTTACTGTGGCCGTGCTCAGGAGGCAGATCCGACCGCAAAAACAGCTGAGCGCTCCCTGCTTGGCAGCCGCATCAGTGATCAGCGCGTCGGAAGACAAGGTGATGTGCCCCACTCCACAGCAGCGAAACACATCAGGCGCAAATAAAAGACAGAAAACATCAAAGGAAATGAACCGACATGAACGATCGCGTGTCAGTACCGACGCACTGGCACAGCGCGTTGCCCCCCCGAGCGCAGGAGCTTGTCACCTGCTGACAGCAGGCTGCTGTCTTTTCCGAGGGCTGCATCTTGCCGGTCATTATCACGTGACAGCGACTAGTCGACGACAGGCATAAAAAGTCACTATAGTGAAGTCGACTAGTTCATACAACCCCTGCTACTGCTCCCCAGAGTGTTCTGCAGCATAATCAGCACGTTCTCTTTGAACTTGATATCAAATTTTCGCCTCCTCATCGTCTCCGCACGGTTAAAGTTACCCTCACGGTCTATCACTGGCAAATCAAAAGTGAGACGATGACACAACCGCCCCCCGTACTTGCTTGTTACCACATTCCACCCGGCCACAATAAGAGACCGGCCATTATTCACCTCCGCTGACTCCGGCACCGGCCAAAATTGGAGACCCGGCCTTTAATTGAATACCGGCCTGTGGTATTTGTAATAATCAGCTGGGTCAACATCCGTCACGTTAATACGTTTGTTTTTATCTTAAGAAACAAAGCCTACTATTGACTTTAAATATGTTATATAAGTAGCTGCAGAGGTAAGAGTTCTTTTAAAGACGAAGATGTTTAATCCTTTTTGTGAATCGTTTTATTGGTGTGCTCACCTGCACGGGGACCGCAAATGGAAATTAGCTTCAGCTAAACTAAATCTACTATAAGAGTAATGTTTTTGGACATGGTCTTTGTCAAATCAATACCATGAAACAAAATAAAATAAAAAACATAAAAAAGTAGATAAATAATAAAATGTAACTGAAATATTGACCTTTTGAGTGCTCTGGTGGTACAAGAGGGCTGGGCAATTTGGCCTAAAATCAATATCACTATATACTGAGGATTTCCCCTAAATAACGATAAATGGACAATAACTACATGTATGCGCAAAAACAAAAGTGGTCCACTAGATGGGGCTGTCCCGTCACGTGTATTACATTTCTTATGTTGTCATGTGACTCCAGGTGGTATAGCTTCTTAATTCATCCACTGCCAGCCGTTTCTTGATCAGAAAATCCCTTCGCTACCAGCGTTTTTCAGCGTTTTCACTGTTTTTTGAAGAGTCACAGAACGTTGCGCTTTATGATGATGTCAACACCAAAACTACCAAAACAAAGAGGAGACTCACCTCTCACATCAGGAAGAATCCGCGCGTTTCGAGCGTTATCCATTCTTTAATAATCCGTTGTCGAATTGTGATCGGCAGAAGCTTTTCCGGTTCGCGGCTAACTTTTTTTTACAGCAGCGGCCCAAAACGATCTCCTAACACATGGATGTTCTACTTCCTGATCATGTGACGTGTGACGTATGTGGATGAAGATCGGCTTTAGAGCTGAGATGTTTGTTCACACTGTGCGGGGGCACGTTCCAATGCCCACACAGTAAAAAAAATCCAAATGACGACTTTAGTCATCAATGGCAGTTAATGAGTTAAACTGACATGCACGTACACATAATATCAATTAGAGTCAGAAATTTCAATAACTATACATTTTGGATATATTGCCTAGCCCCGTGGCACTAAATGTAAAATATATCACATTCATTGTGATGAATTTTTAAAAACACAAGTATGTTTTTATAATAAATAAAATATATTTTTTAAATATTATCTTGCTAAATCGTTCCTAATTTGGAAAAAGCCCCATCATTAGTTTGGCACTGACAGGTTTATGTTTATGTTTGGCAGATGCTGCAGGTGCACCTTCAGGATTGGTCAACAATGTGCAGCTCCAATTTACTGAATGACTGGTTTTCTTACACTTTACTGTCCCAATAGTTGGAGACAGCTCCTGGCAGTCACAGCTACTTTCTATTCCCAACTATTTCAATTCACAGTTTTGCTTGACACATCTTTGGTGCATCCGGCTTTTCTTGCTCCATCACCGATTACAAGCCAGCTGGAGCTTTATGACACAAAATAAGGCAAATAGTTAAATTGAGACTAGATCAAGACGTTTTAGCTTTCTAGCTACTGTTAAAGCTTATATCTTTTGTTTGTTTTTAAATCAACTTTGAGATCTTGAGCAAAAACAATGGCTGTAGATGTTTATAAAGTCAAATACCAAATTTGATCTTACTTAACCAATATATACTTTTTTAAACTGTAATTCCTTCTAAGAGAACAAAATAAACCAGAGCCAGAACTTCTGTCCAAGGAGAAAGAAAGCCAACAATTTAGATCAGAAATTCTCCCTTCAACAACCTTTTAAATATCATATATTCTTCTAGATATTTTGTCCATTAGATAAATAAGAACATCAATTAAGCTGCAAGGAGTCGGGGTCTGTCTTATTTATTCGCTTTACCCATGAACTTCGGGCTCATTCTCACACCCACACAGGTCTGACGTGAGTTTTGTAGAAGTCTAAATAATTACAAACTGATATGCAACAAGGCTAGAATAACACAACTGATTATCAGAGAGGAGATTGGTTTAGGGAAAAAAGGATGTTTACAGCTGCTGGTCAGATTAGAAACAGGCTTCATGTGTTAAAAACAGAAGACTAGTGAAGCTTAGCTTTATGAAGCAAAACAACAGCAGCTTATCTACAGTTGATGAGAAAATGACTCAACTAACAACCAACACATACACGAAGCCATGTGATCAAACGTGTCCTTGGGTCTTTAACTTTGGCAAAAAGAGGCAGCAAATTGACACTAACACCTATCATTTCATTCATAACACAAGATAATAAATCACTGCTTATTTTATCAATGACTTATTAGAGGAAACAGATTATGCAATCAGTGTGGGAATAATGTCCACTCATGTTAAATCTTTTGACAGATTTAGGACAGAGGAGATTTGTCCTCTGCTGCTTTCTTCGTAACTAATTAGTGACCAAACTATTTAGTCTGTTCAACCTCCAATCAAAACATGAGCTCACTCACAACAACAGAGCTTGTTTTGGGACAATAATAATGTTCTTCAGCCCCTGATGTTCAATTCTAGGTCTGCTGCTGTTCTACAGCGCATAAACTCATCCTAAGATGTTTCTCATTGTAATGTTTGCAGCCATTAGAAACACTTTAGGTATAGACGTGTGTGTGTGTGCGTGCGCGCGCGTGCTTGTCTTTGCATCAAAGTGAGGACCAGTGACAAACTTTTCACCTGTAAAGCGAGGACATTAGTAGCGAATTGAGGACTCTTTGCCTGGTCTTCATTTGGTACAATGCTAAGCGAGGACATTAGTAGCGAATTGAGGACTCTTTGCCTGGTCTTCATTTGGTACAATGCTAAGCGAGGACATTAGTAGCGAATTGAGGACTCTTTGCCTGGTCTTCATTTGGTACAATGCTACAGAGGTCTACTCGTTAGTTTCAGAGGTATGGTAAGAATTAAGTTTTAGTTAAGGTTAGGAATATACTGGTTATGTCTTCTGTAAACTGGTTATGGTTAAAGTTAGGGTTAGGGTGAACCCTTCTTCCCACTGCACGGTAATGGGTTGCGAAATGTACTACATAGCAATTAGCCGCCGTTATAGTGGATGAGTTCCTTTCCACCAGCAGCGAAGTATGACATTTTGGACGCGCCCCAGAAGCAAGGGCACTCTATCTTTACGTTTGAGTCCACTTTTTACATGCTATGCTTCCAAAACAAGACAAACTCCACAGTTTAGATCGCGCAAGACAGAATGTTAAACATAAAGCAGTGTAATACACATCCGGAAACTTTCCAAATTACAGTAACATGCAGGTAAACGTATCATGTCATGTCATTTCCTGCTATAACCCCCATAGCCAAAGTAAACAGCAGAAAATCAACCACAAACCTCCCGCGATTTTGTGACGTCACGGGATCAGCTGTATGGAACGCTTTCACTCTCGCTTCACGTCAGAATTGCTCCCGGTTTGGAATGAGGTTGTGGGTAAAACGCCTCTATTACATTAGGCGAGCGCTTTCATAACAAGTGGAAAGCTGGGGTGAGGCACAATCCAGTCATTAAAATGTAGGAAAGTCAAAGGCGGTCTTCACAACGAATAAAAGACAAGAATGTGTGTGTGTGTGTGTGTGTGTGTGTGTGTGTGTGTGTGTGTGTGTGTGTGTTCTCAAACCCCCAGTGACTCACAGCAGATGGCTGCTCATACTCAGCCAGGTTGTGTTGGAGGTGCAGAGCATCAGCAGGGATGAAACCCAACGTCTGGTGATGTCTATGTGTTCCAGACTTCAGGCTGTAATTGACTTTGCAACCAAGTATTGAAATGTATAAGTTTGATTTATGGTTCTTATTCTGTCCCATTACTTTTGGTCCCTTAACAAGTGGGAGGCACATATGCAAACTGTTGTAATTCCTACACCGTTCACCTGATGTGGATGTAAATACCCACAAATAAAAGCTGACAGTCAGCAGTTAAAGTACATCTTGTTCCTTTCATTTGATATCCACTGTGGTGGTGTATAGAGCCAAAAATGTTAGCATTGTGTCGATGTCCCAATATTAATGGACCTGACTGTATATATTGAGTTGTTACTTGTATTTGCACTTTAAGGCTCTTCGGGCTGTTCAAAATGTCATAATGATAATAAAGTTAATGACAAATGTACCAATGACCAATCTAAGTATTTTATGTTATGAGTTTTATTATTGTGAGCATAGCCACAATATCGCAATAAATATCGTATCGTGAGGTTCATATTGCGACAATATGGTTTTGTGAGATTTGGAAATTTTTACACCCCCATTTCCTATGTGAAGTGCCTTGAGACAACTCTTGTGATCTGGTGCTATATAAATAAAACAGAATTTAATCCAATTATAAAACTTTGAAAAAATGTCAAATGGTTTTTCTGCTTAATTAATTAAGATCGAAGTGACCCAATGTATGTTTTACAACAAATGGAAATAAAAGGCACCAGATTTTGGTCTGTTTAACACATTTTCCCCTCACTGGCTCTCATACTCACAAAATTAACTATTAAAAACTAACAAAAAGCCTTAAAGTGACAGTGTGTATTTTTCCTGGCGATAGGAGGCAGAAGATACCTAAATCATTGCAAGCAAGCAGTATTTTTGTGCTGGAGTAAGGCCTTACCAATAGATACCCATTAGGGTCAAAAAGGGTCAAAAAGCCCTGGGGCCTCACTTAAAAAGCTTGCTTACGCACAAAACGCGGTCGGTAGGGCTGCTCAATTAATCAAATTTTAATCACAATTACAATCTGAGTTTTGAACGATTATAAAAACAAGCCGATTATTTACTCCTCCCACTTGCGCTGCCCTGAGTTGCAAATGAAGCGCTCCTCCCACAGTGTTGCCAACTTAGCGACTTTGACGCTATTTCTAACAGCTTTTCAGACCCCCTTCTTGACTTTTTAAATCTTAAAAGTACCTAGCGAACACCTCAGAAACATCTCTGGTAACCCTTAGCTACTTTCTGGATAACTGTCGTCGACATTTCCTGCAGGTTAGCTAAACACTCCGGACCGTTCTTCAGGACATTAGGAAAGGGAATGATGTAGTGATGTGTCAGTCGCTACAGAAACGGCTCTCAGAGCCGGCTCCCTGTTGGAGTAACCAGAGTGAGTGACACACACACCGCACCTGCGGGCTCCTGAGCCGCTAAAAACGGCTAAATGTGCGTGTGTGGCGCGCTAAACACACGTGCAGCTTGCCCTTGATTGCTGTGAGACCGGGTTGGGGGGGGTGCAGCTGTGGTTGGGACAATTATTACATTAACTGATGTACTTGTAAATAAATATTTATAAATAAGGTAGAAATAAGTTCCTCACGCTGATAACTAACTAATCTCTCTGAGGACACGGTGCTAATGCACGCTCCTACAGCACCTTGACACGACTCAATAAATGTTACACAACATTTTCTGAACATCAATTTATTTGTTATAAATGCCACTGTATAATTCTTGCTGTCAGTATTTGCAAGATATTGGTATTTGGGTCTGTACTGGTTAGACTTAAATGAGTTAAACTAAGGTCTATAGCCCTTGGGTCATAAACTATGAGCTGTAAGTATATTGGTCTTTTTATACTGGGAATCAGGAGTTATTTTAGTGACCATCTTGTTTCTTATTTATTTTTGTCCTGATTGTGCCCTGAGCAGTTTAATGACTGAATAAAAACAAATAAAATCAGCATAAAATGAAAAATAGTCTTAAATATTCAAGATCTCTATTTCAGTCACAATACTCATGATTATTATTTTTGCCATAATCGAGCAGCCCTAGCGGTCGCAAAACTGCGTAAGCAACTTTCCATGCAAACTTTGGGATTTATGAAAGAAAACTTAGCGGAAAAATGTGCGCAACTTTCAGTTGACTAAAGCTGGGCGGACACTGTGTGACTTTTTCACTCGTAGCACTCAGCTTCAGCTCAAACTGTACGACTTCCTCGCAGGGTAGATCTCACGAGTCATGTGCTCACACTGCACGACCCAGTTCTCGGATGCGACCTGACTGCTCACACTGTACGTCTGGTAGCAACACATCGAACCTAAAAATATGCTAAAAAAAATGGCAGTTTTTACACAACACGTCAGACTTTTTTGTTTTGTTTTGCCTGTTGTCCTTCGGGAGTGCTGCAGGAGGACACACAGGGAGTTATGGGGGTTGGATGAGGAAAACGAAATAAAGAAAGTAAATCGGTCTTTTGTGATCAGTTTAATTTGACATGAACACGACAAACACGCTTTCTTGACAATCCTTGTCATTGTGTGTAAAAAAACATGTAGAAACAAAAACGAACAACGGGCGAGCTGTGTTGATGCATAACTGCGCATGCGCCGTGAGCGGTTCTGGTACTTTTTGGGTCGCGACCGCTCGCTGCACCGCTTCACCCATCACAAGGAACGAGCAAAATATCAAACACTCTTGAAGTCCGTGCAAGCTCACGATTTCTGATCGGCAGCTGACAACGTGGTGTTAATCACCTCTCGTAACCCCCTGTACACTACACGACGATTTATTATTTCTATACATGTTTTGGCTGTCAAACTTCCATAATGCCCTAAGGACTTTGTAAATATTTAATCTTTCAGTTTTTAATATTCTAATCAAAGATTAAATGCTTTCTTTAAATAGTCAGTTTCATTTATAATAAAACAATTAACAAGGGAAAAAAATATTTTTATCTCCAACTCACTTCATCAATTTTCTGTTCAATCTTCACATCTCCTTGTTCCTGTATTAGCCTGTAACAGAACAAATGAGAAGCTTTAACACCTGTTAGACACACCTTACTTAAAAAGATGTGTAATAAACTATGTCATTTACCTCATGTTTGTGTATGTTCCCCAAACAGCTGAATAAAGGAAAAGTGGAAAAATAAGGTGCAGATTAATAATAGAGCATCAGATGTATTTAAAATACAAAATGCACTGATTCTGCCATACTTAAATTATTGTGTAGAAATCTGGGGAACTGCATATAGAACGTATACACAACCTTTGTTTGTTTTGCAGAAAAGAGCAATGAGAATTATAGACAACACTCATAGTACAGCTCCATCTAACCCATTATTTATAAAATATAAAGTAATTAAATTTCACGATTTGGTCAACTGGAGAATATGGCATATAATGTATAAAGCAAATAAAGGTACATTGCCAAAGAATATTCAGCATATATTTGAAAAGAGAGATAGCAGTTATTCGTTGAAGGGATTTGAAATCTTCAAAAAACCTAGATTTAGAACAAGAATGAAGGAAATGAGCATATCTGTGAATGGTGTGAAGTTGTGGAATTTCCTGGACAGAGAATGGAAAGAGTCAAGAACTCTAAAAGTGTTCAGTCTACACATTAAATCACGTGTGTTGAGTGGATATGACAACGGACAATTGATGTGGACATAATAATTAACAAATGTGAACAGTTACGGGACTGAAAGAACTGGTGAGGGACTGCACAAATATAAATTGATATTTAAGTTTAAAAAGGGGGCAGAAATAATAAGATTTTTCTTCTATCTGCTCCCTTTCATTCAAATATATATTGTGTTTTCATGAATATTGTTTAGTATCTGTTGTGTTATTTTTTTTTTGAATGAAATAAAGACAATAAAATAAAAATAAAAAAAGCATCACAATCAGAGGTAAAAGCTCAGAGTTGGAGAGCAAAAGATTCTGAGAGATCATCTGAAAACAACAGGAGAAACCCCAACTTCTAGGCTGTTGTGGACTCTGAAATGGTGGCAAAGGCAGTTGTATAGCATGAAGGGGTGAATTTTCATCAATATTTATAGTAATTACCTTGTTTTAACTCATTTAATGTTAACATAATAGAAATATTTTATATGTTTGTTCCTCAAAAGCCGCATAGTCAACATGGAAAGAAGACCAAGCAAATTAACTTTGCACAAAATGTGACAGCGGCTTCTCTGGATTTAAATATATGTTTGCAGCAGAAAGAGGGTTGTTTGCTGAAGGTCTGGGGAAAGTTACTTGGAGGTTTGGAGCTGATTGGGAAAAAATGTTAATAATGGTGTTCATAATGCTGAGAAACATGTGGCGTAATACTATCAGGGAGGTGGGTGAATCATTTTGCAACTGGCATGTTGGCCCTGAACAAAATAATCCAGTGTAATTAAAACTATCTTTAGTGTTATGAAGAACAAGAAGTCAATGATTCACACCAAGTGCTGATCTCAACATTATTAGGTATGTCTGGGTTGCTTGAGAAGATCTGAGCCAATCTACATCCTCAGGAAAACAAGCTCATCAAGAAGTTAGAACACATTCCATTCAGAGGTCTCTCAATAAATGTGAGCAAATATTCAGACAAGAACGTAAATAGTTTAGAAGGTTACTAAATATCAACTTATTTAATATTTTGCACTGTTAATAAAAATACATTGTATTAATTGTGATGGTATTCCTACCTCCCACCCACCTAAAACCTACACAGTTAGCACTTTGTGTTTATTCTGCCTGTCGCCTGTGGATCATTCAAAGCATTTTCCAGATTAAGCAAAGGTTTCGCAAATAGAGCATGCATAGTGTTGTTTAGTTCCCACAAACAGTAAAGCCCAGTGTTGTAGAAATGTCCATAGAACCTACAAAGTCTAACGATATCAAAACAATCCAGATTAGTATACTTACAGGCAATGTAGGCGATCAAAGCGAGGGCAAAGAGTAGCTTCATCATTCTTCTATTTAAGCCTGAAATCAGCCGGACGACCCGCTTCATCATCCGATCAATGCAACCGGTCCAGGAAACCAACCGGCCACTCGTTCAAGTCCAGCTAGAGCATTTTGAGTTGTAGTTCATGCCATCGGAGGATTTCTTAGTCCATAGGTAGGCTGGCTGTGACTTCAGATGTGAACGGCCAGGCGTCCAGCCTCTGCTACGTCAACACCAGGAGCAGGAGCAGTTTACGTGGCCAGCAGCGTTACTCTCTCAGGTAGCTAACAGTATCAGGTGTCACTACACCGTAGGATGATAAACACGCTCAACTACACCTAAACACATTTACCTGCTTCATTTACCCCAAAGCAGATATACCGTGTATATTTTAAAAATCTCAAAGTTAAAAAAATAATAATTCACCAGCCTTAATAATACGCTCAGAAACTAATGGTTCGCCGTTAGCTCCAGATTAGCTGCGTCTTGCTAGCAAGTTTCCATTCCGACAGCGTGCACTTCTTGCGCTGTGCTAACGTTCAGCAAAACATAAACCACACTTCGTATTTCACGTTTATATTTAAGAGGGAAAAAAAACAAAGTAATCAGCCGGTCGGTTTAATGTCGCAGAAAAGTAAACAAGTCGGAATTTGCTCTCTCAGCTGGGCCAATGAGTAGCAGATGATCGATTGCTCATTGCTTGATTGAGCAGCCTGATATTCTTTTCGTTCAGGATGACGTTTTTCACTTCATAAATCACAAGAAATTATTTAAACAATTTATTCTCGTATGTTTTCTATATTTTCACAAATATATGAGCTATATTGACGAGTATATTCTATAAAAATGTTTTGCATGACGTTTTGTTATGTTTTACAGGATGTTTTAATGGAACCATAACAATATAAATTGACTGAAGGGGAAAATATCGAGCGAGCTCTAAATCATTAGTTGTCTGATTCTGATAAATTCCAATGAGCTAACTGCAAAATCGTGCACCCTACACTCTTAAGATTTTTTAATTTTAACTGTAACACCCGGTTTTTAATCTAAATGAATCACAGTGAGAGCCTTCAGCTGCTTTTAAGGAAACAAAAACAAGAGATGCTCACTCTGTAGCCAAGCCTCAGCTCCTGAGAAGAGCGACCCCTCCGCGGGTGAGGAAGTACAACGAATACAATTCTGTCAACCATTTTCAAAGGTGGTGCTTTATTAGCAACCTAAATTTTAAATGCTGGGGTTGTTTTTGCAAAGCATTACCTGAAAAAGTACTAACCTTTATAGGTTAAATATGTTGTTTGTTCTAGGATTTCAGCTGCATGTACTGTGATCAGTCATGAATAAAATCAGAAGTGGCAGAATGTGTTGAATATTTTTCCTGAGGCTGCTGCTCTGTCATTCCTCTTTGTGTCTATCTCATCAGCCTCGAGCTCTTCAGATGCTTACAATCCACATCAACATTACTGTCTTAAATCTCCTAGAAGTGACTTCTTCACAGCTTTATGAAAATGAAGAATTTGTGTTTTCAAGATTTTTGGTGATAATCTGTGAAAGAATTAGGTTTTTCTACTTTTTCTGATGTGTAAAGGTTTTTCTGCTTTGGCTTGAGCAAATAATGAAAACTATTATCATTTTGAGGAAAAAAATAAAAACCTGACAGCAACCAGACACACTCATTTTGTTGTTTGAACTAAAAAGAATGTTAATTTTTCCTTCACCCATTTCACAAGAGCTTTTGTTTTTTTCTGGCATTTTGTGTTTGATCACCTCGAGATTTGTTTCTGCTTTAGAAATTTACCCGTGCATATTGGTTTATTTTCCATTGTTTTAGCGACAGTTAGAATGTGGGTTTCAATATTTAAATCACACTTACTGTATGTTTTATGTGCATACCACAGATGCTGAAAAGCTACACACACACACACACACACACACACACACACACACACACACACACACACACACACACACACGCACACACACACACACAAACATAATCCAGTAACGTGGTCAGTATGCAAGGGGCTTGAAAGGCTGAAGTAGAAAATAGGGAGAATGCCATAAAGTAGTGGTCAGGAAACAGAGCAGGGGTCATAGTTCAGAAACCATAAGAGCTATATGTTTGTGTGTATATGCAAAGACCAAGGAAGGAAAGGAATATTCTGGGGACATGAACGTCGTTGACAACTTGTAAGCAAAACTAGAGCATGCAAGAACACTAGACCTCAACTGGCACAAGATAATCTGGCAGTAAGGCAGAGACTGAAGCCTTTGTTTACACCGAGTATAGAACAGAGCATGGCTGTTTACAAGTGGCTGAAGATAGACAGGCACCTCCCCAGATATAACTTTAAAGTGACAGCGTGCATTTTTTCTGGCGATAGGGGGCAGTAGATACCTAAATCGTTGCAAGCAAGCAGTATTTTTGTGTTGGAGTAAGACCTTACCAATGGATGCCCATTAGGGTCAAAAAGCCCTGGGGAGTGCTAATTTTAGCAAAATAACAAGCACATCAGACTCCCTGTCATCACTGGCAACAAGTGAGGAGGTAAATGTGTAGAACAACAACGTTTAAGAATGACGAAAGTTTTGTAACCGTTTGTTACGGCTAGGAAACATGGCATCTAATATGGCGTCGCCCAGAGACTTAGACCCGCTCCCATGTATTTTAGACCTGATTTTTATGGTTATATGTTTTGAAGTCGCCAATATTTTTCAACTATGGAATAATTTCATTCATTTTCAACAACATTTTGATGGATATTTCCAGAAATTTATGGTAAAAACTACACCTTGTCTCTTTAAAAACTAAGAGTAAAATATTAAAATCAAGTCTAAAACTAACTGATAGCCAGTGTAAGTCTTCCAGCACCGGGGTGATGTGATCCCTCCCCCTTGCACCAGTCAGAAACATAGCCGCAGCATTTTGCACCACCTGCAATCTGTTTATGGAAGCCTTACTTGCCCAGTTTGAACAGAATCACAGTAGTAAAGCTTCAATGTGATAAAAGCATGGATTACAGTCTCAAACTGCTTCCTCGAGAATATTGACTTACTCCTGGACATGTGGCATAAGTGGAAGAAGCATTTCTGAACAGCTGTGTTTATATGCTAATCAAACCAAAGGACTGCATCAGTCTTCACCCCTTAACTGGTCACCACCCTGGTCTCCACAAATGAAAGTTTGGATAAATCCCCTGGAGCCAGGCAACTATTCCCTGAGCCCGACCTAAAGACAATCAACTCAGATTAACCTCATTTAAACAGAGAAGGCTGTCTGCTAACCAGACTTTAACATCCTCTAATAGAAAGAAAGAAAAAAAACATCATTTCTATAGCGCCTCTCAAGATAAAAATCATGAGGCGCTTCACAAAAACAAAAAATTTAAAATATAAAAAGAATTTAATGTATGATGGTGCTTGACCATGTAGGGCCCTAAAGACCAGAACCAGGATCTTGAAATGAACCTTGAAGTTAACTGACTGTCAGTGAAGCTGGAGGAGAGGCGGGGTGATGTGGGTGTGTTTGGAGGACTTGGTCAGAAGCCGAGCACAGACATTTTGAACCACCTGCAGACGGTTCAGGGAGGCTCTGCTCAGACAAGTGAAAAGAGTTGCAGTAGTCTAAGTGTGAGGAGATAGTAGTAATCTATTTTCAAACTTATTAACCTTATCGTGGTAATTAAAGTTCTTATTCACTCGTAATTTCATTAAATCTACTGTGGTCTCTAAATGAAAGCATTTTGATTTGTTCCCTAATCTCTGGTTCTCCTGTGGGGGGCAGAAAATGGCATGATTCTTAGTCTTACACATATTTTTAAAATTTAGCCTCAGCTTACAAATATATCAGCTTCTCTTTTTAAAAACGATTTCTGCATGTTAACTGGAAGTAAGTTGTTGCTTACTTTCTATATTTTATGATGTTTTCAACTAAACTGGAGTAAATGACTTGGGAATACTAAATTGACTGAACAAAAGACCAACAGGTCACGACAACTACCTTTATTTTAAGTAGCATCTGTAACGTACCAAAAGGAACAATTTTCACCTACATATTGATCAACATAATAACCTTTCATCTACTGAAATAAATCCACTTTCTATTTGGCCTTCCAGATCCAGAAGGTTCTGCTTAGTGCGTGCTGACATACCATGAAGACAAAACATTCAAACAGACACTCTGTCACAAGGTTCTGCACTCTTCTGCGTAAAAGCCTGGCTGCTGCATTCCTCAGTCTGACTAAAAAGTGAACCTACTCGAATCCTACATGACTTTACTTATAAGTTAATCATATGTGATGAATGAACAAGATGATTAAATGAAATGTTTGGATAGCCTGTGCTTAAATCAATGAATTAGAAATGAATATTGTTCTTAATGATCCGCTAATATCACAAATCACTATGTGTTTGATTTAACAAGTTAATCATTGTTTACACTCATACACATTACAATAAGATACATATTAAGGCTAATATTCACCTTACATAAGAGTTTTGAACATTCTTATTCACAGTGCTTTGTATCTGAAGGAAGGCGTGGCTTTCTGAGGGATGTTGGTAAATACTCAGAAACGTGTCAAATTCTGATTTGCCAAACTTGGCCGAAACTCATAACATGGTGGTTTATTAAAACAGGATTTACTTCCCAATTAATTCAGTTTCCAGCTGACTCCCGATTCGGCCAAATCGGGAAAGAAGCATCTCTTTTGAAACCATCTCCTTTGACCTTAAGTCAAAAACCTTTCTGCGACACTGCAAGTGATTACAGACACAACAGCTCTTTTCAGAGCTACTTCAACTCTCAGACATCCACCTTGGACACCTAATCTGCAGACCCCGGGTTGCATCTCATGGCCGGGGAAGCTGAACTCAGGGGAAGATACTGATCTCTGAGTATTGTGGTTTCGACGTCCAGTGACCTCACCACTCGACCGCACCCCTCCGGACCGCCGGGAGCAACTCAGTCTGATGAGGTTTTTAATCAAAACAACACTCTAGTTATAAACAACAATATATTATATTACAGCCCAGACTTAACATTTTCTCTCAGATACAAAGCTTCCATTATATTTCACACATCACATTAAATCACTCCAGATCCATCACATCACATCTCATTATTCATATCTTGTCATGTATAAATTGCTAGTTTGGGAAAAATAATTAAATTCATTTTATAAACTATATACTGACTCTGACTGAATTAATACGAAGTGTGTTTATGGTCCCTGAATAAGCAAAGAAGAGAGGGCTGGTGACTATCTCTAGCGGTCAATGGGCAATCAGGCAGGGTACACCCTGGACAAAGTGCCAGTCCATCGCAGGGCAACACAGAGACACACAGGACAAACAATCACGCACGCACACACACACACACACACACACACACACACACACACACACACACACACACACACACCTAAGAACAATTTAGACAGACCAGTCAACCTAATCGGAGTACCCGGAGAGAACCCACGCATGCACAGAGAGAACATGTAAACTCCATGCAGAAAGATCTCAGGCTGGGAAGTGAACCCAGGACCTTCTTGCTGCAAGGCAACAGCTCTAACCGCTGCGCCACTGTGCAGCCCAGCACAAACTGTTGCATTTGTAAAACCAGATGTAGGAGATTAGTGTAAACATTCAGCAATTTTAAATTGAATTTTGTTTGTCCCCTCTCCCAGGGACACAGTAGATGGTGACTTTGCCATCACAGTCCTTTTCACAGCCTTTCAATGTATTGTGAAATTGATGTTTGTTGTTCAGAGATGGATTTGTGAGTGCAAGCAAAGTAAACAAACATTATGTTTTATCAAGTCAGACGTCAATACTCATGTAGATTCAAAAGTGAACATTTTCTTTAGAACAAAAGTCTGGACCTTTCAAAATGACTCTTAAAGCTGCTATGTCAAATCTGCCAAAAAAGCTAGCTTAAAACTTTTTAATGCCTCTTAACAACATTCTAACATATTATGGCTATAAATATAATGTGGATATTAAAAAAGGGAAGAAAATAATGAAGTGGTTCTTTTGCATTTGTCCAAAAACCTCAGCCGAAAACACGGCTTGGTCCGGTTGTCCGTCTCACCAAACCTGCACTTCTACATTCACCTGGGTCCCCCACTCATTATGCATCATTTTGCAACAGAACACCACTGGTGTTCTCCGCTCAGTAATATCAGAGAAGGAGAAACAGCCGGCTGCTACCACTTCAACTTTAGGAAAAACTACCAGAGTCCCAAAAACACCATTTGAAGTTGCGGACAACAAAAGACATTTGGACCAAGAGGGAATTTCCAGCTGTGAAGCCAACACGGAAGTGACTACAATTGGAGTTCCCCCCTCATCCACTAGGGGCTGGATCCAGAAAGAAGCAAGTTCCCATTGACTCCCATGTTAAAAAGGTCAACTTCACAGCAGAAATAAACATGTTCACAACCTGGTACAAAAAATGTTTTTAGGTTTGTAGCTGCCGTCAATAGAAACATACATGTAACAAGGTGTAAAAGGTCAAGTTGAAACAACTCTGAAGGGTGTGGATTTTTTTTATAACTCGTCCAATTAGATGTAATTAAAGCTTGAAATTATGAATAATTTGGGGTATGTCTTTTTGATTGACAGATGTTCAATGAGCCGTCAGTGCTAGTGCTAGCATCTTGACCTCTTACTTGCTCCAGGGAAGGCCTCAGCCTCACGTTAAAAGTGTTGCTGCCTAGAAGGCAGAGGGTAGCAGAGTTGCCCAACCACAGTTTTCAGGCTTCAAGTGCCTGCCAACCTCCGTTAGCTTTGGTTAGATCAGTTTGCTTGGATCTACAGCGGGGAAAATAGGTATTTGACACATCAGCATTTTCATCAGTAAGGTTATTTCTAAGTGAGCTACTGACACAAAATTTCCAACAAATGTCAATTTCAACTCAAGTATTTAATTCATGCAAAGATATCTAAACCTATAGATCCATAAATTGAGTTATGTGTAATAAAGTGAAGAGACACAAGGAAAACGTATTAAACACATGAAGATAACAAGGTGCATTGTGGCATAGAAAGCCAGACCACCTGAAATCTGTTACTATTGAGAGAGAAAAGCTGCCCCCTATCAGTGCTAAACCTCTGCGTAATGCGTACCATGCACTAGAACCAGAGCCCTGACCGCTGTAATCATGAAATGCTTTGAGAAACCAGAAATAAATAAACCAGTAAGTTCATCTGTATCCTAATGTATTCCCCAACCACCTCCACCGAGCACCCCCCCCCCCCCCCCCCAAATTTCACAACATTAAACAGCTACCTCCAACCCTCAGCAAACCAGAGAACCAGACCGCCACAGACCAATCGCCTTGACCTCCCATCTGATGAAGACGATGGAGAGACTCATCTTAAACCATCTACATTCAGTGGTGAGCCCGGTGATAGACCCTTTACAATTTGCACATAAACCAAACATGGGGCTGGAGGATGCGCTCATCTACCTGCAGCACCGGGCTCTGACTCACCTCGAGATGCAAAAACGCACTGTGAGAATCATATTGTTCGGCTTCTCAAGTGCCTTCAACACCATCCAGCCGTGTACTACAACAGGAGATGAGGGGCACAGGAGTGGATGAATATCTGACTGCATGGACCATCAACTATCTCACCAAAAGGCTGCAGTATGTGAGGCTTCACAACTGTATGTGTGAGGTGGTTATGTGCAGTATAGGAGCTCCACAGGGTACGGTGCTCTAACCCTTTCTATTCACCTTCTACACCTTGGACTTCACATACAACACCAGCAGCTGTCACCTCCAGATGTTCTCTGATGACTCGGCCATTGTCAGCTATGTGTCTGAGGGGAAGGACCAGGAGTACAGGTCAGTCATCATAGATTTTGCGGACTTGTGTGAGCTCACTGACCCTGGTCTATGTTGTTCTACCTGCATGTGGCTGAACAGTTTTCTAACATGTCCAGCTGATAAAAGTGGGGAATAAATATTCATCCGTCACATTGGTGAATGTTGGCACCCCTCAAAAAGCTGTTGCCTCAGCCCATTGCTGTACAGCCTGTACACTTGTCACTAATCACTCCTCAAATAACAGTGTTAATCTCACAGATGATACAGCAGTAACTGGATTTAACACAGATGCTGGTGAGACAGCATGGGATGAAACACACAACTTGTCATTGTGATATCGTGACAACAACCCGACCCTAAATGCAGAAAACAACAAAAAACACAGTCAAATGTTCTAGGCATGGCAGAGATGGACATTGTGAGCAGCTTGGTATTTTAATCTGTGGCTTCCTCTCATAGTCTGCACATAAATAAAAGCAACTTTACTTTTCTCTACAAGATTTTATCTCAGAAAAATCTTATCTGGATGCATACTGGTTTGGTTTGGAAACATCACAGCACATGATCACAAATCAACGAGCAGCTTAAACTGCCTCCAGAAATATCGATTCATCACCACCCCAGCTTCAGGACATCTACGCCACCCGCTGCAACAGGATGGAATTAAATATCATTGAGGACTAGAGCCAAGCTCTACAGAGTCTTTCCTCTCACCTCCCCTCAGGGAAGCGCTTACGCTCTATTAATGCCCTGACCTCACGCCTCAGAGACAGCTTCTAACCCACGGCTGCCAGACTCGTAAACACTGACTCCTGCAGATTCTGTGAACTGCTTCTGTTACTTTGAGTCTTTACTGATGTTCTGATTTTTTCCTCAGGGAAAACCTTTTCTTATGTTTTCCTTTTTTTTAAGTGTATTTTCCAGCTTTTATTCTAGTCTTTGAAAGACGAGATAGACTCTAAAATAAAGTAAAACGGGAAAAAGATAACACTAGCAATCTGGTCATTAGATTTAAAATATACACCTTAAAGGTCATTTCCAGCCATCATCCTGCACTGGATACAGGGGTCAGAGCGTGGCTGCCCTATCTCTGAACAAGAAGAGAGAAACAGACCATGCATGGTGTCAGTAGTCAACCTTTTTGTAACACCAAATAACCTGACAGCCTGTGCCAGGTTCCCTCACATTGCTACACTGAACAAAAACATAAACACAACACTTTAGTTGTTTGCTCCAGTTTTTCATGAGCTGAACTCAAAGATCTGAAACATTTTCTATTTACACAAAAGACCCATCTCTCTCAAATGTCATTCACAAATCTGTCTATAAATGTGTGTTAGTGAGCACTTTGCCGAAAGAATCTATCCCTCCTCACAGATGTGGCATATTAAGGTGTTGATTAGACAGCATGACTGTTGCACAGTTGTGCCTTAACCTGGCCAGAAAAAAGCAGATTGTAATTAGCTCAGTGATTCTCCTAATCTGGTAATCTTGTGTTTGCTTTAGCTTAGCATGAACAATGTAAATGGATGGTAACAGTTAGCATTTCACGTGTAAAACCCTAACCCAAACTACTCAGTAATAATCATAACTTTATCTTGGTGACCTCAATAATAAAAAGTAACACAAAGAATTTAGAGGAGCTAATTTAGACTTGGGACTATGCTACGACAAAGAACTGCAGTAAACCGCTGCTGCAAGGTGCAAGGTCACAGCAACCCCAAATACCACCTAGTCTAAGCCAGCTGCTGTAATTCCTTCGTGTTACTTATTATTTTCATTTGCAGTGAGTATGATTATTGAGGGCACCAAGAGAAAAGTATTATGAAAAAAATTTCATCACTTTTTACATGATGCTAACTGTTACCATCTGCTTACCTTGATTATGCTAAGCTAAAGCTAAAGGTGTGCTGCCAGATTAGAATGATAGGCTGGTTACAAAATGCTTTATCCTCACTAATCTACCTCTGGGGAATAAGGCAACAGACTATGTTTAATTCAAGGGTGGAATATCCCTTTAAGACCTAAGCCAAGAGGCATTTCTCCTTTTTATTGATATTTTAAATTCATTTTTATTTTTTAGTCCTTATGGAGCGCCTCTTGATTTTTATCTTGAAAGGTGCTCCATAAGATAATTTCTTCTTAATCCTCTGCTTCTGGTCACCATCTTCTTGTGTTGCTGTAAAGGTTTTAGCAGTAATCATCTAGTTTGCCTGTACCAACAAACCAATGCTTCATCATCTCTCACCTGGAAGCACCATCATCCTCCACTCTCTCCAGTGCTCCTCTGACCTCTTCCCTGGGTTTCCCCCTCTATACTGTAAGACGGAGACAAATAAAAACAAATGAAAAATACAATTTACAACAAAAAGGTTTTATGTTAGCAACAACTTTGACTTTGTACTTTTTTTTATTATGAGCCCCACTGCGCAAAATGGTAAGAAAATTCAAATTAAATAATCAAAATGCCAGTAAATGCTTGGTTGTTAAATGATGTTAAATGGTTACCATCTTTTACTGTATGTGTTGTAAAGGGAATTAACTCTACAAAGACTAAAGCAAGGAATACCTGGTGACTCCTCTCACGAATTCCTCCTTTTGATTGAACATAATTTCTTTATCAGACTGGAGGGAAATTGGATGAAAATTAAATGTCAGGAGCAAAGAAAAAATACTATTTTTTTATAATAAAAACATTTATGAGTACAATTATCTCTAATTAGATATTTAAGTGTTAACGCGGTTATATGAATGCTTAATGATGTCCCTCAGGGGAGAATTTCAGAACAAGCCATCTGTCAGGGAAGTTAGGACATCTGACAGCTGTAAACAGTCACAATTAGAATAAAAAATGTTTTGCAGTCTGTGGGGTTTAACAGTTTCTTTGTGAAAGTCCCTCACAAATACTGATTTGACTAAATACCTGTCTGCAAGAAAACTATGAATCAACACTAAAGTTAGTTAGAGGTGAGGAAATACACAGTCTGTCCATAACTTTTTAATCCTGCAGGAAAAGGGACAACTTAAATGTGCAGTTACACAACTGCATGATGGGAAAATGAGTTTTTCAAATGAATGGCAGGTCAGCATAATAAAATAGACACAAAATAGAAGATTTCTGTTTATTCTAGACAGTATTTTAAAAGTGTAAATAAATGACTGCAGGTCATTTTGAACTGAACAAAAGCATGTGATGCCTTTGGAAAGGTTTTATTATTACATACATTTTAATTAACAACTGACAATGAAAACACCGGCAGTGAGTGAGTGTGTGAATATTGGAAAGCGCTATTTAAATATATAATAATAATAATAATAATCATAATAATTATTATTATTATTAATGTCCAGTTCTGAGATTTTGTTTTTGTTTGCTGACAAATGTCAGGTAGGAATGGAAACTGAATCTGTGCAGAAGAGAAGATTATTTGAATCGAGGCGTTTGTGTTATAGTTTTCTGCTGAGCAAAAACATCCAGGCAAAGTTTGACATTTCTGTGCAACAAGCTCTGCTGCACAAGGTTGAGCCAAAATCAAAGCTACATTTGAACCATGCATGTGAATATTTTCACAAAGCTACTGAATGTATGAAACTAGCCAAATGATCCAGCTAATATCCTGCATGTTGGATTTTGTGTCAAAACATATAAAACAAGGAAGAAAAACTGATGTTTGGGTGTTATTTCTCATCCTTTTTTACTGTAACTCTACAAGAATGTATCAGTTACAAGTTATTCCCATAAAGATTACTTTTATTGTTAAGAAGCACCATTACTAATTGAATTAGTACTAATTTCCTGATAGGACGACATTTAAATCAGCTTCTTTTAAGCTTTAACAGTTTTGATGATTTAATCATTATTGTTTTGTTGTGCAGTTCATTCAGGTTTTAGTTCTTTATTTAGCCCTAAACTTTGTTTTGTAATGATTGACCTTATTGTTATTTTCTGTGCAGTTTGCATTTTGGATACTTGATGACATGTTATTCTTGGTTAAAAAAAAAAAATAAATAAAAGCTGCAAATTATTTAGAAAATAAAAGAAAGAATCGATTCACTTCCTAACAAAAAAATAAACAAGCCTGACTCATAAATAAAGTAATACTGTCATTTTTTATGATCACGCATACTTCGAATGTCTAAAACGGATTAATATTTCATCACATGAATATAAAACCAGTCAGAAATTCATGCAAATGGACCTCGTAGTCCCAAGCATCATATTTTCTGGTGACGTAAGAGTGGCATTTCCTATAAAACGGATGCAAAACTCTGCTCTCCTCTCGATCGTCCTGGTGGAGTCTGCACTGGCAGACAGCCGAGTAGAGTGGTGACAGGATTTCTCCAAACATTAAGCAAGAAGTAATAGACTGCGTCTGTGTAGAGTTAAAAGAAAGAGTCAGACTGAGGAAGTGATGCGTAACAGGTGGTAAATGGGGTTTCAGGAACGGGTTGTGTGTCTTGCACGCAACATGGATTTCTCAGGTCCAAAAGAACAGAAATCACGATGAAAGAGTCAAGAAGGCTACAGAATTTAAAAACTTTTAAAAGGTTTGCAGAAACCCTGCAGAGTGAAGTTTAGACTTAGATGAATGGACCACGGGATGTTTTCCAGCCAGGCTTGGCTGAATTACAGCTTCAACCAGAGCGATGGTCGGGAGCCGGGGGACGCGTCTGCGGGCGAGGCGAAGCTCTCCCCGGTGGGCTTCGCGGTGCTCTCCGTGGCGCTGGGCTTCATCATGACCTTTGGCTGCCTGAACAATTTCATCGTCCTGCTCCTGTTCTGCAAATTCAAGAAGCTGCGAACGCCGGTGAACATGCTGCTGCTGAACATCAGCGTGAGCGACATGCTGGTGTGCTTGTTCGGAACCACGCTCAGCTTCGCGTCCAGCATCCGCGGGAAGTGGCTGCTGGGGCGCGGCGGCTGCAGCTGGTACGGCTTCATCAACTCCTGCTTCGGTAGGTTTCTCATACAAAACATTTTAAGTGAGGTTAAAGACATTTAGAGTTTAATGCATGTCCAAGTTGCTTTTGAAAGTCATTCGGGTTGTTAGGAAAGAAGTCCTTCAGGTTGATGTTGTTGTCACTGCTTCTATTAAAGCTTCTTATAATAATGTGATGAGTCTACTTTGTATTATCAAACTTAAATATAGAAGCTGTGAAAAACATTTGATCTCAGAGCACAAGAATCTATCTATCTATCTATCTATCTATCTATCTATCTATCTATCTAAAATCATATCTATATTACATAATCTCATTTACAGAAAACAGTTTTAAAAAATTTAACAAATAGTTTCTGGCAGTTGTGCATAGATAAACTCACATGGAAAGTGTCAGACACAACAATATATATTTGATCTTTTAATTTCATCCATTTTCCTTCTAATGTGATCTCTGAACACAATAATTTAGATTTATCTCATCTTTAGATGGATTTGCAGGATAATTCACCTGTTTGTTTATAATGAATTTTTAAGCAGGGCAGCATGTGTGTGTTGCTTTTGAGCATTGTGTTGTGGAATTATTGACAAATTGTTTGTGTTCAGGTGCAGAAGCATTCACTAGAAAACCTACCCGCTGCTTATATCAAAATGCCTGCCATCATTTCTACAGCTCCGCTGGTTTAGACCATCCCTCTCACGACAAGAAAACCCCAAATATGTTCATTGTTACGATCCAGGCTGTCTAGGGGGCCTGGGGTAACAATTGAGGACGCATGTTCTCGTGTTAAAATTAACAATACAACATTTATTTATATAAATATAACACACAACACAGATTATTGAAAAAAGACACATCAGCAGCAACTCAAAACTAGTAACAATGACTAAACGCTCTCATTAACCAAATCAATACCAAAACTTCGAAAGACCATCAGAGGTGGAAAGAGTACTAAAATTTCCTACTTATGAGTACCAGTACTTTGATAATTTTTTACTCAAGTACAAGTAAAAGTACTTGCCTGCATTTTTATTCAAGTAAAAGTAAAGAGTATCGTAAATAAAATGTACTCAAAGTAAAAGTTACTTAGTTACATTTTTGTCAGTGTAAAGATGGCTACATCAGTGCAAAACCAAACACCAGTTCACAACACGCTCGTGTGTGCACGCACACACACGGACACACACACAGTTTGATGGAAGGATTTCTATCCAGTCAGTGAGAACAGGATGTGCACATTGATTGGACGAGGTTTTTCTAGGATTGTACGTTAAAATTATTCTTTATTTTGAAAAAAAAAAACCTGTTAATTTTTAGATGCCATCAGTATGTGAGGTAGCTCAATGTTCTCATGACAAAACTCTAACATGAGATTGTGCTCTAACCTGTCACATAACAAGCTAAATGAAAGTCAAACATTTCAGATGGACCGTATGACAGCTGCTAACGTTGGCCCTGCCCTACTTTACCTCTACATTACAGTTCCTTTATCCATGTCCATCCTAGAGCTCCTCTCTGACCTTCATGCTTATTTAGAGCAGCTGATTTTTAAAGTTAGCAGAGTTCATCCTTGGTTGTGGGTTCACTCACTCATTTAAAGATATCGGTCAGAGGCAAAATTAGTTTGAACAGCATGTGTAAATGTGTATTAAAACCTTAGATGAAAAAGGTTTTTGGATTTTGATGGCTGGAATTGTAAGAAAATCTGATGTTTGTGACTGGCGCAGGAAAAACAGAAACTAACTTCCGGTCTAAGCCCTGGGCAGCTGGTGACGTTTCACATGGAGCTCTGCTGAAACAACTGTGGTAAATAACGCCTGACTCCGGTGTTTTTGCGTTAGCGTTATAGCAGAGAACAATGTGTCATCAATCAGATGTAGCTTCTGAAGCCTCTACTAGTCTATCAGATTTGTTTTTTCTCTGGGACACGGCGACGAGAACGGATATTAGATTACCGGAGCAGTTCAACCGAACGCTGACCCCGCCTGCTGGATATCACTACCAGAGGTGCAGACATGTTTTAGGCCCTGTCCACACGTAGCCGTGGATCTGCCAAAACGTAGATATTTTTCTACGTTTTGGCCTGTCATCCACACAAAAATGGAGTTTTTTTCACACGAAAACGGATCTTTTTAAAAACTCCGGCCAAAGTGAAGATCTGCGTTTTCTCCGTTTTGGGTGTCTGCGTGTGGACAGACAAAACCGGAGTTTTAAGGTCCGCAACGTCACTTTCCGCGACAAAAAATGCTGATATCACATGTGCGACCTGTGTTTACACTAGCCGACAGCATGGATGCCCTCAGAGCTGCGCTCGCTTTATCAATTGTCCAAGCGCTTTTTGCTTGTTTTTGCAAGCGGAATTACTGCTCCTTGCGGAAGAACACAGACGACGCTGACTGGATACAATTTGGGGGAAGTACTGCCGCTTACAGGTCTGGCATGTCCTTAACAACGTATTCATCCTGGTACATGTGGACAGAGTTTTTTTTAAACGAGGTGGTGTGGATGCAAGTTTTTGGAGGGGCGGATATTCGTTTTTTAAAAAACCCGGCTACGTGTGGACTAGGCCTTAGACCGTTTGACTCAGAAGACCTGTGACCCGATTTGGACATAATTCAATTTAATTCAATTCAAGTTTATATATATAGCGCCAAATCACGACAAGAGTCATCTCAAGGCACTTTACATAATAAACATTCCAATTCAGATCAGTTCATTAAGCCAATCAGAAATAATGTTTCCTATATAGGGAACCCAGAAAATTGCTGTAAAGTCACTGACAAGTGTCAGTGACTTTACAGCAATCCTCATACAAAGCAAGCATATAGCGACAGTGGAGAGGAAAACTCCCTTTTAACAGGAAGAAACCTCCAGAGAATCCTGGCTCAGTATAAGCAGCCATCCACCACGACTCACTGGGGATCGAGAAGACAGAGCAGGCGCGCGCGCACACACACACACACACACACACACACACACACACACACACACATACACATACACATACACATACACATACACACACACTCACAAAGACAAAGTAATGTGTCTATAGTTATATTGTGATGTCTTAGTAAATATTCTATTTGGTGAGAGATAAACTTTATTGTATTTATCCTAGTGGATCTATAATTAAACAGATAAACTAGTAGTAGCACATCCAACGTCAAGGAAAGCAAAAAGTTATTATCAGGAGAGGGAGAATGTTTAAGTGGTTAGCAGCAGTGTGCTGGACGATGGCCCCCTCCATGAGGCCACCACAGCTCAGCAGAACATAATTGTAGCTTCTTCTGGGGAGAAAAACACTTAGGAAGAAAATAAAGTTAACAGCTGAAATTGCAGGAAATAATGCAGTTAAAGAGCAGATTGTAGAAGAAAGCAGTAGAGTGTGAAAAGTGGTCAGTGTATCCTCCAGCAGTCTAAGCCTATAGCAGTATAACTACAGAGATAACTCAGGACTATCTATCCTATTTAGATGGAGGCATGTTGGAGGCAGGGCAAGGGAGAGCCATCTTTACCGACTGTACACTCCACCTCCCTGTACTCCCCCACTTGTCCAGATCTAGGCTAACATAAGATTTTAACCATAGGCCCTATTAAATAAAAATGTTTTAAGCCTATTCTTAAAAGTAGACAAAGTGTCTGCCTCGCGGAATAAGGCTGGGAGCTGGTTCCACAGGAGAGGAGCCTGATAACTAAAAGATCTGCCTCCCATCCTAATTTTAGATATTCTGGGAACCACCAGTAGACCTGAAGTCTGAGAGCAAAGTGCTCGGTTAGGAACGTATGGAACAATCAGATCACTGATGTATGATGGAGCTTGATTATTAAGAGCTTTGTTTGTGAGAAGGAGGATCTTAAAATCTATTCTGAAATTAACAGGTAGCCAATGTAGGGAAGCTAAGACAGGAGAGATATGATCTCTCTTTTTAATTCTCATCAGAACTCTAGCTGCAGCATTTTGGACAAGCTGAAGGCTTTTAACTACATTCTGTGGACTTCCTGAGTGCAATGATTTACAGTAATCCAGTCTTGATATAATAAATGCATGAACTAGTTTTTCAGCATCACTCCTGGAAAGGATGCTTCTTAGCAATATTCCAAAGGTGGAAAAAGGAAATCCTACAAACCTGTTTAACCTGGGATATGAATGTCATGTCCTGGTCAAAGATAACACCAAGGTTCCTTACTTTGTTCTCGGAGATTAATATAATGCCATTCAGGTCAGGTGATTGGCTAAGCAATTTCCTTTTCTGGATTTCTGGTCCAAAGATGAGAACTTCCGTCTTGTCTTGATTTAAAAGCAAAAAGTTTAGAGTCATCCAATTTTTTATGTCCTCAAGACAAGCCTGTAATCTACCCAACCGATTAGGTTCATCAGCATAACAGTGGAAGTTTATCCCATGCTGTCTAATGATTTTACCGATTGGGAGCATAAATATAGTAAAAAGAATTGGTCCAAGCACTGAACCCTGTGGTACTCCACAAGTAACCCTGGAGTATGAAGACGATTTGTCATGTACATTTACAAAATGAAATCTGTTAGACAGGTAGGATTTCAACCAGCCTAACGCTGTTCCTTTGATCCCTGCAACATGTTCAAATGTTTCTAAAAGAACATTGTGATCAACTGTGTCAAAGGCAGCACTGAGATCAAACAAGACTAGAACAGACACAAGATTCTTATCTGACGCCATGAGAATATCATTTGTAACTCTCACTAACGCAGTTTCAGTGCTGTGATACTCTCTAAAAACTGACTGAAATTCCTCAAACAGAGCATTAGTGTTTAAATGCTCACATACTTGGATGGCCACTATTTTCTCCAGGACTTTGGATAAAAATGGAAGGTTAGATATTGGTCTATAATTCATGGGGTCATCTGGATCCAGAGAAGGCTTCTTAAGTGAAGATTTGATTACAGCAACCTTAAAATCTTGTGGTACATACCTATTTACTAAGGATAGATTGATTATATCTAGAATGGGGCAGTAACCAAAGGAAATGCATCTTTAAATAATTTGGTTGGGATTGGATCCAAAATGCAAGTTGAAGTTTTAGATGAAGCTAATATTTTTGATAACTCTGAAAGCTCAACTGGATCAAAACGGTTCAAGCACAGATGAGGTTCTACAGTCACCTCTGATGCTGCCTCACTTACTGAGGAAGAAGAAATCGCATTAGGGAGGATGTTAAAGATTTTGTTTCTAATAGAATTAATTTTACTTGTAAAAAATCCCATGAAGTCATTGCTGCTGAGGGCTGAGGGAATAGATGGCTCAGAGCTATGATTCTGTGTAAGTTTAGCAACTGTACTGAAAATAAATTTAGGATTATGCTTATTCTCCTCAATTAGTGCTGAGAAATAAGCAGTTCTAGTTAGTTGAAGCTTATTTTTATAAAGCACAAGACTATTTTTCCAGGATAGGTAGGCCTCCTCATGGTGCGTAGAGCACCATGTTCTCTCCAATTTCCTAGAGTTTTGTTTTAAGGCTCGTAAATGAGAATTAAACCAGGGAGCCAACTTCCTGTCCCTAATTACCTTCTTTTTTAAAGGGGCAACATCATCTAATGCCACACGTAAAGAGGAATTAACATGATGAACTAAGGCATCCATTTGTGAGGGGCTAGAACTGAAAATATTGCCCTCTGCTACATGCCTCTGAGATGCTGAGGACAGTAAAGATGGAACAGTTGATGTAAAAGATGCAACTGTGTTGTCAGACAGAGACCGACCATAGAGGATTCTGTTCATCTTCAGAACCAAAATTGGTACAGTTTGTTTACTTTTCTTAAATATTTCATTTCTGTGCTCCACTGGGAGCTCTATGCTGACAAGTTCTCAGCTGGTCTTAGCTCCATCATGTGTCCCAATATAGTTCAGTAATCTACAGTTTTACTGCTGTGTGTATTTATTGATATAACTCTGGAAAATATTTAACCGACAATTTACCAGAATAAATCTTCCTGATGCTGGAGTAACTCCTTAGCTCAATTTGTTGTTTGCACTAATTCAGGATGTCAAGGAGGTTCTAATGTTGAAATATAGAGATCTTCTTTTAGATTATATCTGTGTGTGTGTATGTGTCCCAAAGGACTTGTTCTTTCCTTACCGTAGCTAACACGGTTAGCAGTTTTGATGCAGTCATGCTAATGGGACTCGTCTGGAGTCCAGAAGTAGCGTTGCGGTTCTAGATGGATTTATAGATGTAGGTTATTATTTTAGATGAGACCTGTTATTTAATAATGCATGTAGGACAAGGGACACATGGCTCAGACCTTTTGCTGCAGCTGTAAATGCAATTTTACGTAATAATTAGAAGCATGAAAGTAAACAAATAACAGTGACTCACAATACTAGCATCAGCAGCTACCTTGTTTCACGTGCTGGAGTGACGTATGCGAAACACAGTTCTTCACTGTCTGGAGGAGAGGATTTGGATTTTCTGTAATGATTTATGACAAAAGTCCTTAACAAAATAAAAAACTGAACCCAGTACATGTTTATATAGATGGTAAAGTGTAGTTATTCTGCATTTCTACAATTTTAATGCCGAGCCAGTACCTTTAACCCTTCACCATGGAAATCAGTTTGTTCATTCCAATCCTCCTAAATAATCCTCCAATCATCCAGCTAGAATCCTTAAAGGTCCCGTAACGTCCATCCTGTCAGAACAGGCCTTGGGAGCCCAGGTGTTACTAGAACTAATGGTGTCTCCTCACCAGCGTGAGCCTCGAAACTGTGAAGGTTGGTCTCCAAACATGAACTTTAAATTCATGATTTTATCTCCTCTTGTAACACTTTAACATGTTTTAAAAGGCTTGTATCATGATAAGTTACACCTCCCAGACCAAAGACAGGTCCAAAATAAGTTAAAATATTATCATAAACACTGCAGAGACGTCATTATTTATGAAATATGTTATTTTCCTGAGCCATTACTTCAGCCTAGATGTAGGATGCATGGGTTTGATGAAACCATGCTGTCTCATGCAGTCCTATATGTGTAACACACACACACACACGCACGCACGCACGCACGCACACACACACACACACACACACACACACACACACACACACACACACACACACACTGCAGCATGTTAGAATCTTTTGAATGGCTAATTTAACTACATTTAATTGTTTTTGTAATACTTTAATCTCATATTCTGGAGTAAAATAAAGAAACAAGCTAAATCATCACATATCTATGGCATCAAGAAGCATCTTCTGAGTTCAAATACAGGGATGGAGCACAATGTTTACACCTGAACAGTATCAGGATGTTTTAACTCACAGAGGCCTGCAGGTCTTCTGTTTTATGAGCAGAGCGCTGAGAATCCGCTTGTTATGAGCGCTAAACGCCATCTTGCCGCTTCCGTGTGGAGCGGTAGGGAAACACATTTCAAACACGAAACGGAGTCTGGCTACCAAACCAAGCAGAATTCTGATGATGTCACACCGGTGCGCGAAGGTGCGGCTTCCAACCATCAACATATAAATATGTAAACAGCAAGTGGATCACAGGGACTGAACTGATGTTTTCGAGCAAAACTGCGGTAAAAATGGCTGTTTGTCTTCATTATCAAAAGTGTACCCCCCCGGTTTAGATGCGGTGCTCATGCAGGTGTCTCTCTGTTCTGACGCTGCTACACGTAATATTTTTAATTTATTAAGCCTACAATTCATTTTTACTCAGTTACAGATATGATTTAAAATAGCGAATTACAATTCTTTTTTAAAAATGTACTCAAGTAAAAGTAAATGGTAAATGGTAAATGGCCTGTATTTGATATAGCGCCTTCTAGAGTTCTTGAAACCCCCCAAGGCGCTTTACAACACAATCAGTCATTCACCCATTCACACACACACATTCACACACTGGTGGGGATGAGCTACAATGTAGCCACAGCTGCCCTGGGGCGCGCTGACAGAGGCGAGGCTGCCGAGCACTGGCGCCACCGGTCCCTCCGACCACCACCAGCAGGCAACGTGGGTTAAGTGTCTTGCCCAAGGACACAACGACAGTGACAGACTGAGCGGGGCTCGAACCTGCAACCTTCCGATTACGGGGCGAGCACTTAACTCCTGTGCCACTGTCCCCAAGTACAGATTTTAAAAACGACAAGTATAAATATACAAAAAAGCTACTTAATTACAGTAACGTGAGTAAATGTAATTCTTTACTTTCCGCCTCTGAAGACCATCACATAACTTCCATAACCAAGTGATATCTTATTAAAAGCAAAGCAAAGTGTAAAGTTTCCTTTACACTGAAAATGGTTGCAGCTAAGCAGAGAGTTTTTCAAAGCACCCACCAAAGTTGTTACATTAAACTTAATTTAACAAAATCAAATGCTGCTGAGGAGATAACAGACCAGAGAACCTCTCTGTTCAGCTGCTCACTGAATTGGGGGCTGGCTGATTTTTATGTTGCTGGCAGAGCTGATCATCAGGAACAGCTGGGAGAGTCTAACTGGGAGGCAATCTAGTGAGATGGGAGACAGGTGCGGCATCTCCTCTCACACACAAACACTCTAAAACTCAGGGAAAAACCCAAATGGCCCTGGGCCATAACTATCATTATGAAAAGCTATGGTTCCTAAAACCACTCAGGCATTGTCATTACTGTTTTCTTCTTTGTGAGGCTTAAAATTAAATTTTAATTTAAGTTTCTTTTAGAGCTGGTCAATACGGCCTAAAATCAGTATCACAATATACTGAGGATTTCACCTCGATAACGATAAATGGACAATGACTACAGGTATGCGAAGAAACAAAAGCTGTCCAATAGATGGGGCTGTCATTGTTGGGTCACATTTTTACATGACTCAAGGTGGTACAACTTCTTAGACAGACATGAACTTTGCCAACCTACACACATATTTTCATTTTTTATTATCAAATGAGGGTTGGACAATAAATAGAAAATTTAACGTTATTGAAATTTCTGACTCTTATCGAGTTAATTTTTCCCATGTCAGTAAGTTTGATAATAAAAAAATGAAAAGATGCGTGTAGGTTGGCAGCGTTCATGTCCCTTTAAGGAGCTGTACCACCTAGAGTCACGTGACAGTCCTATCTAGTGGACAACTTTTGTTTCTGCACATACCTGTAGTTATTTTTTGGGTGGGGTGCTGTCATGTTGTCTGTTAGATATTAGATGCTCTAACCACATATCACCACTAGGGTATGCCAAATTACCATTCTTATGATAGAATCCACGTTTTCCACCGCAACAATGACACTAAATAAAAGGGCTGTAATAAAGCTAAATACACATCTCGAGAAAAACACTAGCAACAATGCAATGTGATCCTATCAACAAGCAGCCGTTTAAAGCCCAGACTCATCCTCTTTACAGCAATACAAGTACCATTACTCTACCTGCTAAACTCAAGGAACGTAGCAGAGAAACAAACAAAGCTAATTTCATGAAGTCAAATGCATAAATTCAGTCTTACCTTTGCTGGTTTTTGGTAATCTGTGTTATTGTAAAAAAAACTTGATTCTGTAGTCCAATGTCTCAACATCACACTGAGCAGGTTCTCGTGCTTTTTTTACCTGCTGGAATGGTTACAAGTCTCTGATGCTACATTCCAGCATTTTCTGGTTCTTCATAATAAAAAACTCTACGAGGTGTACTCAGCTGCTCTACAACAACAAAGGACGGTGAACTGTGGAGAATTTCCGCTTCTGTCCTGACCTGAGACTCTGTCCTTGTGGTCTTCTGCACATGTCTTCACGGTCGCTATACCTCTGCCCCCAAAGGCTCTCCTATTCTTTGTTTTGGAGGGAGGGATCCAGCACGCATGCAGCAGTTAGCGTAGGTCTATGGTAGAGATTGCTGCACCCTAAAGGAACAGGAAATACTTGGCAAGACGATTCAGTCGTGGTAAAAGTGTGAAAACATTTTAAACACCTAAATGCAAATTAAATACAGCACTTATAGTATGTCTGATGTATATATTGTTAAGTTTAATATTCATGTATTTTTAATAAATATTCTGTTATGCCTATCTTCTTCCTCTTCCTGTGAGACTGGTGGGGCGGTGCCCTAGCGCCCTCTATGGATGAGCCACCATTGGGTTAAAGTTGAAATTAGTCTCCTATATCTATTTCCTGCATTAGCCACTGATAGAAAATATAAAGAAAAATTGAAGACATTAAAAAAAATTATTTATAGACTTCGACTCCCCATCTTGCCTCAATACCGGGAAAGGCTGTTGTTGGTTGTTGTTGTGGTTGGTCCAGGAGAGAGCAGAGCTCGTCTCAACCTTCGACATATATACTGGACAATCCGTTTCCATAGGCTCCAATAATAAGTTTTTAAGCCAAAATGGGAAGTGGCCACCACCGCCATTTTGACCGTGTCACAGGTTCTGTCAAGTCCAGACAATTCCACAAAAGGGAAAAGAAGTGGAGCTGAGGGTGGGGCTGTAAGGCTGGGATCAAATCTCGACACCCGTCGAACTGAAGCGATGTAGCTAAAAGCTAACCCAAAGCTAACACGGAGGTGGGAGCTAAGCAAACGGAGGTAGCTACGTAGCTACAATCGGAGTTAACTGTGCACAACACTGGAGCTTCTGAGTCAGAGATGCGCCAGGCTGACCGCTGGGTAAAACCAGGTGGAACACAGAGGTCTCCTGAGAGCTCCACAAGCCGGCAGCCACGCAGCAGACAGGCGCCGCTGCGGTCAGAGATGCGCTGAGCTGCCGCTGAGTGGAGGGAATCATACCGATAGTAGGAACCCAGCTCCACCAACATGTTGTATATCAACCCATTTTCAAAAATGCAGCGTTATGTTAAATGCACTGGGTTTTACCCTATTACATTTAAATTTCATGGTTAAACAGTACATGTTAAAATCTAAGCTCAGCTAGTGGAAGAGCGGCAGTGACCTAAAATACATAAATATAATTTTACTTACCGAAAAAAAAAAGGAATTTTTAAGTGGCTAGTGCTCCCTTTTCAGAAGAACAGATTGAATTTGTTAATATTTATTATCTGGAATTGTTGGTATGATATACCTATGTCATTTACCTATATGCATATGATCTCCCATTTTCTGATGCTTTGGCCAATTGTCTAGATCTGTGCTAAAATTCTAAATATCCAGGGCATAATGAATATATCCGGGTACCAGCAGTTCAAGCGGAACGCAGATCGGGTGGTCGCCAAGGCAAAAACCCGGGCATGGGAGGAGTTCAGTGAGACCATGGAGCAAGACTTACGTACAGCTTCAAGGAGATTCTGGTCCACCATCCGGTGCCTCGGGGGGAAAGCAGTGCACTACCAACACTATCTGTAGTGGGGACGGTGTGCTGCTGACCTCTACTCAGGATGTTTTGGATCGGTGCAGTATACTTCGAAGACCTCCCCAATCCCACTGACACATCTTCCAGTGAGGAAGCAGAGTCTGGGGACTTTGGGTTGGCCTCTCAAATCTCTGGTGCTGAGGTCACTGAGGTGGTTAAAAAGCTCCTCTGTGGCAAGGCTCCAGGGGGTGGATGAGATCCGCCTGGAGTTCCTTAAGGCTCTGGATGTTGTGGGGCTGTGTTGGCTGACGCGGCTCTGCAATATCGCGTGGGCATCAGGGGCAGTCCCACAGGACTGGCAGACCAGGGTGGTGGTCCTCTTATTTAAAAGGGGGACCACAGGGTGTGTTCCAACTACAGGGGGATCACACTCCTGAGCCTTCCTGGTAAGGTCTATTCAGGGGTTCTGGAGAGGAGGGTCAGTCGGATTGTTGAACCTCAGATTCAGGAGGAGCAGTGTGGTTTTCGTCCTGGCCGTGGAACACTGGACCAGCTCTATACCCTTAGGGGGATCCTGGAGGGTGCGTGGCAATTTGCCAAACCAGTCTACATGTGTTTTGTGGATTTGGAGAAGGCGTTTGACCTCGTCCCTCGGGGGTCCCAGTGGGGGGTACTCCGGGTGTATGGGGTACCAGGCCCTCTGATACGTGCTGTTAGGACCCTGTATGACCGGTGCCAGAACTTGGTCCGCATTGCCGGCAGTAAGTCGGGCTCGTTCCCAGTGAGAGTTGGACTCCGCCAAGGCTGCCCTTTGTCACAGATTCTGTTCATAACCTTTGTGGACAGGATTTCTAGGCGCAGCCAAGGTTCGGAGGACATTTGTTTTGGTGGCCTGAGGGTCAGGTCTCTGCTTTTTGCAGATGATGTGGTCCTGTTGGCTTCATCAGAACGTAATCTTCAGCTTTTGCTGGAGCGGTTCGCAGCCGAGTGTGAAGCAGCTGGGATGAGAATCAGCTCCTCTAAATCTGAGACCATGGTCTTGATTCGGAAAAAGGTAAAATGCCTTCTCCGGGTCAGGGATGAGGTCCTGCCCCAAGTGGAGGAGTTTAAGTATCTCGGGGTCTTGTTCACGAGTGAGGGAATACTGGAGTGTGAGATCGATAGGTGGATTGGTGCTGCATCTGCAGTGATGCGGGCGTTGTACCAGTCTGTTGTGGTGAAGAGAGAGCTGAGTCAGAAGGCGAAGCTCTCGATTTACCGGTCAGTCTACGTTCCTACCCTCACCTATGGTCATGAGCTTTGGGTAGTGACCAAAAGAACGAGATCGCGGATACAAGCGGCCGAAATGCTTTCTCCGAAGAGTGGCTGGGCTCTCTCTTAGAGATAGGGTGAGAAGCTCGGCCATTCGGGAGGGGCTCGGAGTAGACCCGCTGCTCCTCCACATCGAGAGGAGCCAGTTGAGGTGGCTCGAGCATCTGGTCAGGATGCCTCCTGGACACCTCCCTGGTGAGGTTTTCCGGGCACGTCCAACCGGGAGGAGACCTAAAGGTAGACCCAGGACACGGTGGAGGGACTATGTCTCTCACCTGGCCAGGGAACGCCTTGGGATTCCCCCGGAGAAGCTGGCCCAAGTGGCAGGGGAGAGGAAAATCTGGGCCTCTCGCCTTAGGCTACTGCCCCCGCGACCTGACTCCGGATAAGCGGATGAAAATGGATGAATGGATGGATAATAAATATATAAATAGCCTGTACTTAACTTCTTATCTATGTATGTCTGTTACTTTTAGCTTTTATGTCAATGAAAGTATTTTATTAGGAATTAACTTTCAGTTAAAATTGATTCCTGGAGATTATTCCAGGACCCTTTATTAGAGTGGGGTCCTGACCCTTGCTAAGATATGGTGATCTCAATAGGCTTTGTAGGAGATTATTATTGAGGTGATTGTCGTATGTGATTTGAAATGGCATCGGAAGGGGGGGGGGGGGGGGAAACTCCAGGAATGTTTAACATGCTTTTTAACAAAAGTTTAATCTTTTAAGGTGACATTTAACAATCCCAACCAGCTGAAGGAGGCAGGTGGTTGGGATTCAGGTAAAAGTACAAGAAAAGATCATGCAGTGACATTTAAATATCCATAAAGGAATGGAGCTGGTATGCATGAAAAGGGAAGTGAATTGGGGACTTCATTTTATGTTATTCTTAAAAACAAACATAATTTTTAATACCTGTCTTTACATATGAAGCCTGTGCTCCAAGGGACTAATAATGAACTTAAATAATTTTTGGTCTTCTCTTGCTTCCTTCTTTATCACATCAGTGTTTTTATTTTGTCATAACAAAAACACATTTCTTCCCCTGGGATTTTTCAAATTCCACTTTAATTTATTGTCATGTCCTTGTTTGTTTGCTCATTCGTCGTATCTCTGTGGGTGTTTTGGTGGAGCAGAATGTTCATTTACCTAACAAACACAATCATGTACTTCATGCTGTGTTGAGATCGGCGGGTGTTTTGACTTAGTTTCTTTTTACTTTACTGATGGCCTTCAGGATCTGCATGAGAAAACCTTGATTAGGTGGATCCTTGAGCTGATTGTATTCCATGCATAAGACCAGACACAAGCAATTCCAACAGATGGTTTTATTTTAGAATAGACTGAGCTGAAGTTACGGAAAAGATGGAGGAACACCAACTGGGTGAACTGGTGTTGGACCATTGGACAAAAAAACCATTATGCCACCTTATTGGTGTAGTCTTCTCCACCCCTACCCTTGGCTCCAACAGATGCTCCTGCTTCACCAGACACATCTACATTACAAACAAATATCTAAAATAATAGTTATACGCTGAAAAATCGCAATAATTTGTTTTTTGATTCTGAACCAAAATTTATTTGTGTTGATTTTTATTTAGAATTCACATACAAACATTTACTGTATTTCTTCTGTGTGGTGCAATTCAAACTCTGACTGCTAGGGGGCAGCAACTTTCACCACCTTAATTCTGATGTAACTATGAGATTTTGCATTAACCCTGGACATGTCTTAGAAGTGACTGGTCTGAGTTTCTCAATAGAGTTAATTCTTAAATCTTACAAGTATCACCAGATTATTACCGAATCACAAACATGTCCTATAATACCAGCTTAACCCACTGAACGGTCTCAGTCACTTTAGATGGTCCTTAGACACCATAAGCTGTCCCAAGTAGCTCACAACTGGTACAGACTACTCTTTTTTTTTGTTTCCCATGTTCAGAATTCCTCCATCCATCTAGTTTGAGTAGGACTTTGTTTTCTTCTTTTTTTTCTGGATAATCTGCAGCTTATTTAGTTTTCCTGAATCTTGCATGCAGATCTTTGATCCACCAATTGGGAAGAAAGCCCCTCCTGGGTCACTGCCTAAGGAGAAATACTGGGCATGGATGGATGGATGATTGAGGACAGAGAAGTGGAGCTATGGTGGGTCAGACGGCAGATGGGTACATGTGTAAAGGAGGTGGGGGGTACTGTATCAATCTGGGTTATTGCTCAATGAAAGGAAGAATCTGAACAGGCTGCCAGACGTTCAAGGTCAGAGTGATGATACTCTACGATAGGCAGTTTTGGATTGCTTTTGACACCCTGTAGTGTCTGGTTTGGTGAACCAATGTCTCCCCAGCCTTCATTAGTGTCTACAGGAGCGATTCACCACTAAATTAAACAAATCAGCTGTGTTCATGATCTAAAACACACAGGAGATGTGCTAGAACCAGACTGCCGCGCCAGGTATGTCAGCTCAATTTTTTTTACATGTCCCAACAGAGTCTCAAGTTGCTAGTGGCATATTCTGGCCGGGGGGGGGGGGGGGGGGGGGGGGCTGGGTGATCTTTCATTAACCCTGTAAAGGGTCAAAATGTTTAAAAAAAAATGAAAAGGTCGCAAAGTATGCAAAGTTTCCCTTAAACTGTTTGCCTTGTATTCTGAGGGTTGCAGGGTTAGGGTTAGGGCCACAATGTGGCCACAATGCAGCTCTTCATCATCAGTGTGTGAACTGATGATCGACTGACTGGCGCCCTGTCAAACACAGGCAACTTGTCACCATGTCAACTGGTTCCACTAAACCTAGTTTCTTAAATGTGGAGAAATATACATTCTTATACTTTGCCATAGGGCTGGGCAATTAATCAAAAATTTATCATTATCGAAATTTCTGACTCTTATTGAGAATTTTTGTCATGTCCCTTTAAGAAGCTGTACCACTTTGAGTCACGTAAAAATGTGACTCAATGTAACACCTGTGACAGCCCCATCTAGTGGACAACTTTTGTTCCCGCGCATACCTGTAGTTATCGTCCATTTATCGTTATCGAGGTGAAATCCTCAATTTATCATGATATTGAATTTAGGCCATATCGCTAGGGCTGCAGCTATCAAATATTTTTGTAATCGAGTACTCTATCGAATATTTTTTTCGATTAATCGAGTACTCTAATAAATTACCCTTTTGTGTTTGTAAACCATTATATCAAATAGCATGTTATAATTATGAAAGACCTCTTAAAATGAGCAAGCAGTTGCCAGTTATTCTTCAAGTTTTATTCAAAATTAGTTTGCAAAACTTCAGCACTTCAACTTTACTTCACAGTAAACAAATGCCTGTGCAAAAAATAAGTACACAACTTGAGCCGATTTTCCCCTCGTGCGAGAATCTGCTAGCCTGCAAGCCAGAGGATAACTGTTGAAGTAGCGCTGCGGGCGGCTGCGGCCGGCTGTGGCCCAAACAGAACCAGAACCGCTCACGGCGCATGCGCAAACAGCTCGCCGGCTGTTTCCCTATTAACACACGTCCGTTTTAATTTCAACACTTTTTTTCTCACACAATAACAAGGATTGTCGAGAAAGCATGTTTGCCGTGGTTTTGTCAAATTATACTGATCACAAAACATTTATTTACTTTCTTTCGTTTTCCTCTCATAAATACCAGTAATCCTGCAGCAATCCCGAGGGACAACAAATATCAATAACAACACAGTAAAAGTCCGACGTTTTGTGTAAAACTGCTATTTTTTAGCACATTTTAAGTCCGACGTGTTGCTACCAGATGTACAGTGTGAGCTGAAACTAAGTGCTACAAACGAAAAAGTCGCACAGTGTCCGCAGAATATATAGAAATACAGGCTAAAAAGCATTATCTTGTAGAGGCTCCGAGTCCGCTTGCAGAAGTGACATTTACAGGTGCTGCAGCATGGAGGATGTGGTGTTGTGGTAGGCTAAATCCATTTTGCAGTATTTTCACTGGACTACGTTTTCCACCTTACAACGTGAAAAATGGTCCCACATCTTGACATTTTCTGTCTTTTTCGCACTCCACCGGGGTTCAAGTTGTCCGCCATAGCTTAAGAGAAAGTTAAGTTACATTCCCTACTCGCGTGTGCGATTCAGTCCAGTGGGCATGTGCGTCACTTATTTCAGTCCGGGTGAAACATGACCACGGGCGACTGCAAAGCCATGAATTAATTAAATATGAATTAAACGAATCCTCGAGGCAGAGAATTTGACTCGAGGATTTTTTGGACTCGAATTATTCGAGGTACTCGAGGAATCGTTTCAGCCCTACATATCGCCCTGCACTACTTTGCCATGTTGAAAAAATAAATGTACATTACTCTTTACATTTAAGAAACTAGGTTTAGTGAAACAAGATTATATAACTTGGATAAGAAAATTCAACACTTCCTTTCTTGGAGTGCAGTAGCATATTTTAAAACCATACAAATCCAGTTTCTTGTGATTATCAGTTCACTATATTTGAAGAAGACTGAGAGCTCACCGCCCATCAATGTCTGACTTTGTTCATTTTCTTTGTTTTTATTTTAACCATGCAACAATTCTTTCTTTGGTGGTTTTACTTCTGCGGGAAACCTGTTTCAATACATCATCACCAGCTAACAAAGATTTACAGTTCATCATTTGTTGCTGTTGGTTTGCTCAAATCTTAAAAAGATCCCTTCACACTGCCATTAAAGCTGCTGTCTTTTCAAACTTCAGTGTCATATCTCTCTGTAGTCATCCTTTCATTACCCTTGGTTCTGTTTTGGGAACCATGTGCCAGGAACCTGCAGGATGACTCACACTTGTCACCCTTCATTTAGCTGTTGATGCCTGGTTTTCTCACGCCCATCAAAGGTCCTTGTCCACCAACATCCAGCCTACTTCCGACTGATTTATTTTTGTGTTGACATATTTTGATTGTTTTGGTTGTCTGTGGAATGTGAGCTGCATGTTTTAAGTACTTCTAAGCATGGGAAAATGTTTTGCCGAGCCCTTGAAATACGCTCCTGGGAAAAGCTGTTGATGCCCTCAGTGTCAAGTACATCACAGTAAACACAACTGTCTAAAGAATCCTAAATAATAGCTAAATGATCAAAAACCTGCCAATGTTCCTCTGATAAACTTTTAAACGGTTACATTTCTATGCCTGACAGATATCTCTGTTTAATTTCACTACAATCTGCCTGACTCATTAAATATACGAATCCTTCCAACAGAATATATCCTGAAGGTATGGAAAGCTGTTTATGGGATATGCAGTGTGCTCCAGTCTGCAGCAGACTCTTTGTGTGAAGGATTTAAATATCCAGATGGGTTCATTTAACCCAAAGGCAGAGTTCTGCAATATTTCAAAGGTTACTTTTTCCTCAATTTCACAGAGAAATATGAAAATCCTGCTGCCCTTGACCCATGCATGACCTAGAAGGGCTTTATTTTGCTGCTCACTTAAAAAAAATAAAACCACACAATTATAATTTGATCACTTTAATGCAAAGTTAACATAAAATCAAAATTTTATTGAATACAATTTTCTAAAATTCACTGACAAATTTGGGATGTTTTTGTTTTAAGACTTTTGCGTAACGGGCTGTTCGGCATCACAGCCCTGCTTATCAGCGCATTCTGGAGACCACACTTTTAAAAAAACATGTTAGTTTCCTTACATTGATCTAAATAATTACACCGACATTTCTTTATTTTACCAAACAAACTAGAGGAGGCAGACACGGCAGACTGACCCGTTGTTGGCCTCATATCCCTGTCTTTATTTCCAAGCTTTTCCAGGCTCAGCGCTCTGATGTTGGAGCTCAACAGGCATTTATTTCATAACTTTCAAACTGAAGCACATTTAATAAAGGCTGAATTATCCCATTAAGTCTGATGGCAGGGTAACAAAGATATGTCATGCATGATAGTGTTGTTCATTAACATTGTTTTATTGGATTATTGTATCTCTCTGACTTTGCTGACCATAAAATTTATCAAGTCAACAAACATCACAAAATGTCATTTTTTTTCTCTCAGTCAAAATGCCATAATCCTGACCATGAGTTTTGCAATCATGTATTTCATTTATCATTATTTTCCTTATGTCCACTGTTTTTGCTTGAATGATTTTTATTTTTCTTTGTCAGTCTTTATGACTGTAGTCTACATAGCATTTGATTATTGTGAATTGTAAATATATATTATCTTTAAATGTCAAATGGCTGTTTCATCATCAACATAAACATGCAACTTGAACACTTAAAGAGCAAGTCACCCAAAAATCAACTTTTTTTTTGCCGATAAGCTACATAAATGAGTGTATAATTGTGCTGTAGACACGTGTAGTCAATAATTTGGCACTTCAGTGCATCTTAGTTCAAATTTAAATATTCTACCTAAAACTGTCAGTGTTGCGCCGTCGTCAGGTAAAAACTCTGTACTGTATTTGGATTTCAATCTGCCACCGCTATTGGCTAAGAGGTATGCTATAATGTTAACTGGTACATTATGATGTCACAATGCTGTTGTGAGCTTGTGGGCGTTTCTCAATGTCAAGGCGCCTGGCCTTGCGAGGTGATGTCTTGAGAGGCCAGGCGCCATGTTTACGAGGACACCGTCCTTCCTTGGTCAAAGAAAACAGTTAAATGCAACAGACTTGCATCGCGGTCACGTAACGTCACGTGCCACAGGAGACAACGTTATATTTTATACGTATTGGTTTCAATATAAATATATAATGAGTCTTTAACTTTTTCAATTGTGTATAAATTTGTTAAATTAAATATATGAGTTACTATCCGCTAGCCACTGAAGCTGCAACTAACCAACCATAGCTAACTTCTTTGGATCTAAAAAAAACATTTAAAATTAGTTGACTTACTTTTAAACTTGAAAATTGTCCCCAAAGTAGCTGCCGGCTTCTGATCCGCCATCCTTTTGGAAATATCGCAGTGCGTTCTGGGTAATTTTTGACCAAGGCTAGGCTACAAGACACCTTCCGTGTATCCTTGCTCAGCTAGCTAAACGGCTAACAAACGGAGAACTCACACCTCGGTAGAACATGAACATTGGAACACGTCTTGGCGGCTCACAATAACGTATCTCCTAGGCAACCGGGGCGGGGCCAAGACATCAAGGCAAGGTTCCTTGGCATTGAGAAACACCCTGTGTTTGTGTATTTGTTGGCGGCTCCGCCCTCTCGGTCTGCCAGGCAACAGCATTTCTTGCATTTTTCGAACATGAAGTGGGAGAGAAGTAAGTTTCTTGTAGGGGGTGACTTGTTCTTTAACCCTCTCACTGTCTTTATGGGTGACCCCGCGAGGAAAGTTGACCATTGAGCAGGATTGATGGTTTATCCCTTGAGGTCCACGTGGCAGGGGTGAGGTGGTGCTCACTCCTCACCCCTGCCACATGGACCCAAGGGATAAACCATCAACCCTGCTCAGTGGTCAACTTTTCTTGCGAGGTCACCCATAAAGACAGTGGGAGGATTATGTATACAGTATCTGTTCCCATGGCGATGCTCTTAATGTGAATTAATCCCCTTTCGTTGACTCTAATTAGCTTTCATCAGTGTGTGTAATGCAGCTTCTGATAATTCAATTACCACATTCTCTCAGTTCCCATCTTAATGACATTTTTAGAAACATTCTTATGGGATCTTCACCTCATCTAGAATAAATCTGTTTGTGGTAAATTGCTATTGTTTTGCCTTTTATTTGTTCATCATCTCTTCTTTGTTGCTTTTACTACTTTCTGTTTCTCTGAGCCTGAGGGTGTAGTTCTGGATTTAAAACTTTGATATTAATTGTGCATTTGAGTCAATTCTCAGACTTTCCATCAAGTTGCTGCTGGTTTCAATCAGAGAATGACCACGGCTGCAGCAGGGGGATGGCATGGTGTTAGGCTGGGATTTATCTTCTTTGTAATTGAAAAAAAATATGATGGCTTTTTGGTTCCAGACCATATATATATATATATATCTATGTATCTATGTATCTATCTATCTATCTATCTATCTATCTATCTATCTATATATATATATATATATATATATATATATATATATATATATATATATACAGCAACAGGTGAATTAAACAAAAAAGACATTTTACATAACATTTCAAATAACTGAAATGTATTTTTCTTAAAAGCATTTGTTTTTCAAATTGGAGTTAAGTGTTTTGGATACATATTGTTTATTTATTTTTTTTAGTTAAAAACAAGTGAAGGAGCAATGCAATGCATCGCCACAGGCTAAACTCCCAGAGCTACCACAAGGACCAATATAGTGTGCCACCCCAGCATTTCTTTGGTCCTGTCTGGCCACCCTTATCAAAAATTTCTGGGGGCGCCCCTGGACAAGACACAAAAGATTTCAAATTAAGTTGAAAGTTATCTTCTGACTGTAGGTCATCTTAATATTCAGGAATGGGTTAGCCAGAGTCAAACATTGAATCTGGTCTGAGAAGGTAGTTGGAGGTCAAGGTGATGATGAGAAGAGCTTCTAGCCTCGCTGCTCATCACTAAAGAAAATATAAAGTCTGTAAAGGCCACCAGCTGCTCTCATAGACAGCCTCCTATAGCCATCAGCTGACTAAGCCATTACTTCTGTACCATTTAAACAATACCGCTAGGAGTATCCAACCCAATTTGTCCACCAGTAAGCTTAAAGTCTCTTTCCAGAGTATTTCTCTTATCCAATGGCACCATCTAGTGGCTGACAAGCATATCACACAAAAAGTCTGTCGCTCTGTTCTTTTAAGATGGTGACTTCATGTTTCTGTTTATAAATGGGCTGCATGGTGGCGCAGTGGTTAGCACTGTTGCCTCGCAGCACGAAGGTTGCAGGTTCGAAACCCGGCGCGGCTGCGGCCTTTCTGCGTGGAGTTGCATGTTCTGCCCATGCATGCGTGGGTTTCCTCTGGGTACTCCAGTTTCCCTCACAGATCACAACATGCCCTATAGGTTATAAATCGTAAGTCGCTTTGGATAAAAGCGTCTGCTAAATGAATAAACATAAACATGTGCTTCTGTAGCCGACAAACAGCTAAAACACGTTTTACAAGTATTATTCTCATGTCATGTTGTGTTTTCATATTTTTATATTCTAAAGACTTTCTTGTCCATGAAAAGTTCATTAACTTTGCATCAGCTGAGGTATTCCTTAAATTTGAAGCATCTAAGCAGTAGTCTAACACTATTGGTTAGTTCTGGTCGACGCTCCGTTTCCTATTGCACAGAGCTCTGCGGGGCAGGGGGCGTGCTTAGCAAAAATAATAATAATAATGACATATTGCTTACATTATTTCACAGTTCATGATAAGATAATCACTTTTACGGATTTCTGAAAATCCATACACAATTTATGAAAGTAGAAAACTCCGGAAAGCCACTTTAATAGTTCATCAGATGTGTATTTTCATAAATCACTGCTCACTGTTTCTCATTAATTTAGTCATGCACATCTCTTAAGGTTGGTCATTACTGACCTTTTCGTAAATGTTTTCAGGATGTCATTAAAATTTTACTCATTAAAGTCTGAATAGATTTGTCTTCAGTGGAAGATGGCTCTGAATGGTCGATTCTCCTTTTGTTTTGATAAAGTGAATGGCTGCTGACGATGTTTTTCTAGAACTCTTCAGGCTTTTTTTCGAAGGGTTGCCTTTTAAAGGAGTGAAACACTTATTAGTCAATCCATTTGCAGTGGTCTCTAGTAGGAATTAATGCCTTGTAAGTTGTATTCTGGGGAAAACAAAGTTCTAGTGCACCATTTTCAGGAACTAGAAGTGAGCCACGCCTAGACATGAATACGTAGATGTCCCATTGGGTGCTGGAGAGCGTAATAGCGTCACCGTCATATTGCGTGGGTTCCTCATGCTCCAAACCCAACTGAAGTCAACACAGAGTTAGCAACTATGCCTGTTTTTTGTGCAGCCTAGGTTTTATTTACCATCAGAAGGTATAGCTGTATGACGCTGACCGTCCCTGTTATACACCTCTGTAGTCTAAGTGAGTAAAATAAACTTTTTAGGATGCTGGAATAACTGCAGGATATTTTCCGCTGTCTGCTGGTCATACGGGTAAGGGTTAGGGTCAGGTCTCTGAGACAGGGGGGATCTCTTCTCTGTAAAATGGGGTAAAATATGAAGGGTTTCCCACCCAAAACGGGAGACTGACAGCTATGCTGATTGTCCAGATGTGAAGCTTCCATAAGCGTCCCAACAGAGCAGTGGAATCATCTGGCCTCAGGGGGCGATAGAGGCTGGGTGGCCTTTCATTATCTCTGTAAAGGGTCATTTCAGCACAAACTGGCTATAGAAAATAATTTAAAAGTATGAAAAAGCTGCAAAGTATCCCTATAAAAAATGAAATGATAAAATGTGTATTTTTTTGTTTGTTTGATCTTGTTTGGTGAATTAGTTGAATTAGTAGAAATAAATGCACTGGGGGCAAATCAGAAAATAACATGTAATGATAAAAAAAAAGTTCAGTATTCCCCATTTTAAACATCATCAGTTTTTAATTAATGAAGTTATGAAGAATCTATATCTGTTATTTTGCTAAGATGTTAGGTGTAAAACTGACCAACCAGAGCTTGAGTCACATGATGTTCTGCAAGTTCTTATATTAGGTTTGTTGTTTGGTCACAGAAGAGCCACAACGTGCAACAGCAGCTTCGTTCTAACACTACAAATCCGTGTTTGCTGTTGTTTTTCAGGTTCAGGTGTTTGTAGAACCAAGACACAATGGAATATGGGAAAATAAAAAAGGCTAGTTCTGCAAACAGGAAAAGCTCTGAAGATGTATCACAGAGATGGATTTAAAAACAAGGCTATTTTCCAGAACCAAAACAGTATTCTGTATTCATAATTTGTTTTCTGAGTGACCTATAATGAAAACATAATGCAGACCCTGCAGGACAGAAAATGTGGCTCTGTGCACAAAGCTGCTACAGGGTGGACCACTTTTCCAATTAGCCATGATAATAATAATAATTCAAAAAACACAGATAGTGTAAGGGAACTTACTAGAAATGAACGTGTATATCAGGGGGAAATGTTGCTGCAGTGATAATACAGCAGAATCGATCTACTTTTCCCCATTTTAAAATAAATTGCACTTTCACAGCTTCCAGGCTGAATTTATATTCACTCTGATTCGTTTGTTTCCTGCACCATTTAAAAGGCCCCTTACAGATTAGCTTTAGAGTTTGGCTTAATGCGGTGACATATGCGTAAAATAACGCCACCGTTCAGGAGTTTTAAAGACATGCTGTAGTTTTTTTTATTTTTTTGCAGATTAAAGTTGGATGGAACTCTGATAGAAAGCTTCTTGCGCCTAACTGCTTTTCTGGTCCAATATTTCCCAGAAACCATTTAAGCACTTAAATCTGGATGTGTTAGGCCTGTCTTTGTCTGTTCCTGGACTTTTAAACATATTTCTTCCCACGGGCTGTGTGTCTTTCTGAGAATGAGGGATGAGAGGTGCACCGACTTGGAAAGAATTGGGTTGAACTTGGAGACCGTCGGGATTGCTCTGGTTTTGCTCCGACACCATAAACTTCTCAGCAGAAGCTCATAATTGGGAGGTGTTTGGTTTCCTGATTTCTTGTTCGTCATATAGTTTTTATTAAGGTGACAAAAGTGTCACATTTTGAGTCGGCATTTCGTCTTTTGGTCCTGCGGCGTAGAAACGTAGCCGTTAAACTTTTAGAGAACATCTCATGTGGAAGATGCTCTAGATAAGTTCCAACATGTGTCGGTGATGAGCCAAATTTAATTAACTGCTCAGTGAGCAATCGCTGAAGCAGCAGTAAAGGCTTTGCCATGCCTCAGAGAGTAGCTTTAAATCAAAGGAGCAGCTGACGGTTGAGTGGGGGTTTTAGTTTAGTCACTTAGGGTGAAAATTGTTTCCCTCAGGTCCAAAACCTCTGATTTGTCATTTATGACCATATATCTGCAGGACTAATGCCCCCATACCAGTACCAGCCCCCAATGAGTGCAACCTCAGGGTTGTAGGTAGTTTAAAAGGGATTATTTGGGTCATTTTATATAAAAGTTATGAATAATTGACACCCTACTCATTGTTTCCTGAACAGCTTTGTTTTAGAGAAAAATAACTGATGGCCTTAAGGATGTGCAGTCAAGACCAAAGTGTTCAGTGTCCTAAACCTTGCAGCAGTTCATGCAACATGCATTACATAATAATTTTGGTAATACTGTTAAACAATTGGAGTTGACCTGTGGATGCTTTTTAGAGCATCTAAAGGTGTGCGTCTCCTCCTCAGGTATCGTGTCCCTGATCTCGCTGGTGGTCCTCTCCTATGACCGCTACAGCACGCTGACTGTTTACAACAAGCGTGGACCAGACTACCGGAAGCCACTGCTGGCTGTTGGGGGGTCTTGGCTCTACTCCTTGTTTTGGACGGTCCCTCCACTACTGGGCTGGAGCAGCTACGACATAGAGGGAGCGGGGACAAGCTGCTCTGTGTCCTGGACGGCCAACACCGCTCAGTCACACGCCTACATAATCTGCCTCTTCATCTTCTGTCTGGGCCTTCCTGTGATGGTGATGATTTACTGCTACGGCCGACTGCTATGGGCGGTCAAACAGGTAGAGTTGATGTGTGTGCGTTCATGTGTGTTTTACACCTGGTTTTGGTCTATTCACCATAAAAATGTACCTTAACTATACAGTAACTCGTCCCAACAGCTTGTTAACACCTCAGTCCAAAGTGGGATTGAGTCACGAAGCTGGAGTAGCAACGGCAGGATTGTTGCAGCTGTTTGACATGTTTTAAGGCACAGGCAGCCTCCTGTCAGCGGAGATAAAATGAGCCGTGAATGGTTATCTCAGAGTCCTGATCCATGAACGCGGTGAACCATGTGCACAAAGGAGGGATCCATGTTTTATATTCAGATCAGTGTGGAGCTAAATCAGTAGATATGCTGCTGTTCTCTGTTAGAGGACCGAAACTAAGCAATACAAAAAAGAAATACTGAAAACCTGACTGTAGCAGCTCTTTACATCTCATAATTGTATTAAAATAAATCCCTGTTAAGTAGATGTAATCAGTTAATGAAAAAAGAGATAATAGAAGAAAAAGGAGGAGGGGGTCGAAGTACCTTGAAGTGTAAAAATGTTCATTATTATTAATAAAATATCAAAAATATAAATGTGCCTAAATCAATAGTGAAAGCACAAAGGTTACATTATAGAGACTCGTCAGACCAGGCAACTTTTTTCCAGTCTTCTATCGTCCGGTTTTGGTGACCCTGTGGGAAATGTAGCCTCAGTTTTGTGTTCTTAGCTGACAAGAGCAGCACCTGGTGTGGTCTTCCGCTGCTGTAGCCCATCTGCCTCAAAGTTTCACATGTTGTGTGTTCAGAGATGTTCTTCTACATACCTTGATTGTAACGAGTGGTTATCGGAGTTGCTGTTACCTTTCTATCAGCTTGAACCTGTCGGGCCATTCTCCTCTGACCTCTGGCATCAACCAGGCATTTCGACCACAGAACTGCGGCTCATTCTCTGTAAACCCTAGAGATGGTTGTGTGTGACAATCCCAGAAGGTCAGCAGTTTCTGAAATACTCAGACCAACCTGTCTGGCACCAACAACCATGCCATGTTCAGAGTCACGTACATCACCTTTCTTCCTCGTTCTGAAGCTCGGTTTGAACTGCAGCAGATCGTCTTTATCATGTCAACATGCCTAAATACATTGAGTTGCCACCATGTGATTGGCTGATTAGTAACATGTGCTAACAAGCAGTTTTCTGGTGTACCCACTAAAGTGGCCAGTGAGTGATTTTTTTTTTATTAATTCGGTAGGTTTTTGTTAAGTTAAATGCATTTTTCTACACTGTAAGAAAAGAAAAAGTTGAATTTACCTGAATCCTGAAAGACGTTTTAGGCAAACAAAGAAACCCTAGAGGCGACTGCTGGGTTGGGTTTGTGGAGCATCAGGGAGGGACTAGAAAGTAGTTGAACTCTCAATGGTTCATTTTAGAGAGCAGAGGAAATGGCAGTGGGGGAGATTAGAGCTGCATTACGCCTCGAACAAAGCCTAAACCCAAACCCAGTTTTTTTGTTGTTGCTTTAATCCACAATAAAGCACCTTTAGACCTCAAACTGACCCCACTGTATCAATAAGCAGCTTTCACAATGTGCCTTCTAACTGTTAAGATGTCAGTGCAGGTCACTTTAGAAATAGAGGTCTTGATTCTGGTTTCTTCTATTTTAATGTCCTTTTCCTTTTCAAACAGAATATGATCATTAAATTTTTGTGTGATTATCAGTGTGATTTTATTTTTAATGTCTACAATGACTTTGTTATTATTATTATTATTATTGTTATAATAGTTATTTTTATTCTTATTATAATGTTCGAAATAAAGATTTCATTCATTCATTCATTCATTCATTCATTCATTCAAATGTCTTTGAACCAGCTGGGTAAGAGAGGGCTTTAGATTTTGTGACGTTTCACCAACTTTTAATCAGTTTAGATGAATATTAGGAGATTTTAGGCCATCAGTGCTTTGCCTTTGTTTGTTTTATAACACTGCTTTGAAGAAAGTTGATTTTATGTTTCTATCTAGCAAAAAGGAGCTGGACTGTTTGGTTTAATCAGAAGAAATAATTGGTAAAAAGGAATTTTAAGAAAAAGATTCTGAGTAAATGAACGTTCCTGCTAGTTAATCAGGCTCTGACTGTTCAGATGATTACAGATATTCAGTGCATAGATGCATATCATGTGTTATATAGAGAGGTTTTCTCCATAGAGTAGATATTAAATAAACATGTTACCTAATTCCTTTAATACTATTGACATTAAAGTGGTTCTTTGCAGCGGTCTGACCCTGTGTGTCAAAACTGTGCTCAGCTTTAATGTCCTTGTCTTCCTTTCTTCATAAAAGAAGAAAAAAGCAGAAACATAACAAGTGTATAATCAACAAAATATTTTATTTTCTCCAAAAGTTGTGAAAAATTCAACAATCTGAACTGGAGGTCGTCCCATTTAATATATTTTAACATTAACGGCCTCATTCCTTGACAGATTGAGGATCGACAGACTCCTTTCATGCACGAGCGTTAAAGAAGTGAAACGGTGCAGTTGGAACGCTTTGATCCCGAATCTTACAAGACCTCTCGTGATTATGACTGACTCTCAGCCACAGTCACATGATCTAATTTCATCCTAATATTTGTAAAATTGACCAAGTTGTTTGTTTTGAATGGAGCTGACAACAAAAGGTGTTCAGTGGTAAATAAACATTCATTGATTATTTTCTAACTGGTTGATTAAAGTCAATCCAGTGGTTGATGAGATAGTCCTCGAACACATCAGAAAAACATTTTGACTGTTCGCTCAGAGCTCAGCATCTGTTTTCTATAAAGATCGTTTTGTTTATTAATGCTGAAAATGTTAAAACGTCCCCGCTGGTCGAGTTCTGGTTTTTGAGTCATGACTTTCTGCTGCTAAAAGGTTCTTTGAGTCAATAGAAAAGCTTTCTATTTTAGATCAATACTGGATTTACTCAGCAGGATGGGAAAGTTCAAGGAGCTCAGTGCAGATTTAAAATGTGAATGCAGAAATGTCAACAGATCATAAGACGACCCATTCTGTCACTTTTACACATTATGGTGATGAGACGCACCATATCGTAGGGTCTGATTAAGATGTCATGTCATGTGATATAAAATAACCCAATTTATTTCTGATTTGACCCGATGATAACAACAAATGGAGCGGATAAAAGCTAAAAATCCATCAGAAGTGATTTAAATATCATGCTAAATGTGCTGAATTTGACAGATTGTTTAATAAAAGTGACCGAAAGAACAAGATCGCGGATACAAGTGGCCAAACTGAGTTTTCTCCGCAGGCTGTCTGGGCTCTCCCTTAGATATAGGGTGAGAAGCTCGGTCATCCGGGAGGGGCTTGCAGTAGATCCGCTGCTCCTCCATGTTGAGAGGAGCCATTTGAGGTGACTTGGGCATCTGGTTAGGATGCCTTCTGGATGCGTGAGGTTTTCCAGGCACATCCAACTGGAAGGAGACCCAAGGGAAGACCCAGGACACGCTGGAGGGACTGTTGTCGCTCGGCTGGCCAGGGAACGCCTTGGGATTCCCCTGGAAGAGCCGGCCCAAGTAGCTGGGGAGAGGGAAGTCTGGGCATCCTGGCTTAGGCTGCTGCCCCCGCGACCTGACTCCGGATAAGTGGCTGAAAATGGATGGATGGATGGATGTTTAAAAAAAAGGCTTTTGTCCCTGCAACAGTAAAACCTTTCCAGTTCCTGGCCTAACAAGACACAGTTAGGAGTTCATTGGCACCACTGATGCCCCCACCCCCCACCACCAACCCCACCCCCTCCAAAAGGAAATTTACAAGTAGCAGTGAGAAGGAATCAGCTGGGAAAACAGATCCATCCGAGCGCACATGTGCATAAATATTGAAGCTTAGTAAAGTCAACAATGTCTAAAGCTCGACACACATGGGTGTGTGTGTGTGGGGGGGGGGGGGGGGGGGGGGGGCTTTTGTTGTTTGCATAAAAGCATTTTTTTATTTCAAAGATGACTAAGGACCTAGACTTCTCCAACATATTTTCTTTTTTTAACAAGAGTAACAGATAAAATGCATCATGCATACTGCTGTAAAGCCATAATATACAAAAGTAGTGAGATATTAAATCTGCTAACGGTTCTAATAAAGCCTAGCGAAGAAAGACAGATTGGACCAGAGTGCATGAAGTGACTGCAGTTTTAACTCAATGTGACCCGAGTCTGAAAAAGACATCTCATGCTCCCTGAACCCCATTGGTGAAAACTTAATCCTGGCATTGTCATCTTGAATTATACTTGTCCCATCACGGAGGGAAAAGACAGCAAGACAGACACGCTAAGATAAGATGATTACTCGACTTTATTTGATGTTCTTACTTCCCTGCTGCACACATCGCTCCGGAACAGGGTGAACTCAAACCCAGCAGACCGTCTTCATTACTTCAGAGTTTATTCTTCTTGACATATTAAATCTTTATTTAGACTATAGTTGTTTTTTTTAGCTTAAATTATTAAAATGTGTCAATTCTCTGATCAAGATTCTCTGGCATTTTTACTCCAACAATCCGAATGGGTGTGTACATGGACGTCAATCGGAATGATGATCGGACAAAACCACCACTGTCATTAGAAATGAAATGTCATTACGATCGGGCCGTATCAGATCAGAATATTCCGGTTTACATGAAGAGTTTTTTATTTGACAGGGCATTCATTCAGATTATTTGCGCATGTAAATGTAGTATTAAAAATCCTCTGATGTCCCAAAAAACATTTTAGCCTTACCCCTAGAAATCGGATAAACGCAAACCTGACAGCCCAGACAGATACACAGTCAAAAATAGGGGTACTGAAAGGGTACATTGTTGCGCGCCAAGGGATAAAAATGATGTTGACCCAGTCTAAGGATTATTATTGTACCTCAGGGTATCTATCTGTACCTTTTTTGTTGTTGGAAAGGTACATATATGTTCCTTAGTAGCAAAAAGTACACCTTTATAACAATTCTTTCAAAAGGTAATGTAACCGGATTACAGGATACAATAAGATAATTAAAAGAAAAAATAAACAAATGGGCCAATAATTAGGTTCGGGGAGAATTGGAGGTTGTTTAAGAATGACTGGAGTCACGGGTATAGCATGAAACGGTTTATATACTAAATTTTAATAATAATGGGAAATATAACATAAAGATAGCACACAAAAACAGATGAAAACAATCGACAATAGTAAAATGGTCGGTATGAGATTTGATCATATGAGTCACAAGTCAGCCGGCGTCAAGTCAAATCCCCACGCTTGGGGTGAAAGTCAGAGTCCGGTGGTGCGATTTTTTCCTACCGCACCGTTGAGATTGTTCACAGAAGAGAGCAGTCTGCTCTTCAGTTACTTGAGATGTCCTGGTTCGTTCAGTGGTTAAGGCTCGCCATCTCCCTCGTCAGGAAGAAATCCAGTTCTCGTTCCAAGTGAGTGATCATAGGAGTCGGGATCAAACCCAAGGAAAAAAAAAACCCAGCCTGTAAACAACAGGACTGTTAGCGAGTTGGCATCGACCCTTCTCGTCACATCACAGCATAAAGTCTTACAGACTTAACAAATGCTTCACTCTATTGGCATAGCCAATCATGTTTGGGTTCACAGTTCAACTAACATAACATCAATTTGATTGTCTATTAAAATAATTCTCAGTAGCTCTGGAAATATAATTACATATGACAACAATTGTTCAGCTCAATAGGCTCAGTTAGATTCTATTACTCTACACTATTCAACAAGAAATACATTCATGACAACAAGGATACATTTAGTTGTGTTTCTATACAGCATTGTGACACCTTGTATATCTGTAACACAATAAATAAATAAATAAATAAATAAATAAATAAATAAATAAATAAAATGTTCTATAACAAAATTCAACAAAATATAAATTCTGGTCCTTTGGTCCACCTTTGTAAAATAATTCCTCCCTAATCAGTTAGCTTTTATTTATTTTTATTTATCTATTTTTTTTTATTATTAAATGTTTGGTTAAGGGACGCATTGCTAATTCTATGGCGTTAGCTATAACGCCCCTGAGGACCTTGTACATCTAGGCCGTACCACCATTAACTGGCGGTTTGAGCCGTTAACTCCTGGGAATCCTATATGCCGTACCGCCGTTAACTGGCGGTTTGAGCCGTTAACTCCTGGGAATCCCATATGCCCTACCGCCGTTAACTGGCGGTTTGAGCCGTTAACTCCTGGGAATCCCATATGCCCTACCGCCGTTAACTGGCGGTTTGAGCCGTTAACTCCTGGGAATCCCATATGCCCTACCGCCGTTAACTGGCGGTTTGAGCCGTTAACTCCTATATGCCCTACCACCGTTAACTGGTAGTTTGAGATGTTAACTCCTGGGATCTAACGTCTAGCAGCCCACTGCTGTCACCTCGGTTGCTGTAATTAGCTTTTTGAATTTAATAATTTACTGAATTTAATCTCATTCACTCACCAACGCGCTCCAACGGTTCCCTCCTACAGAGGATTGGTTCACTCTGTCGTCTCCACACAAATCTATAAGAATGGAATTAATTTGATAAGCTATTTAAGTTTCCTTTTTTTTTTTAAGTTGCATCGTTAGCTTTTTCTCTTCTTTTTTCTTTACTCACCGCGTTGGTTCCAAGTTCCTAGCTCTTATTAGAAGGAGTCAAGTCCGCCTCTCCCTCTATCTATGCGGCACCCAAATCAGGGTTCTTCACGGCCTCGACCGTTGTTTTTTTTTCTCTCTCTCTCTCTCTCTAACCGCTCAGTCTTTGCTTTCTGTATCTGCGTGCTGCACAGCTGTTTGTCTCTCCTCTCGCTCAGCTGCGTCGCACGGTTTTATTTCGCGGAGGCGGGACTTATTTCTCTCAGCCAATGAAATTTCAGATTCCCACCTGGACCAATAGTATACAGCTTTCCTCTTCTGTTTCTGTTAGGGATGTTCAAGATTCTTGTTTTAACCGATGTTTAATATTAAACTCGTTATTTTAGTTATTCACCCTTCCAATAATTCATTATGAAATTATCTATTAGTTAATTAGATATCTATTAATTAGTATTGTTAATTTCCTTAATTTATATTTTATATTTTATCTAAATTGAGGATGGATCATATTAGTAAGCCAATTAGTTAATACCTCATTAAGGTTCTAGCTTCTGGGTTACATCCTCCCCCATTAAATATCATGCACGTCCCTGTGCATTGTTTCTACGGGGTACACAACTTCTTGAGTAAGAGAGTCAATAAAAGCTTTATTAAGTCCTTGGAAAAGGGACCTAACTACGGTCACTAGTGGATTGCCCAATTGAGAGTAAGTTAGTCTTTGAGGAGGCTGACTACTTCGTTCAGATCTCCTGACATACATCTTTGGTTGCACAGTATCATGCTCATCCGTTTCGGTTTGATTCTCAACTGAGACAGGACGAAGTGAGCTCTCTGTTTCCGACAGAGCTGATGAGCTATTCTCTAAGACTTTGGTCTTTTCAGATGTATGTGTCTGATCGTGTATGATGGGTTCAAAACTTACATCACGTTGCTGCGACTTTAGGACACCATCCAATTGAGGTAGGTTTGTGTTAGTTTCATCCCCCGTTTCTACGTCAGGTAAGTATACTTCGTTTTTTTTCGTTTTTTCAGGTAAGTATGTTGCTGCTTCTTTCACTCTTTCAGGTAAGAATGTCGCAGTTTCACTCATTCTGTCAGGTAAGAATGTTTCGGTGTTGATGCCTTTGTCAAGTAAGGACAATTCAGCATTTTCATTACCAGCTAAGGTTGGTTCCTTGCGATCCCCTGTGTGTAAGGATAGTGTGTTTTGTTGTTGAATATTATTTGAATCTGCTATGAGTTCCCTATTTGGCAAGGTGACCGCTATTTGATAGGATGGTCGGTTTAGCACTTGTGGAAGATCAGAGTAATAAAACTCATCTACCTCTTCGTCAAGTGGCTCATCTGGGTCAGGTTCTAAGGCTGAACTCTGTCTTGTATGAGGTCTGCTAGGTTTCGTAACGCGTTCTGTTTCATTTTCTAATGAAGAGAGAAAACCACAAGGCAGTAAAAGATCTCTGTGGAGTGTTCTGTTGGGTCCTTCTCCGTTCTCTGGTTTTACAGTGTATACTGGCAAGTTTTCCATCTGTTTGAGAACTATATACACTGTTTGCTCCCATTTGTCTGCTAATTTATGCTTTTCTCTTAAGCGAAGATTTCGGACTAAAACACGATCTCCCACACCTAGTGTGGACTCACGAATGTTTCTGTCGAACCGTTCTTTGTTCTTCCTCGCTGTTTTTTGAGAGTTTTTTATGACAATGTCATAACTCTGTTCCAGATGACTCTTCAGTTCTTTAACATACTGAGAATGAGTTATAGAGGGCTTGTTCAAATGCGGTAACCCAAAGGCAATATCTATAGGCAACCGAGGCTGCCTACCGAACATTAGCTCGTAGGGAGAGTATCCCGTCACGTCATTTTTTGTACAATTGTACGAGTGAGTAAGTGGTTTTACAAAATCGCGCCAGTGATGTTTCTCAGTGGCTTGTAAAGTTCCCAACATGCTGAGTAATGTACGATTGTACCGTTCAACGGGGTTGCCACGAGGGTGATAAGGGCTCGTTCTGACTTTACGGATACCAAGTAAAGAACAAAGTTCCTTGATTGTACGTGATTCGAAATCCCGTCCCTGATCACTATGAAGACGCTCAGGAAACCCGTAGTGGACTAAAAAATGTTCCCACAGGTTCTTCGCGACGGTGGTGGCTTTCTGATCTTTGGTTGGGATGGACACTGCATACTTTGTAAAATGGTCTGTAATCACTAAGACATCTTTAGTGTTCTTACTGTCTGGTTCTATGGAGAGAAAATCCATGCAAACTAACTCCATAGGTCTGGTGGTGGTAATACTCACCATTGGAGCAGCTTTGTCAGGGAGGGCCTTCCGACGGATACATCTTTCGCAAGTTTTAACTTTGATTACGATATCACTAGCCATTCTTGGCCAGTAAAAACGGGACCGAATGAGATCTGTCGTACGTTCAACCCCAAGATGCCCCATATCATCATGTAGGCTTTGCATGACTGTTGAACGTAATGAATCAGGCAAGACTAACTGCAATGATGTCTCTGGTCCTAATTGGCGTCTCCGGTACAGTAAATCATTTTGAAACTCAAACCGTTTCCACTCTCTCAAAAGGTTAAGAACCACCGGGGGTTCTGCAATAGTATCAGTTGGCGGTTTATTGTCAGTCATAAGCAGCTGAATGACTCGGCCAATGGTTGGATCTTTCCTCTGCAAGGAGACAAGGTCAGCATGGTTATACTTGGGCACAGCAAAGAAACTGTCACTATTGTCTTCCAACTGGAATAGGTCTGGAATGGCCGCTGCAGACATGGCAAGTGACTGAACTAAACCACAAGGAGAATCAGCCTCATCCAAGACCATGTGCTTTTGGCATGTTGCCTTCACTGCTTCGGCTTGAAGTTGAAGCTCGACTTCTTTGACAGAGGATAAAAGATGAGATCGGAACTCATCTAGTCGTTGGCATTCCTCAGTGAATTTTGAGTTGTCTTCAGGTTTATCATGCAGCCTCCTAGACAGGCCATCCGCGTCAACGTTCTGTGTACCTGCACGGTATCTGATGTCAAAATTATAGGTGGACAACGCAGCTAGCCAACGATAGCTCGTTGCATCGAGTTTTGCCGTTGTTAAGAGGTAAGTTAACGGATTATTATCAGTAATGACAGTGAATGTGTTCCCATACAAATAGTCATGAAACTTATCTGTTATGGCCCACTTTAAGGCTAGAAACTCCAACTTGTGCGCAGGGTACCTAGTTTCACTAGAGCTTAAACCGCGACTTGCATAAGCGATTACCTGTGTGACACCGTTTTGCACTTGGTATAGCGCTGCACCGAGTCCGGTCGTACTAGCATCTGTGTGTACTAGATATGGGAGTTTTGCGTCAGCGTAGCCAAGAACTGGCGAAGTGGTAAGTTTTTCAATAATAGTTTGAAAGGACTTCTCACAGTCTTGGCTCCAACGATTCCCAAAGGGTTCTTTGGGGTTCAAGTACTTTGATCTACATGGTGGTGTTTTAAAGTTTTTCCGTTTGGGTGGATAACCAGCCGTGAGAGATGTTAGTGGCTTGACAATATTTGAGTAATCTTTAACGAAGCGTCGGTAATAACCGGTGAATCCTAAGAAAGATTGGAGTTCCTTCAAAGTCTGAGGCTTCGGCCATGTTTTGAGTGCTTCCACCTTATCTGGATCGGTTTTTATGCCATCTCGAGATACTATATGTCCAAGATAACGCACAGATGTCTGGAAAAAACGACACTTATCTGGTGATAGCTTGAGTCCGTATTCTCTAAGCCGTTCAAGAACGTGAGAAAGTCTGGTTTCGTGTTCTTCCAAGGAGTTGGAAAAGACGATCAAGTCGTCTAGGAAAACTAACACTTCCTTCAGATTAATGTCCTTCATACACTTTTCCATAACCCGTTGGAAAGTGCTTGGAGCATTTGTTATTCCTTGTGGCATACGGTTAAATTCATAAAACCCAAACGGGCAAACAAAAGCAGTTTTAGGTTTATCCTTTTCACACATCTCTATTTGATAGTAACCTGACTTGAGGTCCATCACAGAAAACCACTGTGATCCAGCGAGAGCAGAAAAGGACTCCTCCAAGTTAGGCAGGGCATATGCGTCGCGAATGGTTTGCAGATTAAGCTTTCTATAGTCTATACATAGACGTACCTCACCATTCTTTTTCCGAACTACCACTATTGGTGAGGCAAATGGAGACTCCGACTCTCTTATTATACCGGTTTCCAAGAGGGCTTCCAAATGTTTTCTCACGGCTTCATAATCATGTGGATGGATCGGCCGAGATTTCTGTTTGAATGGGGTCTCGTCTTTTAAGTTGATGTGATGTCTTATCTGTTGTGTATGACCAAAATCAAGATCGTGGTGCGAAAACACATCGGAGTAAGTGTTAAGTTTGTTGGTGATCCTCCCTTTCCATTCTTCGGACAAGGGCGAAGTACCGAAGTCAAAACTGAGAGGAGGGTTTGAAGGTGAAGTCTGTTGCTGCGAACTACACGCCGCAAGTACTTTCTGATCACTTTTGTCAGGTTCTGGATATGGCATAACACGATCGGCTTTAACTAACTCAGCGATCACACAGTTTGTGGGTAATGTGATGTCATGGTTAGTTTCGTTTCTTAGTACAACAGGTACTTTGTATGGACCATGTGAAGGTAAGGAAATGAGGCAACAGTCTACAATTATACCCCCTGGTAGAGAACCATTGGTGGGTTGTTCAATGAGTGCATAAGGCTCATGCTTGTTTTGGCTGGGTTGCATAAACCCTTCTAGTAACAGTTTTTTATTTGCAGGGAGAACTTCTTGGGTTCTCCCTCGAAGCTTCACCACACCAACTCGTCCATCTTTGCTTTGTTTTTTTCTGACTGCTAAGGCTTTTAGCACGTGTTGGTACCCATAAGAGAGTGCCTTGGAATCAGGTAAGTTATTGGCAGACAATTGCTCATACAAAGGATCGAGTGTGTTTGTGCCAATGAGTAGTGGTGTATCAGAGTTTGAGCTTATATCCGGAACCACTAACGCAAGGGTAGGTAACTCAAGTCCAGACTGATCGAGCTCTTTTGGAAATGTGACACTTATCTCTATGTATCCTAAATAAGGAACTGCTTGACCGTTTGCGCCCTCGACTTCTAACAGATTACTGATGGGTTTAATTGAGAGGTCAGGTAAGTGTTCTTGGTAAAAAGAATTGGCAATGGTGGTTACCTGGGACCCTGAATCCAGTAAACAATTACATTCAACACTGTTAACTGAGACTGTAGCTGTGCATCGCCCACCCACTAATCTTTTGGGAAGTTTTGGCACTGAATGAGCATGAACTGGCTTGCAAAAAAGTCTCTCTGTCCTTTCCTTAGAGGGACTTGGTTCTACTTTAGCACCTATCTGTCCCACGATAGGAGCTTCTACCGGTTTAAAGGAGGAGACTGAGCAATTGGCTTTGACATCTCCCACTCGCGCTGCTTCTGTCTAAGAGCAAGTCTTTTAGTTGCAACTAGTGCTGGATTTGGCTCGTTGCTACAGCTAGAAGCTATGTGCCCATCTTCTCCGCACTTAAAACAGTATCCAGGCTTTGGTCTGGGCACCACTGCTGTTATCTGCTGAATCTGTTTGGGCTCATCTGGAATTTTAGTCCCCACACGGGGTTTTGACTCTTTTTGAGTTTTCTTTGCCTTTTTATCTGTGTTGTTAACCTTAAGCTGTGCAATTTGGCTCCTGAGCTCAGCGATTTGTTTGCGTAAGTCATCACAGTTATCATCTATTTCCAGTTCACAAGTGTTTTTACTCTGAGAGCATGTTGTTTGCACATTTGAATACACTCTAGTTCGTTGTGCCCCTAAGTGTTGTTTCATGCGTGCTGCTTTAGTAGCCTGTTTGTCTTCTTCAGTGCGCAGTTTGAGGAGAAGTGCTGTAAAATGAGGCGGGTTGTCTTTCTTTTGTTCGAGTTGCAGGTTTGAAATCAGCGAGCTGTCCCAACAGCCTCTGCAAAACTGCTTGAGCAGCTGCTGGTCGGCGTCACTGGAGGAAATTCCATTCCTCTGAATAACTAGGTTTAACAAGGTGTATAACCTCTGAAAGTAATCGGAAGGTTTTTCACCACTGTCCTGGTTTGTGTTTAAGAAGCGAGCAAAGAGCTCGTCGCCGTCTTCGACAGCTGCGTAAGCTGAATCGAGATGTTCAAGGTACGTTTCCGGGTCGGATTTTGGACTAAGAGCTTTAACGATGCTCGCTGCTGGGGCTGACAGACTCTCCACGATTCTTCGTACAATTTGGGACTTGGTGAGTGAAGGATCATTTATGCATAACACTACACTACTACGCCAAGTATCATAGTCAGTTTCAAAAGAAGGGTGTGGAACTCGCCCTGAGAACGGTTTTAGTCTGTATTGTGAAGTAGGCGGAGGGATAACCTCACTGCTTTTAACAATGTGTTCCACAATAACTCGCTGAACCTCAGGTGTGTTTAAAAGATTTGGTGGAATGCAAGGGTTTTGTTTTCCAGTCTCTGTAGGTGGACAATTGTCCTTTGAGTTGTTCATATAGTTAACTTCTGGTGTTAAAGGCAGGGAATATGTAACTTGGTCACTATGGAGCATTGGCTCTGGTTCAGTGACTGGTTCAGATGCATGGGTATCCCTTCCTAAAGATTCCCCAATTTTTGCCAGTTCCTCCATTAGAAGGTCTTTAAATGATTGATTGCTACGCGCAGCTATGTCCCTGAGCTCTGACAGATAGGCATCAGTGGCAGATGTGCTAGTTTCTAGACTGTACGCGCTGGCTAGGTCTTGAATATGAAAGAAAACATCTGGGTTCCTAGTACAAGGTTTGTCATAGGGTAAACATTGTTTCTTTAATTCCTTAACAGTGGCTTCATGTTGAAACTCCACAATAATCTGATCACAGTTTGGTAACTTAATGCGCCTGTTAACTGGTCCGAATCCTTCCATAAACCCAAAGACTTCGTTATCAAGGTCTGTATCAGTTAACCCACTGATTAAAACAGCATTTGAAACTTTGACCTTTTCTGTTTTCACAACTTCCATTTTAAAACACTCAAAAGTACCAATAATGCCAAAATGGCAAACCACTGTGACCTCCAGGCACTCTTATGATGTCAGTCAATGGTTAGCTAAGGTAACAACTCTACAATTCTCCTGGCTGGCTCGCCAAGTTTTATGTAACCGGATTACAGGATACAATAAGATAATTAAAAGAAAAAATAAACAAATGGGCCAATAATTAGGTTCGGGGAGAATTGGAGGTTGTTTAAGAATGACTGGAGTCACGGGTATAGCATGAAACGGTTTATATACTAAATTTTAATAATAATGGGAAATATAACATAAAGATAGCACACAAAAACAGATGAAAACAATCGACAATAGTAAAATGGTCGGTATGAGATTTGATCATATGAGTCACAAGTCAGCCGGCGTCAAGTCAAATCCCCACGCTTGGGGTGAAAGTCAGAGTCCGGTGGTGCGATTTTTTCCTACCGCACCGTTGAGATTGTTCACAGAAGAGAGCAGTCTGCTCTTCAGTTACTTGAGATGTCCTGGTTCGTTCAGTGGTTAAGGCTCGCCATCTCCCTCGTCAGGAAGAAATCCAGTTCTCGTTCCAAGTGAGTGATCATAGGAGTCGGGATCAAACCCAAGGAAAAAAAAAACCCAGCCTGTAAACAACAGGACTGTTAGCGAGTTGGCATCGACCCTTCTCGTCACATCACAGCATAAAGTCTTACAGACTTAACAAATGCTTCACTCTATTGGCATAGCCAATCATGTTTGGGTTCACAGTTCAACTAACATAACATCAATTTGATTGTCTATTAAAATAATTCTCAGTAGCTCTGGAAATATAATTACATATGACAACAATTGTTCAGCTCAATAGGCTCAGTTAGATTCTATTACTCTACACTATTCAACAAGAAATACATTCATGACAACAAGGATACATTTAGTTGTGTTTCTATACAGCATTGTGACACCTTGTATATCTGTAACACAATAAATAAATAAATAAATAAATAAATAAATAAATAAATAAATAAAATGTTCTATAACAAAATTCAACAAAATATAAATTCTGGTCCTTTGGTCCACCTTTGTAAAATAATTCCTCCCTAATCAGTTAGCTTTTATTTATTTTTATTTATCTATTTTTTTTTATTATTAAATGTTTGGTTAAGGGACGCATTGCTAATTCTATGGCGTTAGCTATAACGCCCCTGAGGACCTTGTACATCTAGGCCGTACCACCATTAACTGGCGGTTTGAGCCGTTAACTCCTGGGAATCCTATATGCCGTACCGCCGTTAACTGGCGGTTTGAGCCGTTAACTCCTGGGAATCCCATATGCCCTACCGCCGTTAACTGGCGGTTTGAGCCGTTAACTCCTGGGAATCCCATATGCCCTACCGCCGTTAACTGGCGGTTTGAGCCGTTAACTCCTATATGCCCTACCACCGTTAACTGGTAGTTTGAGATGTTAACTCCTGGGATCTAACGTCTAGCAGCCCACTGCTGTCACCTCGGTTGCTGTAATTAGCTTTTTGAATTTAATAATTTACTGAATTTAATCTCATTCACTCACCAACGCGCTCCAACGGTTCCCTCCTACAGAGGATTGGTTCACTCTGTCGTCTCCACACAAATCTATAAGAATGGAATTAATTTGATAAGCTATTTAAGTTTCCTTTTTTTTTTTAAGTTGCATCGTTAGCTTTTTCTCTTCTTTTTTCTTTACTCACCGCGTTGGTTCCAAGTTCCTAGCTCTTATTAGAAGGAGTCAAGTCCGCCTCTCCCTCTATCTATGCGGCACCCAAATCAGGGTTCTTCACGGCCTCGACCGTTGTTTTTTTTTCTCTCTCTCTCTCTCTCTAACCGCTCAGTCTTTGCTTTCTGTATCTGCGTGCTGCACAGCTGTTTGTCTCTCCTCTCGCTCAGCTGCGTCGCACGGTTTTATTTCGCGGAGGCGGGACTTATTTCTCTCAGCCAATGAAATTTCAGATTCCCACCTGGACCAATAGTATACAGCTTTCCTCTTCTGTTTCTGTTAGGGATGTTCAAGATTCTTGTTTTAACCGATGTTTAATATTAAACTCGTTATTTTAGTTATTCACCCTTCCAATAATTCATTATGAAATTATCTATTAGTTAATTAGATATCTATTAATTAGTATTGTTAATTTCCTTAATTTATATTTTATATTTTATCTAAATTGAGGATGGATCATATTAGTAAGCCAATTAGTTAATACCTCATTAAGGTTCTAGCTTCTGGGTTACATCAACATTTCAGGTTATGATCTCTTTCACTAAAACCACCCATTAGCAAAGCTTCTGCAAATAAATTTAATAGTTTCACAGTTTTTGTAAAAACAAAAAGATCATTGTAAAATAATTTGTTGGATAAAAAATTATAAATTTTAAATATTTATTAACTAATTCATTATTTTTGAAAGCATTAGGGATATGAGAAAATATCAATATGACAATATATTGTGATTTTTCCCCTGTGATATTATATCGATATTCGAAAGCTGTGTATCGCATTTTTAGAAGAATTTACATGCAAACATTTGTATATTTTCTTTTTTTGTGTATGTAATTCAATCGTCGACCACTAGTTGGCAGCAGTGAGCAACATGTTTTGTTTCCACCAATGAAATGTAAATCCCTCTATTATGGTTCTGATACCGCATGTTAAACATGTTATTTATTACGTAATAAATTAGTCCAAAAAATTGCTAATGTCGTGTGGCTGAATATATCGCAATATATCGTTACATATCGTATCATCTCCCCGTATCGTGATACGTATGGCCAGATTTCACCAATACACATCCCTAAAGCACTTGTAAGTCGCTTTGGACAAAAGTGTCTGCTAAATACATAAACATAAACATAAAGCATAAATATTGGGATAACAAGCATTATTCTAATAGGATTTAATAGCTTTTCACACGTATTATTGATAACAGTTTGTAACTGGGCTGCACTGTATTTGAAAACTCAATAAATGTAGCAAGTATTTTTTTTCATTTGGATATGATATTTTTGATCTTGAAATAAACACACACACACACACACACACACACACACACACACACACACACACACACACACACACACAGAGTGATGCAGTGGTTAGCACAAATTTGTTCCCTGAAGTACAGGTTTGGTGTGTAAAAAGATACAATCTATAAGGGTACTGATTTGTATTGTGAAAGGTACCAAATGGTACCTTTGAGGGTACTACGGCGACAAGCTATTGAACCCCTAAAGGTACAATTCTGTACTTAAATTTCTGAGTGTGTAAGATGATTTAATACTTTGGCTTCAATGACTTTTTTTTTTACTTCACTTGTTTCAATGTCATGTGAAATTGAATCATTATGGAAACTACAGTTTCATGTGTGCAACATAAGCTCCTTTTGGCTCAAAACAAATGATCACAGAAGTAATAATTTTTCTATTTGGTGTCTGAAAGAAAGGAAGACAGATGCATATATTACCTCTCACCTTATGGTCCAGGCAGCAGCTGTCTGAGGTTGCCTTTTGTTCTTGAATTAGTTCAATCTACGAGCTCAGGTCCAAATGAACTCCTGATCTTTATTTTATAATGTCTGGGAGCCTGAAATGAGTCTGTGACAAAATACAGGATTACATATGGTGCCTGATGATCTGAGTGAGGGGAGAAAATCACACAACCTCACCTTATTCATCCTGATGACAGATAATTGGATGAGATTAAAGGAGAGCTGAAGACGAAGCCTTTCGAAGAGTTTCATTTGGAATAATTTTAAGTGGTTTAAGGTGCTTTATTTTTTTAGATCTTTTGATGACTTTTGTGAAAATATTTGTAACAATTTAAAGTTGCATGAAGCTCTGTCATTGACCACAATGTGGAGAAATTGTTGACAAATGGCTAATCCAAGCATTGGTTAAACAATAATCTCTAGCTCTGTGATTATTCGGATATGAGAAAATATCGATACACTGAAAAATCACAATATTTTGTATCATGATACTGAATTGAAATCAGTGAATTTTTGAGAATTTCTATTTAAACATTTACTATTTTTAGTTTGTGTTGTGCAGTTCAAACTTTGATTACTAGTTGGCAGCAGTTTTTACCGCCTTCCATCTAACAGAACAACAAGATCTTGTGATAACACTGGATATGTCTCGGTCCCAATCCCAATACTCGCACTACGGTCTTCAGCAAAGTGCACTTGGAGGAAGTGCGCAGTAAGGCTTTGAGTGTGTAGTAAAAAGTGTGTAAATAACTGATGGTTTGGGAAAGCGACCGTTGCATCATCAAAGGTGCTGATCAAGGGTGCAAAAGCAGCGTGATCAACTTCCACACTTGAGCATCAGGACAGCCTACGCTCTTGCAACCCTGGATTGGAATGCGTGATTGAAGGGCACGAGGGTAGAAATGCAAGTATTTGGGATTGGGCCTTGGAAGGGTCTGGCCTAAGTTTCCCCAAATTAATTCAGTCTTTAAGGTGATTTATGTAGAAATAAAGTAAAAATGACATCCTGTGGTAAAAATTGATTGCTGCAACTACTTTAAACAACTCTGGAGCTTTTTTAAATTGTTGGTGCTACAGTTTTAGCTCACAGGAGACACGGCAACCCCACATCACTGATGGTGAACAGTAGCTACGTCCCTCCTTCCTTTGTTTTTAAAGGAGAACACCCGACAATCCCCGCAGCCAGATGGATATATGTTTCAGTATAACCTTCCTACCAAAATGACTGAAACATTAGACTCTTCTGACTCTTCTGGGATTTTTTCACTGTAAAATTCTCACTATATTCTTACATACTGTGCCTTTAAAAACTCTAAATAGTGTCTGGCTTTTAGTATCACAGTAGCGTCTCCCGTGTATTGTGATATATATTGTATCACCAGATTGTTGCCAATAAACATCCCTAGTAAGCCGTAGTTTACATACAGTCTTGTTTATAAGGACTCAGATATTAACCATCTTCTAGTTGGAGACAAAAATTGGCGAAGAGCAAGTTCTCTGAAAAGCTGTGGTCACTGAGATTTAGAAGCATGCTGAATATGAGAATAGCCTTCTACCCCTATTTCCTGTATGAGCCGCCAATAGACAGAAACGCTAGGATTAAAAATGTTACTCAGATCAACGTCACACTGTTAATTAGCATTTATGGACTCATCCATCCTGACTGGCAATGTAGAAGGCTGTTGATGATGTAGTGTCCAGGAGAGAGCAGATCATGTTTCAGCTAATAGAAGCTAACTGTTAGCGTTAGCAACTCCTCAACATGACAGAAATCTTTCAAGCTTGTGCTATTTGTGGAGATAAAAATGTGCTGAAAAAACTTTTAAACAAAATAGAGATTTGTGATTTGGCTGGAAGATGTCAACCAGAATTAAGAATTGTAACTGTGGATTTCCATCTGATTTTCTTACAGGTGGGGAAGATCCGAAAAACAGCAGCCAGGAGGAGAGAATACCACATCCTGTTCATGGTTCTGACCACAGCGGCCTGCTACCTGCTCTGCTGGATGCCTTACGGCGTTGTAGCTATGATGGCGACATTCGGCCCGCCCAACACCATTAGTCCTGTGGCCAGCGTGGTTCCATCACTTTTAGCCAAAAGCAGCACAGTCATTAACCCTCTCATCTACATACTGATGAACAAACAGGTGAGCAAACTTCCTTTGTGGTACACAAACGTTAAATCATTTGAAACAAATTGGAATGTAGATTAACTTTATTTACAATGTAAAAAGGACATAAGGGCTGAAACCAAACAAATGGCCCATTTAAAGCTTCCTTCCGGAGTATTTCTCTTATTCAATGGCACCATCTAGTGGCTGACAAGCGTATCACACAAAAACACTGTTCCTCTGTTTAAGATGGCGACTTCACGTCTCTGTTTTATAAATGTGCTTCTGTAGCTGACAAACAGAGCTAAAACATGTTGTTTTACAAATGTTATTCTCATGTCATGCTGTGTTCTCATATATTTATATTTTAGAGACTTTCTTTTCCGTGAAAAGTTCATCAGCTCTGCATCAGCTGAGGTTTACCTTAAATTTGAAGGGTCTAAGCGGCAGTCTAACGCTATTGGTTAGTTCTGGTCGTTGCTCCGTTTGCTATTGCACGGAGATCTGTGGGGCAGGGGGCGTGCTTAGCAAAAAAATAAAAATAATAAAAAAGACATATTGCTTACATTACATCACTTTTACAGCTTTCTGACAAATCATAGACAATTTCTGAAAGAGGAAAACTCCGGAAAACAGCTTTAAATATCAGTAAAAGAAAAGAGCATTTACAGAGAAACTTTAAACCATGATCACCCAAAGGCTGCTGGGAGTAAAACAGGATTTTCACCCCCACAGACCTGCAGAGAGGAAAACTATAACATTCCTTCTGAGGCGGGATTGTTATGGAAATTCCTGCCTTATTTAACCAAAACAAGATACTACAGATAAAAGGAGAGGAACATTTTAGAACCACTGTCTTTAAACATCACCTCACTACTTCACCACCAACACGTATTAAGCCAAATTAAAGAGTTTGGCACAATAAAACGTAAAGGCGCCACACTTAATCGAGCACCTTCAGGTGATTACTGAAAGCTACTCTGCAGGTGGATGTGGTCCACAAGCATGCATTAATGTTCTCATAAACCACTTTGAAGAAAATACAAACTTAAAGCACCGTCGCCTCCTACTTTAATTTTGATGACAGTGACTCGCAGCACGACACAGACAGTTGAGGACGGAGCCCTGATCCTGATTTGCATGCTCTGTGTACCAGAAGGTAATCAGAGGCAAGCTGGACAAGATGTTCAGGGCTTTGTGCACCTTCTCACAATCACAAGCATGTGCTTGGGGTGATTTATCTCTACTGAGATGTAAAAACCTACAGGACTTAAGAAGAATCCTCCAATTTCCTTTAAAGTGTTTTCTTCAGCCTCGATCTTTGCGGTGAAACGCTATACTAGAGCTGTCCCTCTCCCGGGGCTGGGTATTAAACCTGATTCTCTTTATTGTGATAACAATGAGTACAAAACATCTCTAAGCACTGATCAGCAGCACTTACTGACATCAATCCTGTATCATCTCATCAGGGAAGTGCTTTCATGGTTTTAAGTTAAAAAAAATTGAGCATCAATGTGATGAAATTCCTTTAGACTCAAGGTAATTCACTGAATTAGTTTTGATGACATAATCTCAAACACTGATCAACACAACATTAAATCTTAGAAATTAATCTCCTTAGAATAAAAATCCTTAATCAGCAGGTCAAGGCAGGGTGAGAAAGAGAGAACTGTCAGCAGATTTTTACCAACATTTAGTTTTTATATTATTTTAAATGTATTTTATTTTTCATTTTGCAACAAATTGGCCCAAGTGGTGTTCTTTTCCAGGTTGTTGCACACCAAAGCATTTTTCATGCAAAGGAGTACATGGATTTAGGGATGTTTTGCTGCCAATTTGAAGTTCAACTGGAACATAACGTTCCTCCTGAGACCCGAGGTTTAGTTTGATGTTTCATTTTTTACTTTCCCCTAAACACAGTTAGTAGGCTTTATAATCAGGTGCCTTCAAGAGCAAGTCTCCCAAAAATACGGACAGCTAGTTTAAATTCTGGTGCAGGATAAACCAGTGGCCTCATTAGAGGGTCCCAGGACGAAAATAACCACATTTACCTAAATAACGTTAGAATGTTGGTCCTTATTATATAATTGCATAAACAGGTTTAGAAAAATATCTATTTTCTATACTTTTTTTTCAGGATTTTTTAAAAAGGTATTAAAGCCTGAGATGTTTAGAATCAGCACCTAGTGGCTGTCTGTGGTATTGCAGTTGATCAGCAGTCCAAAACATTACAGCAGCTTTATTCATGACATGTGCAGTATGTTTGCTCAGTGGTTGGTAACAGTAAGAATAAAGGTTTTTATTTTATTTTAATCAGTTTAACAGTGCAATCAGAACACTTACTGCGTCTGCAGCCCAGGAGAAATGCAGTCAAGTTCTCAAAAGCTACGTTTTTCCACACATTGTTATTGTGTAATTAAACAGACCTGTGTTTGACCTCATTACATCTACTTCACTAATGGGACGCTGTAGGCAAGCAATCCCCCCCCCCCCCCCTTTTTTTATATACATATATTTCACAAGTTAAAAACTGAGAATAGAAGTTAAAATAGAAATATTGTTCATGCTGATGTCTGAAGTTTAGTTGTAAGCATGCTAAATGTTGGCTGAGCAAACAAAATCCACTAGACTGTCTAAAAATTATTTTGTTTACATGTGAAGATGCTTCAAGTCCCAGAGTGGTACAGCCCGGGGCCATCTGTGGCCCTGGGGTTAGTTTTGTGTGGTTCCCTGTTTAATTTCAAGAATGGTGGAATTTCGTCATTTCAGCAAATTTGACATTTTTATGTTCAAATTTGTGCCAATTTGAGTCATTTTTCAGCAAATTTCTGTAACACCCCCCAGGGGAACATTGGACTTGATTTCAGCCCTCGTCTCAAACATTTGGACACCCCTGTCCTAGAGTAGTGAACAGCTCCATGGCCAGGTGTTGGGACACTTCAGGACACACAATACTCAGTAATCAGTCAGGTTTTGAGGGACATCAACATGATGTGAGCCAGGTGGGTTTAATGTTGTGGCTGATCAGTGTTAAATTATTTACAAAATGTACAAGTTTACAGTTTATTTTAACATGTATAAAAAACATTGATCTGAAAAATGGCACCGGACATGTATAAATACAGCTACATTTAATTTAGGATTTTATTTTTATTTCTTTTTATCAAATTCTAACAAAGTGATTCATCTTTTTTTCCGCCGTTTTAATACCCAGCCCAGGTGTAAAAGCTCTATTCACCTATCTTTTCTTAAATCACTACAAAGGTCACATTTAAAGAAAAGAAAAATACATTTATTTTACGCAAAATACTTTCTGGCTGCATTTCAGCACAAAGAAAAACACTTTCTTTACCATGCCTAACTCGCACCTTCACAGCTGCATGCAGATGTGGCTCCACCTCGTTGTAAACATAAAAAAAAATAAAAAATAAACAATTCAAATCCAAAGAAACTACAGGTCCATGATACTCTCCAGTCTCAGTCGTTTAATGCACTTCACGCATTAAAGACAGAACCCTGCAGCGAGCTGCACGTGTGCAGACAATACAGCAGAGATGAGCTCCAGTAGGGGTTTGGCCACAACAGCCAGTGGTTAAATTACATTCAAGACCACGTGAACAGCGGAAGGAGCAGCAAAGAAAAACCACAGGGGGCTGGTGGACGTCGAGGCGGAGATGAAAAATGCTAGTAAAACACGACAGCTCAACGAGTCTCGTCGCCATCAGAGGGACTGGTACTGCAGTCCTGCCACAGTACCAACTGCATGTGTGTGAACGTTCACAAGGCAACCAGAGGAACGTGTTCAGCTGACCGCCAGGCACGGGGTTATGGCTGATCTGAGCACCTGGTTAGGTTTTGGCCCCATTTACTTTCATGCTTACATAATTGCACTCAAAAGGAACTGAAATGTGAACTCTGCTCTCTTTGCTCACCGTGCTCAGACAGGAATTAAATACTAATAATATCAGTAGTGGGGAATCAACGAGCATATGTACAGTAGATCCACCTGATGTGTGTGAATGTGACATTCAGAGTGGATGGTTTGTTTACACCACTCAGGACTATCAAATAGTAAAAAAAAAACAGTGGTATTTCCTCTCAGTGGAGTACCTGGAACTGTAAGACACAGATATTTACTTGACACCACGTTTTTGAAAACTCACTCTTCTAACTAAAACACACACCTGGTGCTACCCCTAATCAGCTTCCAAGCTGACATGGCTCAGCTAAAGCAGAGATTTTTTTTTTACCAGCTCCAGTCTCTGGTAAGGTCACCCAACTTGATGAAGAGGAGGTCTTTAGACCATCTCCACATTGATCCCTCCCCAGATGGCTATGGCTTTTGCTCTTCATGGGTCTGATTTCAAATTTCAGCCTTCATCTACTGCGGCTTTATTGCAACTCTCCCTAGAGCAGCCAGAAAAGGCTAGTGTATGTTAGTTTATTTAGGCTCAGGGTAGGGCGGGCGGGGGGGTCAGGTTTCATATTTCAGACGTCACAGTCGATGGTGCTAAAGCCTGGAAGAGTAGCGCAGCCCTTCATCCTGAGGTCGCTCTCGGGGCCAGAGTTGACCCGCTGGATCAGACTCTTTTCGTAGAGGAGGGGGTGGTAGGCTCCTAGCGTGCAAGCGGCGTCGTAATAGTTCTCGTGGTAGTGGCACAAATCTGTCTGCCTCAAGGAGGGGATGTACTCGTACACATGAACCTCCTCGCACAGCGCCATCATCAGGAGGATTCCTGTGGAATTAATTAGAAACAAATACCGTTAGTAGTCACAAAGGTGAAACAGGGTTTTAAAGCATTCTACTTTGGTGTGACTAGCAATAGCGTATCAATCCAATCCAAATGAAGCAGTACTGATCTAAAACTAAGCTGTTCAAATAGCTTTCTCTAATAGCTACAATATAAAATGCTTTCCCCACAACTCCTTTAAAAAAATCTGTTTTTTTAACAGCTACCGCTATTTGTCCATGCTGTCCTCAAAGAGGAGAGAAACTGTTCTAAAACCAAGTTGAATGGTTTGAGTCACACAGAACAAACTCATGACTGCGCACGTCTCAAGAGAAGGTTTGTTGAACCAACGAGACTAACGCAGAAGTCAGGTAAAAATAAGTGAGACCAGCCTCTACCAGCTGCATTTAACACATGTATGGAGGTTATTTTAGTTTATCTAGAAGGTAAGGCTGTAACAAACAACTCTTTGGATCATTGATGAATCGGATGGGGTCTCGACTCGGTTAATCAGATTAAACGGGAACATTTAAGCATTGCTAGGGAAACTACTTTACTGTAACTAGAAAACTGTTCAATAGCGTGCTAAACAACATGCTATCACCTAAAAATACCCCAATATATCCACAATTAAACTATGATCAGTCAAATTTTATGCATTTCATCAACATGTTCAGTAGTAGCTACTGGAAATGCTAACATTTAATTTCTACTGCTTAAAATGTAATAGTGACATATCTATTATGTACGGGTTAATAATAATCTAGTTTAAATTACGTTCACAGATAGACTTGTTTGTGAGTTAAATGCTACAGTGGCTTGCCGTACACCTTCAGCAGCGTTGGACAAAGCAGACTCGAAGCAGCAACCTGACTGCAGCGGCGCCGGTTCTGCTCTGCAGCGCTGCAGACAGCTAATGAACAGGATGATGGGGACTTCTCTTCCGCTTGTAGAGTTGAGATGTTCTTAGTTTCACAACTATCTTGCTTTTTCGGAACCCAGCTACCCTCTAGCATTAGCTAATCTGCTTGTAGTTACACTTTTGATACCAAACTTTGGACTGTTTCTGCCCCTGTGTCTTTGCTGGTTTCTCCGTTTTCCTCCACAGCACCTAGATTAGCACATTGTGCGCCAGTGAAAAGCATCTTCATTACACAATAATTATACGGGCAACATATTTGTGTCTCTCGTTCTGATCTGCCTCGGTCTGCTCTGCAGCCGCATCAGACTCTGTGAAGTCTCATTGGCTGTTGCATAAAGGATGCACATGAAAACAAGTTGAACTAATCAATGGCGAAAAGCGTTGCGAACGCATTTCTTCATCGAATTGTATCGATTCGTTGTTGCAGCCCTACTAAAAAACAAGAGTAGGCTGAATGAATACTATTAGTGTGAGTTTTTGTGTAAATCCACATCCAACTTTCGGAGTTTCTATGCAAAAAATGCAAGAAAAAATATTTACAAAAATAACTTTATGCCACTTTCCAGAGCTGGAGATGTGAAGTGGTTCGTTTTTGGCTTAAATAAATAAAGTTTAAATCTGAACCAAACTTCTCACTTCTCAGGTGTAAAAATAATAGAAAGCTAAACTTCAGCTTTCAGTGAAAAGCATCACACGTGCAGAGTTAAAACACGTTCCATGAGATGACTGAAAGGGTCCTTGAAGGTGATTTTTTTAAAAGGGCCTTGGTGTTCCCTTCATGAGCTCCTTCCTAAGAGCAGCTGTCGTGCAGTGTTCCCTCGCTGCTTGTCACTCTCCTGCTGATTTCGGTTTATCATTTTCTCCCTGGTGGTTGTTATTCTGTTTACCACTCTCCTCCATCTCCACTGCTTCCCTACCGCTGTTGCTACTGCAAGAAAGTAACCCAACTGATTCCTCGCTTTAGTCTGGGGACGTGGTTTGATTCCCTAAAAAGGTTTTAACGGTCTCAAAAGTAAATCCAGACAAGATGGTCAGAAAACACACACACAAAAAAAACCTAACTACCTTAAAGTGAAAAGGTTCATTAATCACGTTCTCTGTCCGTGTTCCTCCCAGTTCTACAGGTGTTTCCTGATTCTGTTCCACTGTTCCCATTGGTCGACGGAGAACGGCAACATTTCCATGCCCTCCAAGACGACCGTCATCCCTCTGAACCGCAGAGTCTACAGCAACACGGTGGCTCAGATCTCCACTGATGACCTCAACTAACATGTGCTCCCCCCCCACCTCCTCAACAAGCCAACACCTGGACCCCCCCCCACCACCACCACCACCATTCCTGGACCATTTGCAGTCCGGATGACTTTATTATTCCAGAAAGACTTTCCAAACGTTTTTGGATTCTGGCTGCTTGGCTTTGTTCCGCTGGTGATGGACAACGACGACATCCGGCTCAGTCAATCTGAAACATATTCCACGGATTTATGCACAAACCTTAAAGTTGTTGCGTGTTCGTTTCGTCCTCACAAACTTTTCACCAGACAGAACTTGACTCCTCTAAATGTTTTTTGCAACATTGTGTGAAACTAATGCAAAAGTATAAAACGTGGATGCAAGTTTCCAGCCACTGTTCATGTTTCTGGTCTTTTAGTTTGTTAAATATACAAATATAATCAAAAAGTGGTTAATTTTATGCTGGACTGGAATATTTTTGTTCTCAGTGTTGCAGAGAAACGTTGCACATCTGGTTGCTTTTTATTTATTTATTTATTTTAAACCAAAGTTTTGTTTTTACTTGGAAAAACTGCACCTGCAAGTTCAAGGATTCAGCCCATGTAAACACTGTTGCTTTCACATAGAAAGACCATCATTTTGAAACAATCCCACATTTGTGCTTTGATGCATAGTTTAGTGGAAGTCCCTTTTCCCGTCTTCACTCTAGCTTTGTAGTGTTGTAAACGCTAATCACCAACCTTCATCTTGTATTTAAAACGGTCTGCATGAATTCCACTTGTTTGTCATTTGTTGATCTTTCCTCCTAAACTATTTACTTGGTCCGGTTACCCAGTCTGTTTTCTCTGGATGCAAGTTGTGTACATGTTCATCGTGAGGATTTGTCTCATAATAAAAAAATTCTACTTGCAACACGAGAAAGGATTCATGCTGCCAATAAAAACACTGAAGTCTGAAGTTCTAAATATTTGTAAAACACCAGGTTTGTTGGCCAAATGTGGTTCATTAAATTATTTAATCTCTCCAACAGGATCATAATATTCTAACCAGCCTGTGGATGTACAGCTGAAATACCACTTGACCTACAAGTCCCAGAAAGCACCCGGGCATGCGGCGCTATCAGCTCCTATATATTCTGCAATAGTTTGATTTAAATGATAAATAAATTACCTAAAGCTCTGTGTTGGTTTAGAGCAGGAATCTTTTTGCATCAAACACATTTATAAGCACAGCTTTACTCGTTCATTTATTCATGCTCCCGTGCCCCCCCCCCCCCCCCCCCAACACCCCTTTCCTCAACATTAAACTGTCCCTGCACTTTTGATTTAACTTATTTAAATAGATATTTTTTAATTATTAAAACCTCCTTTGAGTAAAAGACATTTTTAAATAACATGCACCATGCCGCCCCCTTCTGGCCATAAGATGTGCTTTCAACTGCAGATGTGGAGACTGAAAAGGATTACATTTTCTTTAGTTCTTAAAAGCATAGAAATTAGAAAATCCTAAATGAAATGTCTCTTTACAAAGAAAATCAGCTGCAGATGATTATTATGTAAACAGCCATGTTTGGGTTATGCTCACATCTGCATATGGTGGTAGTTTATTAGCTTACCAAGAAAATGTCCAACATGCATTACAATAAACTGCAACTTCCTGAATCCAAACACTAAAATAACAACCCCGCCTCTTGTGACGGAGGTGTTTTCAATGGTGACCCTTGTTGAGATCAGCTACATTAAGCCCCGTCTCAAGAGACAACGTTATTGGCTGATCTTGAATTGATCTTTTTTTTTTTTTTTACCTTTTAATAAAACCATCTTATGTGTGCAAACAGGTACTGAAAGCTGGACATGATTACTTTTATGAATTCGCCTCACAGTATTTTCAACTTGGCTGAGTTTGAAAAGGAATAAAGGCTTTTTTTAAAGTCTACGTCATGAGTGAAACTAGCTGCAGATTGGAAATCTGTCAATATGTTTGTGTTTGGCTGAATTAGGAAACTAAAGACATGGTCAAAAATAAGAAATCACGTCTGAAGCATAAACACACTCATGTGTTTCTGATGATGTGTCTCACTTCTGCCATTTCCTGCAAGATGCACCAGAGACCAAAGCAAACATTAGCTGCAGGCTGGAAGACTCTGAAGTCTGAAAACAGGTCTGAACCAAAACAACATTCATAATGAAGTCATTATTTATTTGAGCTGTGTGCAGGTCTGATAAGGCAGCGAGTCGATGAATGGATGGAGGAAACTGTAGGAGAGGAGTTAGGCTCTCAGAGTGTAAACTCACCAATAAATCCAGATGAGGGAGGATTAGGCTGGATGTTCTCCTGAGTGTTGCTCTGGATCAAATCCCAGAGTTTCCACACATAGCTGGGGTGAAGGATGTAGGAGAGCTGGTCCGGGTGGCTCAATCGATGATCCACATATGGAACGAACAGGTTGTAGTCTGGATTGGCATACCACTGAGGAGAACAAAAACTCATCAGTCAATAAAACAATAAGTCAAATTTTATTTCTATAACGCCTAATAATGCACAGCACAGGAGCCACCACAGAAAAAGATCTACCACCCTTAGACTGATCAGCTGATCTCAACAATCTGGATGGAGCATAAGATTCAATAAGTTCACTCAGGTATGAGGGAGCTGGCCCATGGAGACATTTAAAAACCACTAACAATATATATCGATAAAGAAGCCAGTGAAGATCATCCAGCACAGGAGTAAAATGGGCAGTTTTCCTTGTCTCCATCAAAAAAGCTGCATTCTGCACACTGTAAATGCTTTACAGCATACTGTGGTAATCTGATGTACAGCGGCGCATTGAAATAATCCAAACGAGAGGAAATCAGATCATGGATACAAGTCACCATAAGATCAGGTGGGACATAAGCGTTTATCTTACTAAGGAACCTCAGCTGGACGAAGCTAGCCTTAACCACAGCACAAAATGTGTGATATTTTCAGTAATACTAGTGGGCTGGAGGGTAAACAAAATTTCATTTGAAATCATCATCAACATCATGTAAATAAAAATTATAACTGTTTAAATTGGTGAGGCAGTTGCTGCACCCTTTCTTTCATCTTTTCAGATAAGCTGGTGCTTCAGATCCATCACCTGTCCTAATGCACCGTTCACACTCTCACTGGAATCAGAAACAAAAAACAAACTGCTTTCTGAATCTTAATTTAGTCTCTGATCACATCAGAGCAGAAGATCAATCTTTTTCATCTTAGTCAACAGAACAACAGGCTAATGAAGAATTTATCTCTGACCGGTCGTAGATGGTTGTTTGGCAGATGAGCTAACCATTAGCCACAGTTATGTGGATCTCAGTGGTCTTAAAAACAGCCAGTTAGAGTTTATATTCAGCATCCAGCCAGCTGTCAGAGTCTCTTACATGCTTGTTTACGCAAAAATGAAGTAAAATGCAGAGCTGGAACCGCTACAGATCAGTGATTATTTGTATTGTGTCAAACGTATTGGGAAGTTTGCATATGAACTCATGACATCATGTTCCTTTAATCTACAGGGATTAAGGTGAAACTGGCCCATCGTTGCATTTATAACAGCTTTAATTCTTCTGAGAAGGCTGTAAACAAGGTTTAGGAGTGTTTGTATTCTCCCAGAAGAACATTTGTGAGGTGATGTTGGACTAGATGGTCTGGATCACACATCTCTGGTCTGAGCTCAAGATCGGGTCTCTGCAGATGGAACTTTGATGGAACACCTTAATCCACTGATTTGTTGGAGCGTTCAAATACTGTTGATTTAGTGTTGCTAGGTTATAGCTAACTTCTACAAATAACCACATAATTAAATGGCCTGTTTTTGTATAGCACCTTTGTGGGGTTATACCACCCCCATCTTTGACTAAAACTAACAAACTACAGCGTTGCGCGATACAGTTGTCATTTCCGCCTTTTTCCTGATTGGTTATTTTTTAGCTGGCTAGTCCCGCCCCTCATGGTGCTCTCTGCCTCTGAGTATCCAGACTTATCCTCTGTGTAGAGTAGACAGTTATGTAACTTTACCACTGGAGAGCACTTGCCCAATTCCCAACATTTACATTAAAAAAGTTAGCTTAAAAACTGAGATGCCGGATCCTAGCAGACAGTTACCGGACATGTACTTTCAAAATAAGACAGGCACAAATTAAGCTCTGGCGCTAACGACAGTTATCCTCGTTTGAATACAGTGAAACGACCCGCTGCACCTCCTTGCTGTGAACCTGTTCCCGGCTTCACAGACGACCATGTACGCAACATTACTTACGAAGCCAACAGCCCAAGCCATCTGAGATCTGCGGACGGAACATCACCATGGCAACGCTTCCAGCTTCTGGGACAACCATGTTTCTTTTAACCATACAAATGTTGTGCTTGTTGGCAGCATGTACAGGTGCAAGAATGGAACGCAGCATTTGTTAATACTCCTGTGCCTTTGCTACCTTTGCAAATTAGCAGCTGCTGTAACACAGACCTAGGTCAAGATATTGTTGGTTGCCCTCCCAGATATGCTTTCTTTAAATGATCTGAATTATTTCATTTAAGTGGAATTACTTGATAAAATCACAGAAAACAGGGCTGGCGCTTATGAAAAGTTGTGATTTAGATAAACCTTCAACAAATCAAGTGCCTAAATTCCCTCTGATTAGCCTGACGCTAACCCTTCTCTAAATGCTTCTAAAGTTTCTGTGTTTTACAACTGAAAGGTTCCTCTAGCAGCACTGGACTGATTGATGCTGTAAAGAATAAAAGTTATTTCTCAAAATTAGATGGAACAAAGTAAGTGACTAATATCTGGGGGCATTTTTAATGTTCCATCGTAAAACAGGCAACTAAATTAAAAGCAGGCAGGGAGCGGGCTTCCCACGGCTTCAGCAAAAATGCAAATATATTTTAATTACAAATCAGAAAGCAGCAGGATCTTTGATTGCAACAAAAAAATTCAAAGGATGCATGAAAAAGATGAGGGGTAGAGCAGGAGTCTTCTGAGCTCTGTTAGAAATGACCACAACTGTTGCCATGGCAACATGAGAGAGCACGAACATTCACATACAAATACTCATAAGGCTTTCCAGTGTTTTCCACCCGTCAGGATGGTGCAGCCATCGTGTCTCCTCCACCCGAGTGGCTCACCTTGTATAGGTCGATGGCGTAAGGCGCAGGATCCCACGCCACCAGGGCGACATCCTTAAACATGGAGCTGGTGTTGAACTGATGACTGGGGTTTGTCAAAATCTGCGGAGAGAAAATAAGATGAGACATTCATTTGGTAACTATGAACACAAAGCACGACGCCATCATCTCATTTCCAACAATATAAACTTGTTTTTCCTGAACGTTGATCTGGAACATAAAACATGGATTCATACATCTGTAGCATGTTATGATTATGCTGAGGCGTCCAAGGCCAGACTCTCTCTTACCTGTGAATTTATTATTCTTATTGTAGTTTTGTTCCCCACATCTCGCTCGTAACCCTCTGTAGGCGCAGCGTTGAACCGTAAAACTGCATCATGCGAGTCTGAAAGATGAAGCATGAATTGAGCCGAGTTTCAGGTAGACGCATTATTATTATTGTTATTATTATTATTATTATTACTATACAAACATGAACAGTTAGGAAGCAAAAATAAGGCCACTGAGCTTCAGTTCAAACATCAAATCTCTGACAAACACTTGAACATGATGCAGCGTTTTTGTCAAGGTCGGTATGGAAATGTGTGGCTGCAGCGATGAAACAGCCAACAGCAGGAATGAAGTGCTCTCCGGTGGTGAAGTTACATAACTGATTAGTAAATAAAATAATTTTTTTAAGTAGGTTTTTTTTTGATAATTTTTTTCCACAGTTCAACAAAAAGAAAAGTCTGACATTTCCAAACACATCTCAGCTTGTTTGCTGATCGATCCATCAACTCACGTCGTCTTGCTCTAGTGTCGATCTGACATTTAAGTGGATGATCCTTCAGCTCAGATGTGATGCTGCTTCATCAAAAACTGGAGGAGCTGCTCTTCTCAGTCAATAAAGCATCATTAACGAGGTTTTTCTCCAACAGAACTAGACCAGAATCACACACATTCACAACGATTTTTCATCTTCATCCAGGCAAAAAACTGGAGGTGAAATGTCAGACCTTTTTCCCATCACTATAAAGTTGAAGATTGATATATGATGTCACAAAGACACACAAAAAAAAGATCAATGTTGTAATGTTAAAATGAGAAATCTGAAGTTGATGGTTTAATTTATTCTAACAGCACATCAGACAAGAACAAAGGTTCTTTAGCACCTCCAATACTTATAAAGGCGTCCCCCAGGGATCCACATTGGGTCCAACTTTATTTCAACATTCATATAAATCATTCATTATTGTGCAGATGATGCCATTTTATAAAGAGTGCTATAAAACATCTGCAATTGTCTTTATCAAGAAATTATGAATCAAAGAAAAATGATTATTACATTAAATCATAAAAGTGTTCAAATACCTGGGGTTAACTGCCTGATGAAAAAACTTCACAAGGAGCTGTAATGGTGATAGTGCCTTTTAAAGTATTTGCGCCCATGGCTTAAGAGTCAGAGACATCTTATACTGGATTATCTCACGATTATGGATGATTTTAAAAGTGGGATTAAGGATTATTTGAATGCTGAATGCACAAATCCAATTATTGCTCTTTAACTTGTGTTTTTTTATGTGCAACTATGATGCTCTCTCTGCCAGAAGGGAATCCGGATCTCAAAGGGATTATTCCTAAAGAAATAAAAATTAAATAGTAAAAAAATAAAAAGTTCTGTCAAATATAAATACACCACAAGAGGGCGACAGTTCCAAAGTAACTCTGAACATTAATACGGACCTTTATCCTGTTTACCATGTAAGACTGAAGCAAATTCCAGCTTTTAAATAAACAGAATAAGACTCCCAAATGTTTCTGTCAAAAGAAAATCAGAAATTCCACTAAAGAACATTTGCTTGTTTGCAGCAAAAATGTGGATCTGCCTTCTAGAGCTGAACTGATGGCATTTTCTCTGTTGACCAGGTGGTGGCAGACACACACCGTCACACATCCAGACGTCACACAAAACCCAGTCCTGAGTGATGAAGCCCACACATCTGGCCTACACATCTGGCCCTCAGCCAGTGAAAACGCCTAAATCTAAATGCCAAATTATCTGCATGTGGCACAGAAAATAGAGCAGATTCTCATCCTGAATCAGAATAAATCTCAATAATCATGCAGGTGATGCAGCGTCTCGTTTTTACTATAGACAGAAGCAAAGAGAACATCAAAGCAGTTGTCAAAGCTAAACCTGACGCTGTCTCTAAAGCAGCTGCCCTATTCTTCAGGATGCATCTGGAGTCGTCTTTGTTTCTCCTTTTAGAGAATCGAACCCAAGGATGACGAAACTCTGAACCAATACCTGCTGTTATACGTTATTAACATCCATGTGACAGCTCTCGCTGAGGAGAATCATCAATATTTACTCACTGATCTTCCTTCTTTAAAATGTCTTCATGGAATCTGACAAATATCTTTAACTGATCTGTGACAGCAGGGAGAGATCGACTTCCTTTGCTTGTGGATGTGAATCTGTCACATCACAGAGCAGAAAGCTAAAAAAGCTTTAAATAAATAAGTGACAGTAAATGTGCTTTTACAGACTTTCAGGTGCTCTCAAATCCACATTTAGTCAGCATTTCAGGGGATTTGCAGAGAACCTGTTAGTGCCTTCAAGCTACTTCACATAAAGGAGTGTGGAGAGTGTTGACCGTCTAAAGCAGGAAGACTGATGTTTCCACTGACACAGCACAACAAGTTAATTCCACTGTGACCACAGTGTCAAGTGCAAATGCAGCTTCCCATTACCTGCATCTGATTTTCATAGAAACCATTTCAGTCTCTCCTATTCTCAAGGACAACCTTATATAAAGCAATAGCCCTTTACATTAAGCTCAAACCTTACAGAAATGACGTTATAAAGCTCAAATTGTCATGTTTATTTCAGCGTTCCCTCCAAACAGATAAACTCTGATATGAATGCAAAGGAAGCGAGCTATGTGTGATGTGAAGAAGCCTGATTGGATACCAGAGGGGGTTCTGCTTTTCCTAGTGAGCCATCTGTCGTTGAGTTCACACTCTCCCCGCTCACCGGAGAGCCGCCAAAAGTCTACTACCCAAAAACGCACGCATGCAAAAAAAGACATGCAACCTATTAGGCACGCACTCAAGCAAACACACAGTCGGTTTGATGAGTTCATCTGTGAAAGCAACAGAAAACACGAGCAGAACAAACGTCAATCAAGACATACGCAGGTTTGTGGATCCCTTAAGGAAAGGAAACGTGACTGAAAAAGGCCTCACAACAGTGGTGGCACTGAGGCGCCACCCTCCCTTTCATGAAGGGAGAAGAGTAACACACACACACACACACACACACACACACACACACACACACACACACACACACACACACACACACACACACACACACACACACACACACACACACACACACACACACACACACACACACACACTATCACTCCTGGGGCACTGGGGAAAGCACAGCTGGCCAATTAGCATCACAGCATTTTTTGTCTCTGGGTGCTAGCCGATAGCAACCCTAGTGCAGAAAATAGCTAACTACCATGCTAGAAGGTGTTGGATCCACAGACATCATATAAGTAGACTCCCTGTGTACTGCAGCTGTCTATTGGAGCTGGCTTAGGAGTGGGCCGCCATCTTGGATGGGTCCCTATTTGCATCTAGTGCACTCGTTTCAACTGAGGAGGGTGCTTACCCAACTTAAAACATTTTATTTTTCAGAAAGTCAGACATATAGTAATAATTAAAACATAATTTAACTAATTAAATCAAATATAAGATCCTAACAGGTAGGCTGGAAAAGTTTTTAGTAATCCCACGTGATCGGTTTTCAATAGTGCGTCGGTTGTTGCAACCATAGGCTGCACAAAACAATGGGCATTGTCGCCCACTCTGCGTTGACTCCATTTGAGTTTGGAGAGTGAGCCCATTATAGTGGCAATACTGTTACACTGTCTAGCGCCCAATTCGGCATAAATAAGCCACCCAACCAGCTACGGTTGTGTTTAAACATACAGAAAGTTCCTATCTTTGTGTTGAATCTACAGTATTTCAACATCGAATAGTATTTTTACACCAACAGGATAAATTCAAAAAGGAACAAAGAGGCTAAACTTTTGATAGTTTTTTCTTTTCGTTAAAAAGATCACAAAACTAGATGAGTAGAGGACAACTTTGTAGCTAAGTTGTGTTGAGACAGAAGAAGGGTCGCTCTCTGATAAACAGGAAGAGCTGGTTTATAGAAAGCTGCGTATAAGGTGGACCTTGCTGATACACAATAACCAAACTTAAGACATGCTGGTTTCCCTTAAATCATGATTCCAATATTATGTAAGCAGTGTGGAATGATGTTGCCAGTAAAACAAGTCAAAGATGAATTACAATGAACTCAACAACCTTCCAAATGCCTGAAGAACACCTCGGAAACTCAGGATGTGCAAAAGAAAACAAAAGAATTCAACTATTACAGCTCGTTGGAATCAAACGATTTTCCGTGTTTACTGCATTTCCATTGATGTTTGAATATGTAACAAAATTAATCTGCAAAATTTCCCATTTTACATTCAAATTATAAAAAAATGGGCATCGCTCAAGACTAGCAGAGATGCTGCAGCTGCATCAACAAGGATTTAAAACCTAATCCACAGATTTGCTTGATAACTTGCGCGAATTTGTTTTTTTCTTATTTATCTTAGTAACATTAATCCATTTCAGATGCTCCCTGGTGTCCTTGACAGGTGAAAGCATCTTGTTTTACTCAAATCGACTACATTGATGTTTCTTGCTTCACATTAAGTACAACAAATAAGTACCCACATTAAGGTACAGTACAGAGATGAGAAGTAAAGAGATTTGAAGGATTGTCAAAAACCTAAATCCAAATGAAGCCTGATGACTATAAACTCCATAGTTGGAGCGTAATGCCATTTGGCAACATTTAACCACTGCAGAATTAGATGATGCAGCTCACAACAAGAGGAAAAACTTCATTTATAAAAGGACCAACAAAATAAAAGCATGAACAAGTTATCACTTACCGATTTCTTTCCCCAGTCGCGAGCGCAGGATGGCACCAGCAGACGTGACCACTGCGCAGCTCTTGAAGTTGTTCTTCAGTCCTTTGCCGAGCTGCTCCAGAGGAAGTGACGGCACAATATCCATCCATCCCAAAGAGCGGAACGGCTCCTCCATCCCGTCTACTGTTCTCAGTTTGGCCTGGGCCTTCATCTGACAGAGCAGCTGCTTGGCTGTCAGTGAGGTTGTGCGATGTCCTTCATAAATGACATCATGCTTGTTCGTGTTCATGTAGGCCTTGAAGGCCCGCTGCAGACGGGGGCTCAGCATGCTGAAGGACACGCGGCCCTTCCACAGCCCCTGCATCAGAGACTCAGACTTGTAGGAATAATATTCGTCTAGCTTAGCAGCTCTAATTTTGCTCCTGTCTGCTTTAGCTGTCTGTATGTTTTCCATCTCGTCATCATTCTCCTCCTCTTCACCATCTTGGTGATAAGTGGCATCAACACGGTTCAAATGGTCTTTGATCTGAGTGGTTCTCTCACGACTCCGGAAGGCAGGATCTGAATAGGAGTCCACATTCTCTGTGCCAAAGGAGGACCAGGCAGCTAGGCTCTGTGGGTCAAGATAGTCCTGGCGGTTTGCTTCCTGGCTGCTATAAGTAAGGTACGGATCATTGTCTGGGCTCCGGTTCACCTCCACAATGGGTTCTGGGGTTGCAGAAGGTCCCAGTTCTGGTTTTATTCTGTGATATGTTGGGCCAAAGTTCAGAGATCTATCTGGTCTGGAGTCCGGGATGGCATGCTGATGATGGGAGGCTTGTAGGGAGGTCAGCCGGCGTGTGTCTGGGTGCTGAGAGAGCACCGAGCCGGCTGACGTCAGAGTTTCGTCTGCATGAGTATCCAGGAAGTAGGATAATAGGGCGAGAAATACCAGTACCCAGACCAGCATGGCCACCAGAACCTTCTTCCAACATTGCTTCATTTTAGACATCATTACCTCTCATTCACATAGACTGGGCTGGCCCACCAACCACAGCAACCCTGCAGCCAGGACTGGGCCCAGAGGTCAGCTGGAGGGCCTGTAGAACAAAACTCAGTTACTCCCTCAAGGAAGTTTTAAAAAACAACCAAAAAGCAAAAGCTTTAAAGTTTTACCTGAAGTAAAGCTTTAATTTTTCTTATCCATCTGTCCACCTGGATATAAACATGACCCTGAAAGGAGGAGTGGAAACAGTTAGTGGAGCCAGGAGAACACATGCAGGCATGAGGGCGTGTGTGTGTGTGTGTGTGTGTGTGTGTGTGTGTGTGTGTGTGTGTGTGTGTGTGTGTGTGTGTGTGTGTGTGTGTGTGTGTGTGTGTGTGTCAGAGACAAGATGCCTTCATTTTTCTTGTATTTTACATAAATGACCTCTTTGCAGCTTCGATGATCAAAACTTGAGAACCAAAGGACAGTTCTAGTCAAGTAGGAAACGCTTCATCAAATGAGATTAAATGAAATTTAGATGTTGCACAGACAGGAAGATGACCTTTAATCCTTGTTAACAGTTAAGCTTAATTGTATCCCATCATTTGAAAGCAAGCTTTAAATTCTACTTCTGTCAGGGGGTTGAAGGTAACACTTCCTCACCTTCAGCCAAATACCAACAACTACAGTACAGCGCTACTCAGTTGCTCAAATGCAGTGTAACATTGGTATTGGAACTTGAATATTAGTTTGATAATCTAAAGATTTGAGTAAACATGGCACATAAACCTGTGGCATTCCCTCCGTTCTAAAGTATCAGAAACATGGTACCCGTTTACACAATAATAGGCCAAGTCGCACCTCTGGTTCTCATTAAAGTAGTAGAACAGGCTCAGACATATTATCCTAAAGAATTGAAAAGGACTGAACACCAAGGCTTACGGCTGATTTATACTTTTTCGTCGGCTCAAGAGTGGAGTCGCGCACATGCACTGATGGAGAAGTTTCCCTTTCAGACTTCTCTATCAGCTGGGGAGTGTTGCAAAACAATTCCCTGCCACAACAGAAGAGGGCGTAGCGCTATTTGGGGGTATTCTGCCACCACAGTCATGTATACTATCAGATTCTTGTTAACACTGATATATTTGTCCTTCATTCTCCTCCACCTCTTCACGTGGTCAAGACCTCTAAACCCACGTTTTCCGTCATTTTCGTCCACGAATAAAACGCTTGTGCGTATGTTCGCACTCCTTTAACGGGTGAATAAACATAAGTAACTTTGGACTTGTAGTGTAAGACTTTCTTCAATCTGTTCCATGTCTGCTGCTAAATATCTTTGGCTCCCTTTAGTTTTTTGAAGGTGCAATGGTGGTTCTGTCGACAAAGTTAAAGAGCTAGTCACCTACTACCAGAGTCTTACTCCACTCCCACTTCCTGTTTGAAAAATGCAACAAATCCTGTTGTCTGGCGGACCGAGAGGGCGGAGCTGCTAACAAATACACACGCAAACACACACACAGGCTTACAACAACATTGTGACATCATAATGTAGCAGCTAACATCATAGTGTACCTATTAGCCAATAGCGATGTTAGATTTAAATTCAAATGTAGTGTAGAGTTTTTACCTAATGACGGTGCAACACTCAGTTTTTGGCAGAATATATTAATTTGAACTAAGATGCCCTAAAGTGCCAAATTATTGACTACACATGTCTACAGCACGATTAGACACTCATTTATAGAATTTATCAGCAAAAAAAGTTGATTTGGGGGTGACTTGCTCTTTAAAGGTAGCAGCATCCTGACCAATCACAAAACTTGTGGGGTGTTTCTCCATTTCAAGGCAGTGCCTTGGTAGGCCAGGCGCCTTGCTTACGAAGACATTGTCCTTCCGTGGTCAAAGAAACCGTTAAACAGATGTAGCTCACATGACGCATGAGGTAAAGTTATATTTTAAACGCATGCGTTTTAATATAGATGTAAAATTAGCCTTTTACTTTTTAAATTGTGTATATATTGGTTAGATTAAATGTGTAAGCGAGTTAGCACCTGCTAGCCAACAAAGCTGCAACTACTAAGCAACTAACCAAACAGACAACTGCTTTGGATCTAAAAAACATTCATATCAGCCCGCTAGCTACAATTAAAACTGGAAATTTCCCCCGAAGTAGCTGCTGGCTCCTGATCTGCCATCCTTTTGAAAATACCGCGCTGTATTATGGGAAATTTTTGACCAAGAGAAGGCAACAACACACCTACTGTGTATCCTTGGTCAGCTAGCTAAACAGCTAACAAACAGACAGACGCCTCTGTAAAACATGAACATTGGAACATGCCTTGGCGGTTCCTAGGCAACTGGGTCAGGACCAGGCCCCCCACAATGCAGCTCTGAAATTGAGTCAAACCCGGAAGTGAAATAAATTGCAGTTCCATCCTCATCCGCTGGGGGCTGGTGTCAGAAACGAGCAAATCCTCATTGACTCCCATGTTAAAAATACCAATTTCACAGCAGAAATAAACATGTTTACAGCCTGGTACCAAAACATGTTTTTGGTTTAAATGATCTAGTTTACACTCATGACAACTCTGAGGGGGGTGAATTTTTTTCTCACTCTTCTGTTTAAGTGTATTAAAAGCCTAAAATTCTGTATAATTAATCAGCATCCGACCCACGTGACCGCAGAGCTAGCTCCGTGGAAAGGCCTCAGTAGAGCCTCGGTCTGGCTTGGAAACTGCTCCGGGATTTTGAGTCTCTGTGTTTGTGTATTCTGTTTTGGATATTTTTTTGCGCAATTGTTGGACAAAATGACTTGATGTGGCATTAATTGCACTAATAGAGCGTCCAAGGAGTCTCCACTTCATTTTTTTCGGTAAGTAAAATTATATTTATGTATTTTAGGTCACTGCCGAGCTGAGCTTAGATTTTAACATGTACTGTTTAACCATGAAATTTAAATGTAATGGGGTAAAACCCAGTGCATTTAACATAATGCTGCACTTTAGAAAATGGGTTGAAATATAACATGTTGGTGGAGCTGGGTTCCGACTATCGGCTTGTGGAACTCTCGGGAGACCGATGTTTTCCACCCTTATCCCCTCCCCGCAGCTTGGCGCATCTCTGTCTGATCGCGGCTTCTGTCTGCTGCGCGGGCGGCAGGCTTTCAGCAGCTTTCGGGAGACCTCTGTGTTCCACCCGGTTTTACCCAGCGGTCAGCCCGCTCAGCACCACCTCTCTTCCCTTTTATGGAATTGTCTGGGCTGGACGGAACCTGTGACACGGTCAAAATGGCGGTGGTGGCCACCTCCCATTTTAGCAGAAAAACGTGTTATTGGAGCCTATGGAAACCCATTGTCCATATATTTATGTCGATGGTCAGGACCAAGGCATCAAGGTGAGATTCTTTGACATTGAGAAACACTCGCGGTCTCCATCACTTCCAACGGATAGTTAAAAATTTGGAAAGGTCTCTGTCAGTCTCTGTGAGGCTGTCGGATAGCCCTTGTGCCGATACATAATGGCGTTGCGTGTCTCTGTACCCATGCAGACGGAGAAGTATAAATCAGCCATTAGGTGTAGTCTACCATTTACAGGTACTGCCAGGGTTCAAATTAAAAGGGGAGCCCAGCTGACTCGAACGACGGGCTCCCCTGGAAGCCCTCAACATACACACCCAGGGGGAGACTAAAAAATGTTTCTGGTTCTACCTAGATTACATTATTTATGTGAATTCTCCGGGGATTCTTTTGAGTGAAGAGGACGCAGAGCCCTGATTGTTGATGGGCTCCAGGCAGCTGCGTCCTACACACGGCCACATTCTCAGTGTTGCCACCCCCAAAAATATAATTAACGCACAATTGTTTATGCCAGCTCATATCCTTTGGTGCTTTCTGTCTTATTTGTGACTGATGCACTTCGCTGCTATTGGAGCGAAACGCATTACTTGTGTTGTGCTCCGGTGACTTCACCTCATTGGTGCACCCAGAGCGCGGTGCACACTTCGCTATTTTTGCTTTGATCTGCTTAGTTCAAAAGTAATTGATGAGGTTAACATATAGGAAGCCAGGCAGCAGTTTTTCTGGAGGACAGAGAGTAGATGCAGGAAGGTCAGAGGCAGACTGGACAGAAAATTTGTCAAATAAAAAACAAGAAAACTAAACTAAGTGTTTAAAAAGGAAAATGTAGGTAGATTAATCCCACTACACCTTTTTAACTTTCTAAAGCAATAATTTATAAGCATGTAATTTTTATATATTTGATACAATTCAAATCACTTTCAAAACTCAGTCCCACATCCAGGGTCGTTTCAAGGCATTTCAGGGACCAAGGCAAGAATACAGCCCCCCACCCTGTCTCACTGGGCTCCCCCAGAAGCCTCTATGTAATTTGTATCCTGGGTACTGCCATGCTTTTATAGTATTAGACAAGGGTGTGTACATTTTTTCAACATAAGAGCTCAAATCCTTCAAGGCCAACAAAATATCTTTTTTCTATTTGCTTTATTCTATTTTTTTATTAAAAGAATGCTAAAATTATTCATTTATTTCATGATTTTTTATTTTTACTCTTTAAATTGGGTCCAAAAGGCACATAAAGGCATACATCTGAACTTAAAATGAAAGAATTGATGAGCCTACTGGAGAGATGAAGTTCATCATTCTAGAAATGCAAGGGATGCAATGAAGACATACTTGAAGAGTCTGCACAATCCTGCCAAAGTCCTGCATGCTAACTTGTACATGTTTTTCTACGGATTCATTTAAGTTTACTTTAAAACCAGCACATTTTTTATTATACAAAAACCATAATAATGCCTGTCGTAATAATGCCTCCCCAAAACAGCTTTGATAAAGCTCTGGTGTACAAACTGTTTGGCTCACTGACAGATTGTGTGAAACAACAAAGATGAATAAATGAAGCAATAAAATTGTCCAACATCAGAGGAGAGAAAACCTCTCAGCCACACGTAATTATGACTTTAGGTCTCCTAATGGGCGTGAGTTTATGCCAATAGAGAGAGAGCTGCAGAGAAGAGTGTCAAGTCTCCACTAGTCCTAATTACAGCTTCCTGTGTCTGAAGCCGCTGAGCCCTGCAGAGTGCAGCAGGAGAGATTTCAGGTGTCCCCCTGCGGCCCGCCCCCTCACCAGACCTCTGGGCCACACAGACGCTCACCCTGCTGACCCGGTTCAAGCAAGAAGAAAACAGCAGGAAGAGACAGAACCGCGGGGAGCAGTAACAGCGTGGGGAGAGAAAAAATAAAACTGAGAACTGATGTGGGCCTGAACATCTGCACAAATACACAAATCTGATTACAAATTTGTGTGCTCAGCCTTAGGCCACAGGCAGGTTGGGGGGGGGATCAGCATGTGATCTGTTGTGGATCAGTTTCAACATGTCTAGCACAAATGAGGTTAAATGTTGCTCTGAGTAAAATGTGGCTTTCAACATCTGGAAATAACAGCAATTATAACACTAAACCAAAAACTAATTGAGAAATAAACAGGAAATCATGTAGCCGCCTGGTGGTGACGTTGTGAAGAAACAAATGTCAACGCACGTGTCGCTGCCAAAGCCCACTGTGGCAAGTATCCCGAGGCATATGGAGCAGGAGTGTGTGTGTGTGTGTGTGTGTGTGTGTGTGTGTGTGTGTGTGTGTGTGTGTGTGTGTGTGTTCTAGCCTCACCTGGTTGCAATCAGGAAGTGGGTTTCATTTACTGTGTTCAAACAACACAAATGCGTGGCACAGATGGAGAGGCGGAGGTGGAGGACGGCGCTACACAAGGAAACAACCAAATGGGAAGCAGAGGAAAAAACACAGACTGCCAGACAGCAAACGGTGACTAAATGATTTGGCAAGAGCCCGTGAGCAACGAAAGCGAGTGTTACAGATAGAAAAAATAAAAGTGTAGGTCTTGTAAACATGAAAGTCAGACGCAAATAAACTGAAATGAAAGCGCTGAAGCTTCAAGAGCAACGACGAAGATAAAGGTTGGTGAACCAAAGCTGCTTTGAGAGACAGAAATAAGAAAGCAAAACAAACCGAGAAAAAACAAACACAAAATACGGATCTGATCAACTGCAGAGGAAATTCGATAAAGCAACGACTCCCAAAAACCAGTGAGAAGCAACGAGCACGCCCATCCAGCTGTGATGATGATGATGATGAGTTAATTTGCCTCACGCTGCTCAGGTCAATGAGTTGTGCAATTATAGGATTTTATGTCCTCTACCTCCTAAGTCATAAGTCTGTTAGTTGCATTTTTAGACTCACTAGGTTGTTAAAAAGATTTGTACACGTTAACGTCAGCTGGAAAAGTCATTATCTCACTTCCTGTGTGATCTTTCTAAAGTGCTCCCATCAGCAGAACTTTTCAAGAACTTAAGACCTACAAGAAAGGAACATGGAAAAGTGCACAAATGTGATGAACAGAGACACTATTCTGACTACTGTTCACATAAAGGGGTTCCACTGCCAGTCTATTTCTGTCATTTACAAGAAATAAAATGTCAAATTCTACATGAAACTCGAGTTTAATTCTACAAAAGTCACTTAATTCAGATTTTTTATCCAGTTATGGGAATACTTTGCACCTTTTTTATTTTTACATCCTTTTCTTGAGCCAGTGTGTGCTAAAATGACCGTTTACAGGGTCAATAAAAGGCCACCCAGCGACGATCGCCCCCTGTGGACAGAAAGTTCCACTTGCAGCTTCAGAGTGCCATCTGGTCGGTTGAACGGACATACCTGGTGCTGCAGTCTGATTCCAGCATGTTTCCTGCATGTTTAAAGCCTAATTTATACTTCTCCGTCTGCGTCGGGACGGACTCACGCAACACTATTATCTGTCCTTGCGAGCCTGTTGGAGAGCCCTCGTAAGGACGGATGGAGTCGAGCTCTCTTTTCTAAACATCCATCCGTCGAGATGGAGAACGCAAGCTTGTGATTGGTCAGGATGCTGCTGTCGTCTACAGCGCAGCCATTGTGCCCTCGAAAAATGAGTCGAGGATATCTCTGCTGTCGTCTACAGCGCAGCCATTGTGCCCTCAAAAACAGAGTTGAGGATATCTAGTGGCAGACATGGAGCAGCTTGAAGAATACCTTGCAGAAAAACTCTAAAATATGAAAGTTTTATTCCCCCATGACTGGAGGAGTGAAAAGATGCGCAGCAAGCGTTTTATTTGTGGACGGAAATGACAGGAAACGTGGGTTTAGAGGTGGCGAGCGCACGAAGAGGTAAAGGAGAATGAGGAACAAATTTGTCCGTGTGAAAAAAATCTCTTGAATACTAAAAAATAAAAAACCACAATATGAACACACCATCTTGGACCAGATACATGACTGGATACCACAGAACAGCGCTACGCCATCTGTTGTCCTGGCGGGGAATTGCTTTGCAACACTCCCCAGGTAGGGCTGTAGCGAAGCCTCGATGACGTTGACGGCTCGATTCTAAAAATTTGTCGATGTCAGATCCGGTAGTTGACGCACCACACCCACTTGTTGCATCCCCAGGAGTTTGTAAATAGAGGTGGAATCTGCCTGTTTTTCCTCCTCTAGTTCGCCCTCTTCTCCGCCTTCAATAACATCTCCACCAAATACCGAAGACCCGAAACAATGTCCGTCCGCTACGAGATTCCTTTCCTGTTTTGCCCGCCTTCGTCTCCCGGCAACGGACCACAACTTCCGGGGTCAGATGCGCTGCTTCGTCTCTACTGCAGATGTAGAAAATCACCGGGAGCGTTTCTCCCTTCATAAATGAGCTTCTTTCAGACATTAGGAGAGCTGTTTTTGTGGTAGCAGTCTCTCCTCTGTGCTGGTCTGTTTGCTGCTGGGTGTTTTTGGTTTATTTAAACTGGTTAACTTGAACTTAACATTGGTAAAGCTACTGTTAGCATTTTCGCTAACAGCTCCTTGCGTTTGGATACGCTGTTAAGTTTTGGTTTAGAGTTCATCTTTTTGTGGTGTAGATCTTCCTTTTATTACATTTAGAGTGTTGTGGGTTTTCGGTTTAGTTTAAAATATCACCTTGAGTTTGGTTTAACCACCCAGTTTAGAGTTTGGATCTTTGGAGATCCTTATTTTGGTCCAGAACCCAGTAATCTTTGCCCAGTGGGACATCCCTACTTATTTGTACTTTTGTTTTAATTCCCCACAGGCAGAATTAGTTTTATTATTCCCAACCTGTGGATGGAGAGATTTATGTTTTTTTGTACTTGTAAATAAACCTGATCATCATTTTAACTTTTAAATCCCGTGTTATTGTCCCTTCCTTTTTGCACACGAGCCAAACTCCCCAGGAAGAGTCGTAACACCACTCGCCTCACACATATAAGTGACCAAAACAAAGCAGCATGGAGACACTCTGGCTCCAGCCACCTCTCAGGCAGCAGCCTGCACTCCCAAGTTCTACATGTCACCAGAACATAACCAACCGCAACACAATAAAAGCAGTGTTATACAAAATGGAAGGCATGTAGTGTTTATTCTCTTACAGTAACAATTAATCAATTTTTTTGAGGAATTTATTAGAGATTTTTTGGTTTTTATTAACAGTGCAATAGAAAAATGATCATTAGATTAATTGTCTAAATAGTCATTAGAATAGTCGACTATTCGATAAAAAAATCGTCAGAATAATCGTTTTAAAAATAATCGTTTACCCCAGCCCTATCTCCAGGAGACAGAGAAGTATGAGAGCAAAACGTCTGTCCGTGCATATCTCTCCCTCGTGGAGCTGACGGAGAAGTATAAAATAGGCTTTAGATCATGAACACAGCCGATTTGTTTAATTTAATAATGAATCACTCCTGTAGACACCAAAGGAAGGCTGGGAAGGCGTTTCAGCTGTTAGAAGAAGGTGTCAAAAAAAGCGAATGCACAGCGAGGAAATAAGTTTCATTTTTGCTTTTGGTTCTACAAACGGATACTAGGGGGTGCTAAAAGCAAGCCAAAAACTGCCTAGTCTCCTTTGAAGTGTAAAATGCAAGAAATGATTCACGTCAACATTCTGGCCCTTTTTCTGCATTTAATTCTCACTGTAAACATTCCATCAAGCAGTGGAAATAGTTGATAGGGGGCTGTTGCTTCTGAAAAATCAAAACCAGCAGGTTTACATGTTGATTTATTACAGAAATTAGATAATCATCCCTCATTTGTTTATTGGTTAGATGTGCTGACGATCTGATGAAGACACAATCCACTAAGAGCCAAAAATGTTTTGTTTTTTTGTTTTACTATTTCACAGTTAAGTATAAGTCTTAAAATACTCTTGATAAAAAAGCAAATAAGCATGTTGAAAAAGGTTTTACTTCCACCTAAATACAGAGTCTGCCCACCAAACTCTGCACATCAACTCATAAATTAGCAGTCAGTGTTCCTAGAAGAAGCACTGCAGATTACAGATGACAGGTCAGGAGGTTCCATTAATCTCTATGGAAACGGCGGCAGGCCGAGGTCCCGTCTCCACACATTTCCTCCCAAACACAAGTCACTGAATCATTTGTTACTGAAATAAATTTGGAAATCATCACAAGTCCATTATGTTCACTGACCACGCTGCTGTGATTGCAGTGGGATTTTAGAGGTTTGTAAATCAAAAGGACACAGATTAAAAACATAAAATAAATGGAGCAACATCATATCTGTAGACAGGCTGGATATGTCTAAAAGCCCCAATTACATACAAAAAAACAAGAACATTAAACAGGATTTTTTTTTTTTTGCTTCCAACTAAAAAGATTAGGAAACATTTAACAGTAAACACTTTAAAATTGAATAAACTGTCTAAATAATTTAAATCTGCATCGTACTTACACATCGGGCTCGTGACTTTCCTCTGCTCACTGACCCTTGGTATTATATCAGAGGTATGCAACAAGCAATTAACCCAACGCACCAGATGGTTTGTTCCACAGAACCACCTGGGAGATAATTGTTAGAGGTTGCAGGTGGCTTCAGAAGAAATCCTTGTCAAAGGCTTAAATTATTAGTCACTTTCAAGAAAGTCATTCATCATTTGGTGTTTAAATATCTATCCTGGACCAAACTGACTATTACTACGCAGAAATGATGGTTTCCAACCATGAGAAGTACAGCACACCTTAGATTAAAAAAAACTTATCTGAAAAAATTTACAGGGGAAATGGAGTTTACCTCCATGTGGTTATTTACCATCTCAGCTGTGTAAATAGTCCTTTCCATTGCTGGAAAAGACACGTATTGCAGGATTTCTCACTATGTAATGAGAAGCTTAAATAGCCAATAAGTACACCTTTTTTCATAAAAGACATGATTCTCAAAGAGCTGAGACACAAATCTGGTTATTACAAGCAAAGCAGGTCTGAGGACGTTTACACAAGAAACTGTGTAAATAAATCAGAGTAATGTGTACTATGGGTTAGGTTTCCACAAGGCAGCATATGATGTACAGATTAAGATCAGGGTTATAATCTGTTCAGTAAACCTACTGTTGCATCAAAGACTCACCTATGTGAGAAATAGCTGAGCAATCTAACTTTAACCCCTAAAGATAACTGGAGCTTGTATCTGGACCAGTCATGCAAGTCTAATGGATCCCTAAACTTTCGCTGCCAAAGGTCCGATGTAACGTAAGGTTGAACACTAAAATTAATACAGAAAAGACAAATTCCTTTTTGATCCCCTTCCTCCTCTTCTACAGCTAGCTTGAAGCTTATTGCCTACAATTAATTCAATAAGGAGCCTTGGTCTCCTCCCCTTTCGGTCAGCCTATGGGTCCCTGGAAGAAACAAAATATGAATGCAAATCAAAAGGGCTAAAAGAGCTATTTTCTAATCCGCTTAGCTTTATGCCCTGAAATGTTGTACTTCAATTTACATTAAAAGAAATTATGGATGTTTCCACCACACCTGTCTCGTACTTTGAGATCTGTCAGCTTTCAGAAGTTTGTAATTCCTACAACTACAAATAAGTAATTGTACGTCACAAATATGCAAACACCACAGAATCTCCTCTGTCCCTAGCATAGCTGCTACTTACCACATGGGAAGAGTTCTTTCCTCCCAGTGGAAGGACTCGATTTTCCTCAGCTTTTCTCTGTGTCTGGTTCCATGACGTCAATTTAGTGATGCAAATTTCGTAGTCCTGGACGTTTTTTCACAAAAAAACCTCGAATAACTTTTGCAGCCATTCAAAAATAAGCGCTTTCCTGGCATTAGATGTGTCTTTAACTCATTCACTGCCAGCCATTTCCTGATCGGTAAAGCCGTTCGCTGCCAGCATTTCTCACCGTTTTTACTGTTTTTTTAAGATTCACAGAACTTAGGGCGCTAGGATGATGTCATCACCAAACTACCAAAATAAAAAGTAGACTCACCTCTTACATCAGGAAGAATCCGCACATTTCGAGCGTTATCCGTTCTTTCATAATTCATAATTCGAATTGTGATCGGCAGAAACTTTTCCAGTTTGCGCCTCACTTTTTTTACAGAACAGTCCAAAACGATCTCCAAACACATGGATTTTCTGCTTCCTAATCACGTGACATGTGGCGTACGCTAGATCGGCTTTAGAGCTGGGACGTTTGTTCTCATGGTGTGGGGGCTCGTTACGATGTCCACACAGTACAAAAATGCAAATGATGACATTAGTCACATTAGCGGTAGCTCAACAGGTTGAGCGGGTTGTCCAGTAATTGGAAGGTTGCAAGTTCGATCTCTGCTCCAGACAGAGAATTCTGCTGTTGTGTCCTTGGGCAAGACACTTAACCCACCTTGCCTGCTGGTGGTGGCCAGAGGGATCGTTGGCGCCTGTGCTCGGCAGCCTCGCCTCTGTCAGCACGCCCCAGGGCGGCTGTGGCTACATCGTAGCTCATCACCATCAGTGTGTGAATGTGTGTGTGAATGGATGAATGATACACTGTAGTGTAAAGCGCTTTAGAGTCCTTACTCTGAGAGGCGCTATACAAGTGCGGGTCATCGGAGATTTAGTCGTCATTGGCAGTGAACGGTTGGATTTAAAATGACAACTTTAGTCATCAATGGTAGTGAATGAGTTAAAATTTGTGGACATCAAATGTGAAGTCCATGGCACACAACAAACAGGATTAGAAAACATTTTGTCGTTCTTCCGGGGACCCGTGGTCCACAAATAGTTGGGGGTGACTTAGGCTCCCCATGCAGGTCAAGGTGGCATTCAAGCTAGGCTGGTTCATCACCCTGCAGTGCACGCTGGGAACTGGGGTGCATTCTTGTTAAATGACAGCTCCTTTTTGTGTATACACAACTCAGTTGATCAACAATTGTAATGTAATTGTAATGATTTGTTTTACTGTAGAGGCCAGGGGAGGGGCTTAGGAGAAATACAATTTATGAAAGATTACTCCCCCTTTACATAGAACAAGGTCAGGTTTAAGCATTTTAGAATTTACGTTAGAATGTTTAAACTAAGTGCAACAGCTTTAGTTTCAATTAGGGATGTGTATTGGTGAAATTCTGGTGATACGATATGTATCACGATACAGGTGAGACGATACAATATATCCCGATTTATTGCGATGCATTCAGCCAGATGACATTAGCAATATTTTTAGACTTAATTTACTGTAGGAACATTTCTAAAAGAGCTGGGTTATTCTTACCTTAGGCTATAACCATCTATGACTTTTATGTAACGAGCATGTCTAAATGACCTCAGCATAATCCACTGGCTAGCAGCCATTTACATCATGTTTTCTGATTCATCTCAATTTCTACACTTTGCCTGAAAGCAGAACCAAGGAAAAGCAGCAGGTGTCATTTTATTTTGTTGATTTCTAAATGTAATGGGTGTATGAGCCATACATCTAACATTAACAGCAAAAACCCTTTTAAATGAGTATCATTTTTTATTTTAATACCGCATATTCTCCCAGCATGCTCCGTTTCAGCTTCCTAGAATATTGTGAGTGAATTCCAGACATTTTTTTGGTAATTTCAGACCTTGAGGCACAACTGAACTGTAGCTCAATAAAATCCCTGTAATTCTGCCCTGCTGAAGATCAAATGGACGGAGGATATCTTTTGAATACTACAACCGTGAGCACTTTGAAAGCTTCTGACTCTAGACCAGAAACCAATTTCAATGGCATGTACAAAAAACACAAAGTAAATATTAAGATTTCCTTTAGAGGTTAATCCTCGTCTTCTTACGACCAGAATTGAATCATTTGTTAATTCAGAGAATCTGATGAGGGAAGAAAAGACAGATCTGTTATTTACCAGCTGCATCAAACAAGAAAACAGACACCTGTTGATCTCAGGAAAGGGATGGAAAATTAGAACAAGAAAATTTTTAGAGTGGTTCTGCAACACGAGTCTGTGTCCTTTCCTCTTCTTCTCATCACATTTAATACAAGATTGTGTTAAATCACACCAGAGGGCTCATTATTCATAACTTTTTAAGCCCCCCCAAGTAGAGCTGATGCCCTTAAAACAAACAAAAAAAACAGCCTTTATCTAGTACAGTACAATGGTACAGTAGCTAAAACAATAATCACAGCTAGGCTGGAAAAACATAAAAGGACCAAAATGAGTTTGGGTTTGATGGCTAATGGCGGTTTTCCATTCTTAAACAGCTTTGACCTGCTGGCTTAAACAATTTAGGGTTTATGTAAAAGAAAAGTAAATTCCAACAAATTAAAGGTGTGGATTACTTGTTTAAGCAAAACATGCAGTGGTCTTCAGTAGTAATGAATGCCTTGCAGGCAGAACTCAGGGCACATTAAAAAAAAGAGATCTGTGAGGAGTGAGTTTCACCTATCAGAAGCTAACGCAGAAGGTATGGTGTAGGGGACTATTTTTATGTTCAGCCTGCATGAAAAACTCAAGAGTGACCGATTATAATCAGAAAAAAATATTAAAAATGTCTTTCAGCCAACCAAACCTTTAACATTTTATTCACAAACAAGTAAATTATGATTCTGGAAGTAAAAACTTCCACATGGAAGACCTGTTATGGTAAATGGCCTGTATTTGTATAGTGCCTCTTTGGGATTCTACAACCCCCCAAGGTGCTTCACAACACAACACAGTCATTCATCCATTTTTACACACACACACACACACACACACACACACACACACACACACACACACACACACGTGTGTGTGGATAGTGCAGCCACAGCTGCTCTGGGGCACTGACAGAGGCGAGGCCTGCCAAACACTGGCACCACCAAGCCCTCACCACCAGCAGGTTAAGTGTCTAAGTGCCATTATTTTTCCAGTTCATGGTTTTAACCTGTTTCGTAAGATTTCCCTTATTCCATTATAAATAATAGTGCAATAACAAGTGGACCCTTTACCATTAGACAGTAAAATCAACCTGGGTTGAAGAGATTGTCATCTGCTCTACATGCAAATGAACACGTCACCCTAATGCTACCTCATTTACACTTGTGTGTTTTTTACTTAACTAAAGTGATCTTACTTTTGCAGCCTACAGGCCTGCAGAACTCCTGAACTCCTTATTTCATAAGGAAGAGGCTGAACATGTGCTGCAACACTTTTTGAATACCTTAATTTGTCTATTGATTTACATGTTCAATAAAGAAAGAAATGAGAAACGCTGCACAGATTACTGTGGTTTTATTGACAGAGCAAAGTGCAAACATTACAGCATTAGAGAAACCTGCTGAAAACACAGTACATTTTTATATGAAATAGTCTTCGAAACATTCCCACAGATTGTTGCTTCTATATTTAAAACATTTTTTTTATTTTAGCCATTATTTTTATGGATTTATTCATTCATCTTTGCCTACAAATGGCTATTCTGGGAAACATGCAGGTAATTGATCTGACAGTGTGGAGACTCATCAGATCAGCAGCTGGTTTAATGTTCAGACCTAAAGTGGAGAAATCTGTCACAAACTACCTCTAAATGTGCCGTCCACTTTGTGATCAGAGCACTCATTTCATAACAGAATAATATTCAAAATCTCATCTAACACTGGATTCTCGCTGTGCGGAAATCTTGTTTCTACTTTCAGATCCGGCAGCTTTTCATGGGAAAATGACTCGTTTACTAAAGTCTTCATAATAGAAACGGCGTCTTCGTTTAACTGACTGTGACAGCTTGTGAACTCTTAAGCCTGATTTATGCTTCTCCGTCTGCGTCAGTGCGGAGACACTCAACGCCATTATCCGTCCTTGCGTAGGGCTCCGGCAGGCACGCAAGTACGTACGGAGTCGAGCCCACTTTTTTAAACATCCGTCGAACGAGACGGAGAACGCAAGCTTGTGACTGGTCAGGACGCCGCTGTTGTTTACAGCGCCGCCATTGCAAAGAGAGCCGAGGATAACTAGCGGCAGACACGGAGAAGCTTGAAGAATACCTCGCGAAAAAAACTCTAAAAATATGAACGTTTAAGTGAAAAGATGCGCAGGAAGCGTTTTATTTGTGGACGGAAAAGACATGAAACGTGGGTTTAGAGGTGGGGAGCGCATTAAGAGGTGGGAGAATGAGAGACAAATATGTCCGTGTTAAAAGTCTCATATATACACAAAAAACACAATATCTTGGACCGATACATGACAGGATACCACAGAACAGCGCTACGCCCTCTGTTGTCCTGCCGGGCAATTGCTTTGCAACACTCCCCAGGAGACGGAGAAGTATGAGAGCAAAACACTTCCGCCAATCCGTGCGTGTCTGTCCCTTGCGGAGCTGACGGAGAAGCATAAACCAGGCTTTAGTTGCTACATTATCACCTTGAAGTTATTTTAGTGGAAAACAACAAGAGGCTCCATTAACATTGTTTGTATAAAAGATCTTAAAATAATAAAGGTGTGGTTGACTGAAAACCCTTTTTTTATTATTTCTGATTAAAATCGTTCCCTCTGAGTTTTTCATATAGACTGAACATGAAAGTCTCCTACAACTTTCTCCTGCATTAGCTTCTGATAGAAAATAGATGGTAAAATACTAGGATTTGATAATCCTCACATATCTATGTCACACTGAGAATTTGCATTAATGGCCTCGCCCATCTTGGCTTAGACCCGCACACAGGGAGGCTTTATTTTTTTTCCTTTTTTGCAGCGAGGAGAGAAAGCAGACCGTCTTGGTCAAAGTGACTTTGCAAAATGCCTGAATGCGTTCTGTCAGCCAATCAGAAGTGAGGTTAGGGCTGTCGCGGTTGAGGAATTCCCCCTGCGTTGATTCAGGGTGGCTTAATATTGCGGTGTGCGATATTATTGCAGCCCTTTTTTATTGCAGTACTATCTAAACATAATGTTTACACATTTAAAAAGGTTAAAATTGCCGTGCCTTCTTTAATAACACTTTACTGAATGCAGATCAAAGGGCAGTAACAACACAAATCGCAGTAACGCTTGTTTCTCCGACAGTCGGAGTCCGACTGAACTTAAAAACAACAAAATTCAGGAGAAGGTTAAACTTTTAAATGCAGATTTGGCTGCAGCATCTAACAAATAAGAAACAAGTCCCCATTTTGTTTAGTTGTTTAAAATCAAGCATAAAAAATTACATGTACCGGGCGCGCGCGCGCCGGGGGGCGGGCGCACTATCATTTCACTTTCACTTTCACACACACAAATGACGGTGATTTATAGCTCGGTCACGTCCTTGTTACCTACAAGGAAAACCAGCATGTTAACTACGGTTTGAGAGAGGATCTGAGAGGGGTGGCAACATTTGCAGCAACACTGAAAACCCTCTCAGATGGAGCGCTCGTTGCACTACGCACACGTACCTGCGTGTGACTCTGGCGAGCAAAGGGAATCTCTCCCGGTTGTTGCTCCACCGTGTCACGGGGGTTTTCTTTAGGGTGGATGCATTCCTCCTGCAGGTAGCGAGTGAGCTCCAGCTCGGCTCAAACTCTCTTCGGGACGGCTGCAGAAGCAGTGCTTGTCCGGGAACTTCAGCAGGTCTCCGAGCATTTATTTATTTATTTTTGCCGTTGGTGGCAGCTCTGTCTCGGCCAAGGACTCTGGCTGCGCAGCAGCTGACGTACTGAAAACCAAAGTGCTCCCAAAGGAGCGAAGTAACGTTTCGTTTTGATACCAGTGCAGCCATCCTTCTCAACATGCATCATTGAGTTGAACCAAGTTCAGTAATCGCGGTGGCGCATGATGCAGCGCGGTGGGCTTCTTCATATCGCGATATTTCATTTTTGCGGTTACCGCGACAGCCCTAAGTGAGGTGTGTGCATATCATTAATGATGATGACCAATCCTGCTGTTTTCAGCACACCTCTGCACCAACAAACTTCTGCAACTCAGATCAGGAGCTTCATAGCTTTTATTTGTGACTATAAGGCATTGATTTACACTAGAGAACATTGAAAGTGTACTAAATAAACTAGTAAACCACATTAAAAACTTGGGTAAATAAAAACAAATAGATTTGAGGAATACAGAGGGAAATGTTGAAAAATCTAAGAAAAAATAAGTATGGAATTTTCCCAACACCTCCTGGGTAATTTCTGCAACTATTATTGATTGAGAGATTTAAATTTTTAATTGCTGAAATATGAAAGTGAAACTCCAGCCCGAGTCTCCCAGGACCACATGAAAACAACCAGGTATAGAAGCTAATGCATGGGCCGTCGCATTGTGAGGGAAAGCGATTTTCCAGTGAGGTGCTACATGGTGGAGATAACGGCTGCAGTGGGCGTAAGCACTTTCACAACCGGGAACTGATGTTATTTATAAGCGTCTGTGGTTGGAGAGAGATTTCGGTTGAACGTCTGGTTGGTTTCAGTCAAAAACCTGCACAGCCTCCACCTGAGTAACGCCCAAACATTTGCATCAACCTTTAACTGACTTTATGGAAAAAAACAATCTAATTTTCTACCTATTTGATGCCAGAAATAATGAGTCTGTTCACTAAACTGTAAAAGGTCACATCTGGGAGCAGAATTAATTCAATTTCTGATAAATGCAGGCAGCCAAACCTCAGAGTCAAAAACACACAACCTTGTCTTTAAAGTTAAGTGCTCATCAGAGCATCTGACAGCTTCTAAAACCTCTTCCTTTTAGACACCGCAATACTGCAGGCAAGAGGGACGTACTTGTGCGCAACCAAATGTGCAAAAATGCTTCCTGTAGCACGAGTTAACATTTTTGCCACATCTGCATGGTATCTGAGCAGGCAAAAATCTGTCCAGCAATAAAACAATTCTGTAAAACATTCATGTTCCAGCCTGTTCAATAAAAATAGAACTGAATTTACTTGTTTTACGTAAAGCAATACTACACATATTGTAATAATAAAAATAATAATAATAATAATTATTATTATGAATAGGATTTGTATAGCGCTTTTCACGGCACCCAAAGTGCTTTCCATTAGAGGCCAACCGATATGGGTTTTTTAAAAGGCCGATGCCAATTTTTTAAGAATTTTGTTGCCGATGGCTGATATCTAAAGCAGATTATTATGCCTGATTTTATACACACACACACACACACACACACACACACACACACACACACACACACACACACACACACACACACACACACACACACACACACACACACACACACACACACACACACACACACACACACACACACACACACACACACGCACACACACACTTTAGCAGCACATTGATTGTGAAAGACAAATGAACACTCACTGTGTACAATATAAATGAAATAAGTCAATAAATCTCTTAATATTTTTTGAATTTCAAATATGAAACAAACTCAAAACATTTAAAAAACGGTGTGTTGGGGTCTTTTCCTCAGTCTAGTAGTGGCAGCAGTTGGCCACGCAGGTGCCTGAAATTTTATTTATTGATTGATTGATTTATTGTATTGATTTTTATTTATTGATTTATTAAATTTATTTATTAATTTTTTTATCGGCTGTTAGAAATAATATCGGCCGATGGCGATAGACAAAACTTTAATATATTGGTCGGCATTTACTTTCCATTATTCACGCACTCTCACATTGACACACAACCGGTGAGGGTATGCTGCCATGTAGCCACAGCTGTCATCGGACGGTCTGAGAGGTGAAGCTGCCATTTCTTGCCATCGACACAGGCAAGTCGGGTGAAGTGTCAATAGCAGACTACCCCTGGCGGGAGCCGGATTCGAGCACACAGCCCTCCGATTATATGGCAACCTGCTCTTTCTCCTGAGCTACTGAGATGTGATGCCGAAAATTCTCTTCCACCCATCTAGGATGAAAAACCTGCGTCCACACCAGCTTGTTTTCAACAAAAAAAAAAAGTACTATGCATTGTAAAGCATGATCAATCCAAGCCTGTAGGCGACAGTAGTTCCCCAAATTATCAGTGTCTTTGCTGAAAAACATTCCTTGGAAGTGCCACACCTGGGTGACGGGCAACAACCATTGGGAATACTGTCATCCTTCGCCTGTTGTCTTGAAAATACAAGCGTCGTGGAACCTAGAACCCGGTTGTTTACGTCCAGAGGCAAATGTGACAAACGAGAATTCACAAATTTCCACTTTGGTTGTTGTTTTTTAAAGAATAATTTTTGGTGCTGTTTATATTCACTTTCAAGTGGATGATCGTAGAAAATATCTTCGTGTAAATATTTCTTAAATTACAAAATCCATACAAATGTTCTTTGCTAATGTCCAGAAAGAGGATTTAGCAAGTGATTAGACTTCAAATGTGTTCATTCAAGTAATTCTGGACTCAGGAAGCGGGAATTCTCCCTTACAATGTGAAGTTCACTGACAGATCAAGTTCACACCAAAATGGAGGGTGTGACGACGCAGCAGTGAGCAGCTGGAGCAGAAACTCACAGAGTAAATCCTGAAGGTGAGGACAGGCGAATACCAGCCGACATCACCAGACCGGCATTGCTTTTTAGTTTGGTTTTTTTGTGTGTGTTTTATTTTGCATTATTTGTTTTCTCCTTTCATTAATATAAGAAAAAAAATTGTGTACATATTTGTTTTCTCCATGTTTGCCAAAGCTAAACTGTAAACCAGGTCAAACAGTTTTTTTTAACTATAATAACTTTGTTGTCATTTGTAATTATTTTGGTTAAGGGGAACAGATAACAGTTTTGCTTCTTTCTTTTCTTTTTTCATTTTTGTTTTCGCAAACCTGTTTTGTGTTTTGTTTTTAATTGTCAAAAAATTTAAATAAACTTGAAAAAAAAATGCAAACACTACTTTGTGTGCATCTGCATGCAAAAAAACCTGGTTTGAATTTCTAATTCTACATGTGATCACCACATGGAGTCGGATTTAAATGGCTGAGCCCATGACTTTGTATAGCAGTTGGAGACTCCAAAGTGCTTTACACTTCTCAGTCACACACCCACACACACACACACACACACACAGACAGACAGGGGCAAGGCTACCGAGGACAGACACCATCAGTCCCTATGACTACCACCATCATATCTGGATTAAGTGTCTTGCCCAAGGACACAACAGCAGAATTCTCTGTCCGGAGCCAGGATCAAAACCTGCAACCTTCCAATTACTGGACAACCTGCTCTATCTCCTGAGCTAATGCCTCTGATTTTCTAAGTATCACAGTGAAAGGTGGAATTAAAGGCCTACCATTCTAGTTTACCCCATGGCTAAACACGACTGCCACCCAGATTATAGATACGGTTAGCGACAAGTCCTTCACTGTAATGGAAGGGTTATGGTTTCCCAGAAATTGCTTCAATCACATGCTGTCGGAATACATCAGAAATCATAATCATAGCTGCTTCCAGTGGCCTCTGAAAGGTGGAGTGAAAAGTCGGCTGTCACAGGGATGGTTGAAGGCCTCGTTCTGGTGAAGTCTCTTCTCATGAACAGATGCTGCTTAGTGCAGTCGTCTAGACTACCCTGGATGTTCATTTAAATGTCTGTTTGCAATGAATCATAGGCTTTAATGGCTTTTATTGATTATTATATTAAATTTATTCAAAGAATCAATATTTGCAGTGTTGGTCCTTCTTTTCCCAGACCTCCAAAATTCACCCCGATTCGCTCTTGATACTTCCGGGCCAAATCCTGACTGATGCGGATCATTCCTGCATATTCAATAATTGAATTTTGTAAGAATTTGGGATATTATTTGCATTCCCACCTCATGTTTAGTTACGACTGTAGCCCCCCAGCACTGTGTAGGAAAACCTAAAGATCTTAACTTGCAGCTTTATCATGTTTAGTCCCATTTGTTAAACTAAAACTAAAATCTATCAGTCTTTTAATTTACACACTTTTCAAACACTGCACTTTGAATATAGACTTTGAAATAAAAAAAACATGTAGCTTACCTTTTCTTTTTTAGATAACCCTCAACACACCAACTCACCAACTGAAACTAAATGCATCAACATTAGAAGAAACTGTTCCAGGATCAGCAGATTGTGCTAGAAAAGCACAAAATGCACCACTGCAGTAGTAGTCACCTCTGCCGACACTTTACAAATGTTTGCCTAACACCACTATAGACTGTCCTGATATCTCTGACGTGTGTGTGTGTGTGTGTGTGTGTGTGTGTGTGTGTGTGTGTGTGTGTGTGTGTGTGTGTGTGTGTGTGTGTGTGTGTGTGTGTGTGTGTGTGTGTGTGTGTGTGTGTGTGTGTGTGTGTGTGTGTGTGTGTGTTTCATACAGGCAGCGGAGAAAAGTTTGAGGTTAAACTTTCATAGAAATGAATGAACTGTTGAATCAGGTGAAACTTCCTTTTATGGAAACACCACAACCACTAAATGGTACAATGACAGAAAAGGTTTGTTTTACTAGCACCCAATGTGCCAAAGTAACTACTGTACACACACACACACACACACACACACACACACACACACACACTAGTAAATGGTAATTGTAAATGGCCTGCATTTGTATAGCATTCCACAACCCCCCAAAGCGCTTGACAACACAACCAGTCGGTCACACGTTGACACACTGGTGGAGATGAGCTACGATGTAGCCACAGCTGTCCAGGGGCGCTGAAAGAGGCGAGGTCAGGCATTAAGTGTCTTGCTCAAGGACACAAAAGCAGCATTCTCTGGTCAGAGTCAAGATCGAAACTGTAACCTTCTGCTTTTTGGACACCCTCTCTACCTCCTGAGCTGCTGCTGCCCTAGAAATGTGTAAAAAAGTTTCTGCAGACACTCTAGAAATCAGTCTGAATAAATGATCGCACTGAAGATCCAGCAATTGATTGGGACACACAGACACCATCTAAGTGTGAAATTAAGAAATCTAATGTTGATTTAATTCTAAATAAATAAAAACACATTTTGCTGCATTTCCAGCCCCGCAGATGTTAAAAAATGCTCCATTACCACCACATTTAGGAGGCATTATGATCACTATTCTCTTGTAGGATAAAACCAGCTTAAATTCCCATCACTTCTAAAAAGCTTCGCTCTATTCTGCTCAAATCTGAACCACCTCCAGACCATCACAGTGCAATTTCAGGCTGCATGACTATTTGTTTCCTTGAAAAAGAATACAGATATTATATCCAAGTGACCCCAGAGGTTGGAGCTTTGCTGTAGGCTGCTTTTCCTGTTCATTAAAGTGTACCAAGCTTGTATCTTCGAGTTACACTTCACTCAGAAGAGTCTTCTTCGAGTATTTTGAACCAAAGTCTGAATAAATTACTGTTAACAGGAGGCTTCCTGTTGGTCGTAGCACTGAGGAAATCTCAAATTAATCCCTTTGGTGTCGAGTAGTGAAGAAGCTTCACGGAGCTACGTTTTACTGTGAGAGCTGCTGAGTAAGTGAGAGACAGGAAGAAACAGATATCAGGCCAGGAGTCAGTGAGGCCCAGATCTCTGACTCTGCAAGGCTTCTATCAGATAATGAAGCAGCTGATTAAAATATTGTATCTCAAGTGAAACGGCATTTATAAAACACATTAAAGTAGAAAAAAATTATATCTCTTTGTGCTTTGTCACCAAAAAAGTAGTATTTTTTCAGCTGCACATAAGATAAAGAAAACATGGGGACAAAATGAAAACAGAGGTTTGTTGGTGTTAAAAACCAAAGTTAGAAAGTCGAGTCTAACGTAGAAATCCAAAGAGCTAAATGAAGTGAGGCGTTCTTTGCTCACTTTATGAAGCTCTGACTACATGTCCACCTCGTTTTAGCCTCCAGAGCCAATGAGGCTATTACCATGTGGGAGAGGAGACTTCGCCCTGTGTAATTATGCTGGCAGCATCTGAGCTCTCCAAAGGGTCCACTGCACTTCATTACGTCTCCAAACCCCAGAGTACTACTGTTCAGAATAGCCATTAGGCCGAAAGCAGCTGAAGTCCAGATAAATGAGCAAGTGAAGACAGACAGGAGAATGTCAAAGCTGAAGCTGTTTCTTTATGTGAAAGAAAACCAGAACTCCGACTCTCCTTTTGTCATATCTGCCAATTTGTCTGTAGGACATCTGAATGGAAGGGCTATTACCTTTTATTTCCAAAGCAACAGCTCAAAATCACGGAGTTTAAACCTCCATATATATCCTGTTCTAATCCTGTAACTGCTCCAACATAATGACATAATGAAGGGCTTCCTCCTCGCTTTCCTTCTACAGCTCACCTTCTTTTCTTCCCCTATCGTTTCTAGTCTTATGTGACCTACATTCAGCTGCAGAGCTGTGCATGTAAGTGCAGGCGCCGCACCACTGGCTCTATCTGTGACCACACACGTTTGCTCTCGGTTATGGTAAAGCTGTACTGTACCCACGCAGAGAACAGAATTGATATCAGATTCAATGCTGCATCTGTTTGGGACGGAAATGTGTGCAGTCAGCACTCAAACCGCCGGTGTTTCCAGTTGAATGTGGCGTAAAAGCAGCAGCAGCATCTAGCACGAGGTGGTGAGAACACACTGCAGGCGATAAAGCTCATCCCAACCACAGATGTCAATCACATGCACGAGAACACGCAGCTGCGTGAGATAGCTCGTCTAAAACCACAGACAGCAGCAAATACAACAAAACAAGATGTAATTTTCTGATTTTGCTGCAGGGGGTGAAAACAGGCAGGAAAACAAAAGAAGCAGGTAGGCTAGGTTCTGCCTGACACCAACCTGCAGAGACTTGCTGTGCAAGTCAACGGTGCAAGTCAACGGTTTCACTTGCGAAAAGATTCCATCATCAGTTTATGTTTCATCAATAAATGAGGTGTGGCGTCTCCACAGCAAGTAAACACACACAACAATTAGTGAGTCTAGACCTGATTTAGAGATGCCAACAGCAGCATTTCTTCAGATAATCTCTTGACTGTCAAACTACCTCATACAGCAAAAACTCCTGGACCCCAAGCAGGAGAGCCAGTGTGACCATATTCTCCACTCCGGCGGCATTTAAAGATAAAATACATAAACATTCATAATTTAATGACAGAAGTATTTTTAGACATGTTTACCAGAAAAATTCTGACTGAGAAACTGTAATAGCAGTTCTTCTGAGTTGCATATGCATGCCGAAAGTGAAAGTTTTCTTTTAGTCCCATCGCCTAAATTAGCCGCAGAAAGAAAACAGATCGGGTCAGAAAACAATCTCTCCTGCATCTCTGGGAAACTCGGTGTTTAATAGGAGTGGGACGATCTACTTGAACTCACGATACGATGCACCTCGATATGTCTGAGACACGAAACGATATCACGAAGAAAAAAAAAGGAAAATATTACTGTATAATAACAACTTGTTTTTTTTTCCAGTTGCACACAGGGAAACACAAGGCCTAACTGGCCAAACACAAGCAAGAACACCCTTAGTGCTGCTTTAACCCTTGGTTAACTTATCTCAGGACTGGTTCTTCAAAAACAACTAACATATCAACATGTTCTGGTGTAATCGGTGATCTTTGAGCAGACACAATGTCTCCTGCCATGGAAAAGACACGCTCACTGGGCACTGATGTAGCAGGAATGCAAAGGTAGGCTTTGGCAAGGGGGGCAAGTATGGGGTAAGCATAAGCATTAACTTTCCACCACTCAAGTGGACTTCTGTTGAGTGGGATGGGAATCCCACTCCTGTAGGACTGCATCTCCATTTCAATCCCTCTGCTGGTCTGCACTGTCTCAACAGTAGTGTAGGAGCTCCCAAGATCTTCCAACGCTGTCTTCTTTGGTGGGGGAGGCTGTGCCACATCCTGCATCTGCCTTTCTCCTTCTACTGGCTCTTCCTGGCTCTGCTCTGCTCCCTGTGCTGCCTCAACCATGACCCTGGCCTGCTCTGCTGCTGCCCCTGATGTTGAAGCGCTGAACCTAGTGGTTCTTTCATCAGTGTAACTGGTCAGAAAATAAATAAAATAGAAAAACTAGTTAAACATTTCTGTCCTTCACTCTCATTCACTCTCTCTCTCTGATCGACTAATAAAAAAACATAAGTTTTCAGACTCTGGCCTGCACATACACAGTTACACACATGCAGCAGGAAACCTCAATTTTTTTATTTATTTTTTTCAATAAAAGTTAGCCTCCCTGGTTGCGCTGCTCATGAAGTGCTGAAGCTTTTTCACGTATTCGGGCATAGATGGACTCACGTTGTTCATCATTCAGATGGGACAGGCTTCTGAATCGTGGGTCAAGTGCTGTGCACTCCTGCAGCATGTCATTACAGTCCCCGGTGCATCGGTCCGAGATGTCGAGTAAGATGGCGCTTTTCATGTTGGCGATGGTCTGTGTGTCATTTTCGTTTGGTGACATGCTTTGCTCGATCATGTACTTCAGTGGCATTATCAGTGAAACAGTGGGCTCTTTTTCATCACAGACAACAGTTGTGGCTGTCTTCAGTGGCTTAAGCAGTTTCACTATGTCTTCTACATCTGATATATCAGTGTGATCCAGAGCGTCGATTTCTTTCGCATTCCTTTGGATTTCTGGGCAGCTCAACGCTGCTGAGACAGCTGCTTGCTGCTCCAGGTAGCGCGCCAGCATTTCGTACGTGCTGTTCCACCTGGTCTGGACATCGGTGATGAGTTTATGCCGAGGCAGTTCCAACTGGGTTTGCTTGTTGGTCAGGACTGCGGTGGCCGTGGTGCTCTTGTGAAAAAATGTAGTTATTCTTCGCACACGACCAAGAAGGCGCACGATGCGGGATACAGCCAAGCCTCTCTTACTCGCCAGATTCACAACATGCGGCAAGCACTTGATGTGAGGGTGGAGACCGCTCTCTCTCACAGCAATGTCCATGTTGCTCACGTTGTCTGTGACACAAGCAATGGTTGTGTGTGGCCTTGTTAGCTCCCACTCACTCAGTGAATTTCTCAACACGTGAGCTATGTTAACACCAGTATGACTTTCACTTAGCTCACGAGTTTGCAACACAAAGCTTTTACTCTCCCATTTTTCATTGATGACTTGTGCTGTGATGGTGATATAACCGTGTTGCACGCGAGGTCCAGCCGTCGGTGGTCAGAGCGGCGCAGTCAGCATTTTTTAGACACTCTTTCACACTTTGTTTCATTTCATTGTAAATTTCCTGGATTACCTTCTCTGAAAAATGTCCTCGGCATGGCAACTTAAACTTGGGCTCCAGCACCTTGAAAATTTGGATGAATTTTCTGTTCTCTACTATGTTAAATGAAGCTATGTAGTCTGCTATGAACTCACCAATGAGCCGGGTTATCCATTTTGCACGTGGACTTGACGGACATAGAGTTGGTGTCAGTGCTTGTTTCATGGTCAACTGTCCTTTCAGTAGGCTCGTTTTCGCCACGGCCGTCCTCATATTTTTATGGTAACGTTGAAGGTGGTGGTTCACGTTTGCTGTGTTGGAGGTGGTGTACGGAATGACAGCATAGCATACACACAGTCTTGGTCTTTTCCGTTACTCTATTGCCATCATTGTCTTTTTTAACTGGAAAGCCAAAATACTGCCAGACAGATGACCTGCATCCAGGAGGAGCGTCCTCAATTTCGACCTCATTTGACTCCATTGTTCTGCTGTTTCGGGGCAAGGCAGTTGGTGGCACCAACTTGGTGCTAATGTGAATATTTGTTCGCTCGCTTGTTGTTGTTGCAACATGCTCTGTGACTTGACGTCACGACGCACTGCACCATTCCCCGGATGTTTTTTTTTTTTGTTTTACCCTGCTTAATCAGCAGAGATGGTGCCATCAGCCTGCCACCATAGACTGTATGCCTGCCCTACTACTACACAAATCATGCAGCAGTGCCGTCTAGTCTAGTTTCGTGGTCCATTTTTTTACCTCGATGCATTTTGTCACGTTTTGTATCGTGAGATTTCACCAAACGATATTTTGTCACATCCCTAGTGTTTAAGGGCCCCGCCCACATTGGCTTGCAACTGTCCGCGCGAAGGAAAGAGCAGAGCCTTTGACAAACTTCTACCTCCTGAAACAGGATCACAGGAGCAGCTAATCACTCGTTTTGATCAAGTCTGCAGCAGGAAAACATCTACAACTGGCAGGAATAAGGCAATCACGATGCTAGCACACTTCTGCTAACGCTACAACAGGCTAAAACAATAGTTTGCTAGGTTGAACGCCACACTAATCACTTAGCTCCAATTAACAAAAGATGAATATCCTTTATGTTCCCCTCCCTCATACTCTACAGTTAGCTTGAAGTTTGCCGGTTTAGTTAGCATTCAAGCTAGTTTGGTGTGCTAACTTGTGGGTTCTATGTCTTTGTTTACTGGCTCACGTAAACGATTCATTTTGCTGTAGAGGCCGGGGAGGGACTTATGGAAAATATAAATCATTAAAGATTACCAACTTTATATCATAGAACAGGGTCAGACAGTCAATTTTATGCATTTTTGAGTTACTTTAAAACATTCAAACTGTGTACCCCAGCTTTAACAGTCAACATTTAAAATCAATAGATTCAAGTAAAATGATCCATTCCTGATTTGAACCTTGTAGAAATGGTTTTCATTGTTTATATAAAAAAGCTGAATCAGGACTTTAACAAACCACATTCAAATGTCGCGGCTACAGTATGTCTTAGTGACTTCACACTGTCTCTTGTTTCAAAGAACAAGTATTACATTTATTTATTTGTACATTTCTACTTAAAAGTTATCTGACCAAAGTTCCCAAACTAAACTCCTAATGTTAGAAGCGGTGATACTGAAGTAAAAAAGTCCTAATGAGTGATTGTGCCTAAAAGAAATGGTTCATTTGGAAGGTTGTCACTCCGAAATTACACAAACTGAACAGAATCGCTTCCCTTTGTAATAAAATAGAAAAGAGCTTAAAAGGATTTTTTTTTCTGTGACGTTACACTTTTCCCCGTCAGCTGTCAATTGTGTGATCAGGTATGAGTGTAGTTCTCACTTGACACCATTTTACTTAACTTTTTATAACGTAAAAAAAAAACTTGAATCAAAGCATATTTACAGACTTATTCAGCAGCTGATGTTAAGGTGAGCTAATCAGACGACCAGGACGTTCATTAAGAGCCTTGGTGCATCATCAGCACTTTGAACTTTCTCATATAAGCGGATGGCTTTTAGGATCTGTGGTAAATGCAGCCGTTGAGCTGTGTGAGCAAATACAGTCAATGTGAAGCTTATAAATAACAAATAGTGGAGCTAAAAAGACAAAAACACATAAGAATCCAAAAATATCCACCTGTATTACAGTTTTTTTCAATAGCTAAAATGCATTTTTCAAAACTGCACATACAAAACCTCAAACAAAACACACTAATTCCTAAACCGTGGCTTCCTTTTGCAACAAAACCCTGCCATCACATATCGTAACATGTTCCCAAAATGGAACACATGTCTTCATTTGGTAAACACAGCCACATTTTCCCATGACACACACATACCATTCATTACTTAAACACAAGTAGCCTTTGGGTGAACTCTACCAAGCATGGAAAGTACATTGAAGAGCAAAAATGAAAACACAATTGTTTAAATGGAACGTAATGAATTACACACTGAATGTATGACAGTGCCCACTTTTCTCTGAGACAAACATTAGACATCACACAAATTTTGAAACAAAACATTTTATTTTTACTGTGTAACCCCCCCCCCCCCCCCCCCCCCCACCACCACCACCCCCCCACCCACCCACCCAGCCAACCCCTCTCCCATTTAAGCATAATCATGGGGCATCATGCCTCCGGTCTCTGTCTGGCCAAAGGGCCTCATCAACATCCTCCTGGTCCAAACAGAGCTGGAAGTGCCGCCTCGAGTGCCTCATGAAGTCTCGACAGGCCTCAAAGGCCACATCTCTACAAGCCTCCTCCATGGCTTGCAGCAGTGGGACCTGCTCTGTGGATTCCTTTCGTACACCTTCCACCTCCAGGCTGAGAAAAACTCCTCAGTGGGATTGAGGAAGGGGGAATAAGTTGGAAGGTGTAAAATGGAAAACCGTGGGTGGTCCTGAAACCACTCATATACCTGGGTAGCCTTGTGGAAACTTGCTTTTATGCTGCAGTCCCTGATTGCAAATTGCTCGCCAGATCCGAAAGTTTAGAGATTTGAATATTTGTGTGTTGTTGATTGAAGCTTTGAGAATTTATGTGAGAAGTGTGTGTAAACCTAAAAATTGTGTGCTGTGTTTTGACAGCAAGGTAATGTGAAATTGACATCAGAGTGTAAAGGAGGAAAATCAGAGTTCTAATATAAGAAAATCTTAAGTAGTGATAAATTGAGTCAAGTGACTGGGAACAGAAGTAGAGGTTGTGAAAATTGTGCCTCATTTTTGCTTTTTGAGTTTTAGCATTCGAAAAAAAAACTGTAATGACCTCCCAAAGCTGAGAAAGCTAGATAATGGCTCCTGTATCCGCACAAATTAGCAACTATTTAACAAAAACTGTTTTAACTAAGTTTGGACACGAAGAAAAAATACATGGTGCACTTTTTGTCAAATGTTCTAAATAAAAAGATTGATGTCCTTCATTCCAGTTCTCCCTCTAAGGTAAAAAAGACCAAACTCATGAGAAACTGCCTCATACTGCTGCAAAAACCAGGCGCTGCAAGGTCAGAGCAGAAAGCACCAACTCCATTAAAGACTGAGCCCTCCAAGGGAGATTAGGTCCGTCCTGTCGCGTCTAACCTCCTCCAACTAAAAGAGTGATTAGATCAGTGGAGCAAAAATGTCCTTTTTTACAAAGTTGTGCTCAGGAGCTCATTAATCTTACTCCAAAAAATGAAAGTACACCTAAAAAAATGGCCAAGGGTGCAGGAAGTTAGAAATCCATCTCACATGCAGACATGCATGCCAGTCCTGTTGTAGATAATTCACACTTGATTACCAACCACCAAGTCACTTATTGCACGGTCAATGAACCTCTTCCTACCCAAGCAGCACAAATCAAGTTCAAGTCAGTTGTAATTACGAAAACAGATCAGGTTTATAATTGTATGAAACGTACCTTTGATTTGCTTACAGAAAACAATGATAGATGATCCTTTGAACGTGTTCGCTGAAGCATGACTAAAAAATGAAAACAAGTCAGTCTCCTTGCTGTTGAAACATGGCTTCCATTAACGGTTTTAAACCAGCAATAAATCAGATACAACAGCAAACCAACCTTTGATTCATTGAAAAAGAGAAGCAAAGCTCCAACAGCCCAACCAGGCATCGAGTGCCTTTTCAGTTTGACTCTGAAGTCTGAAACCAATAACAAAAATGGTGAAAAGAAAGGTATTTAGCAGGCTTACACAGATATCTCTGGTAAAATCACACAAGGCATGGTTAAAGACAAGCATCTTGGTGAACAGGTTTTTCTTATAATTAGGATTATAAACAAGGCACAAAGGAAATGGTGCCCCTTGCTTGGGACCAGTGACGCCCACGGCATGACATAAATGGAAAAACACCCAAAAGTCAACTCAGAGATGACACAACTCTCCATCTTCATTGGGATTAAAGAGCATGAGAATGCTCAAAGACTGCAGGATTTAAATTCAAAATGTACGTTCATCCATGACCGAGGAACAAGAACTCAGAACATGAGGGTTGTGCAGAAGGCCACAAAACACTAACAACTTCTTAGCAGGTCTTACACAGGTGAAGCTAGAAGCTCCGCCCCTAAGCGCTGACAGAACTGATCCACATCAGCATATCACATGAAGGCTGATGCATTTGGGAAATTTCCACTAAACCAGCAGACTTCAGCGCCACAGCACTTTCATCTCAGAATGTTCACTTCTTTGTAATCTGCGTGAACTCTGGACGCTTGCTTTTAAACACAGACTGAGATTAGCAGCTTCTCTGAGACTTACATCGCAGCTATGAAAGCTGCACCACAATAATCTGCTGGAGCACCCACTCGTCCTTTTTGAGACGACACACCAGAACTGACCGTGGTGTCTCAGCTTCAAGGAACTTTACGGCCAATTATCACAGGCGTGTGTGTGCTTCCTCTAAGTGCTTCCTGTAAACTCTGTCAGGAGTTTGGGGCACAGCTGGTCCTGATGACTCCAGCGCTCCTGCTTTTGAAGGCTGAGCTCATATAACTGCAGGCCTCATCGGTTAGAGCGCATCTGAAATTACACCTCCACCTTCTTCCAGAGAGCCCGCAGAGTCCCAGCTCACCTCTGTGCACAATCTGTACATATGCAGACGGAATAAAAACTACAAGGTTACGTTTTCTAGGAATAAACTAAAGAATGCAATCTAACTCATCTATTTAATTCTACTAAATTGCACAGGGAGGTCTCTTTTACCATTTTAACATGATTCACTATCAATAATAGTAATGTTTTGCAGAGCAATCACCAAATTCATCTTTACATTTTAGCTTCTATTGTTTTCTCCTTTTGATCCTGTTGCTTTGCGTAGCTGGAGGCTGCAAAAGCTTTCAAAGCCTGCTCAGCAGTGTACAGCGGATGAACTCGACTAAAAGCTGTGTTGTTTTGGGCCGTCTGACACGGCAACGTCAAATTGGGGGTGAAATGTGGTAATTTGTGGTCATTATTCCCTTAAAAAAGGAAATCTGATGCAGGATATGAGGGGCTTTGGTAATTATAATCTTCTGTCCATGTGGGTAAATGTCAAACCGACAAGACAAAAGCGTCTGAAAGCGTATGTGGACACACGGGTTGTTTAGAGCTAGAGGTTTTATCAGCCCAGACTCATGCTGTGTTAAATACTAGGGATGCACCGATACCTGTTTTTCCAAACTGATACGATACTGATACTTGGATGTAATTACTCGCAGATGCCGATTACCGATACCGATACTTCCACCACACAAAAAAATGCAATGATTTGGAATAAAGATTTTCTTTTCTTCTCTGCTTTCAACAGGAAAAGACTGTGAGGTAGATAAAAAGTAAAATATATGAATGGAAATCATCACAAAATTAAAATATTAGGTGAACACAAATGACAAGTTACAGTGAAGCCATTTTCAAGCAACTGCATTGGTATCCGTTAACTTTTACCATACTGATACTGGTATTGATATTGGTATCTGCACCGATACCGATACCAGTATCGGTGCATCCCTATTAAATACATTTGATTATTGAAGTTGGATGGAGTAAAAGTCCAAACATGAGCTTCATTCCTCTGATTTTTATTTATTTCCAACAACCCAACAGTTACTGAACATGTCAGGATGACATCAGCATGACAAGTTCTGCAAAAACAAGTTTTAGCAGCAATAAAATAAGGAAGCGTGTGAACTTTTAAAAGCACCAGTTTCACTATTACACCATGCTGAACTAATATTGGCATATTTCTTAAACCAGAGCAGATTTATAGCTCTGCAGTTGAGTCATTCTTACTGCTGCAGGTTTTGTGCCACATTTAGCATGTTAATTTGGTCCAGATCAGTTGATAGGTTTAACATACACTTCTGTGAATTGTACTTTTTCTGGATAAATAAGCAAACAAATCAAAGCTTGTGACTGCAAACCTGCTGATTGGTGAGAAGTCTGCTCAAATAAAATGCAACATTCCTCATTGTTTGAGCTAGCTATTTAAGCTTTTTTATCCCGCTACAGGATAGCGTTTGGTTCAAACCTGCAGCGTACACCATGTTGTTGCATCAGATCTAGGTGATTCACACCAAAAACAAACTTCTCATGAGTCCATTTGGACCCATAGTGAGACCTTTCTTTTGTTATAGTTTTAGCCCGTCCTGTTTACAGATGATTGCCACACCAAAGGAAGAAAAAGAACCACAGTTTGATCTGAAGGTGATTTTTCTTATAAAAAGGGCTGAATAGTGGCAGTTATGTAAATCTGGAAACTTACAAGGCATTCATTCCTAATAGAGACCACTGCAAATGTATTAAAATATGAGTCAAGTTCAACTTAAATGACTGAGTCATTACAACCTTTAGGCATCCAATAATAACTGAATCCACCCAAAATGCCCCAAGGTGCAGGCTGCAGAACAAGTTTAAACTCTGGTTCCTCCACGTAAACAAGGCAAAGGTTTCCTAAAGATCTGCTTTACCTGTAAATCTAACCAGTTCATTCTGGGAAGTTGATTACGCAACAAAGTCCTGAAAATCCCAATCATCTAAAACTCCACCAACATGCATCTTCTTTTGTCATTTGAAGTCTCCAATGTGAACAGCACACCAGTATGAGCTGCAGTAGTCGGTCACTTATTTAACCATCTCTTCTACACAAATCACTTACCGCCTGATTTCTGATAGGAGCCGTGTGTTTTTCTCCGCTTTTTTATTCCTGTACCATAATAAGCACTTGCCAAGATGCCCCTTTATTTTCATAATCCGTTTGCAGAGTGAATTTGAATTCTAACGACAAACTGTTTTGATTTCCTCGGGGTTCCTCTATTCTGCAACATTTAAAAAGGTCGAGAGGGAACAGGTGTAGCGTCATGAATGTCCTGTTTTTGACCTAAAGGTCATGATCTGTTGCGTCTGCTCGAGCAGAGACATAAAGTCTCTGACAGTCTAATCTACATGAGATATTGGCCAAGGTCTTTCATGCACTCTGCTCATCTGAACTGCTTCACCTCTGTTACAGCTCAACATGAAGACGGAGAACTCTCTTGATGAATACATAATCAAACGTTTGTTATTACCAATTATAATGTGAGCCCAATGTTCAATCAATCTGTGAAATGACAATGTTATTACTTGATATTATAATCCTGTGATCAGTAGTATTTTACAAGTAATTATAATCTTGGACAGCTGCACTAGACACGTGATGACACAGAGTAATGCTAAAGTCACACGACACATTTCCTTTTGTCTGATCCAATCAGAACCTTCATTTCTGGCGCGAGGCATGGTTTTCTGTGGTGTTTGTATAAACCCTCTTTTGCATGTCAAATTCTGATTCGCCAGTAAACCAAAATATGACAATTATAAAAACGATTCCACGCCACCTTTTCTTTAGTTCAAAGCGTTCTAGAGAAGTCTCGGACAGGCCATCCGGACTTCCTCACCAGCCAAAAGAACCTCGACAGGCCGGATAAAATCTGCTGCAAGTGACACCTGACCACAACGGTTCCTTCAGAATAAAAGCTGAACCTCATGACCCCTTAGGGTCTCGCTGACACCAATGATAACCTGTTGTGACCTGGAAGCATTCCAAGACTAGTTTGGTCGGCACCGCTGCTTTTCTACCGGCTTCGGTTCCAAGGAGGGTCCAAGAGGACCTCGAAATTCTGGATCTAACGGAGGCTTCCCCTGGGGTACGTAGACCGACAGATGGCATCTCATGTGTGTTATTAATCTCCAACTATAGTTTAGAGTGAAACATTCACCCCCACTCAGAACTAAATGCTTCTACGGATCTGCTGGTTCTGAATAACATTCCACACACACACCATCACTCATCTCACGTCTCACTCCACCTTAGTTCCATCAGTCCATCGAGTGTTTAAAGTTAGTCTTGTTTAAATTGTGTAGAAATAAATTTCTTAACTATTTTTAACCTGACTCTCTCTCTTTCCTTGGAGTTAATATGAAGTGTTGCTTAATCCCTGCAATAAAAAGTTCTGATCTTCTGGTTAAAATATTCAAAGATCTATCAGATTGATATTTCATATTTCTATGGAATCTCACATTTTATGGTTCATAAGTAAGATTTAAACTACCCATCGTTACACAGGTAAACTGAAAAGTAAACATCAGCACAAAAATCAGTATAACATATTAAAATTTAAGCTCGCTGTGATAAAAAACAAAACGGTCTTTGCTGATTTCTGAAAAGCTGGTCTCAGTATCCCTGCGATGGACTGGCTCTCTGTCCAGGGTGTACCCCGCTTGATTGCCCATTGACTGCTGGAGACAGGCACCAGCTCCCCCCACGACCCTACGTGGACAAGCGGGTTCAGAAAATGGATGGATGGATGGTCTCAGTATCTAATTTCTCTGCAGAAAGTCTGAATGCTGCAGGCCTGCCGAGCTGAGATCGGTTAATAGGTCTTGGTCAGTATTGATTAAGCGAACGTGCAGAGGAAAGAAAAAAGGGTGTAAAAAATCTCTGCTTTAATGTGGTTTGACACTGAGATAGAAGGGCTGGATGTTTGTTTGGATGAAGGCAGCAGCACACCTGTATTCCACCTGCACATGCACAGTGGATCACATTTCTGACTGTAACTCTGAAAACACAAGAGATTAAGACAGGCAAGCCAGTGTGCAGCAGCATGCAGATTTCTTTTGTTTAAAACAAAAGATATTTTGGTGTTTCTGCAGCAGCAGGGGGGATGTGTGGGGTCCTCACGAGCAGTCAGTGCCGTACCTGCATTACAGAGCTGATAGCACATTCTCAATTTAAAGCAACGGTGTATAGTTTGTAGGTTTGTACCTTTAACACTTTTCTGGTGGCGGACGATTTCTAATACTCGATGTGGCTGCAGCCAATCGGTTAAGTCTGCTAAATATTAACAAGTTTGTAGGGGAACTAGGCAGGATTAATAAAATATAAATAAATATCACCTCCCATGCATCTCGTGTCCACATTAATAAATTCATGATGCATTTATTTTACATTTACACACTAAAGGAAAAACAAGATAAATAATTCATCTGATTTTTTTATGCATTTGCTGCCAAAAAGCACCGTCCATATAAATTCCACTTTTTGTTCTAGTCATAACCTCTCTGAAGCCTCCAACAACAGACTGCACATAATTATTCAGCAACCGCGTACACACACAAAATGAAAATTTAGTCTGGGATCCAATGTCAGCATAACCTGGAGAGAAGGTGTGAATGTTATCTTAATGCGCCGTTTACTCTTCAGAGGATTTCGTCGGATTCCTCAAGTGTGTGTGTGTGTGTGCGTGTGCGTGTGTGTGTGTGTGTGTGTGTGTGTGTGTGTAGGTTAAAGTGACATAAACGTGCGCTTCTGTTCCTTGAGAAAATTCAGAGTGATAAAATGATCTAAGAAATCTGCTCCAGGGACAACCAGATGTCTTCCATGTTTTGGCTCCTGATGTTTTAGGTGTGTTACTTTGGCTCTCGGTCGTGCAGCAGGAATATGATGAAAAACATCCCGACCACCATTAGTTGTTTTTTTCTAGTCCAAAGCGGATTCTGCATTTGCTGCTTATTGGTCAGATCACCGGATAAAATTTGCATTTGGAGTTTAACAGCAGTTTTCTTCTTCGCTGTTAAAAGAATTTTTTTTCTCCATACAATCACAAAAACACAAACCACCCAAAAATTAATGATATTATGTTGTCAGTCACATTCTGCTTTGCAAGCATGATCATATTTTTGTCAAGTCTTCTGCTCCTTCCTTAGGCTAAACTCACATGGGCCTAGTCGCAATCCTCACACTTCCACACTTTCACCAATTAATTACGCGTTTTCGTCCAGGGCTGTGCGAGTGGCTAAGGAGTTCTGATTCTCAAGTGTGGAGCTTGGCTCCGCCCCTTTTACATAATTAGTCTGCACTTCAAAGCCTGCATCGGTGCAGACCTCAACGAAGGGTATTACCCACAATCCATTGCTGTGTGGGAATTTTGATAAGGCGGAGAAATGACTCAACTGCCCATTTTGTAAACTTGTATTTTCAAGTAAAATACTGAATTTTTTATTATTGTGTTTATGATTACGATCAAATGTTGCTGATTAAATCATGCATGACATGTTTGTAGAAAAATATTTTCTGCTGATTACTGTACCTGTGTGTGTATTTTTTAACATGACATGGTTGCAATTTAATCTTGTGTTTTGAAATCATTCAGTTTTTAAAGCATTTCAAGCAGCAAATTGGCACAAAAAGCAACCAGCATTTAGGAAGTCGTGGAGATGCAATGCAGTGGCACGGTCGTTATTTGCACACTTGTTTACGCACTTGAAGCCTACATGCACTTTCACCAAGTGCACTTCACAGAGGACCATAGGCAGCAGTGTGGGTATTGGGACTGTTTGAAAAGGTCACGGCAGGTCAAACCCTACTGAATGAGGGCAAAACACACCAACAGCATGTTTTGCCTTCATTATTATTTTCCGCAACAACACCTGCGACACATTATCCTGTTGAATTATTACACAATTCTGTTTCCAAGTATCACTGTCTCATTAAAATAAAAAAAAAAGTTAAAAATCATTGTCAGGCACAGCGGCTGCCTGCTTGGACATGTACGCTCCTGTAGCTAGCAGCTCTGTTTCTGACTGATGACTAAACAGGAAGTTTTATTGGTTTGAATATATAGATTTGAAGCTAAATGTTAAATATATGGTAAATGGTCTGCTTTTAAAAAGCACCTTCTAGAGTCCTGGAACCCCCCAAGGAGCATTACAGCACAGCAGCCACACACACACTCATGTGCTGATGGTGATTTAGCTGCAGCTACTCCTGGAGAAGAGAACAGTGACATATATTGAGATACTTCTAAAGACACACTTGAAATACTTCTAAAAAATATTTTCTTCATGGGTCAAAGAGCAAATTTTATCTCATAACTGAAGTTTTAATCACCTCACTCTGCCTCCTGCTCATTTAAATCTGTTTGCAGTCTCCTTAAAACGTGATCTGTCTCTAAAGTCAGTAGTCAGTCACAATAAATCCAATTTTTTTACAACAAACAGACGTTTTAATGCAGTTTTCATCAGTCCCTGTGTGAGCTGCATTGGTGAAGTCACTGATGAATGGCATTTTGGTGATAAAGAAAAGGCAAACGTCTTATTTTTAAATGATAAGGTAGTGATAATCAGAGCGGACTGCCAAGTGGAAACCCTCCTGAAAGACTCACCGGTGCAGAACTGATCGGGTTTGGTCAATAATTAGCAAAACCATTGTCCATAATGTTAATTAAATCATTTGTCTCAACAGACAATAAGCTAAATTAGCTGCTTTTGGGCGAGCCACTGAACAAATGAGGAGATTTACTAAAACAAGACGCGGATTTTGCTGCAGATTCTTGTAAAAAGCTATTAAAACGCTGAATAGTGACGCTTTAATTCATCCACACGTCGTGCATCCTGACACAAAGCGGCTCTGGAGCGGTCCGGACTCCGAGCACCGAATGTAGAACTGTGGCAGGGGAGAGGCGAACAAAGCCTCACCTTAAATGCTGAGCGGGTCCCGGCTGGATGCTGCTGCTGACGGCCGCTTCATAGCGCTGATGCTCGGACACGCGGCTCGGTTCGACCCGGTCCTCCACGGAGCGGATATCCCACACAACTGAGAGCCGAGAGCCCGTGCAGCTTGTTACATTGTTGCTGCTGGCCCTTCTCCTTTGCCTCACATGCGCGTCCAAATTCTAGGGGGCGGAGTCTAGAGAGAGAGAGAGAGAGAGAGAGAGAGAGAGAGAGAGAGAGAGAGAGAGAGAGAGAGAGAGAGAGAGAGAGAGAGAGAGAGAGAGAGAGAGAGAGAGAGAGAGAGAAAGTTGGCAGGATTCAAATGAAGAGAGGAGAGGATTTTTTTATGACATCCTCCTTGAGAATCTCACCTATGATTGAACATGATGGATAATTAACTCTCTGCTAATTACTTTCTCTCCATTTTCCATCTGTCCATTCTAAATTTTCTATCTGTCAAGTCTAAATTAAACTGGAATGGTTTCTTTCCACAATCAGACGAGCAACAATGGCGTTCACATCTTGTGCATGTAGGATAAGATTTGTAATGCGCACAGATTTTGAAACATTTTCTCATCCACAGCTACAGGTTAATGTCAGCAGAAGCTCAGATTACTCTGAATGCTGTTCAGAAAGAGTCCAGGCCTGTGTGTTCCTGTACCATTTTCCTGATTTTATATCTAAATGACCTGTTTTTGTTTAGCACCTTCTTAGGGTTCTACAACCCCCCAAGGCACTTCACAGCACAATCAGTTTTCACCCATTCACACACTCACACGCTGGTGGTGGTGAGCGACAGTGCAGCCACAGCTACCCTGGGGCACCACCTGTCCCGCCAGCAGGCAAAGGGGGTTAAGTGCCTTGCCCAAGGACACACTAGCAGCATTCTCTAGCAGGAGCCAGGATCTTGCCTGCAACCCTCCGATTACCAGGCAACCTGGTGTACCCCCTCAGCCACTGATGCCCATACAGGCTATTTGTATAAATCAACTTAAATTGAAGATACTAGCTCATCAATCAATCAATCAAATTTTATTTCTAAAGCGCTTTTCAAACAAAGTGTGATTCAAAGTGCTTTACAAAATGACCCCAGATTCCCATAACAGGTTAAAAACATTTACAAACATATGCAAGCACACGCACACACAGACTCACACACACACAAACAAGTAAAAATTATATTAGGCTGAGTCCAGATGTGCCAAGTATGGTAACGCAAGGAAACGCCATCAGAGGAGCTGTCTGCCCCGGCAGCATCAGGTCTTCCACACTAAGTCAGGGCGCTCAGTGGAGGGGGAGCATAGACCCCCACCTATAGAGCGTCCAGGAAGCTACAGTCGACCACCGCTCCCGGGGCAGAGGGCCCCCACAGAGGAAACACTGGATTAAAATGAGTAAAAATGTAATAAAAGAGCTAATATAAATGACAAAAATTAGAAAATAAGTAATAAATAAAATGATATAGACAGTAAAATAATAATTTAATAATAAAACTGTGCTAAAATATAATCATATAAAACATGCAAAGCAAGTAATAAAATATAATCATGTAAAACGAGAAATAAAACTATAGAAAATATTTAGATAAAAGCTAACCTAAAAAGATGGGTCTTGAGTCTTGACTTAATAACATGAACGTTCTCTGCGGCCCTGAGGTCCTCTGGCAGCTCGTTCCAGAGGCGAGGGCCATAACACTGGAACGACGCCTCGCCGTGAGTTTGTGTCCTGACTTTAGGGATGACCAGGAGACGCCTGCCAGAGGAGCGCAGAGGCCGCGAGGGTTCATATTGTAAAAGCAGTTCTGATAGATAAGAAGGCCCAAGACCGTTAAGACACTTAAAAACCATTAGAAGAACCTTAAAATTGATCCTGAAACATACAGGGAGCCAATGCAATGATTCTAAAACCGGTGTCATGTGCTCCCGCCTCCTGGTTTTCATCAGGACACGTGCTGCCGAATTTTGTAGAAGTTGTAAGCCTGAGATGCTCTTTTTGGGAAGACCAGAAAGCAGGGAATTGCAGTAGTCTATTCTACTGGTGATAAAAGCATGCATCAGCATCTCCGTATTGGCCCGAGAGATAATGGGGCGGACTCTGGCGATGTTCTTTAGATGATAAAAAACAATTTTTGTGATATTTTTAATGTGTGGAATAAAAGTCAGCTCAGAGTCAAAAATCACACCCAGGTTCTTCACTCATAGTCTTAATTTACTTCATTTACTACTCAAAGTCAAAGCTATAAGGTTAAGTGAGTTTTTCCGGATGTCCCTCCCCTGGAAAGAAAGAACCACGCTGGACTATGGTCCCCCAGAGCTTTAGCCAGCCATGGATGGATCCAGCACCACATCAATTTAAAGATAAAAACATTTTTACTGGAATAGCAGGATCCAGATCAGCTGCAAATTGCTCACAGACTTCTATTATACCTACGGATCAAACTCATTAAATGTGTCCAGGTGAACTTCACACAATGTACTCTGCAAATATTACTGTGTGGTTTTCGGGATGATCGGAAGACAACAGTGTTATAAATCATCAGTCTACACACACGAGTCACTTTACACCTGATCTGAGTCATTGAAATCCTGTGAGCTCACCATCAGGGCCGGTTCTAGGTGGTGTCCCAGATAGGCCAGTGTAACTGACAGTGAATTTATTTCACGTTTACACTTGTATATATTTTTATTGATTCTTTTGTTGTTTTCTTTGAATTGATGCTGTGAGTCGGAGCTCTAAGTGAAGCGGAACTAATGTTCAGACAAACCTTTTTTAGAGCGACACACAAAAGTACACATGCAATCGCAGTTGTGCTGCATGTTGGCGCCGTTCAAACAAGATGTACTCTATGTTGTTGGGCAACAGTGGCACAGGAGTTAAGTGCTCGCCCCATAATCGGATGGTTGCAGGTTCGAGCCCCGCTCAGTCTGTTGCTGTCGTTGTGTCCTTGGGCAAGACACTTAACCCGCCTTGCATGCTGGTGGTGGTCGGAGGGACCGGTGGCGCCAGTGCTCGGCAGCCTCGCCTCTGTCAGTGTGCCCCAGGGCAGCTGTGGCTACTTCGTAGCTCATCACCATCAGTGTATGAATGTGTGTGTGTGAATGGGTGAATGACTGATTTTGTTGTAAAGTGCCTTGGGGGGTTCCAGGACTCTAGAAGGCACTATATCAAATACAGGTCATTTATTGTAGTGAATTCCATGTGTTCTGATTTCAAGCTGATGAAAATGTGATGCCAGTGTCGGTACGAAGATAAACATCATTTTCTCCCGTTTGTTACAGCAGGTGACGAGGTGCATTCATTTTTGGCTCTGTAAATTTGAGTTTTTATGGATAATATGGTTTAAGGTACATTTGATGCTAGTGTAAAGCATGTTTATGGTTTGTGTTAACCGAACAAGTAGATTGAGTCAAAGTGATAAATATTTTCAGTTTTGATGCTGTCTTTGTATCTTATTTATAATTTTGCATGTTTTATTTCTTTTAAGTTCTCACGATGGCAACACTGAGTTCCTCTGGTGGAAGCTTGGAATAAACCATCAGTTAAAGCCCTAAGAACTCGTACTCGGAACAGCCAGTGCCACCCTAAGAACACAATTCTTTTGATAATTTAGCCTGATGCAAGATGTGAAACCAAAGCATGTGAATGGATCTGTTTGAAATTCTAAAATGACACTGAGACAATTTAGCCCACCATTACACCCCCACCACTATGCTTTCATGCTGACACCAAATTCTGACCTCTGAAGGTTGCAGCTGAAAATCAACATGCAGCTCAGGTCCAGTTCTGGTGATCCTGTGTGAATTGTAGCACCAGTCTCATGTTCTTGCCAACAGCCATGACACAATAATGCTAAATAAATAATAAATCCCTCTTAAATGATCATTTTTCCTCATTTTGATGTTCAACAGGTTGTCTTCACATCCAGATGTCTAAATGCTGAGTAGCTGTGATGTGGTTGGCTGATTAGATATTTATGTTAACAACAGTGTATATGTTAATGAACAGAGATACCGCTTATGCTAAACGAATGGTTTGAATGCATTTCTCAGGCTGATAAAAGAAAACATATTGTTTTTGACAAATACATTGACATCTTTAAAAACGGATGTTTACTCAGACATTAAAGGATGATTGTCCTACATTTCCTCATTTTTAATGTTGATTATCAAAACTACTGGCAAAACCTTTTGTTTGCTGCACAGAGCTGCTCTGTTCTCTGGGTGCAGTTTCAGTCTCCTTTTTAAAGCATGACTTTATCAGATTTGAGTTTTTTAAACATTGCATTAAAGGGGCATTATGGAAGTTTGACAGCCAAAACATGTATAGAAATAATAAATGTCTTCTTCATACATTCTCCTGCAATGCCCTGGTCCTGTAGAATGAGCCCTGGCATTTTTACTGTGATTGCCTATTTTTCTGTAAAATCACAGAAAAAGAGAGCTGCTCGGGTCGAGCAGGCTGCTTCATGCGCGTTCACGCTCAGGCATAGCCCGTAGCATTTGCTATCAGTAGCTTTAGCAGCAGAGAGAGAGGTAGTGCCAACTCAGCGACTTTGTCGCTGTTACTAACGCCTAGTGATGAACCTAGCTACATTTCTGAGGACCCTTAGCTACTTTCTTCTAGATATTTCCTGCAAATTAGCAACAAAATAGCCATTTTCGCTCCGAACCGTTCTTTGAACGTTGTTTCAGGTGTCATCGAGGATATAAAAGCTACAGTTATGAAAGATATAACTGGAGCTTTAGCTCATCTAAGATGATGGACTCCCATGCGGAAAATCCGGGTTTGAATCGAGATGTGAACAAAATTTATTTAGAGTTTCTTTTTTACATTAATGGTATACTTTTTTACAGTAAGATGCCCAAATTTTTATTTGAGACTTGCTGAACGGCATTGAATCCACAGATAAAAAGATGCGGGTTCAACTTTCACTTTGGAACAATTTTTCAAGCAAGGGAAGGGAATGGTCTGAGCATGCAGGAGGACTGACCCATCTTAAACCTTTGTCGGCTGTGCTGAAGAGAAAGGTACAGAACCAAATTTTTTAATTACTTAGCTGCGCGTTCTCCTGTCCTCTGTCCTCCGGGCCACACACACACACACACACACACACACACACACACACACACACACACACACACACACACACGGAGCTGACTGTCTCAGCTGTTATTTTCGTTAAGGAGTGTGCACGTACAGTATGCGCGCCTCGTGCACGAGCCTACTATTGAAGCTGCCGTTACGCTTTTTGCCTGAGGGGGCAATCGCGAGCATAAAAATTCAAAACTCCATAAGGTCCCTTTAAGGAGAAAAGGTGTGATGTGTGAGAGCACGTGAAAGAGAGCAGCTCTGTCACATCAATAGAAACAGCCTGAAATCTGCTTTATCAGCAGTCTGAAGTCTAAGATGTACATAAAAAACAAAAGTTGTTATTTGAAGTTTTCCCCTCAGATTAGGCTGGAAGAAGAGAGACAAATCTTGTAGACTTTACAGCTAACTGATTCAAATCTGGTCAGATTGGCTGCAAAAATTACAAAATTCAGTTCAATATTAAAATAAAGGATGTTAAGGTTTAGATATTTTGGAGAGAAAAACTCACACTTGTTTTCAAAGTTAATTTTATCCATTTATTTTAATTTTCAATTGGTTTTCACATCCGGTGGAAGGTAGACTTGGGACTTGAACTACCTTTAATTTGGCCAAGGTGGGTCTAAACATGACCAGGAAATTGTGTAAACGCAGGCTTGAGCCTGAACAGATGCAGGTTGTGCGCTTGTGTGTTGCTCTTTTTAATTGCCTCATCAGTAAATGTCAAATGTTCAAATGGCTCCAAAATCTAGATTTATTTATTCATTTGCGCTCCATCAGACGCAGGCGCTCCGGCTGCATGCTGCAATTACTGCTGTACGGCGAACTGTGCCAATGAATAATAAATCATAGCACAAAGGGATCTAACGGGCTGTCGGTGAACCGTGAGACCAGCTGTAGAGTGAACTTGCAGGAGACGGTGTTTACTGTGGGAGCATTCTCCGCATCCACTACAGGAATGCTCACATGACCTTTTAAGGATGGAGGAGGATATATAACAAAGAAAGAGATAAATAAACATTAACAACCACATGCATGCACACACAAAGATAGAGAAACACATCCATATGGATCGGGGAGTTAGAACTTGAAATAACCACAGGTGTTGACTCCATTGCATGCTTTCTGTTTTCTTTAAAGTGAGGTTCAATAACGGGAGCGTTTGGAGGCAGATGACTCACATGAACTCACTTGTGCTCTAAGAGGCTGCAACCGAAAACTAAAGAGTGTGAGGGGGCTACGGGAAGTGTGCTTCTGGCCTAGAGCATTATGTTAAGGCCTGTGCGCTGAAATGTCGGCTACAGTCATCCCAATCACCCCCCAAGCCGGTCAGAAGCTCTTTGTTGAAGGCCTGACTCAGGTGCTTATCATCCTCCTCCAGGTGCATGTCAGTCAGCTACACTTCATTATGCTGCAGCCTTTGTAGTGTGGGATCCCAAAAGTAGGAGAGAGTATGTGCATCATGACTTAAAGGGACACTTTAGGCATTTTCAAGTGTTTTGTTGTGTAAAAGTCATGAATATTTACCATCATTCCTGCTGTTGATGGCTTACTGAGTGACCTCAGTTTGGAGCAGTTGGGCTCACACCCATAGCGTGATGTCATCAAGGAGAGGAGGAGGAGATTTTGAAATTTGAACAGCTATAGCTCCTGTCCCTGATATCACACACACACACGCACACACACACACACACACACACACACACACACACACACACACACACACACACACACACACACACACACACACACACACACATGTTCTGGAAGGAGATGAACGCAATGCCCCTCCCACCACATGTACACAAATAGCCATGTAGTGCCAATGTTGGACCGCTGTAACATGTTTTCGATATGTTCCTGCTCAGACACACCTGAGTCTAACTACTGAATTATGTTCTCAGCCTTTATCAGGTTCTGCAGGTGCTACTAGTCACTCGTTTTAATTAAATCTCCGGTGTTCAAGCAGGAGAACATCAAAATCTAGTAGGAACTCATTGTGATTGAAGTTTACCCCTGCTAACGCTATAGCAGGCTAAAACGATATTCTGGTGTAGCATGAGGTGGAAGGCTGCGCTAATCACTTAACTCCAATACACAATGGATACCCCCCTTTTCCAGTTAGCTTCAAGTTTGCAAACAAACATTAATTCAATGCAGGTTGAGTTAGCATTCAAGCTAGGTTGGTGTGCTAAGTTGACTGAGGCCTCTGCGTCACCCCATAGTGCATGCTGGGGACTAGTGATGTGACGTTCACGAACAAATCAAATCTTTTGAACGGGTTTTCAAAGTGAATGATGACAGCCGACTCCCTGTAGAGAGCCAATCATCTTGTCTTCTGGTAACAGACCTCCCCTCCCTTGGCTTCGCTTCTTTCAAAGGAGCCAGTATTTTGAACGGCTCTTTGAGGTAAACGACCGACTAATGAACGGCTCCCATGAAAGAGCCATAAATCCCATCACTACTGGTGACTGGGGCACATTCATATTGACTGATAGCTCCCTCTTGTGGATACACTCTCTACTGAAAAACGTTCTAGGTTCACGTACATTATTTGTTAGCGGCTCTGCCCTCTCGGTCTGCCTGGCAACACCTCCTTGTGGCACATTTTTCTAACAGGAAATGGGAGTGGAGTTAGACTCTGGTAGGGGGTGACTTGTTCTTTAAAGGCTGATGAGCAAACAGATAATCCAAACACCTCCTAGACCTAAGGCGATACACACTTCAAAATAGCCAATGAGGAAAATTTAAATAACGTGTTTAGTTTCTGTGCATGAAACGTGTCTTTTAATGTTTTTGTGATTCAACAACCTCTAGTTGCTCAAAAGTTGAAGGGGTTGTTAACTACTACATAATTCCTTACAAACCATGTGTTCACAAACTCTCAGATAATAAAGAAATACACCATCCATTTTAAGATCACAGCTTAAACATTTATTTTGGTGCAAACATGATGTATCCTGATAAATATCAGCTTTCTGCAGGCTATGATGCTAAAAGCTGCTGGATCACCAGACATCCCTTTAGCTGCTTCATTGTATGCTGCTGGCTTCTGTTCTGTGCCTTCAAAGCTAATCTTATCACCGTCGCCTGCACAATCATCACTGAGACTCGTAACTGTGATCGATATGAATCATGACTGCAGTCAAAATGTTCCACCGCCGTTGGACTCACACATGAACATCTGGTCGTCTCTCTCTCTCTCTCTTGTCTCGCTCTCACATACCTGCTTTGTTGTTCCTTTCACTTAATTGTGGCCGTTAGAAACCTGTGAGACAGTGACCGTTTCTATGGTGATGCACTGACGTGCTCTGGTGTTTCAAACCTTTGGTGTCCTGGTCATTTTATGGCGTTAGAAAGAGAAGTGCATCAGCGTTTTGAGAGGCTGAAATTGGCTCTTTCAGGCCAGCAAAATTCAGATTTTGGACGAAATATGAACTGATATACTGATTGACGGTAGAAACCCAGGAGCATTTCATTAAGTCTGCACACACACCACTCAGCTGATTAGCTTAAATAAAAGGACACCGATGCTAGACTGTGAATTAAGATGATCATATCGCAGACTTCTTAATGCATCAGGTAGCTCTTTGCTGCCGTGTCTGGTTGTCAATTTCTTGTGGTTTTACAAGAGAAATCACCCATTTTCCTTCACAAGCTTCAAATGTGCAAAAGCCTGTATGTGAATTTGCAGAAACCAGGACATGCTGCAAATGTTGAGTGCAATCATTGTAACCTGGGACACAAAAGGTGACACTTAGGCTGTGGTGTAATTTAAGAAGAAGATATTACCTGGTCCAGATTTTTTGCCAGTGAGTCTCATTATTTATTTATTTATTTATTTATTTATTTATTTATTTATTTATTTATTTATTTATTTATGAGAAATTGTCAGTATTTGATACATTTAGAAGTCATTCAATGCAGGTTGACCTTCATGTTGCACTACAGCTCATACATGTCATTTAAAGTGAGGTAATATTTAGATGAATAGTACGTGTGGACCCAAATTCCTAAATGACCTTCATAAAAGTTTATTTTAGCGACTCACACTGTGGCCCTTCTTTGTTTATTTCTTTAGCTTGTTTCTATAGCTACCAAGATGGTGACCTCTAAAAGCAATGAGCCACGATGGCATTCAGGTGCCCTTGTGTGTGTGTGTGTGTTTTTTAGTTAGAAACATTTTTTCAATCTGCAATATGCTACATAACATAGAAAATAAATCTGTCTAAGTCACTTCTTCTGAATGTGCCCAAATAAAATTGTATGATTAATTTAGATTTATTTTTTACATGAAAAAGAAGCACGTTTTTTTTATGGGAGATAAACTTTCTATCTTTCTTGACAGAGAAACTTTCAGTAATAATTAAACTTTTCCATGATGTTAATAAGCAACCAAATGATCCGTAAAAGAACAATACGACTGGTGTGATCCTCGAAACAAAGTTGAGAACTTAACTGATTTTTAAACGGTTGTTCTACAAACGCACAGGACATTGAGATATTTTAAAAATTAACAAAAGATAAGATAATAAAGAAATGCATGTGGAGTTGAATGTCACCTTAAAAGTTAATTGTCTATACATTTTTTTATGATTATTTCATATTTCAGTGACTTTTCTTTCTTTCTTTTACTAAAGAACAAAGATCATTCTTAAAATCTCGGTCAGCGGTGGATCAATGGATTTTACAAGGCGTTTGCTCTTGGACCTGCACCATCATCCACCAGTGTCCAAACACTCTTTACCCAAAGTCTACTGCCTAAAAACATTTATACTATTTCAGTGTGTGTGTGTGTGTGTGTGTGTGTGTGTGTGTGTGTGTGTGTGTGTGTGTGTGCGCGCGCGCGCGTGTGTGTGTGTGTGTGTGTGTGTGTGTGCTTTAGCTGGTGGGTATTTCTGCATATTACACAAGTAAAATAGAGGAATTATTAATCCAACAAAAACATAAGACTTCTGCAGAGATCTTGTAAATTAATAATGTTTTTACCACACAGGAAGGAATGTAAGTAATGTGATGTTTTGAATTATGAATGTGCTTCTCAGAAACTCTGGCACCATTAATACAATCCCTCACCTGTCTCTCCTTCTGGTAAGAGATTCGTAGGGAAAACAGCTCTGGGAGCACCGACAAGTCTTCCTTGAATGAATGACTCATAACAGAAACTCAAAACCTGAGGGACTTTTCACCTCCTTTTGTTTTATCTAGATTTAAGATAACTAAATATGAGAATGGTAATTAATATTCATAATAAAGCTGCTCAAACCACACTGAACATCCTAAATGTGCTCAGACAATGTCAAAATAAAACATGTGAGGCTTTAATTATAATCACAAAATGTCATTGTAAAAATAGAGTCTAAATCCAAAGAGAGCATGAATGATTTATTTTGGATTAATGAGTGAATTTTAAAACACACAGTGATTTTACTCATTTGTGACACGTTTGAGCTCCTCTTTAACACTTAATGTCAAGAGGAGCTCTGAGATCTCTGAGCTATGAAACAGAAATGCTCAGGACAAGCCGGGAATATCACGCAGCAACGTAAGGCCACGGATAGTTTTTGGTTAACCCTCTGGAGGCAGGCATTGCAGATTGCAACGTTAAAACCTGCCTACCTGGTAACTCCACATACGTATTTCATGAGCATTTTTTAACTCAAAATACCCCTGAAGGACTTAGTTGTTCGTCATTTTATCAAAACTTATTTTGAGCCTGAGAGGGTTAAGTTTTAGGAAAACAAAGAAATGTAGCGTTTTGGGATTTGGGAAGCCTTAGTAGAGCAAATCTGCCCCAGGGTACACAGTCAAAAAGAGGGGTACGTAAAGGGTACATTGTTGTGCCCCAAGAGACAAAAATGACATTATTCATTCTGAGGACTAATATTGGACCTCAGGGTATCTATCTGTTCCTTTTTCATTGTCTGAAAGCTACATATAAGTTCCTTAGTATTAAAAATATACATTTGTACCAATTTTTTCAAAAGCTACAATTTCTAGTTATTATCTGATATTTTTATAATCTTTAAATAAACACACACACACACACACACACACACACACACACACACACACACACACACACACACACACACACACACACACACACACACACACACACACAGATGTATATGTACATATATGAATTTATGTGAAGGCTCACAGTGGTGTAGTTGTTGGTGCAGTGGCCTTGCAAGTAGGATGTCCTAGGTTCATATCCTGGTTAACAGTCTCTCTAAATGTACTTCTGTGGTCCTTTTTTGTACTTTAAATTAACTCATGCACTGCCATCCATTTCCTGATCAGGAAAGCCCTTCACTGCCAGCATTTTTCACCGTTTTCACTGTTTCTTTAAGAGTCAGAACGTTGTGCTCTCTGATGCTGTCAACGTCAAAACTACCAAAACAAAGAGTAGACTCACCTCTTACATCAGGAAGAATCCGCGTGTTTCAGACGTTATCCGTTCTTTCGTAATCCGTTGACGAATTGTGATCGGCAGAAGCTTTTCCGGTTCGCGCCTCACCTTTTTTATAGCAGTGGCTCAAAACGATCTCCTAACACATGGATTTTCTGCTTCCTGATCACGTGACGTGTGATGTATGCAGATGAAGATCAGCTTTAGAGCTGGGATGTTTGTTGTCACGGTGCAGGGGCTCGTTCCAACGCCCATACAGTAAAAAAAAATGCAGTGAACGGTTGGATTTAAAATGACGACTTTTGTTGTCAATGGCAGTTAATTAGTTAAGGGTACAAATTAGCTCCCTAAGGTACAGGTTTGGCATGTAAAAAGGTACAAACTACAAGAGTACAAACTTGTACCCACAGTTGATGGTACGAAATGGTGCCTTTGAGGGTACCACCCCAGTGACAAGACATTGAACCCCTGAAGGTACAATTCTGTAATTTAATTTCTGAGTGTGTATGCGTCAGTGTGGTGGAGCCCTTTCATGCTCATCATGTCTCTGACGAACAGCTGTGAAAACATGAAGGAAAAACAGACACATCTTAGCGGAAGAGAAAGCTGCTAAAAGCACAACTTTGTTTCAACCTTGAGTTCTCATAAACTGCTTTCTCCACATAAAAAACACAAGAAATAAATAATGAACAAGAATGAGAGATTTCTTAGGTCTCTTGGATTTTTATCACTCGCTGATGATGCTGTAACACAAAATATCAATATTACTGTGCATTCGATTTATGAATGTAGCTCCATTTATTACACATCAAAATGTTTTATGACCAAATAAAAGTGAACAAGTCAGATGTAATTATCCTCAGATTTGTTTGACTGATAAATATTATGAACCCAATGAGATAAACACCCTAAAAAGTTCAGAGAAATAATGAAATAGTGAAGGACAAACTTGATCAAATGCTTAAAAACAGCCACTTTCTTTAAATCAACTTGTTATTTTTCAAATATTTATTTCTATTACTAAATGAATCAAAGGCCAAGTATCATCCCGAAATTTCTGATGAAATCATCTTATGTTGAAAAACGATGACAATTTGGTCAAATCACATCAACTTAAGCTCAGTATCTGTAAAACCGACTGACTTATTGTCAGTTGTCTCTTGTTTTTGTGATGCTTTGACTTTCTAGTTCCTGATTTGTTCAGAGCGTTTTTTTAGTTCTGCCTATTATTTTATACTTTGGTTGTCTGATGTTATCTAGCTCTTCGTGTTTCCTATCCTTGTTCCACACAGTCCTTGTAACTCTGCTCACTGATCATTTATGTAATCTACTTGCCTGACCATCTGTCCCTTTGTTTCTCCCTCTCACATGAAGTTATACCTGCTCTCTGGGTCCTCTCCACAGCCAAACACAACAGTTTGTTGTTTTTCGTGTCTAAAATGACTGGCTGTGAATTAGATTTAATCCAAATCTTAATAATTTGTAGATGCTGGTGTTATGAAAACCTTAGAGTTTCACTAAAATCCTTTCAGTGGTGCAGGAGACATTTCCCTAACAGACCAAACAGATTAATACAAACAATTAATACTCGTTTGTTTCCAACAGATCAACAGCTGTGGATGATTTTGACTGGTTACTTTCACAGACCTTCCTTAAAACGTTTCAACTGATTTGTGTAAAAACACTATATGTGAACGTAAGCATTACCTCCCACCCTTTGCTTTCTGGCTGCTGAAGCTGATAGTAGTATGAAATTTCACTTTGCTCATTAAAGGCCAAAGATCTTGACAAATAGTCTTTAAAAATTGCTTTATTTACCTTTTAAGCACTTTTTGATCTCCAAACCCCTTTTTCAGTATGCCGTGTGGATGTGCGTGTGTAGCCTAGCATACACCCTGGAATGTATTTTTTATTGCAGCCAATCCAGAGTGTTTGAGTTTAACTAGTTGCTGTCACTAGCTGCCACTATATTAATCTGCACTGTTGTTTTCCCTGCTGACCCCAGGAGGTTACCCTGAGATCTCCTCACACATACCTGCCACTTCAGAGGAGGCAGCCCTACTCCCATGGGCTCAGACTGCCTCTCTCTCTCTCTCTCTCTCTCTCTCTCTCTCTCTCTCTCTCTCTCTCTCTCTCTCTCTCTCTCTCTCTCTCTCTCTCTCTCTCTCTCTCTCTCTCTCTCTCTCTCTCTCTCTCTCTCTCTCTCTCTCTCTCTCTCTCTCTCTCTCTCTCTCTCCTGGGCTATAGTGATGTTTATTACCTCCTCACACTTGTAGAAACAGCAATTAGGATTCTTTTTGCATGTCTTGTTTTTGCGAGATCACACTCATCACTCCTCTGATGAGTTTTATATTCCGCCGATTCCTCAGAAACCTAGTGTCCGTTTGTCTTTTTACAGTTTTAATGTTTATTTCTAAGAAAAACTTCCATCCCATGATTGAAAAGATGGATCGCATCAGATTAACCAGGTCCATCACCTTTTAACCACAAGACTCTGGTTCTGTGGAGACTGGCTGGTTGAGCTAAACTGATTTCAAAAATTTTAGTTTAGTCTGACTTGTTTTAATCGAATGGATTAAACTCTGATATTACTTCAACAGAATAAAACTTTCAATTACAACAATGGAGAGGACTGGGACATCGTATGTCCCGATCAATCCCCCCCCCCCCCCCCCCCCCCCATCAGAATTTACCCTGGACTTCCTACAATGGAAACATGCCTAATTACATCCTTTTTCTATATATAAGTACCTAAATAAATATATTAATAAATTTTAGTACTAACATAAAAGCTCAAGTCTTAATAGTGCAAATTTGATGCCAAAACTGTTTCAAATGAACCATGGCCAACTTTTATATTTTGCTCAGTTGCAGGAATGTCCTATCCACCAAACTGATAAAGTGCTGTGATTGGCCCACCCAACTGAAAAAGCGCTGTGATTGGCCCACCCAACTGATAGAGCGCTGTAATTGGGCATGACACCAGACTGGTCGAAAATTCTGAGGCTCCAATTTTGCTGTCTACACGGCAACCATTTTCATGTTTTTCTATGTTAATCAACTTAAATTGAAGCTAGCGACCCAGTCTTTACTCACTCTATTTTACTACACAAAGTAGTAACTGCTGTAAGATTGAGTGAGTTTTTCTGGATGTTCCTAACCCAGAAAGAAAGAAGCGGGCAGACCGAGGGTCCAACACAGCCAGTGACAAACCAGACTCTGCTGATCCATAACAAACAGAAGATTTAAAAGAATCTAAAACTCAACAGGCTTTTAAATGTAAACATTTTATATTTAGGGCCAATCAAACATCTTTTGTAATTTTTTTGAGTGTAAGTAAATTTCCAGCTATTAGTCAACTTTTTTGAGCTTTTTCAGCTTGCCGTAACAGTGGCTGCATTCTTCTTTTTCCAGTCTTTATTTGCTCCACATCCCCCACTTTGCTACATGGCTCCGGCAGTGATCTGTTCGTTATCTGACTGATGTAAGCTGGATGTAATACCTCTAATGATTGGATGTTGGTGATAAGATAAATCTTCTTGAGCTCTTTGAAAACCTTGTGTCAACCTTTTTGAAGCCCGATCATTTCCAGAGGAATGGTGGAGGAATGGTTGGGTCTGTCGGTTTCAGAAGAAAAACTGGAGCAGGCACACACAAACACACATGCACACGCGCACACACACACAAACACACACACACACACACACACACACAGATTTTATCCTGTGTATTTCAGGTACTTGAGGCAGACAAAGTGTCACATTTCCTCTCCCTTCATTTTCATTCTAACAAGCAAGGATGGGGATAAGGTTGGTTGTTGCATCTAAAGCAACACATCCCTAGGCTGGTCCTTCATTATTACCCCACCCGCATTGTGCCAGTTTGGAACTAGGTTGTTTCCATGACAACTGAGTGTTTGATGGACAGTTCCGTGTATTATGCCGAGTCTGCTGCTTCAGCTTCTACCATCTGCTGTGTTTTGAACTGGATGCTGAATGAATTTGGCACGTTTTGAATATCTGCACATAAACCTGTGATGCGTTCACTACCAAATGATGTGTTGAAATTAACCTGCGTACTTTCAACCAACACTAAAAAATGTCTTTACCCACTTCATTGTTTATTATCAGTAGTTCAGTGCTGCTGACAGAAAGGCACAGAAATCTCACATCAGAAAATCAACCATATGTAATAAAAAAAAACTTGTCATTAAGTTAATAAGTTATCAAAAATAAATAATCAGTTATTCAATCAAAACTTTTTTGTTTTAAATTTGATGTTATTTTGTAGAATTTAAATAGTCTTTCTTTTTTTATGCAATCAAATTGATGTTTAAAAATAAAACCTAAAAAATAGGTAGTTTTACTTTGGGGCTCATTTAAAATTGACTATCTTGATAAAATGAAAAAAATATTGTTGCAGAGGAAGAAGATATATAAGCACAAACTCAGACATTCACAGGATAAGAGCATGTAAGAAGCGGAGGGGGATTGGGAATGAGGGTCAGGGGACGGGGAGAACATTGAAACCACAGAGAGGGGATATGTCCGTGAAGTATTCCTTCAGTAGTAAGATGTAAGACCGTGAACTTTCTCCTAGTTTAGTCACAGTGTCCAGCATCTAAGATGAGATATGACCTCCTTGCAAGCTGATCAAAGAAGCTAACAGGCCCATGTCAAGAACAGGGTAGGGAGGGGCAGAGCATCTGCATTAAAGCCTTCAAGACCAACATAGTGGAGCCAGATTAGGATTACAAAAATTAGTTTTGGTACAGGCTAAACCTTGTTCTGTCTTGTGTCCTTCCATGGTCTGCATGCATTAAAAAATGTTCGCGGATTATTCTCTGTTCTGTATACATCGGTCACAGAAGTTCACAGAAAATGACGTACTGTACGTGACCTTTATTTATTTAAGTTTCTGGATGTTTTAACTTGTCCACTATAATGGCAGCTAATTGCAGCGTAATACATTTCGCAGCCGATTTGTGACACTTTGACTTGCAGTGGAAAGAAGGGGTGAGAGTTCAAAGCACAACCTATCCTTTCGTTGAGGTCAGGTAGCTTGCCAATTTCTACTTACAACTTCTGAAAATTCCAATACATCAGGAACCTACCTCCTCCAATTAGCAGAAACCCAGTTATCATAAATTCAATGATATAAATATCTGCTGTGGTCTAGTGGTCTTCTATTGGTCAACGGTTACAGTTATTTTACTGCCTATGTGTACATACATGTACTTTTTTTTTCTTCAAATTATTCTCTTGTGTGTTTGTGCTAACAAGTGCATTTCCCCACTGTGGGATCAATTAAGTATATTCTATTCTTCTCTATTCTCTTCTATTCTATTCTCTTCTATTCTATTCTATTCTATTTTGTTTTATTCTGTTTTATTCTATTCTATTCGTGACTGACACGTGATCTCCCACTCGCCCCAGGAATCCATCACATATCCAACATCACGTCAGGGCAGGAAGGCGCTCTCTTTGCCGTTTTTAATGTAGATAAAATTTGATCAATTGCATTTATTGACCAGCTAACCAGATCCATGGTTAAAAATCCAGAGGAGGATGCAGAGAGGCACTCCACACACACTGGCAGAACAAGTAGCAGCAGAAAAGGGAAGAGAGAAAGTAAAAAAAAAAAAAAAAAAAAGTGTTAATTTCCTTTTTTATTGTAAAAAATGTATTTAAACGACTGAGATCATATTGTGACACATTGATAAAACAAGACATTGGATTTGTGTTATGCAAATGTAAAGAATGCATACATGTCCAAAACTAGACCTTCTCTGGGACAATCAGATCACAATCTTGTTTTTCTCTGCTCAGAATACAAACCACTTGTTCAGAGGCAACCTGTGACAAGAAGAACTGTACGAAAATGGTCACAGGATGCTGAAGATGCCCTGCAGGGTTGTTTTGAGACCACAGATTGGATGACTCTCTGCCAAGGATATGAAGAGGACATCAATGCCATGATTGGATGTGTCACTGACTATATAAAGTTCTGTGTGGACAACATCATATCCACCAGAACAGTGAGGTGCTTCACTAATAACATACCCTGGATCACCAGTGAACTGAAAAATCTGCTAAATGGGAAAAAAGAGCCTTCAAGGAGGGAGACAGGGAATTATTGAGGAGTATACAGAAGCAACTGAAGATCAAGATCAGAGATAGCAAGGAGGCATACAGGAAGAAGCTGGAGAACAAACTACAGAGGAACAATATCAGAGATGTCTGGTCAGGGATGAAGAAGATCACAGGCTTCAAGCAGAGGAAGGATTGCACAGATGGCAGCCTGGAAACAGCCAATGAACTGAACAAGTTCTTCAATAGGTTCAGTTCAGAAACAAACCCAGCATCCTCCTCGCCTGTCCCCAGCCAATCAGACATCCCATCCTCCTCTGATCCAACATTTTCCTGTCACACGCCAACTCTTTTGTTCTGTAACGAAGTCATGGACTCTTCTGGTTCTATAAATCTGTCTTTAACCAAGTCAGGAGATGCTGCTGCCCCATTTACCTCCCCCTCTCACCTATCTGTCTCTAGAAGTCAGGTGAAGAGGCAGCTGGAGAGGCTGAACAGGAACAAGGCTGCAGGTCCAGATGGTGTCAGCCCCAGAGTACTGAAGGCCTGTGCAGAGCAGCTCTGTGGGATTCTGCAGCACCTCTTCAACCTCAGCCTGGCCAGGAGAAGGTTCCAGTCCTGTGGACGACATCCTGCCTTGTTCCAGTTCCAAAGAAAACTTGCCCATCAGTCAATGACGACTACAGACCGGCTGCCCTGACATCCCACATCATGAAGGTCCTGGAGAGACTCCTGTTGGTACACCTGAATAAGCAAACTAGGACATATCAGAACCTGCTGCAGTTTGCTTATCGCCATGGAGTTGGAGTTGAAGATGCCATCATCCAGCTGCTTCAACCAACCCACTGTCATCTGGACAAAGCAGGCAGCACTGTGAGGGTCATGTTCTTTGATTTCTCCAGTGCATTTAACACAATTCAGCCTGATGTACTTTGCCAGAAACTCCAGAAGACACAGGTGGGGGCCTCAACTATTGCCTGGATTAAAGACTACCTGACAAACAGACCACAGTTTGTGAGGCTGAAGAACTGCACATCAAACCAGGCGATCAGTAACATTGGAGCACCACAGGGAACTGCACTCTCACCATTCTTTTTCACCCCGTACACCTCAGACTTCCAGTACAAATCAGAGACCTGTCATCTACAGAAATACTCAGATGAATCTGCAGTTGTCGGGTGTATCAGAGATGGACAGGAAGCTGAGTACAGAGAGCTAGTGGAGCGCTTTGTGGCATGGTGTGGAAACAATCATCTGACCTTGAACGTAAACAAAACAAAGGAGATGATTTTAGACTTCAGAAGAAACAGGGTGAAGTCAAACACTGTTTCCAACATGGGAGAAGAAGTGGAGGTGGTTGAGGAATACAAATACCTTGGAGTTCACCTGGACAACAGACTGGACTGGAGAAATAACAGCAAAGCCATTTACAAGAAGGGACACAGCAGACTGCACTTCTTGAGGACGCTTAGGTCCTTCAATATCTGCAGCAAGATGCTGCAGATCTTCTACAAGTCTGTTGTTGAGAGTGTAATCTCTTCAGCCATCGTCTGTTGGGGTAGCAGCATCAGAAGCAGGGACCTGAAAAGGCTCAACAGCCTAATAAAAAAGGCTGGTTCTGTTCTGGGGACAACTGTGGAACCACTGGAGGATATAATGCAAAGAAGGATTCTCCAGAGAATCAAGAAAATGATGGACAACCCTGAGCATTCTCTTCACAAGACTGTCCGACAACGGAAGAGTGTCTTCAGTCAGAGGCTTCTTCAGTTTCGCTGCAACACTGACCACTACTGGAGATCCTTCCTGCCAACAGCCATTGTAATATACAATAACTCTTTGATGACTTAATTATTATTATTATTCTGAGCTACTACAGCAATCAATTTCCCTCTGGGTTTAATAAAGTATTTTTGAATTTGAATTGAATTTGATTTGAATACTGTCATAAGAATTATATTTTTGTTGTCTTTTTAGCAACAGCCACAGAATGCAGCTTTAATCACTCAACAATATTTGGCCTTGTAGGCCATTATGCAACAACAAAAACTATATTTCTCACTGAGTAATTGTTTAATAATGTAAATATTAATCTTTGCACCACATGAAGGATTTCCTCAGTGTGCTGATAAATAAAACATTTGAGAACAATTAACTCTCTGTCTAATAGATAAAGTTAAAAAATTCCAGAGACCTGAGGTCTTATAAGGATCTGGCGCTTGAGGCGATTTCATTTTCCCAAACTCTCTCTACAACCTCTGCTCCAAATAATTTAATTTCTTTCCTGCTGAAAAAAGATGTGAAACCACCAATCCTTCCTCCAGGATCACCTCAGAAATTATTCTGCTCTCGCCTTCTTTCACTATTATTTCCAAAGGCCATGAATGTTTGGCAGTGAAACGCAGCAAAGCCTTCTCTAAAGGATTACTGGGTGAGTAGGATGAGATCCTTCTCTTCTATTCCTCATATCCTCCTCCTGCTGCTTGGCATAAGAAACTTATTCTTGTTATTTTTGTTTTTTTATCCATGTACTAAAAGGGGGAAAGAAACACAATCCTAGTCACAAAGTTTAGATCTTACATAGAGATTGTTCTGTGAAAATCCAAAAACATGCTAAAAACACAAGAAATACAATTTGCTAGAAAAATACAGTTGACTGTGTCTGCTAGATCTTTAAAAATAAACAAGCTTTTCTTCATTTTCTGGCCTTTGTGTCCTATGAATTTTAATTTTCCAGATGGTTCTTTCTAGGTGTGATGCTCAGAAAAAACAAAATACCTAGACATCAAAAGATCAGAGAGGAAAGTTTGTTCAAAAGCTCAAACAAGACACGTGAATGGCCTCAGGCTGGTGGGAAACACCCCGAGAGGTGCTTTATGTTTGTGTTGCATCCTGAGAGATAAAACAGATGGTTGTCAGCCTTTTTTTGTTTACATATCTGTGTTAATATTTTTACTTTTGAAATATGATTAGTCACTCTAATTTTAGCATGTGGGCTGAACATGAAAATGGACATCTACCCCTTTTTCCTGCATTAGCCACAGATAGAAAATAGATGAGGAAATACTCGGATTTAAAAAGCCAAACAGTCAGTGAAAATTTGCATTCAGGGACTCACTCATCCTGGCTCGCAACAGGGAAGGCTGTTGTTGATTTAGCACCTGGGAGAGAGCAGAGCATGTCTCGGCTAGTAGAAGCTAACTGTTAGCATTACTTCCACAACATGGTAGAACTCCTTCAGACTTTAGTTATTTGTGGAGATAAAACATAAACATTGCAAAGCAAAAAGAATCAGCGGCAGATTCGCTTTGCTGCTAGCTAATCAGAGGCGAGATGTCAAAATATCAGGAAATAAGTCTCCAAATGCCTGCCATTTTCTGATACTTCTCCTCTTGCTCACTTCTAATTCCTGAAATAGGTGTACCGGAACTTTTTCCTCACATAAATCGACTCACAAGGCCTTTATTCATACTAGAGCCTATTGGAAACGTGTTAAAAAAATGAGTGAACTTGGTCTTTAAAATAAACACATAAATATGTTTGCATCTCTAACTTGCATGGCTTGGTGTGAATGCGCTACGATTCCTGTTCAAAGACAACATCTCAGTCCTTTTAGACTCCCAGGTCAACAAACCAACAACAACATTGCAAACAATTATACTGAAAGCAGTGAGATTTGTTACTGTTCATCATTCATGATGAATAAATTAGCTTTTTGCTATATTTCCTTTACGAATATGCACACAGCCCAGAGGCTCAAGGCCCCAGCAAAGGGCCTGTCCTCCCCATCAGGAAGTTTGGAGATTTTTAGAACAAAACAAATATTGTGCAAAGCCATTAAAGCAATGCTGAATAAAAGCAGCCTCTGCATGATTTACGAGCATGACCTCATTTTCTTATGCAGTAGCAGCACAACAGGTAAGCAACAGACATGCAGAGAGATTGCTAATTTATGTTAGTAATTTATAATTGCTTTCTTATGTGGGTCTATATATTTTTGAGTGCTTGATGGTAATCACTTTTACATTCACTCTGCTTGTTTTGCATCTATTACAACATAATAACGTGCATGCCAAGTCTGTGACCACTTTGACCGCCAAAGTCTCTATTTACAAGCGTGTGGTTTGGAGCAGTAATTCCACTGGAGCTCTGTTTAGGATTTGAAAGCTTTCCCCCAAACTGGCCAGACTCCCCATCAGTTATAATGAGGCAAATTGGAAGCCAAACTACAGGTTTGAAATAGTAATTAGTCAGACTCCCTGCTACAAGGAGAGACAGAGGGACTAATTTAGCTGAGCAGAATTAAAGATCGGGGAATAGTAACAGAGCACATTTGGATGACAGCGGTATATTTAGCTGTGGTGCTCAGATGTAGGGATAGAGCAAATTCAGACTTTAAAGGCATAAAATCTATTTTTATCAGACAGCAACACTCAGATGGCTTCAGATTGGTTCAACAACAGAGGAAAATGCTGTTTCACATTTAATAATAATTATCTGGTTCTGACTGAATAAACCACAAGCATTCAGGGTTATTCAAGGGTTTGAAAATAAACAATAAAGAAAAAGAATAACCAGAATGAAAACACTGTTATCTGTGAAAGACCAGGAAGCCTTTATGACAGTGTGATGGTACAGAACCCCCCAGCTAACAGTCCCTTCCTATTTACATTGAATTAACATTAGGGCAGACTGAGTCTGTCTATTTGCTTCTTGTATGTTTATTAAAAAAATGAGACAATTCCCACATGGCTGAATATCATTTATGCATCAATGGTGATTTTAGTTGTGATTTTGCAACATGTATTTAAATCCTAGCATATTGTAATGTGTTTATGTTTTATTCTGTTTAATAATGTATGAGAAAGTCTGCAGCTAACGTTTCTGGAGTCTTAGACTTTGTCGGCAGAAATAGCTCCAAGCAAGTCCTAAAAGTTACCCTGAGTCATCGTATGTGTATTCCAGTCTGGATCAGGGCTGTTTCCAGCTTTTTGGGGACCCTATGCAAAATGAAGTTAGTGACCCCTCTTTTGTGTGTTATAATGCTTATGAGTTTAAACCTTCAGATGATCTGTGGCAATGCCTTACTTTGTTCCACTTTACTGAAAAACAAACACACAGGTAGTGCTGGCTCGTCTATGGGGGCGCTAGGGTGTTGTCCCACCAGTTTCACAGGAAGAAGAAGAAGATAAAAATTACGAAATATAAAAAAACAAACATGAAAATTAAACTAAACGATCTATACGTCATACAGACTATAGGTGCTGTGTATAATCTGCATTTAGTTCTCTCGCACTTTTACCATGGCAGATTGTCTTGACGTACTTCCTGTTCCTTTTGGGTGCACCAATCTTTACCATCGACTTACGCAATAACGTGCGCATGTGCGCTGGATCCCCCTACAATGCGACCGAAACATTTGCAGAAGACTGGAGTCTCAGCTCAGGATGCTCACCCTGAACCGAAAGCTCTCCACTGTTCACCGTTGGGTTTTATTTTTTGTTTTGTTTTGTTTTGTTTTTTGGCTCGCCTTTCTTTGTTCATTTTAGAGCATCTGAGTACATCTCGTGAAGTGTTTTTATTACAGAGAACATGAAAATGATGGAGTGTTGCTTCAGAGACTTGTAAAGACTCCTCAGCAGGTAAAAAAAAAGCCCAAAACAGTCAAGAATCAGCTCAGTGTGACGTTGGGGCAAAAGATTACGCGAACCAAGTGGATTATTTTACTTTAACATGGATTATAAACCAGCAAACGTAAGACTGAATTTATGCTTTGACTTCATGAAATTTGCTTTGTTTTGCTTTTCATTTTGCAGCTGATTGTCATTGGGTGTTGTTGAGGAAAAAAATGTGGACCCTCTCGTTTGGATGAGCCTCTTTCCATTAGGTGCAGTTTGCATATGCAATGAATCAAAAGGGTCAATTTTCACCATATAATTGACACAGTAACCTTTCATGCACGCCAGAGCTGCAAAGTCAAGGTTACACCAGCTGGGGGATTCAGATGCACAAATCAACCTTTTGCTCACTCATTGTTCCTCAACGCAGACATTAATAAACTGTCAAGGTCTCCCGCAAAAGCCCTTCTCTCTCTGCTAAAAGTCAGACTGCTGGATTCCTCACTCTGAATAAAAGTAATCCACATGAATCCTACATGACTTTACAACTTACAAGTTAAATTATCATATGTGATGAATGAACAAGATGTTTAAATGAAATGTTTGAATAGCCTGTGCTTATTAAATCAATAAATTTGAAAATGAATATTGTTCTTACAATGATCCATTTATATCACAAATCACTATGTGTTTGATTTAACAAGTTAATCATTGTTTACACTCATACACATTACAATAAGATAAATACCAAGGTTAAAAACATTTTTGTATCTGAAGGAAGGCGTGGCTTTCTGAGGAATGTTTTGGTAAAGCCTTCCAGACATGGCAACATACCGATTAGCCAGAATACGCCAGAAATCATAACAAAGTAGTTGCATAAAAGAAGAATTATTGCCCGAGTCATTCAGCTTCTAGCGGAGTTCCGAACTGGCCAATTCGGAACAAGCATCCTTGAGACATCTCTTTTGACAAACAGTCAAAATCTGTTTGCACGCTGCAAGCTGACACAGCCAGACGGCTCCCTAAGAGCCACATCCACTTTGGACGCAAACAAGCATTCCAACTACTGTTGTGACCTGGAGACATCTCAAGACTGGACGGGTCATATCAAAGTTTAATCTATGAAATCCCGGTGCCGTGAGGTCCACCCGACTTCTGACAGTTCAAATCTGCTGGGGGTCTCCACCAGGGTTTGTAGACACAACAGATTGCGTCTGATGCTGTTTTATTAATAGTCAACTCTCTATTTTATAGCAGACAACAACTTCTTTTACACCCAGATTTCACAATTTCTTTCAGATACAAAGATTCTGATAAACATCTAGCTTACATCACATCACATTCCATCACCACATATCCACTCCATCACATCTCATTATTCATATCTTGTCATGTATAATCATTAGTTTAGAAAAGAATAAAATTCCTGTTTAACTAAATACTTTACTCTGTCTGAATTAGTACGAAGTGTGTTTATGGTCACTGAACAAGTAAAAGTAACTATAATCTTCTGATTAAACCTTCAAAGATCAATCTGATTGATTTTTCAAACTTACATGGACTCATCGCATCTTATTGGTCATAATTAATTTGCAGTCGTGCCGCTATAAAGTGTGACCGCTACACATACTGTATATTGGTTAATATTAAGCATGTTTTTTGAACAACTTTGCTGCTGGAAGTGCTGTGGGCCTGGTACCGGATCTGTCGGGATCAATTTGTGTGAGGCATAAGAATGGTAATTTAGCGCCCCCTAGTGTGGTTAGCGCATCTGAAAACCCGACTTGCAAAAATGCGCTCCACCAAAAAAAAAGATTCACCGGCTGCCACTGCACACTGGGTTTTTGAAATTTTGGACAGGAACAGAAAAGAGAAAATATTAAGTTGATCCAATAGTTATTTGAAGCTTTAAATGAGGGGTCAGGAACCCTGGTCCTCGAGGTCCAATATTCAACGTGTTTTTGTTATTTCCCTGCTGCAACAAATCAGTGGTTGAATCACTTGTTCGACCACTCACCAAGCTCTGCAAAAGGCTTTTAATCTCTTGCTGATTAAAAGCAGATGTGTTTGAACCATCAACATATAAATATTGGACAATGGGTTTCCATAGGCTCCAATAACACGTTTTTGAGGCTAAATGGGAGGTGGCCACCACCGCCATTTTGACCGTGTCACAGGTTCCATCAAGCCCAGACAATTCCACAAAAGGGAAGAGAGGTGGAGCTGAGGATGGGGCTGTAAGGCTGAGATCAACTGACGACACCCGGTCAAACTATCTACAAGCTAACCTGAAGCTAACCCAAAGCTAACGCAGAGGTGGGAGCTAAGCTAACAGAGGTAGCAACCTAGCTACAACCAGAGTTAACTGTGCACAACACCAGAGCTTCTGAGTCAGTTAAACAGTACATGTTAAAATCTAAGCTCAGCTCGGCAGTGACCTAAAATACATAAATATAATTTTACTTACCGAAAATATGAAGTGGAGACTCCTTGGATGCTCTATTAGTGCAATTAATGCCACAGCAAGTCATTTTGTCCAACAGTTGCACAAAAAATATCCAAACAAGAATACACAAACACAGAGACTCTAAATCCCGGAACAGTTTCCAAGCCAGATGGAGGCTCTACTGAGGCCTTTCCACGGAGCTAGCTCTGTGGTCACGTGGGTCGGATGCTCATTAATTATACAGAATTTTAGGCTTTTAATACACTTAAACAGAAGAGTGAGAAAAATATTCAACACCCCCCCCCCCCCCCCCCCCCCCAGAATTGTCATGAGTGTAAACTAGATAATTTAAACCAAAAACATGTTTTGGTACCAGGCTGTAAACATGTTTATTTCTGCTGTGAAACTGGTATTTTTAACATGGGAGTCAATGAGGATTTGCTCGCTTCTGACACCAGCCCCCAGCGGATGAGGGTGGAACTGCAATTTTTGGTACTTCCGGGTTGGCCTCAATTTTTGAGCCGCATTGTGGGGGCTTGGTTTGAACAAGCAAACAATGTGACAGATCATTTCCTGCTGTGGCCCCCAGACTCTGGACCTCTCTCCTTCTGAGCCTGAGATCAGTGGACTCAATGGTCTCCTTTAAAAAGCTGCTAAAAACTCACCTGTTCAGGCTGGCTTTTGCATGACCTTTGTCATCACTCTTTCCTTATTCTGTTCTTATTCCGCCTTTCCCGGGCTCCACTGATTACCTCTTCCCCATCCATTTTCTCTTTCCCATTCCTTATACTTTTTAATTACAATAAAAAAATTGTCTCTAATTTTACCCGTATTTTTTAATAATTAAAAAATTTTCTTTTTTTTATATTAAAATTGTTTGTTCTTGTGAAGCGCCTTGTGATTTTTATCGAGAGGCGCCATATAAAATATAGTTTTGTTCTTTCTCACCATCCTTAGTTTCCTAAGGATTGTTTATTTTACTGATTCCATCTTTAACATTGCATTTAATGCGACAAAAAATACAAAATGAGAGAACGTGAATGCTAAAAAGACTTTTACTTTCTATATATTTTGCTGTCTGTTACATCCAATGTTGCAAGAACACCTGAGACTCCAGATACTCACAGCTGTTCGAAAGGACGTCAGCTGCTTTCATGACCTGTTTGTGTTGTAATCCATCAAATATCTGTTGAGACACCAGCCAAGATAAAAGTTGTGGAGACTTGAGTCAATTTCAAAGGAAAGGTTGGGCTAATTTGCACCTGAGTGATCCAGGAACCCTTTAGGGTAACAATGGATTCAGGGTGAAAACTGATCCAGACATCTGTCAAAAGCTCCTCTGATGTGTCACTTTCTCATTCTAATCGTCTCATAATGAAACATCTGAAAGCCGTTGGAAATAAAAGAGCTGAATTAAAGCTTGTCTCAACAGTTTTTTTCCCCCTGATCAGCTCAAACTGAGAGAAAACCCCTCAGACGTTTTATTCTTTTGCACATGGTAACTCTTTACTGTGAACCCAGCATCAGAAATAGGATGGGAGGCTAACGTTTCTCTCTCGGCTGCATCCAACAGCTCCCAAAAGATCTCACACGTTAAACCTGAACAGTAAGAGGCTGAGTTGATGAAGCTGTCAGAACAAAAACATGTTAGAGATGCAGGATTACCAGCTGGAAACTTATTACAAACGAAATGAGAAATGAGGTTTTCATTAAAGTGTCTGCATGGTGGCTGGAAATGTGTGAATCTGAGGAACAAATCTTTAGTCCTGCTGAGAGCTTGCACGTTTAAAGAAAGTAAAGCCTAAGAAATGTCCTAGTTTAATCTTTTCTTTCTGCTCAGATGTTTATCAAGAAGGTCTTAGCTTTGTTTTGTCAACAACACGACTAGAATAGTTTCATTCTAATGATAATGCTGACTAAACATTCATTTCATTTAAAGTATCTGATCAGTCTTTTTCTGACAATCTATGCTTTATGACCGTAAAATCAGAGCTTTCGTTTTATCTTAATGTTTGATTCAAATGGAAAAAAGCAACATGCAAGTGTAATCTACAACAGAAGCAAGAGAGCTAAATGTGATGGTTTAATGAAAGTGAAGGAATTTGGGTGAGCTGCTCCTTTGAGATTTATTCTCAGCATTTCTCTGTTCACGCTTACTGTAAAAAAAAAGGTTAAAGCAAGAAAATCTAAAACTGCAGGTGGGCTTTAAATGTTCGTGCATCAGAGGTCTAAATCAACAAAAAGATGTAAATGATCTTAGGTCAGCCAGCAATTTGCTTCAATCCAATGGAGCTTTGATGGAAAAAGCCAGCTTTCCTGTCTCCTTTTTTTTCTCGTTTGTTTCATTCCAAATAAAAACAAATAAAACACATAAACAAAAAGAAATAAGAAATACATAACAAAAAAATCAAATTTGAACGAAAAGGAGCAGAATGAAGAAAAACATCTTATAATTTCTGCCCCCTTTTCCAGTAGAAATAATCAATTTATATATAATTACCATTTGTCAGACACACACACAGATTCATTTTAAAGTTTTTCCTGTTCTAAATTCCAGTGCGATCATGATCATTGATTTAATTGACATTTTCTTAATTTTGTTTTTAAACGAGAAACCACAAATTACATCTGAGAAGCTCTGCAAATATTGTAGCGGGACCGGGATGGTATTAATAAAGTGGTCAGGTAAGATGGACAATTAAAGTAAACACATTTAACAATTACAGCAACCAGTAAAGTTTCCACCCATTTTCATCCGAAGGCGAGGGCAGATGATCATGCATGACAGTGTTGAGGTAGAAACGGACAACGTAACACAGACACTGTTATAAAATCAGAGACAGACTACATCAGCATAATCTCAGAGTGATAACTAAAAGCTGAGAAATATGCTTTCTTCACAGAAGTCAAAGCAAATGTTTGAGCGATAAGTCTTTAGGTTAAAGTTGACCTCCTTGACTGGCTGAATACGCTTTTTGAAAGACCGATCCGGCTCAAGCCACACACCCAAATGTATAATAGAATCAGAAGCTTTCCGCAGTAAAACATCTAAAAAGTGTAAAATTAGACCGTAATGCAAAGTAAATAGATTTGTCTGGAAAAAACATTGAATAGGATTTTGAATTATTTAAAAGCTACTTATTATGAGCTAATCAGTGTTGTATACTGTTAAACTGAAGACACTCTTGGATTTCAGTTACATTGGGTTTTGAGCTAAATACATTTGTGTCATCAGCATATAAATGCACAGAACACGAAGAACACCACAATGGAAAATCATTAATTGATATAAAAAATAAGAGATGTAAAGACGTATGTCATAAACACGGCCGTTGAGGTTGGATTTACAGTGAAGATGACGGAGGCAGCATAAGGTAGAGGTAGCAACAGTTTATTCCAGCACATGCCAAACAAAACATCGCTCTCATCTATTTCTGCAGCCTTAAATAGTTTCAGCTGTCACCTGGACTAAACCATCTTCCACCCACAGGGGAGTTTAACCACTACCTCTTCAATCTATTATACCACCTATCGTTCAATCATTTTAAATACAAAACATTTTTCTAGCTATTTCTATTAAGATTTTTCAAACATAGCACCTGTACATTTTACAACAACAACAAGCTACATACAAAACACACCCCACCCTTCTCCTATGGCCTCTCCCGGAACCTTTAAAGAGTGTCTTGACCCTGTGGGAAACATTTGCCCAAACACCCTTAAGTAAGTAAGTAGTATATAGCGCCTTTCACAGATATAAATCACAAAGCGCTGTACAACATGATAAAGATACACTACCCTGTAGAGGACAAAGAAACAGGTGAGAAACACTTTAGCAACCTCTTTGCACTCACTTCCAAAATTCTAATTTACACTGCCTTTGCTTAAAGCTGAAAATCAGTAGACCTTTTTCCCCCCATTAACAATCCTCTTTCCTCACAGGTAATCACCACAATTCTCCACGAGGAGCACCTGTGCAGGACCTGGAACAAAGGCTACATCATAATTATTAAAATGCTAAAGACTCAATTAAAATCTTCTTGATGTGCAAGTTCATGCTTAAAGTGCGGTGCTAAATAAAGTACTGAAGTGCCTTCACCAAAGTGCAAGTATATATTTAAAGTGCTGTACAAACAATAGAAAACCCCTGAAATGAAGATCTCTTCCTTACAAGGTATAAGCAACCCTACAGCAACCTACTGTATCTAGCGCTCAGACAACGTTGGCGAACTAAAAAAGCTAACTGCTAGCCTTTAAATTAGTGTGGCAAGGTGGAGAAACAAGGGCCTGGGCAGGATTCAATCCCCAGACTCCCGGGTGAGAGTCATACGCGCTTACCAGTCAGCCAAAGGGACATCCCCTTGGCCAAGTAGCCAGGGCACATGATCAATCGAGACACTGTGACAGGACGCTCACACTGCCACATTAGCTACAAGTGGAGTAAACAGCTCACAGCTGTAAAGCAGGTAGAGAGCTCCCACTATAGTGTTACTACCCACACCACTAAACTGCTCAGAGCAGTTTCGGGTCAAAGGTGGGCTACAGAGTGCCGTCCAGCTTGAAGCTGCTCACGTTTCTGGATAAAACAATAGCTTCAAGTGTTAAAAATGTTTTAGTGTTGCTTTAAAATAAAAAGAAAGTGAATGCCGTTTCATTTCACTTCAACATTGAAACTGCAAAAATCTGAATGCATACTGGACACATGTGGGCTAAATCTGCTGTGTTTATGTTCAGTTAGGCCATAGCCACGGAATATTCTCCCCCACCCATCTAATCTTTATCCGGGACAAAATTAATGTGAGGAGATCTGTAAACAACACGAGGTGTCTCTACGCCACACACAAACACAACGGAGCACAAGATAAGATTAGATAAATCTGTACTGTCGTTGTCACTGTTTCCAGGAACAAAGAGATTGAAGGTGCAGTTGACGCACAAGCCTAAAACCGACTACATAAAAGAGATAAAACCAGAACAAAAAGTCTGCAGATATGTACAGAATGATATTGCACTAAGTTTTGTGCTATTGACCTGCGGTCAATGTGCCCATCTCGGTTGATTGTTCAGAGCCACGATTGCTCTTGGGTAGAAGCTGTTCCTGAGATGGTTCATCCTCGTTTTCATGGCTCTGTATCTTCTCCGCGATGGCAAAGGACCTGCCCAGGGTGTGATGGATCCTCAGAGATGTCTGTATGCAGCAACAAGAGACGTAGATGTCTTCCAGAGTGGGGAGGGTTAGGGTTAGGGTTAGCAGTTGTTCTATCTGCTGCCCTGATGACCCCAAGATTGACAATGACGTTGAACATTCTGTTCTGTTGCTGGCTTGATCTGACTCTGAACCCAGAAAGCAAGGCAGGAGGCAGAAAGCTCTGGAGCAACCAGTGACTCCCACCATAGTCAATCTGTGTTGCATTTTTGGAGGAACCACGAGGAAGCACGGACTGAAAAGTTGTGGAGAGTACCAAACCGTGCTGTTGGAAAAGGGGCATTATGAGCCAACCTGAGCCATTCCCAATCTCTCCCTGCCTTGTTCTGTGCACGGCCCATCCTCAGCTCCCCTCAGTCTCTGCCTCCCAGCCAGATTTTCAACCGTGGAAATCCAGCATTCTATCCCAACTCTTCTCATAGATCTCAGCAAAAATACGTCCCCTAATTATTTTTGCCTTTTTACCAGAACAGATCTCTCCAGCTATTCTGTTTTCTGCACTCTGACCAATGATCCGATTCCTTACCACCTTTTCATTTCATCCTCCCAGTTTGTTTTTTTCCCTTTCCACTGTCTCAGACATAACCCTTGCCTGTGTACTGATCATATGTTTGGGTTTTGGATTTTAGTTTAGTCTTTCAGTGTCCGTGATGCCCATAAAGAAAGTTCTAAACAAACCAAGGAGGATTGTGGAGCTGCAAGAAGATTCAGGAGTCCTGAATCTAGACTCTACAGCTCATTTTCCACTAACACTCACTCCTATGTTGGGCTCAATTTCTGGGTCCTCAGAATCAACCTTTACACGTTTTTAAGCATTCTTAAGGACGGTTTAGAATTGCTAAAGTGGCCATTAACAAATATTTTCTGCAGAGATCTCTCAAAACCCTCAGTTGTGACTCTGTGAAATAACAAGATACATCCCATAGCGACACCAAAATGTCTTTATTTTATAATGCATGTGACTTCCTGCTGGAGGCTTGTTATTAATGATTATTTAAAGCGGACACAAGAGTGGCTTTCAGTGCATTTGTTCATGTGTGACAGTCAGTGGGTAAACCGGGTACATCTGGTTAGGGAGTGGGGTCACCTGGTATGACGCCCTTGAACGGTCACTGGCATGTGAGGTAAACACTTAAACCTCTCGGCGTTGAAATGAAAAATCTGGTTTGATCATCGGGTCTACTGTGATAAAATGAAGGAGGAGAAGTGGCGTCAGAGGCGAGTGTTTCACCTAGGGTGTTTTCACATCTCCTCTGAAGTTCTGGTTCATTTAAAAGGTGTTTGGATCTTTTTGACTCTGGGGACACATGTGGTGTTTGGTGAAGATTAAACCTTTTGTTAAATAATTTTTACATCTTCACCCTGAATGTACTTTACTGAAACAACACAAACAGCAAACTATTCCAAATCTACAGACTCACAACAAGTTTCCAAAGACTAGGCGATCATTGAAACCAATAAAAAATCATAATTTAATATTTTGGAGAAATTTAACTGATGTTCTCAGATTGTCATTAGGGAGGCATGCAGTTATTCAGTAAGAGGAAGTGAGAATTGTGGTGAAAAACCAAAAATAGAATGTCAGCTGTACTGAAACATCTTTACCAAGACGAGTTCAACTCTGACTCGGCACGCAGTTTAATAAACTCACAGAACGCATTCTTATGATCTCTACTTTATTTTGACACCAGACCTCTTTTGGGTTTGTGTGCTATGGAGGCTGGTTCTTTGCAGCAAAGTTTTACTTCATACAGACTCTCACATCTGACTGTGCTTCATGAGAATGCAAGTGTAAATATAGGAAACTTGTACTCCTCACACTTAGACTACTGCAGCTTGCTTTTCTCTTGTCTGAGCAAAACCTCCCTGCAGGTGGGTCAGAATGCCTGTCCTCAGCTTCTGATCAAATCATCAAAGTACACCCGCATCACTCCTCCAGCTTCACTGGGTGCCAGTCAACTTCAGATTCTGGTCCAACATCCTGGTTCTGGTCTATAGGGCATTACATGGACAAGGACCATCTTGCATTGGTGATCTTCTTTGTCCCTACACCCCCAGCAGGTCCCTGAGGTCCAGTGTTCAAAGCCTGCTGGTTGTGCAGCACCAGGCTAAAGACCAAAGGTGACAGATCATTTGCTGCTTTGGCCCCCAGACTCTGGATCTCTCTCCCCCTAAGCCTGAGATCAGTGGGCTCAGTTGTCTCCTTTAAAAAGCAGCTGAAGACTTTTTTTATCTTTCTTATTTTTTACATTTTTGTTCTTGTGAAGCACCTCGTACTTTTTATCTTGAGAGGTGCTATATAAAAGATCTTCTTTCTTTCTTCCTTTCTAGGATGGCTTGCCAGCCACGTAACTTCATGGTAGTAAAATGTTTCTGACATTGTTTTAAGTCAAAATACTTGAAAAAAACATTTGATAGAAGTCAGTTCTAATATACGAAGTGATCCACAGTCATGTTTTGGTGTTGGTTTTGTATGGCTCCTCTCAAGAGAAAAATTACAAGTTGCCCAAGAACAAAAATGTAAAAACAAAAAACAACAAGATTAAAAAATGATTTAAAAATATAATATAACAGAGAGAAGTAAAAAATTGTTATTAAAAAAGAGAAAGTGAATAAGAAAGAGGTAAACAGCGGATCCTGCCAGGAAAGGCAGAATTGTTCGGAGGATCTGACTGAGGAGCAAGTATTCATGAAGCTTTATTGCATACCCCAAACCCAGCCTCCTTGTCTTGAATTGCACCAAACTTATTTGGATTTGATGGATTAAACCATGAGATTCATTTGTACGTGAATTTGTTTTAGAGAAATATGATTTTTTTTCACCAACTCTACTTTCTAATTAGGCTGCATTCATTTTTCCTCGGAAATGACAAATGAAAACTCAAACTTTTTTCTTGATTTACAAACTCACATTAGCAGTTATTTATTTAGCTCAAGAAAAAAGTTTAACGTTTACTTTTTCATTAGCACATTTAAATTTTGTTTAATGAATTTAAAATCTGACTTCTTGTTGTTTTACCCTGTTTAAAAACCTCACATTTGAATTTATATTGTCACTATGAGGGAAGTAAACAGTTAAAACATATCCAAACAGCAGCTCTAAACCCTACGACAGATGAATGAGAGTGAATCCATGTAGACCAAGCCCCCACAATGCCGCTCTAAAAATGGTCCCATCCCGGAAGTAAGAAAAATTGCAGTTCCACCCTCATCCGCTGGGGGCTGGTGCCAGAAGCGAGCAAATCCTCATTGACTCCCATGTTAAAAATGCCGATTTCACAGCAGAAATAAACATGTTTACAGCCTGGTGCCAAAACATGTTTTTTGTCTAAATTATCTAGTTTATACTCATGACAACTCTGAGGGGGGTGAATTTTTTTCTCACTCTTCTGTTTAAGTGTATTGAAAGCCTAAAATTCTGTATAATTAATGAGCATCCGACACACGTGACCGCCGCCTCAGACCCACGTGACCACAGAGCTAGCTCCGTGGAAAGGCCTCAGTACAGCCTCGGTCTGGCTTGGAAACTGCTCCGGCATTTTGAGTCTCTGTGTTTGTGTATTCTTCTTTGGATATTATTGGTGCAATTGTTGGACAAAATGACTTGCAATGGTATTAATTGCACTAATAGAGCGTCCAAGGAGTCTCCACTTCATTTTTTTCGGTAAGTTAAAATCTATATTCGTATTTTATGTCACTGCCACCTTTAAACTAGCTTAGTTTACCGAAGTAGCTAGCTAACTATCAGTTTAACATGTAGCATGTACTGTTTAACCATGAAATTTAAATGTAAAATACGGTAAAATAATTAATAGGGCATATTTAGATGGGTAATAGGGTAAAACCCAGTGCATTTAAGATAAAAATGGGTTGAAATATGACGGAGCGCTAAGAGGGAGACTTCTGTGTCCATTCTTCCATCCGGTAATCCCCAGCGGTCAGGCCGGGCAGCCTGACCGATCCGGCGCCTACTTGCTGCGCCTAGCTGCTGCGCGGTCTGACCGCTCGTGGAGTTTTTCATGTCTGACTTTAACCGCATCTACCGTATTACGGCGTGAGCGCAACAGCGACAACTTAATATCGATGTGTAAGCAGCCTGAGTGGTAGGGTGTTTTCATCTGAACCCTTAAAACCTCGAGCAGGCTATGCTGCACTATTGACGTGTTAGCGCGCGGCGCAACTTAGCAACGTGACATGTCTCTGAGAAAGCGTAAAACACGGACGCTTCTTCTGAAGCGGAAAATAACACTTCTTCTTAAGCAGAGCAGGATGTCGCCTCGGCTCGTTCACGGCCGAGCCGGACTGAGCTCGATAACATTGACCAAGCACAGCCACTGGGTCGTTGTAGCTGCCACCAGGCCTGCTGAAGGAACTCCAGCGGGTTTCATCAGACTCGTAAAGTTTCTTGTTTTTGATGGGGATTTCTGTATTTTACCGCTCCCTCCTGCAGTCTTCCCCTATTAAAATTTAAAATGTGTAACTTTATGTATTGTGATGAATGACTAATATTCATGTAAAACTAAAACGTTAGGCATTTAGGGGGAAAAAACAAAATAATAAACATTATACAGATGTCAAATAAATCAAACTGTAATTAAACTATATATTTTCAAAGTCATATAGACAGCATGATGGTTTGTGTGATCCGCGCGGTTTCACTTACACCCCTTTAATGATCAGGCTGTTTTTTATTATTTTTATCAGCTGATAGCAGTTAAAATTATGGTAAAAAATACTTTTATCTGTTTTTGATAACTTAATGCCCAGGAAGAGCATCTTCCTGGGCATTAAATATAACCCAAATGTTTTATTATGAGCAGATCTGATGAAGGTGTAGACAAGCAGTCTGCAAAGTAAAACTTGTTTAGAGTCCAAACTCTTACTAAAGCTTTTGAAAAGAAAAAATGGTTGAATTTTGAGAAGTATCCACAACAGGGGAGCGAGACCTCTGAAAAATGTATATTTTCTCTGAATTCATAGAATAATGTGAAGATTCTGGGAAAAGTTGGGATTCTGAGATTAAAACGTAAATCTTTCTAATCATAATTCTGGCAGTTTTTGTGTCCTTCTGCTGTGGAAAGTCGTGCAACATGAAGATACTGAGAAGATGCTTACAACCTGTATTTTTATTCCATCCATAAATAAAATCATGAGCTATTTTTTTAATCCAAATTTGATCCAAAGGGCCATCGTTGGTTCCAGACCCGTTCTAGAACATTCCTCTAATCTTAAAGTCATCATCAGTTTCTTCCTTTTAACAAATATTTATTTGTTCAAATATTTAATATTTATAACTGGAATATTTGTTCCTCCCTCTCCCACTGCAGTTAGTCCTGTCCTGCAACCCTGTTTTTGCAGCTAGCGAAGCCAACCATCACTAACCTGGGGGTGGTTTTGGACCCAGAGATGCGGATGGACTCCCACATTAGCCAGGTGGTTAGATCCTGCTTTTCCCGGCTTCGCCAGCTACCAAAGATGAAGTCCATCCTGAAAGACGTGTCATATTTTCTCCCCAAGCCGGACCTGACCGTCATGTATCGGTCCAAAATAGTGTGATGATATTGTGTTTTTTGTACATAACAGACTTTTTAACAGACAAATTTGTCGCATTCTCCTACACCTCTTCACGGGCTCGCCACAGTAAATATTCTATTAGGTGAGAGATAAACTTTATTGTATTTATCCTAGTGAATCTATAATTAAACGGGTAAACTAGTAGTAGCACATCCAACGTCAAAGAAAGTAAAATGTTACTATCAGGAGAGGGAGAATGTTTAAGTGGTTAGCAGCAGTGTGCTAGCCGATGGCCCCCTCCATGAGGCCACCACAGCTCAGCAGAACATCATTGTAGCTTCTTCTGGGGAGAAAAACACTTAGAGAGAAAATAAAGTTAACAGCTGAAATAGCAGGAAATAATACAGTTAAAGAGCAGATTGTAGAAGAAAGAAACCCCTGGGTTAAACTGGTCTGTCTACTGCATAATGCTGAACTCTAACATGTGTCCTCAGGGAAGGACCTGATTGGTGTCCAGAACCTGCTGAAGAAGCACCAGGCTCTGCAGGCTGAGATCACAGGTCATGAACCTCGCATCAAGGCTGTCACCCAGAAAGGAGAGACCATGGTGGAAGAAGGATGAGCAGGTCTGGTCCTGACATGTTTCTGAGGTGTCTGCAGGTTCTGGCTCACTTTTTTTGGGTCCAGGTCACTTCGCTGGTGAGGAAGTGAAGACTAAACTGTGGGAGCTTCATGGACGTTGGGACACGCTGAAGGCCAAGGCGTCCCAGAGGAGGCAGGACCTGGAGGACTCTCTGCAGGCCCAGCAGTACTTTGCGGATGCTAATAAGGCCGAGTCCTGGATGAGGGAGAAGGAGCCCATCGTTGGAAGTCCAGACTAAGGGAAAGACGAGGACTTGGCCGGGGTATGGAAGTCCCTTCCTGAGAAACTCCAATCGCTTTTCTTTGCTCTCTTTCCAGTCCTTCATAATTAGTGTTTCTGTATTTGTCATTTCCTTCGGTTGTCTACCAGACGTCGTTGCTCGTTTGAGCGTCTCATGGGTTAGGGGTAGAAGTGCTGGCCTCGCACAGGAAGTGATGACAAACGTGTTCCCGTCGCTCTTATTTCAAACGGTTTACAAGCTGTGATGTGTGTTCCCGCTGCAGGGCAGCCATGACACGTGGCAGCCGGCAGAAGGCTCACGCTTTTCCACTAAACACCCGCAGAGCTGCGTCTGCGGTGAACTGAGCAGGGTTTGTTTTACAGTGGCGGATCCGATTGGACCATCGCTGCGAGAAAGCTCCACTTGTGTCAGACGAGCTGAAGGTTCTGATGTTCTGCTCCACAGGCTCTCCTGAAGAAGCACGAGGCCCTGATGTCGGACCTGTCGGCTTACGGCAGCAGCATCCAGGCCCTGAAGGAGCAGGCCCAGTCCTGCAGGGTGAGTTCAGAACCCTCGGCCCGTCAGAACATTCTTATCCACCACGTTCTAACACCAGACCTGTTAACCCGACAGCAACAAGGTAATCAGCAGGTGCTTTTGTCCTGCAGGACCTGAAGGACAAAGAGTACCGCCTGAGGGACATCAACAAGGTGGCATCTGAACTGGAGTCAGGTCTGATGGCTGAGGAGGCTCCTATGGTTCCGGCTCAGGTGAGCGTCACCTGTCTGCAGCAGCTGGTCCCTCTCACTTCCTGGTTTAACTCTGCTCGTCTGTTTCTAGCAACAAGAACATCTGGGTTCTGCTCCTGGAAAGGTGCGTGTTGTCCTCCGCCTCCACCAGAACCAGACGTGGTGTTTATGTTACCACTCATTTGTTTGTTTGTTTGTTTACAGGATGAAGCCGACTCTAACACGGCGTCACCCTGGAAGGTGAGTTCATTCAGCTGATCAGAGGTCACCTCTGATGGCCGCAGTCACGGCCGACCGTGCTGACATCACACAGGAATTCAGGTGACCCGGCAGGCACCAGGTGCTGGTGAAAGTGGGGACATGTCAGCTGGTTGCCATGGCTACAGTTATTTTTATGCATCTGTATGACTGCTGACTGGTGTGTTTCCTGTGACCTTTGACCTCAGACCGTACGGTTGGGCGTTCAGACAACGGCTAACTTTAATTCCATCAAGGTAAGAGGAAGCTCTTCCCTTCCTTTCTGAGCGATCCGTCTCCAGGTTTCTTCGTCCGGCGTCCAGCCCGCTGGCGTCCACCTTCATCTCACCTTCATCTCATCTCACTTCATTTATAGTGCAATACTTTCACATTATTTTCCCACACTTCTGTATACCTGTATTTTGTTGTTTTTCAATAAAGAATGACAAATTATTTAAGTTTGGTTTTTGTTGCACACAAATATATATCTGTAAAAAATATCTACAAAGCTAATGTTTACATAACAAGTATGATTGGGTTTTGCAATACGGCACTCAAGTTTATTTTAGTAAGATTTTCAAACCAAGTAAAGTTAGTAAAGAACACATTTCTATTGTCTGCTAAGAAACTGTTGGGATTTAAAATGGGCCTGTTGTACAAATAACTTGTAAATGATTATTCCTCACTTTTGTCTTAACCAAAGAAATTCCAGTAATTGAGCAAAAACATTTATTTTTAACACTACATTTTATAAAACAGGGCGCAAAGTGTCGGCACATGTATGTATGTATGTCGATGGTCCGCCCCAACCAAACCAAGAGACACAGACGTCAGGGAGGCCAAGGTTGTCTCTGCAGCTCTCTGGGCACCACGCCTCACTCAGCTGTCTCCAATGATCCAAATGGCTATGGAGAAAAAATAACAGGTTTGGCCTAGCTGTTTAAAGTACAAAACCATACATGAAGTGGTCAAGACAAGTACTTGGTACTTACACTTGCTTTGTGTAGCTGACGTTGACATACAGGCTGCCATGGCGACCTTTTAATAGATCTAAGAAAAAAATGTAATAAAAGAATGAAACTTAAAAACTCCCAAACCTCATGTCATATTTACTAATCAGCTATGGCTGATTTATTGTTTGGATCACAGTGAGTTACACTAATTCTAATATATTTTTATTTCTATTGTACATACATACTTTTTAACTGTTATTTTCACATGACTGTTATCAGGCTCTCTTGTTCTGGTTCTGATGATAACTCTGTGTCTTCCAGTAAGTTATCTTGTGCTTACTTCATCTGTATAATGTCTCTTTACTTTTGGTAAATTGTACTGAGTCCAGAATAAAGGCTAGTTGGCTGTACAAGATACAAACAAGTATTACGTTTTGGAAATATATGAAACACCGCCAGCATCTGTTAGAGCCTGTGGCGGGGTGCTGAGGGACGGCTCCAGCCCAGGAATGAGCTCTACACGCCGGCCGGGAGGGTTTGAAACACCGCCATCCTCTCCTCTGCTGGCTGTTCATTCTGTTATGGTTACCGGTGCTTGTGTTGCAATGTGAAACGTTTGGTCTCAGATTTTGTAAGAAAGATAATAAAATGTCCCCCCAAAGTACGACTTAAATATATTTTCTCTTCTTCATGATACATTTAATGGCTGGTGCGACTCAGGAGTGATAGCGCCGAAAAAAACTACTGAAAACTTGCTCAAAGCAAAATGTATTCATTACGGAAATAAATTATAAACTTACCGATTTAAAACTTTTTTAATACAGGTACTTCTCACGAACAGGCGCAGAAAACCTCCACCTAAACTCCGTGTGAGGTTCAGGTCGATGGGTGTTCCAGTTAGCTCCGGTTGGGTTGAAGCTAGGTGGCTACATCCGTTAGCTCGGCTCCCACCTCCGCTTTAGCTTTGGGTTAGCCAGGGTTAGCTTCAGGTTAGCTCGTAGCTAGTTCGCCTGGGTGTCGTCACTCGAGCCCAGCCTTACAGCCACACCCTCAGCGCCTCCTCTCTTCCCTTTTATGGAATTGTCTGGGCTGGACGGAACCTGTGACACGGTCAAAATGGCGGTGGTGGACACCTCCCATTATGGACAGATAACGTGTTATTGAAGCCTATGGAATCGAATTGTCCAGTATATGTACAGTCTATGGTTGTACCCCATATTTGAAAATTAAATTTGTGTAAAATTTAAGTTGCTCTTCTGAGATATGTGAGTGAACATTATTTTCTAATATTTTTTTTTAATTTCATTGACAGGAGCACTTCTATGATGGGGAAAAAGGCACAGGATATTTAGCGTGGCGCCTCAAAACCATGTCCAGGAGTAATATAAGAGGCCAGAGAAGGTAGCCACCTCACCTCATGTGCAAGGACCAAACCGTAAAAGAACAGCAACCACAGTGCCTCAACAGCTTGATGGAGATGCCTGCAGGGAGGCAGTTTCATTTCTTCTTCACTGTAACGATGAGACAGTTGTCTTTCAAAAGATGAATATGACCTTTCAACATCGACAGGACCTTGTGCATGATCCACAGACAAGTGCAGATGTCTTCAAAACATTCCCACGTTTTTTAGACGTTAAAGGACTAGTAAGTGGTATTTTTAATACGACTGCAATTGACTGCAGTCTTAGCTGGTCAGATTTTGACAATGGTGCTTATTTAATTAAAGCATTTTCATGCGTTAATGATTAATAGGTAAACCAAGACTTCCAACTGTTGCTTGGAGCTGAAACCTCTTCTAAAATGCTTGAGAAATGGGACACGACATTTAAACCCAAGGTTATTGATGAGGCCCGAAATCTGACTCAATCGGCGGAGGTTCGCCAACTTCTGAAAGCTGCTGAGAACCTTTCAACAGATGATGACTCCAGTAAGGCTACTCACACTCTTGCATTGTAGTCCAGCAAGCTCAAGCTTTTTTATTTGTGAATTTTAATATGCCTTCTTTTTCCCTGCCAAAAGACTGGGACAGTGATATGGCTTCTCTGCTGCTCCTTCTTCATTTGTTGCCACCCACTGCTGGTCGAAAGAGGACAAAAATTAGCCCCTGTGATGCGGTGGACAAAATGGTGCACTTTCACAAGGTGAATACGCCTCTTCTATTACAGTCTAATAAACTAGGGTAACCCATTAGCAACAGACTATTATTTCCTATCCGTGTATCATTCGTTCTTTTCATTTTCTATTTAAACAAAGTTTAAAAAAGGCAAATTTTGTTTATTTGGTTATCCATTCATACATTTTCAGCTGCTTGTCCGGGGTTGGGTCACGGGAACAGTAGCTTCTCTGGCTCCTCTCAACGCAGAGGAGCTGCGAGTCGACTCCGAGCCCCTCCCGGATGACTGAGGTTCCCACCCTATCTTGAAGGGAGAACCCAGACTCCCTGTGGAGAAAACTAATTTTGGCCGCTTGTATCCGCAATCTTTCTTTTGGTCACTACCCAAGCGGCTGAAATGAATGCAGGGAACGCCTTGGGATTTCTCAAGAGGAGCCCAAGTGGCTGTGAAGAGGGAAGTCTGGTCCTCTCAGCTTAGGCTGCTGCCCCCGCGACCCGACCCTGGATAAGTGATTAAAAATGGATAGATGGAATAGAACGAATGATGCATGGATTATTTCCTATATGCAAGTTGTCATTACAAAAGTAATTTTTATAGTTTTCTTATTGCCATATGTACACACCATATGCAGTTTGCTGTATAGCATGCAGGAAGCATTTAAAAAATTTAAGTTGCTCATTTCTCAACTGCTTTTTTACTGGTGCAGCAGTAGCTCAGGTGGTAATGCTGGTTGCCTCATAAATGGAGGATCATGGGCTCGATTCCAGCCCCCGCCAGGTGTATTCTGCTGTTGTGTCCTTGGCCAAGACACTTCACCCAACTTGCCTGTGTTGGTGGTGGTCAGAGGGGCTGACGGCGCCAAATGGCAGCCTCGCCTCTGTTAGACCTCCCCAGGGCGGCTGTGACTACAAAGTAGCTTACCATCACTAGCAGTGTGTGAATGTGAGAGTGCATGAAAGCATCTTTGAGTGTCCTAAACAAGCGCTATATAAGTTTGATGATTATTAAGTGTTCTTTCCAGTTTCATAGGTTTATTCCCTTCACATAAAAGCAAAACATTTAATTAGTTTCTCACCATCTATTTGTGGAAAATTTTATACATTTGTTGGTTGCTGGATGACCATACTGGAGTGTTTCAGCAATAAATACGATTATAAAAATGTCTATTTCATTTGTATGTGTTTTTGTTTCTCAGTCAAACTGCAGCATTGATGAACACCTGCAGAGACGAGAGGGGAAGCAGCCATACATTCTTGCAGTTGGTCGCACACCAAACAAAACTGGTGCATTCTACATTGTTGTGGACAAGCACCTCATCCCCTGCCAAGCCACCAGCTCATTGGGTGCTTTTGATGAACTGTTCAAATGTCACTACGTTTTCAACCTGTCCTATGATGAGTCCCTGGTCCAGCTCTTCACCTTTGTGCAAACAACGATCTACAACATCGACGCTACAACAACAAGTGGATCTCCAAGAGTTTGTGAGCTTCGAGCAAAATTCTTTAACTAGGTTTAAAAAATGTTCAGGTGTTTCATCTGTCAAGCTGTTCATGCTGCTTGCCAGTTACTAATAACTCATTTAAGACTTGACCATAGTTTCTATCCAAGCACCAGGTTTAAGTTGGTTTGTGCACAAGATCGTTGTAGGCGACAGTTTTCTACATATTCGGGTTTCAAAAAACATTTAGCTGTTCGTGAAAAGGATCTTTCGCAAAATCTTGATGCAGAAAATCCTGTTAACTGTTCAGATGGTGACACTAAAGAAAGCGAAACCAATACCACGCAGAGCCCAGAAAATAATGGCTTTGAGGAGAAAGGAACTGATCTTATTGCAAATGTGAAACATATTTGTGCGTCAATAATTGGTAAACTGCAAGGAAGTGGTATGACAAATAGTGCATAAGAAAAATTGGGCCTCTAATACATATGTGGAGCATGAGGTTTGAAGCTAAACATAAGGTTTTCAAAAACACTGTTAAGAACTTTAAAAATGTCACAAAGTCCCTTGCAAAAAAACACCAGATCTCCATAGGATACCACTGGGAGACGTCACCTTTAAATCGCATCGAACATGGACACTTGAAATCATTTAATGTGGACACTGAGGACAATACAGAGATCTTTGCAAAAGCGCTGCATGCAGCACCAAAAGACTTATTTTCTTCTACCTGGATCAAAATAAGTGGAACAGAGTACAGACAAGGACTAATCATTTGCTGTGATGTTAAAAATGAAATGCCTGTATTTAGTCAAATAAGAAAGATCATTTTAGCTGACAGTACCACGTACTTCCTTGTGGACAAGCTTGTGGTCGATAATTTCAGTGAGCATTTTCATGCCTACAAAGTGTTTAAGATTGAAGAAAAGGATGTTGTGAAAGCAGACAATCTCATCAGTTACAAACCGTTTGACTTGCAATGTGCACATAGTGGTGTTGGTCAGTATGTTGTGCCTCTATTTTATTTTTAGTTGTATTAAAGCAGCTGATTGGTGGCCAGTTTGTTTTGGTGCTTGGAAGACCTTTGGAATTAAAGGATTTTTATTTAATTTGTTTATGTATCGTTGTATTTCTTGAGCCTCAAAGGCAATTACGTTCAGGCTTAATAGAGATGAATGGCATTTATGGCATTTATCTTTCACATTATTCTGTTGCCTCATGTGAAATGTGAAATTTTGTAAATTTTGATTATGGGAGTGTTTTCACTATTGCAAACACTTAACTACAACCAAACTGGTGTTTGCTGTGAATTTCACAATATCATAACAAATTGATAATTAGAACATGTTAAAAACACTTGTTAAAATTTTAATCAAATATTAGTGCTGATTAGTGTTAAATACACTTAAAAGTGACACTCCAAAGTGTCATAAAACAACACTCCAAAGTGACATAAAACAACACTCCAAAGTGTCATAAAACAACACTCCAAAGTGTCATAAAACAACACTCCAAAGTGTCATAAAACAACACTCCAAAGTGTCATAAAACAACACCATTGATGGTGTTATTTTATAACACTATTGAAAGTGTAATTTTAACACTGGACTGGTGAGGATTATATAAACACTGCAATAGTGTTAAAAATAACACTATCCGAGTTAAATTTACACTGACGATTTTGGTCAACATAAAAACAAAACACGCTTACAACTCTGGTGTTAAAAGGGAAGCATACATTATTACAAACAAGGTTTTTCTTATACTAAATTTTAGAACGTTTTTGAATCAAAGGATGCCGTTTTTCTTGAGTTACAGTGGGCACAGAAAGTATTCAGACCCCCGTCAGTTACTCACGCTTTGTGATTTTGCAGCCATTTGCTAAAATCAACTCATTAAAAATTTCTCATTAATGTACACACAGCACCCCATATGGACAGAAATATACAGAATTTTATGCAGATTTATTAAAAAAGACAAACTGAAATATCACATGGTCCTAAGCTCAGTATTTAGTAGAAGCACCCTTCTGAGCAAACATAGCCATGAGTCTTCTTGGTAAAGCTGCAACAAGAGTCCCCCTGTAGCTCAGTCTGGCTGGACGGCCTGCTCTAGGAAGGGTTCTCATCCCAAACATCTTCTATTTAAAGATTCTGGTGGCCACTGTGCTCTTAGGAACCTGAAGTGCAACAGAGATGTTTTTGTAACCGTGGCCAGATCACTGCCTTACCACAGTTCTGTCTCTGAGTTCTTCAGGCCGTTCATTTGACCTCATGGTTCTCATTTGCTCTGACATGCATCTTCTTCTTCTTTTTACTGGACAAAGCAAGCTGGACCCCTCGCGGCGTATTGCTGCCACAACAACATTATGCCCACTGCCAAACCCGTCTATATCCTTACATATACTCCGACTTCTTGCAGAACATAGCAACACCTCCACCCTGCGCCACTCCACCAACTCCAGTAATGTCCTCAGACTGAATGCAGTCACCCCTAATTCACTCAAAGCCTCAAATAAAGACTGCCGCTCCACTGCGTATCGGCCACACCTCAGAAGAACGTGCCCTACCGTCTCCAGATCTCCACACTCATACCTACCAGTCGAGTGCCAACCAATCAGAAACAACACCCCCCTCAAGCAGTAATGTCCTAGCCGCAGCCTGGTCATGACCCCAGATTCTCGTCTCCTAAGGAAAATATCCCGCCCACGACCACCCACCTGTCTCTGCAAAGCAAAATAGGACCATCCAGTGGTCCCCTCATCCCAGGAGGCCTGCCACAACCTCATAGCCTCCTGACTAATTGCAGATTGACACTCCGGAGGCCCCAACTCCACCCCCAAATCCACAACCTGCCTCCCCAGTGCGCCTTCAGCCTCAGCATCCGCCCGTTCATTACCCTCCACCCCCACATGCGCAGGAACCCAGGCAAAACACACCTCACAACCCTTAACACCCAACTGATGCAACGCCATCTTGACAGAAGCCAGCATGTCCGGTCGAGACTCGGAGTGCTGTCCCACCAGTGCTTCCAGGGCCACTGCCGAGTCAGAGCATATAACAGACCGTGGTGGAGCATGCTCCCCCACCCAATGTAAAGCACACATAATAGCCACCAGCTAAACTGTAAACACTGAACAGCCATTCCGAAGCCGGCGGCCACTGCTGTAACCCAGACTCAGACCAACCCCACCCCCACTCTACCACTTACCGAGTCCTGCGAGTCATCTGTAAACAACTGCAAATAAGATCCCAAACTCGTATCCAGAAAACCCGTAAAATCATCAGCCCTCCCAGCAGCCTGGCCTTGACCCAGGAAGGAAAAATCAACCTCAGGTTCAGGCAACATCCAGGGCGGAACCTCAGTCCAAACCAAATGAGAACTCACAGGCCACTGGAGAAAGCCCAACTCCTCCGCCTGTCTCCTCAGAAGATCCGGGAAACCACCCCCAACTTCTCTACCTGACCCCTCGAATTCCCAATGTCGGCTCAACAACGCCTTTGCAGGGGCTGACTCCCCCACGCCCTTAACCGCAACAGGTAACGGAGCCCAAATTTGACCCGCCGAAACTCCAACGGGATGTCTCCAGCTTCAACAAGGAGGGCTGCCACCGGGGACGACCAAAATGCCCCAGTACACACCCTCATAGCCGCTGCCTCCAACAAATCCAGCTGCTTCAGGGTCGAAGGCGCAGCCAAACCATACAGGAAACTCCCGTAATCCAAGGCCGACCTGATCATGCCCTCATAAACCAGCATCAAAGCGGCTCTGTCTGCCCCCCAGTCCGACCCAGCCAGACACCTCATTACATTAAGAACGCGGCCACACCTGTTCACCAAGCCCCGCACGTGCACCCTCCACGTCAGTCTCTCATCCAACCACATGCCCAATGACCTACACACTAACACGCGTTCCAAGTCCCGCCCCTCCAACCGCAGCCCCACCTCAGAACCCTTCCTCTTAAAACCAAAAACCATATATTTAGTCTTGGTAGGGGACAACGTAAAGCCCCAGCATCTCGCCCAAGACACCACACCGTCCGAACTCTCCTGTATCTTATGAATAACATAACGAAGATTTCGACCACTCTTCCAGAAAGCCCCATCATCCGCAAACAGCGATCGTCCCACATCACCACCCAAGGAGCCAAACAGACTGTTGATTAGGACATTGAATAAAACCGGGCTGATCACACTGCCCTGCGGAACCCCATTTTCTACCCCGACCGACTCGGAAAGCACCAAACCCACCCTTACCTGGAGTGTTCTATCACTTATGAAGCCCCTGATCCACCGCCTCATCCTCCCCCGCACCCCAGCCCTGTACAGAAACACCAGCAGCCCATCCCTCCACAGCATGTCATATGCCTTCTCTATATCCAGGAACACAGCCAAGACCACCTCCTTATTCTCCAAAGCCAGCCTGACCTCCAGATCCAGGGGTGCTACCGCGTCCATAGTGGAACGCCCCTGCCAAAATCCACACTGGTACTGGGCGAAGAAACCGCCGCTCTCCGGGAAGTGCACCAACCGGGAGGAAACCACACACTCCATCACTTCACATACTACAGACGTTAAAGCAATAGGCCTGTACGAATATGGAGCCCCTGCAGGTTTCCCAGACTTCAGGAATGGCACAATGACCGCGTGCTTCCACTCAGCTGGCAAGCGACCAGTCCCCAATACACAGTTAATAAAGGACAAGACCTCCTCCAGGAATAGACCTCCAGCGTGCTGCATCAGCGGGTACCCTATCCCATCCCTCCTAGGACTAGTATCTCTCCCAGTACGAATGGCTCTCTTAAGCTCCACCATAGCTGACATGCATCTTCTTCTTCTTCTTCTTCTTGTTTATTGGCAGGTGGCAACCAACTTCTAGGTGCATTTCCGCCACCTTCTGTGTGGGAGTGTGAGTCGCAATAGGGAGAAACTGTTCTAACTAAATTCTATTTATTAAATTACTAGTCTTTAAAATTTCAATTAGTAATTTATAAATATCTAATCCTCCAATTAATATATTCCTCAAATTCAGCTTTTCGTTATCTTTCATCTTTAATTGTCTAGTTAATATTTTCCTATTCTTTATATATATATTTGTCACATTTACACAATACATGTTCTACCGTTTCTCTATCCTTTCCACAACCACACATTCCTGTGTTATGTTTTCCTATCATAAAGAGTGTACTGTTTAAACCCGTATGCCCCATTCTCAGTCTTGAAATTATCATTTGATACCTATTACACATTGGAATGTTTTCCATTTTACCCACTCTGTCCCTAATTTTATATAGATGTCTTCCCTTTCCCTCTCTTATCCAATGCTCTTGCCATTTTTCCATAAGTATCTTCTTAACATATCCTTTAATTTCTGCCATGCTATACGGGATGTCCACCACATCATTCATTCGAGTAGCTTGTTTAGCATAAAACTTCGCCATTTCGTTGCCCTCTACCCCCCTATGAGATGGAACCCACATAAACCTAACAACATAATCAATCTTATGTAATCTGAGCAAACATTAATATATTTCATATAAAATATCCCGTCTTGTAGCTGATGACATCGTACTGATTGACGTTAATGCCGACATTGAATCTGAACATATCATACAATTCCCAATTCTGTTTTGTTCTATCCACTGTAAACTAAAAGAAATAGCTAACATTTCCACTGTATAAATTGACAAACCATTGGGTGTTCTACTCCTATTATACATATCTAAACTTAGAACCCAAAATGAAAAACCAGTTAAACCATTATTCAACTCCTTTGAACCATCAGTATAAATCAGAAGGAATGTACATAGGCTCCTTTAACCTATGTGCCACGATAAAATCCCAACTCCCTGTATCTTTCTGTTTAAAAATTTCATTCAGAATAAGAGTAACTGAGTATAAGAATTTATTAACATTACTTTATCATACAACTTCAGTTCCTCTGCTAATGTATACAATTTCCCTATTGCACTCTCATATTTCCTATTACCATAAGGTCCACCTATTATCATCTCTTCTTTTACCTCCATCTAAAAAGGCTAGGTTATCCAGAGTTATCTCTGTAGTTATGCTGCTATAGGCTTAGACTGCTGGAGGATACACAAACCACTTTTCACACTCTACTACTTTCTTCTACAATCTGCTCTTTAACTGTATTATTTTCTGCAATTTCAGCTGTTAACCTTATTTTTTCTCTAAGCGTTTTTCTCCCCAGAAGAAGCTACAATGATGTTCTGCTGAGCTGTGGTGGCCTCATGGAGGGGGCCATCATCTAGCACACTGCTGCTAACCACTTAAACATTCTCCCTCTCCTGATAATAACTTTTTGCTTTCCTTGACATTGGATGTGCTAATACTAGTTTACCCGTTTGATTATAGATTCACTAGGATAAATACAATAAAGTTTATCTCTCGCCAAATAGAATATTTACTAAGAAATCACAATGTAACCATAGACACATTGCTTGGTGTGTGTGTGTGTGTGTGTGTGTGTGTGTTACGTCCCCGACATGAGATGTTTAAAAGTGTGAAGGATGGGGAGAACATAAGAACTGGCGGCAGAGTTTAAAATGGGTTTATTTGTACAAAAGGTATTAAAACACGAGCAAAACTGATTTCTCTAAAAGGTTAACAGTACAAAGCACATTATCAACTATAAAACACCTGGTAAAATCTTATTTTAAAAGTTTTACCACAACGAAGGTGTTTTAAGATCCTGAAGTTGATAAAAGTCTAAAAACATTCTACTGACTAAAACACCTGGTAAAAACTTATCTTAAAAGCTTTACCACAACGGAAGGTGTTTAAAACCGAGGTCAGTAAAATAGCCACAGACAAAGTTAACCTTAAAACCCACACACACAAAAGATCCCACTGGATCGTTCACAATTTCTCCTTAAGAGTTAAAAATTACAAAAGTTCCAAAACTCAAAACGAACAGGGGTTAAAACTACACAAACCCAGGAGGACAGCAGAACCCCTGCACTGCTGCCTCCCAGACTACTGAAGGCACAGCCCTTTTATGCAGGTGTTTGCTCATTAGGTTGATTCCTCTCAGCTGTGCTCCTCAGCAGCCTGGGAGAGAGGAGGAGGAGCGGTGTCAGGCTGATTCACTACAGATGGGTGAATTTGGTTGCTTCTCTCCACTGGTCAGGCTGGCAGCCGTAACAGAGTGTGTGTGTGTGTGTGTGTGTGTGTGTGTGTGTGTGTGTGTGTGTGTGTGTGTGTGTGTGTGTGTGTGTGTGTGTGTGTGTGTGTGTGTGTGTGTGTGTGTGTGTGTGTGTGTGTGTGTGTGTGTGTGTGTGTGTGTGTGTGTGTGTGTGTGTGTGTGTGTGTGTGTGTGTGTGTGTGTGTGTGTGTGTGTGTGTGTGTGTGTGTGTGTGTGTGTGTGTGTGTGTGTGTGTGTGTGTGTGTGTGTGTGTGTGTGTGTGTGTGTGTGTGTGTGTGTGTGTGTGTGTGTGTGTGTGTGTGTGTGTGTGTGTGTGTGTGTGTGTGTGTGTGTGTGTGTGTGTGTGTGTGTGTGTGTGTGTGTGTGTGTGTGTGTGTGTGTGTGTGTGTGTGTGTGTGTGTGTGTGTGTGTGTGTGTGTGTGTGTGTGTGTGTGTGTGTGTGTGTGTGTGTGTGTGTGTGTGTGTGTGTGTGTGTGTGTGTGTGTGTGTGTGTGTGTGTGTGTGTGTGTGTGTGTGTGTGTGTGTGTGTGTGTGTGTGTGTGTGTGTGTGTGTGTGTGTGTGTGTGTGTGTGTGTGTGTGTGTGTGTGTGTGTGTGTGTGTGTGTGTGTGTGTGTGTGTGTGTGTGTGTGTGTGTGTGTGTGTGTGTGTGTGTGTGTGTGTGTGTGTGTGTGTGTGTGTGTGTGTGTGTGTGTGTGTGTGTGTGTGTGTGTGTGTGTGTGTGTGTGTGTGTGTGTGTGTGTGTGTGTGTGTGTGTGTGTGTGTGTGCTCTGTCTTCTCGATCCCCAGTGAGTCGTGGTGGATGGCTGCTTATACTGAGCCAGGATCCTCTGGAGGTTTCTTCCTGTTAAAAGGGAGTTTTCCTCTCCACTGTTGCTACATGCTTGCTTAGTATGAGGATTGCTGTAATTGCACTGACACTGACACTAATCAGTGACTTGATGCAATTTCCTGGGTTCCTTATATAGGAAACATTTTTTCTGATTGGCTTAATGAACTGACCTGAATTGGAATGTTTATTATGTGAAGTGCCTTGAGACGACTCTTGTCGTGATTTGGCGCTATATAAATAAAATTGAATTGAACTGAATTTTAACATATGTTCATTCCCTTCACTTCCCTGCACACTCACCCAATAATTAAGTTTCAACAAGTCAAATCTTAATTGTAAAGGCATCTCCCCCATTTCAACCTGTGACAAAACTATCGGAGTAGTTTTCATTGCACTACAGCATAATCTTAAAGCCTGATTCTGTATTACTTCCATCTTTCTAAGTAAAGTTTTACTCGCTGAACCATAAACTATGCTGCCATAATCAATAATTGACCTAATCATTACCACATATATTTTCTTTAATGCCTTAGAACTAACTTCCCAATCATTCCCCTTCATACATCTCATTATATTAAGCACTGTCTTACATTTCTCTTCAATTTTATTTATATAGTCTTTCCAAATTAATTTCTCATCAAATATGACTCCCAATTACTTGAAACTATGAACCTGCTCTAGTAAAGTTTCATAGAATTTGAGTTCAATTTTGACATTCCTTTTATTTGTAAAAACCATACTTTTAGACTTGTCAACTGAAAATTTAAAGCCCCAATCAAAAGACCAAATTTCTACCCTCATGATTTTCTCCTGTAGTTTCCTCTGTACATATTTAATATTTCGTCCCCTTTTCCATATAACACCATCATCTGCAAACAAAGCTTTACCAATATCAATCCTAAATCAAACACATCATTAATCATAATAGAAAACAACACTGGACTAATTAAACTACCTTGAGGTGTACCATTGTCAACCGTATAACTATTTGAAGTGCTATGCCCTATTTTCATTTGAATGAATCTATTAAATAAGAAATCCTTTATCCAATTATATGTTTTACCTACAATTCCTAATCTTCTTAATTCAATCAGTAAACCCTCCTTCCACACCATATCGTTGCCTGTGTTAGTGCGCAAGATGGATTTGATCTCGGAGAGGGTCGCCGGACGTTGCGGGGATGTTTAGAATGTAAAATTGGCTTCACTGGTGGACATGAATGACCACTTAGAGACTCCAAGGTGGAGAGGAAGATTATCTCTGCCTGCCCTAAACAAAGACATGTTTATCCTTATCTGACGCCATAGCAGCCTCTCAAGGCTGCCTCAACACACCCCCACAAAAGGAGGAATGCTGACAGATGCTGTGTCCCGACCTTCACCCTCTTCCTTCAGGCTGACATGTCTGCGGGAACTTCAATGTGCTCTCTGTTCCTTATCTCTCCCTCCCACCTGTTGGTCTGCAGCTGGTCGAAGCGCCGCAGTGGCAGCTCCCATTGGAGGCTTCAGGATCCCGCCCAACCCCGCCTCCCCATCAGACTCTGATGTTGTATCTGTGCTGTTTGTGCTTCCATGTGAAAGGAGTTTTTTTGTATAACAGAGTTACTCCCCGCTGGGGCTAACTCTGCTATGCCTTTTTTTTACCTACCCCCACTTATCCTCATGTAACACCCTTTTCATCTATCTATTAAGGTAGCGCGACTCATGTTGCGAATGACCGCAGTCACCAATTCTTGTTATGTGTCTTACCCACGTATGTCTGATCTTTGAATTGAGTGTGCTGAAACTGAATTTCATTTCTCTGTATGTCCTGCACATGTGGTAGAAAATGGCAATAAATGACTTTGACTGATATCATAAGCTTTCTCAATATCGAAAAAAAAAAACCCAACTATTAGACTTCCTTTATTATTAAGTGCTCTTCTAATTTCAGTTGCCATACTCACTACTGGATCCATTGTTCCTCTACCTTTCCTGAATCCGTTTTGATACTTAGTTAACAATTTCTTACTTTCTAAATACTAATTCAGTCTGTCCGTAATTAATCTCTCCATGATTCTCCCTAAATGCGATGTCAATGCTATAGGTCTGTAATTTTCCGGGTTACTTGGGTTTTTACCTGGTTTAAGTATTGGTATTATTAACGCCTCTTTCCAATTTCTCAGCAACTTCCCTTCATCCCAGACTTTATTGAACAATTCCAACAGTTTAGCTTTCATCTTATCCCCTAAATGATTAAGCATTACATAGTTGATATTGTCTTTTCCTGATGCTGATACCTTACTCGACCTCAGTACCTTGTCTAATTCAAACAATGAAAATGGTGCATCCATTGCAGATGATCTTTGTACGTCCCCTTCTCCCACGATATACTTCTGTTTAGTTTCTTCTCTTCTGTTATGTCTGTCTGATAAATTTTTATTACTATGTGTTCCCACATATGATTTTACTAACATTTCTGCCTTGTGTGTATTTTCAACAGCAATATTGTCACCTACATTAAGTACAGGATATCTAAACCCATTATAGACGCCTGTCATCTTTCTTATCATTCCCCAAACTTCACTTATTGATGTCGTCCTCCCAATTTTATCACAGAATCTAACCCAATTTTCTCTTTTTGCACCTTTAATCACTCTTCTTGCTTCCGCCCGTAATCTTTTATAGTTCATTAGATTCTCAAAATTATGCGTCTTTTTCAACAACTTAAAACTTTCATTCCTCTCTTTAATTACCTTGTCACAGTTTTTGTTCCACCATGGTACATTTTTCTTTTTCATGGTTCCTTTACTCTTTGGTATAGACACCTCAGCCACTTCAAGTAATAATTTCCTAAAAATGTTTTCCTCCAATCCTATATCTCCATTCATATTCAAACTTTCACAGTCTTTGTCACATATTTCTCTAAATTTAGTCCAATCTGCAGTATTAAATAACCATCTGCCTTCCCGCTTTTCCAACCTTTCTTTTTCACCTCCAAAAATTTCTGTAAAGACTAAATAATGGTCACTCCCAAAATTATTTTCTTTAACATCCCAGGTACACTTTCCCGCCAATTCATTCAATACCAACGTCAAGTCTATAGTGGAGGTTTTGCCTGTGTGTATATTTAATCTCGTTCCTCTCCCATTATTTAAACAGACCAAATTACTATCATCCATTAAATCTTCAATTATTTGCCCATTTTTATCTTCCTTAGAACCTCCCCATACTTTACTACGCAAATTAAAGTCTCCACATAATATCAAATGATTAGACGCATCCTGAATAATCAGTTTGAGTTTATCAACATCTAAAACTTTGCACGGATTATAATAATTAACCACATGTATTGTTTCATAATCCACATAAAATTCTATTCCTATATATTTGTCTTCCTGCCCAATTTTAATTAGTCTATTATTAATTTTATGATTAATAAAGGTCGCACAACCCCCTCCAATACCTTCTTCTCTATCTCGTCTACCTATTGTATATGGAAATAATTTAAAATCTAAGTTCTTATGCAACCAAGTTTCTTGAACACAAATAACATCCGGTTTATCTACTGTTATCTATATAACTTTTGAACAGTTGTCTATTCGCTAACAGGCTCCTCATATTCCATTGTAGTATCCTTACCATTTATTATCCTAGTCCTTCTTGTCTTGAATGAGCACACAAACTGTTCCTGATTTCCTCCCATGACAACTCGTTAATATCCAGATGATTAATCACTGCTTTCACTATAATTTGAATTCTTTCTGTATTTGATTTTGATTCCATAGTAGCATTTGTCACCCCTGAAATAAAGGTCACCAGTTTCTTAACATCGATTCATAGTCTTCCCTCATTCTCCATTGTTTTTGGCACCTCTTGAACTCTATTCACATTTATTCTTTCCGGTACCTCCCCCACCCTTTTCAAAGCTTCAGCATACGAGATTTTGTTTTGAACTCTAGTTTGCTGAACCTCCATCTCTCTCCTCATCACCTGACACCCTGCATAGGCTGCACTGTGATTTCCCCCACAATTACAACACCTTGGTTGCGATTTTCACACTCTCCCATATCTCCCCTTTCCTTTTCATTCACCACACAGCCATGCCTACCCGCCCTTGACTTTACTGCTTTCTTTTTCGCCATTCCATCCAACCAGATCCCTTGTCTTCTTTCCATCCGCGGTCAACCGACCATCCAGCGTTTCTCGCTGACATGCATTGTGAGCTGTAGGGTCTTATATATACAGGTGTGTGGTTTTCCTAATCAAGTCCGATCAGTATAATCAAACACAGCTGGGCTGAACTCCAATGAAGGTGCAGGACCATCTCAAGGATGATAAGAAGGAATGGAAAGCACCTGAGTTAAATATGAGTGTCACACCAAAGGGTCTGAAAACTTAGGACCATGTGATATTTCAGGTTGTCTTATTAATAACTCTGCAGAAAAGTCTACATTTCTGTGGTTGTTTTGTCAATACGGGGTTGTGTACATTAATGAGGAAAAATAATTTAGTGGATTTTAGCAAATGGCTGCAAAATAACAAAAAGTGAAAAAGTGTCTATGGTCATTACGAAACATGCTCATGAAGTTCTTTGCACTAAATCCCTCTCACCCAAGGTGATATCAGCAGTTTTATTAATTGACACTTTTAGTACCTTACAGAACGAGCCGAGCTGGCCACGCCCACTGCTCCTCCCTCTGGCTGTTCAGCAGCTGTTCTCTTCCATGTGAGAGGTGGTTCTTTTAGTTTTTGTGAGAAAACATAATCAACACAATTTTTTATCCTTTATGTCAAACACCCAGTGCTTGAGTTAAATGATCTATGATCGATACAAAACATGAAGATCTTTGCACTAAATCCCTCTCACTCAAAGCAATTTGAGCAGTTTTGTTATTGACATTTTCGGTACCTATCAGAATGAGCTGAGATGGTCATGCCCACTACTTCTCGTTCAGGCTGCTATAAGCTGAGAAGCTTCAATATCTTGGAAGGGGCTCAGAGTAGAGCCACTCCTCCCACAGCAGCTGTTCTCTTCCATGTGAGAAGTGATTTAATAGGATCTTCCCCGTTTGTGACATCACAAATGGGAATATTTTGACACAGCTTGTTTCAGGCACTTAATTCCTAAACCAAACACTGCCAGAAAATGCGTGAACAACTATTTTTCATGTTTGGACTGTTTATAGAGGCAGTAGAGACCCACACGACAGCACAAAAAAGATGCTAAAGGTAGTTTTGCATAAGATGTCCCCTTTAATATGTAGAAATTTCACAGATTGCCTGAAGTTTTGCAAACGTCATCGTTGTCACGTCGTCTAACCTCTGCTTATCCGGGTCCGGGTCGCGGGGGCAGCATCCCAACTAGGGAGCTCCAGACTGTCCTCTCCCCGGCCACCTCCACCAGTTCCTCCAGCAGGACCCCAAGGCGTTCCCGGACCAGACTGGAGATGTAACCTCTCCAACGTGTCCTGGGTCGACCCGGGGGCCTCCTGCCGGCAGGACATACCCGAAACACCTCCCCAGGGAGGCGTCCAGGAGGCATCGTGACCAGATGCCCAAACCACCTCAACTGACTCCTTTCGATCCAAAGGAGCAGCGGTTCTACTCCAAGTCCCTCCCGAATGTCTGAGCTCCTCACCCTATCTGTAAGGCTGAGCCTGGCCACCCTACAGAGGAAACTTGTTTCGGCTGCTTGTATTCGCAATCTCGTTCTTTCGGTCATTACCCAAAGCTCATGACCATAGGTGAGGATTGGGACGTAGATCGACCGGTAAATCGAGAGGTTGGCTTTCTGGCTCAGCTCCCTCTTCACCACGACAGATCGGCTCAGCGTCCGCATCACTGCAGACGCCAAACCAATCCGCCTGTCGATCTCTGGATCCCTCCTACCCTCACACGTGAACAAGGCCCCGAGATACTTAAACTCCTCCACGTGAGGTAGGACCTCTCTCCTGAAACGGAGTTGGCAAGCCACCCTTTCCCGGTCGAGAACAATGGTCTCACATTTGGAGGTGCTGATCCTCATACCAGCCGCTTCACACTTGGCCGCAAACCTACCCAGCAAGAGCTGAAGGTCAGAGCTGGATGAAGCTAGGAGGACCACATCATCCGCAAAAAGCAGAGACAAGATTCTCCTGCCAGCAAACTCGACACACTCCACACCACGGCTGTGCCTAGAAATTCTGTCCATAAAGGTTATGCACAGAACCGGTGACAAAGGGCAGCCCTGGCGGAGTCCAACCCTCACCGGGAACAGGTCCAACTTACTACCGGCTATGCGGACCAAACTCAAGCTCCTCTGGTAAAGGGACTGAATGGCCCTTCACAGAAAGCCACCCACCCCATACTCCTGGAGCTTCCCCCACAGGGTGCTCCTTGGGACACGGTCATAAGCCTTCTCCAAATCCACAAAACACATGTGGATTGGTTGGGCAAACTCCCATGCCACCTCCATCACCCTTGCAAGGGTATAGAGCTGGTCCACAGTTCCACGGCCAGGACGAAAACCACTTTGCTCCTCCTCAATCTGAGATTCAACTATCGATCGGACCCTCCTCTTCAGTACCTTGGAGTAGACCTTTCCAGGGAGGCTGAGGAGTGTGATCCCCCTATAGTTGGAACACACCCTCCGGTCACCCTTCTTAAAGATGGGGACCACCAGCCCCGGTCTGCCACTTACTGACCCCGATGACCACGCAATGTTGCAGAGACGTGTCAACCATGACAGCCCTACCACATCCATAGCCTTGAGATACCCAGGATGAATCTCATTTACCCACGGGGCTCTGCTGCTGTGTAGTTGTTTGACTACCTCAACAACTTCTGCCCCAGAGATTGAACAGTCCATCTCCAGGTCTCCAGGCTCTGGCTCCTCCTCAGAATGTGCGTTGGTGGGATTGAGGAGCTCCTCAAAGTATTCCTTCCACTGCCCGACTATAGCCTCAGTTGACGTCAGCAGCTCCCCATCCCAACTGTAAACAGTGTGAGCGAGTTGCTGCCTCCCTCTCTTGAGGCGCCAGACAGTTTGCCAGAACCTCTTTGGCACCAATTGATAGTCTTTCTCCATGGCTTCACCAAACTCCTCCCACTCCCGAGATTTTGCCTCGGCAACTGCCACTGCTGCACCCCGCTTGGCTATACGGTACCCGTCTGCTGCCTCCGGAGACCCACAGACCAGCCACGCCCTGTAGGCCTCCTTCTTCAGCCTGACGGCTCCCCCAACCTCTGGTGTCCACCAGCGGGTACGGGGGTTGCCACCACGACTGGCACCGGCCACCTTGCGACCACAGCTAGCAACCGCCGCCTCAACAATCGCAGAGTGGAACAAGGCCCACTCGGAGTCGATGTCCCCCACTGCTCTCGGGACGCGGTCAAAGCTCTGCCGGAGGTGGGAGTTGAATACCCTCTTGACAGGTTCTTCTGCCAGGCGTTCCCAGCAGACCCTCACTCTGCGTTTGCGTCTGCCAGGTCTACGCGGCATGTTCCCCTGCCATCTGATCCAACTCACCACCAGGTGGTGATCAGTTCACAACTCCGCTCCTCTCTTCATTCGGGTGTCCAAAACATACGGCCACAGGTCAGGTGATACGACTACAAAGTCTATCATCGACCTGCGACCTAGGCTGCCCTGGAACCAAGTGTACCGATGGGCATCCTTATGTTCGAACATGGTGTTCGTTATGGCCAAACTGCGGCTTGCACAGAAGTCCAATAACGAAACACCACTCGAGTTCAGCTGGGCCCCATGGGCGAAAGCCCAGCTCCAAAGTTCTCGCTCACGGGCCCCAACTCCAGGCCTGGCTCCAGGGTGGGACCCCGGTAACCCTCTGGGCCGGGTACTCCGACTTTTTGTTTTTACGTCCATGAAAGATCTTCTGAACCGTTCTTTGTCTCACCCTTCACCTAAGACCCATTTGTCATGGGAGACCCTACCAGGGGAACAAAGTGCCCCAGACAACATAGCTCCTAGGATCATTAGGGCACTCAAACTCCTCCACCACGATAAGGTGAAGGTTCAAGGAGTTTTGCAAACAAGTTACTTTAAATATTTATGCTAACTTCATATTTTCAGCCTCAAAATCAGAACCGAGCCTTGGAGGGTTGTTTAAATGTTGTATTTAGACACATAAAGGAAAGCTATCAGATGGCTGTTCAGAATCCTTCTGCCCATCTTTCCTTAAGACTGTGCTGCAGTGTGCTATTTCATAAGGCTGATTAACATTCAAGAAGAAGCATCAGCACTCAAGATCTCCTAGTATTATGCTTTTAACTCATTCCCCACAGAGGAACAGAGGGATAGTGAGCGAGGAGAGGAGAGAGAAGGAAAAAGCAGGCAGGAACAGAGGGATTCTTATGGGAAGAGGGGACATTTCTCAGGAAAAAAATGCCTGCTATTGAATTCCTGTCATGATTCTGTGGATAATAACCCCACTATCCAGCCCCCGACAGGCTTTTAAAAGCTTGCATCATTCCACTCCTGCTGGACTTCAGTAGCTGGAAGTGTGTTTCTGCATACAAGCTTTGGCATTGTCCTGATACCGCCCATTGGATTAGACTTTCCGTCTCTTTTGCGGAGCTTAGAAAACATCACGTTACATCCCCTCGGCGCGCACAATGACAAGCTGTCATTTTGCACAAGGCCTCCATACAAAGTCACTGTGTGCTAAAAAAGGAGTGAAGCTGCACCTGAGCGTTGAGGCGGTGCTGATCCCTCGACCGCAGGGGCCATGATTGGGCCTGATTGCTGTGTGATTTGAGCATCCTCTGACTCACAGCTCATCAATATCTCTCACAGCTCAGCCCCGTAACACACTGCACTGCAGCAGGATGCAGAAATCAGCAGGGTGAATATTTATCAAAGGCATAGAAGACACAGGTGACAATCTGTCGCAGAAAATAGGAGAAGGCCTGGCAGGTGATATTTAATAATTCAAAATGTTTTATAGACTTCCTGTTTTGACACATTTTTATCATGTTGCAGCTGATTGGGGAATGGGTTGAACGGGCTTCCTGCAAATCTTCTGGGATTTATTAAAGCAGTCAGGCAGGACAGACTCTGCCAGCAGGATTAAAGAGTAAAGAGGTAGCTGCAGCCCTGCAGAACATAACCAAACATGATGTCGAAAGATTTTATTCTCCTGCGAGTCTGTCCTCATCCTATCTTCAGGCAAAACACCTCCCTTTGTTTTTTTCTTGCTCTCAAACCCACTGAACTAGATGACAACAGGACAAGCGCCCCAACCTACCCAACCCTCAAGAATCCTTCATTCAATTCTGCCCCCATTTCTGCACGCTGCACACTCCAAATCCTCCTTTTTATGCAGTCAGAGTTGCCACTATCTTTTTCTGGCATCAGTAACCCTTCTTTTCTCATTTTTCTAAGCTCTATATTTCTTGTTTCTGATTAACTGAGAGGGCGTTTTCACAGCAGGCCACATTTGATGTGCTGGCTCTGATTAGAACGTGTTAAAAATACCACCAACTTGCTCCCCTCCATCTACTCCATCCCGCCTTCTGTCTCTGCTGTCTGTTCACCTCTCCCACTCCTCTCTCCTCTTCCAACTCATTCTCCAGATTGCATTCCTTGTGCCTCCTTCTCCCTGTGTTGTTAAAGGCTTTGCTTCAGATGTATTTTTGTCCAATTCCTTGACTCACGGCTATGATTATGTTTATTCCTTTCATTTCTTTTGTCACACTTTGCTTTGCTGGGAAGACTTGCTTGATTACAGCTTCTGTCCCTCTGATTACAAGCTCTTGTCTTGGTGAGGGCTGTCTGTCCTTCTACAGTGACCTTGGCAGGGATGAGAAACTCAAAATCAGTCATGATTCACAAAGAAAAAGGCAACTGAATATTTTGCAAACCTCTGTATAAAGTTACAGCTCAAGAACATCTAATCCTTTACTTCTGCAGGCAATTAATTAATACTTAAAAATGCACTAAATAAAAAATACAAAAACACTGTTTTGAATGTGTTTGGCCTCCTGGATCAGATCAAACTTGTTACAAACATGATAATGGAATACTGTTGATGAAGAAGGAATAATATTCGTTGCAAAGATCTGAGTTTGGAGGAATACCGAATAGTTCTGTCTGGAAAGATGAGCTAGTTTGAATAGATTAAATACCAAAGAAGATTACTGCAATCCTAAAAAAATTTTATGAACTTTTTCTGTGTTCAGATTCTACTAAGACTCTTATTTTCACAGAATCTTGTGGTTATTTATTGTCTGAGGCTCCTTCGGTGCAGCTAGTGCTGCGGAAATATAAAATTTGTTTAATTCAAAACGTACAGATGTAATGAGGTTCAGTCACATGAGACAAACAAAAACAGTCACCAGCTGACCTGATCCGATCATTTGGTTGAGTTTATGCAAAGAGTCGATATTTGAATATTTGCATTGTCTTCCAAGAATTTAGTATTTTACCCTGACATGCTGTTTGTGTTTTTCTGGGCCAAATTCTCAACCAGCCACACTCAGGAGCTATCTCAGGATATTTTATTGTTTGTATGACATGGGGATTCTCCATATACCCCAAAATACTCCGAGGGGGGATTCATCAGAGAAAATTACAGTCCTTATGCAAAATATCAGTCTGTCCCGGCATCAGTCTGATTTTGGAATTACTGATAGCTCATCGGATCACCTTTAATCTATAGTTTTTGTGAGAAAACATAATCAACAAGACTTCTTTATTCATTGTGTCAAACACCGAGTGCTTGAGTTAAATAATGTATGGTCGATGCAAAACATGAAGATCTTTGCACTAAATCCCTCTCACTCTAAGCGATTTCAGCAGTTTTGTTATTGACATTTTCAGTACCTATCAGAATGAGCCGAGCTGGCCATGCCCACTACTCCTCGTTCAGACTGCTATAAGCTGAGAAGCTTCGATATCTGGGAGGGGATCAGATTAGAGTCGCTCCTCCTCCAGCAGCAGCTGTTCTCTTCCATGTGAGAAGGGATTTAATAGGATCTTCCCTGTTTGTGACATCACAAATGGGAACATTTTGCAACAGCTTGTTTCAGGCACCTAATTTCTAAACCAAACACTGACAGAAAATGCATGAACAGCTATTTTTCATGTTTGGACTGTTTATAGAGGCAGTAGAGACCCACGTGGCTGCACAAAAAGATGCTAAAGGTAGTTTTGCATAAGTTGTCCTCCTTTTATATGCAGAAATCTCACAGATTGCCTGAAGTTTTGCAAACAAGAGACTTTAAATATTTATACTAACTTCATATTTTCAGCCACCCAGCCTCAAAATCAGAACAAAATCTGAATTAGTCTGACTTTGGAGTTAATTACAACTCATCTGATCACATTGTTTCTATAATTTTTGTGAGAAAACATAAACAACAAAACCTTTTTTATTCATTATGCCAAACATCGAGTGCTTGCAGCAGCAGTTCTATTCATTGTAGTAGATTGATTTCCACTGGCCCTTTGAAAACCTGCAGACCTAAGTCATAATATATCACAGGATAATGTATACAAAGACATTGAGAAGGGCATATGTCTCCTAGAACTACAGATAAGATACGGTGCCTCTCTCCCACTAGATCTCCTGCTGATTGTAGCTCCACACGTATGATTGCTTTGCTGCGCAGGCAGAAATCCATCCTGCCAAGGACAATATCAGAAGTGTGGTGCTATTTTCTACAAACAATGTTACAGGTGAGAAGGAGAGTGAGAAAATTAATGTTTGTTAAGATAAAATTACGTTTTCTCCCTCTAACTGTATGCCTCAGAAGACAGAAAGTAATAAAAATGTTTCCCAAATCGGGGGGAGAGTAGAAATGATCAGCTCCACCATCTGCAAGCTGCTGATAATCTGTGCCTGACTTTATATTTTATTACAAAAAACAGATTTATTAAAATGTCTAGTATGGAAAGAATATGCTACGGAGACAGAGCAGGGAATTCAGGCTGTAATTTCTATTTAGTACTAAAGCGTGTATGTGTTTAGAGGGGCTTGTACACACTCCAAATTTAATACACGGTCTCCATAGAATACACTGCATGGGACTAAGTAAGTAAGCAGGTAAGTTTGGCACATTTTATTTATATAGCACTCATCACAGAAAGAGAATCACAAAGTGTTTCAGAGAGGTCAAATAATGAAAACAAATCATAAAGTCATAACATCAAAATGCTTTTACAAAGCAAAACAGCAAATATCAGAAAATCTATAAAAATCAGAAAATCAAAGTAATGAAATTATAAAATGATCATAAATATCATAAAACAAATGAAAGATGATTATAAAATCTAGTTAAAAAAGAAGAAAAAGCTTTAGATAAGCGCAGCTTTAAAAGGGTCTTCAGCTGCTTTTTAAAAGGGTCCAGACTGTCAATGCTGCATAAGGATAAAGGAAGATCATTCCAAAGTCGGGGTACAACAGTCTGGAAGGAGCGATCACCTCGACTTTTGTATCTGGTCTTTGGAACTTCTAGAAGGTTCTGGCTTGTGGACCTGAGGGCTCGGGTTGGAGCATAAGGCTTTAACAGTTCAGTAATATAAAGAGGAGCCTGATCATGTAGAGCCCTGAAAGTTATAGTCAGGATTTTAAAATGAACTCTAAAGTTAACAGGTAACCAGTGCAGAGACATTAGAATAGGAGTGATGTGAGCTCTTCTGTTTGCTCCAGTTAGGAGCCTCGCTGCAGAGTTCTGGACCAACTGAAGGTGTTCAAGTGTTTTTTGTTAAAAAGTGAAGAGTGTGTTACAGAAATCTAGACAGGAGGAGATAAAGGCATGGATGACCCTTTCAAGTTCAGGTTTTGACTCCAACCTTTGCAGTCTGGAGATATTTCTTAAGTGATAAAACAGTTTCAGACCAACGTTGTTGAGTGGCCTTCAAGATTGGTCAAACTCAATGTCCCTTGGGAGATCAGGGTTAGATTCCTGGTCGGGTGTCATACCAAAGACTTTGAAAGAATGGGACCCAATGCCTCTCTGCTTGATACTCAGCATTGAAGGGTTGGATTGGGGGTTAAACCACCAAAAAGTTCTCAAGCGTGTCTGTGTCTGCAGCTCACCGCTCCCCCAGGGGATGGGTCAAATGCAGAGAACAAATGTTGCACACACATCAGTGTGTGCGACAACTAATGGGACTTTAACTTTAAAAACAACAGCCAAATTCCTCAAGTTTGACTTTTTGTTTGACAGAAGATAAATGACCAAGTTGTTGACTAATCAGGGGAACCATGCTTTCAGGGTCAGTGATCAGACATTCAGTCTTTTCAGAGTTTAAAGGAAGGAAGTTTTCTTCTAGCCAGTTGGTGATTGCTGATTGACACTAGTAATTCAGACAGTTTAACCACCACTGAAACAGGAAGTTGGCGCATGCTTACTGCATTCTGTCTTTATATTGCCAACGTACGCTTTATTTCAGATGTGCTGCGCACGATGATGTTTAGCAGTCTGTTTAACATAATTAATAACTGTGTAAGACAAATTGCGTCTTGAGAGGCGCTATATGAAATATCGTTTTTTTTTCTTGCTTTCCTAACCCTGCCTCTCTGATGGGAACATTGCTGAGCCCCATAGACACAAGAGCAAACTGGCTGCTCGTACACACACAGGGTGGGGGTGTGGAGCCGACAGGTATGTAAAGATGGATTAGCTTAAATTTGTTTTGACTAAATGGAAGATTAATGGAGTGATGTAGATGACAGGTTCCTGAACTTCATAAACAAACAAAGGTAAGGTCATACACAATTTTCATCTGTAATAAAAGAGCTATGCCAAAAACAACGAATACATTTTTTATTCAAATTTGCCCTAATATTAAATATTATTTTATATTTCTTGTTAGTGTTAGTATGAAATTAATTAAATCATAACCAAGAAGTTTTAAAACAACCAAATATTTCATTCAAGATCAAAAATAAAACACAAGCTTCTATTTCAGGATCATATATTTGTTACTCTGACTCCAGAGCAGTCAGTGCCTCCCCAGTCATGAGCCTCACCTCCCGTCACTGGATCTAACAATACTGACTGTACACTCCCCATTGTCTGCAGCCATCATGATGAAAACTATTCTTACAAACTGTAATGAAAAAAAAAGAACTGTGTCAGTTTAAAGGTCATGGGCTGTTGGACTTGTCTCCATGTGAGAATATTTGCTTAGAGTAAAAATTAGTTCAGAGAATTTGAATCCATCTGAAGCAGCATTCAGTAGCATTTTCAGGCCATTCTGAACAAATACGCATGTCAACACTTTCCTCATCATGTCCCCATCCCATGGTCCCATGCATGTGGCACAGTGCTCTCCTCCCGTTATGGCCCTTTTCCGCTTGTTCGTACTCAGCAGCTCCACTCTGCTCTGCTCTACACAGTTTGGGTGGTTTTGCAGCACAACTGAGAAATGGCTGTAGAGGGTGGGGTTATTATAGTGCTTCAGGAGTTAGAAAAATAGTGCGAGGTGTTCTGTACGCAACACAAAACGCAACAATGAAGGACAAGGTAGCGATCAACAGTCTTGGACATCACAATTTTGGCCTTGCATGGTACGCTTCAAACCACATAGAATTCAATTAAATGGGCGGCAACCATTGACTCATTACTAATAGAAGAGCTTTGGAACTGCGCCAAGCCGAGTCAAGCCACACTGAGTAGGTACTGGTGGAAAATGGTTCTGGGCTTTCATTTTCTGCCAGGTTGGCTTGCCTCAATGGTCTGCAAGGGTGTGCTAAGCTAGGGGCTACTGGCATAGCATCCCCCAGTGGGTCCTATCTGGCTAGGAACTGGTGTCTCTTAATTCTTCACCTGGTTCCCCTTCTTGCCCTCTACCCTGAGCTCCAGGAGGGGCTGCCAAAGATTTTGGGCCCCATGAAAAAATATCAAGTTGGGCCCCCTGGGGGCTCATCCATAGCTGGAGCTGGGGTTCCACCCTCCCAGATTCGAAAGGAGAAAAAAATATAATATATATACTTTATATTAAGCGCCGGCGCTCCGCACACACACCATGCACAGCGCGTAGGGCACCATGCCGGGGGAGGGGCACCAAACGCAAGCTTATGAAAAAATAATATATATATGATAAAGACAGATTTCAATTAGAAGATGTGCAAAGCAAGTTAACAGCATGTTTACAGAGAGAAAACAATACAAACAGTCAAGGAGATGGACCGTGTTGCACCATCCTGTCACCCCACCACCCCCCACCCCCCACCCCCACCCCAGCAGTACACCTGCGGATGATGCAGCGGGCACAGTCATGGCTCCGAAAAGGCTGCAGGATTCCAGGGCAGTAAAGAGACAAAAGAAAAAAACTGCGGAATGATGCTGTTGCTCCGATTGCAGGTAAGTCAAGTATTTTAATGGAAATTCTTAATTTTTTTATCTATTCCTAATTCTAAACACGTGTGGTCAAGTTCAGAGGGTCGTTTGACCTAGCTTAAATTCGGACTTGTTACTGCTGTTAATTAACCTGTTTTTGGTCAAATTTTGCCGAGTTTGTTAAGCATGCTGCTTTTCAGGACTTTTATTTGGTGTTTTTCGCACTCTGCTTCCGCACATTTAACATTTTGACTCTGCGTGGTTTGGGCAGATTTTGTTCTCTGCTTCTCCAGTCTGTTAAAAGTATAATGCACCACTCTGTCCCGCAGCCTCCCGTCCACCTACCGGGCGTTCATCAGTAGCTGAGTGAGGCCCTGTCCACACGTAGCCGGGGATCTGCTAAAACGTAGACATTTTTCTATGTTTTGGCCTGTTATCCACACAAAGACGGAGTTTTTTCACACGAAAACATATCTTTTTAAAAACTCCGGCCAAAGTGAAGATCTGTGTTTTCTCCGTTTTGGGTGTCTGCGTGTGGACAGACAAAACCAGAGTTTTAAGGTCCGCAACGTCACTTTCCGCGACAAAAAATGCTGACATCACGTGTGCGACCTGTGTTTACACTAGCCGACAGCATGGATGCCCTCAGAGCTGCTCTCGCTTTATCAATTGTCCAAGCGCTTTTTGCTTGTTTGTTTTTGCGAGCGGAATTACTGCTCCTTGCGGAAGACCACAGACGAAGGACGAGGTTAAGAACGGGGGATGTACTGCCGCCTACAGGTCTGGCATGTCCTTAATAACGTATTTATCCGGGTACGTGTGGACATTTTTTTTTTAAAAACAAGGTGGTGTGGATGCAAGTTTTTGGAGGGGCGGATATCAGTTTTTAAAAAAACCCGGCTACGTGTGGACTAGGCCAAAGAGGAGCTTGACCATGTAGAGCATTGAACGTTATAGTCAGGATTCTAAAATGAACTCTAAAGTTAACGGGTAACCAGTGCAGAGACATTAGAATAGGAGTGATGTGAGCTCTTCTGTTTGCTCCAGTTAGGAGCCTCGCTGCAGAGTTCTGGACCAACTGAAGGTGTTCAAGTGTTTTTTGTCAAAACATGTGAAGAGTGTGTTACAGAAATCTAGACAGGAGGAGATAAAGGCATGGATGACCCTTTCAAGTTCAGGTTTTGACACCAACCTTTGCAGTTTGGAGATATTTGTTAAGGGACAAAAACAGTTTCAGACCAACATTTTTGAGTGGCCTTCAAGATTGGTCAAACTCAATGTCCCTTGGGAGATCAGGGTTAGATTCCTGGTCGGGTGTGAGGGGACACCGGCTGACATATCATCAGCTGCTGATTCTGGTAGGGACAAGGACAACAACCCATTTACCATAATTAGATGAAACATAGTTCCTCACTGTGGATATCAAAAATAGCAAACAGGTTGAATTTAACCACTCACTAACCAAACCCACCTTTCTTTGAGAAAAACTGTGTGACATACTGACACCCTCTCTTCTGCCTGTACTCTTTCTCCTTTCTTTCTTTCTTTCCCTTTCTGTGACCCAGACTTTGTTTTTGCAGACATATTTACAGCAGCCTTGGCACACTCTGCTGTCTGACTGCTGCGTGAGCTGCCCTCGCCTGCTACGCGCCCCTCGGCCAGGTGGACTGTACCATTTTATGCCGTTAGGAAGGGGGGGTTCAAATTAATTAGTCAAAATAAAGTAGGGACCTCTGAATAAATACACATTTCATAAAGACTAAAAGATTGTTTGTTTAATGTCTTGAATGAGAAAAAATACTACAAAGTAAAGTACTTGTGATTTTTAAACTTTATTTTTTATTCAACTTTGAAACTTTTTTGGGCCCCTGACAGCTGTGGGCCCTTAGAATCTTTCTAATCTTTCACCGCTTTACGCGCCCCTGCTGAGCTCACTGGTTGCTGTCCGTTGTCTGGAGGCTGCCTGGGTGTCTGTGACCCAGTTGCTCTGGCACTACTGGGACCTGGGTTAGTAGTGAACCTCTCTCAGCTTATACAGCACTCCTAGTGGAAAATCCTCAAACAAACACACACACACCCTCAAAAACATAGTAATACAACTTAAATCCCAATACACACAAATGCACACACCCTAAATTACTACTGCATATACACAAAACCACACAGAAACATAGATGTTTTTTCAAATAGAAATATGAACACTGTTTTCTATCATGATGAGTTATTCATTAATTCAGTTTGTTTGCTTTCAACTAATAAAAAACATTGAAATCAATGAAATCAACTCAAGAAAGGTGTCCTCAAACACGCTTTGCTCACATTTTTATCACAAAACAACCATACAGGTGATGAAATATTTAAAATCTTCTCTGTAAAATGCTAAGCGGCTCTGCAAACCACAGAGCAACACTCCTGCTGTCATCACTTAATCATTTAGAACCGGTGGGTATTGTCCTTTTAACATATTAACAGAAGAAGTCACTTGGAATGAAAAGGAGGAGCAGAGAAAAGGACAGAGCTCAGGAGAGGAGCAGAGAGACGGCCACAGTGGGTTGGACCTGCGGTGAAGCCTGGCAGAAAGAAATCTTCCTCATTTAAAAAATATGGAAGTCATTTGTCATTCTCTCACTGCAGATGGTTCTGAAAAATTCTCTTTTTTCTCATCTCTCCATCTGTCACATCCATCTCACTACATCCATTACTGTCATCACTGCCTTAGACTCCACATGGATGCTGTTCCTTTGTTTTTCCAAGTTGCCACTCATTAGTGATTATATGTTCATTAGAAATGCTCAGCTGGAAGAAATATCTGGTGTAAACATTAAAAAATAACAAGCTTATTATTTCTACTCAACTCATTGATGTAAAAAAGAAAGATCACCAGCTTGATTTGGTGCTTGATTGCTGACCTTTGAGATAAATGTTAACCTCTACAAGCTGAGAAACTCCTAACAAAAACCCTTTAACGTTAGAGACTGAGGCTGATGATTATTGTTTCCTGTCCTGTCCTGGTTCAGCGGGATTGCTTTTGTGTTCTATAGTTTATGAATTAATGTGTTTTTAAGATGTTTTTTGTCTGTTCTGGAATACACAATCGTTAATAATATGTTGGATTTTGACAATCTCATCATAGAACACAGTTAATTGGAGATGGTGCAACATTTTACTTAACTTTTAAAATGTAATTGGTAATTCCAAGCCTGAGTGCAAAAGTCTTTTACCCCTATTTCCTGTGATGGCTGTCAAAATAAAATAGGCAAGGAAAAGCTCGGGTCAGAAAAACCTCACAGATCTACGTCACACTTTAAATTAGCATTCATGAACTCTATCTCACAACATGAGGGTTGTTGTTGATTCAGCATCCAGTAGAGAGCAGAGCACATTATGGCTGGTAGAAGCTAACTGTTAGTGTTAGCAGCTCCACAACGTGGCAGAACTCAATCAGACGTGTGTTATTTGTGGAGATTAAATATCAATGCTGCATTTCTGATAGCCATTCAGAGGAGAGATGTTTGAAAATAATCAATAATTATATGTACGACTCCAAATCCTGCAGTTTTCTGCCCTTCACTCATAGTCGTCTTCCTCCGCTTCTCCGGGTCCGGGTCGCGGGGGGCAGCATCCCAACTAGGGAGTTCCAGACCGTCCTCTCCCCGGCCACCTCCACCAGCTCCTCCGGCAGGACCCCAAGGCGTTCCCGGACCAGATTGGAGATGTAACCTCTCCAACGTGTCCTGGGTCGACCCCGGGGCCTCCTGCCGGCAGGACATGCCCGAAACACCTCCCCAGGGAGGCGTCCAGGAGGCATCCTGACCAGATGCCCAAACCACCTCAACTTACTCCTTTCAATCCGGGGGAGCAGCGGTTCTACTCCGAGTCCCTCCCGAATGTCCGAGCTCCTCACCCTATCTCTAAGGCTGAGCCCGGCCACCCTACGGAGGAAACTCATTTCGGCCGCTTGCATCCGTGATCTCGTTCTTTCGGTCATTACCCAAAGCTCATGACCATAGGTGAGGATTGGGACGTAGATCGACCGGTAAATCGAGAGCCTGGCTTTCTGGCTCAGCTCCCTCTTCACCATGACAGATTGGCTCAGCGTCCGCATCACTGCAGTCGCTGAACCAATCCGCCTGTCGATCTCCCGATCCCTCCTACCCTCACTCTTGAACAAGACCCGAAGATACTTAAACTCCTCCACTTGAGGTAGGACCTCTCCCCCGACCCGGAGTTGGCAAGCCACCCTTTTTTCTGCCCTTCACTCCTCCAGGTAACATCTACTTCCTGAAATAGACACGCCAGAGCTTTTTTTCTACAGAGAATGACTCGGAAGGCATTCGTTGGTACTAGGCCACACAAAATGTGTTGAACAAACAAGCTAATGAGAGCTTTAAAAATCTTGTTGATCTGAGTTGGTTTCCCACCCAGAAACACTCCACAAGACCTGGTGACTTATTATTGTTATCACAAAAATGATTCTAGTATTTTTTTAAAGTCAAAATACTTTTCAAAGATCATTTTCATGGCCTACTTTTCAGTGTATTATAGCTTTTACGGATTTGTTTCCTCCTTTAAAGTTCCTTTCAGCAAAAATGAAGCATTCCGTAACCAAATTTTCAACTGCCAGAATTTTAAAAGCGTTTCCAGATTTCCTATATTTATTAAACTACACCGACTGTTGCTAGAAGAGTTGAATAAGAAAGTAGTTCATATGTTTTGACATTGCTGTAATTTTTCTCCTTACTGGACGACTCCCATTGGCGCCGCCTGGACATGTTTTCCTCCCGTCTCTCAACAAGGAAAGTGTAAGATGTGTTATTGTTTTGTCTGGAACAAAGTCAATTTCTTTGAGTTGCAGAGGAACAAGTTTGGATGACGTCTTCCCCGAACTAACCTGCACCACGGCCCTGCTCATAAACAAAAACCCACAACAGCAACTTGCTAGTCATCTGGGCCTTTTGGTTTTGTCTCCATCTCCTGAGCTGCGTAATCTTGGACTTTTCTGCAAGTTTTACAGCAAGGACTGTCCTCCTCAAGGCTAGAGAGAGCTAATCACTACTCCGCTCACATTGCTAAAGTCTTTCTTTTTATTAGTTTATAAGTTCAAGACACAAAATTAAATGAAACCATGTTCATTTTCAGCAGCAATAACCCTGAACTGGTGCATATGGGAAGTTAATAATAGGTTTTAAGAATGTCCAGGTCTAAATGGAGCTTATCACGCTTTTGTAAGCAAATTACTGTAGTTTTGTCTTGAAGTTCTGCAACTTTTACACCTTAAAAAACGTTTTTTTTTTTTTTAGTTTTGGCAGCATACTATCATCTATTGTGTTCATTCTTGGAGCTGTGATAGTGTTATGGGGTCTCACGGCTGTTATCGCACTAAACAGGTTTTGACCCGCGGTTCGCCGCCGGAAGTACGGACTGCGTGTAACTTTGCAGCAGTATCCCGTAGACATAGACCCCATAGACTTGAATATGTAAATGCCCCATTGTGTGCAGGATAGCGTAACAGCATCACCGCCATATTGGATGAGTCTCCCTCTCCAAAGCAGGGACTGTAGAAAAGTCCAAAGTCAATGCAGAGTGAGCAACTTGTGTCTAGTTTTGTGAAAAAGCTTGAAAAAATGTGTTTATTTGAGTAGCACCTTCCTTAGTAGAAATGAATTCACTGGGGCCGAATGGAGACCCATCTACGATGGCGGCCGGCCACTACGGCAGCGCCAGTTCACGGGGCGTCTACATATATATATGTCTGTAGTAAACACACAGTTTAGAGACTTGAGCAATGGCAGATCCACCAAAGAAAGCTAGAAATCCCTGATCAGAAGAATCTAGGAACAGATAAATAGAATGCGATAGAGCAAGAGCAAAGACCAGAGTTAATATTGGGCTGGGTTTTCCTCGCTGATGAGCTCTTCTTAAAAGAACAGCAAGTAGTATGGACTCTGATATAGCCGTGCAGCTAATGGATAGATAAGTAATAAATTATTTCACAGGGGTTATTGTGTTTGGTTGGGCATAAAGTTTTTATACAGTCCTGATAAAACTTGATTCAATGCTGAAATGCTGCTTAATGTGTTTATTGGGGCACGCGAGTTGGAAAACAGCCAATAAACATGGCGAGATTTGATTTTACGACAGTGACGAAGCCTTGAGAGGGCGACAGAGAGCACATCCACAAAGTTCATGAGTGAGTTTTTAATTACGCCTCAATTTTTTCACATTTGAATCTTTTCATTCTTGCAGTTTGTTTAGAATCTTTCCAATTTGAACTTTTGACTTCAACGACAAGGCTTCCAGAAATCCTTAAGAAAACAATTTTGACTTTTCTCAGAAAACTCTTGTAAATTATTTCAGCACGCTAGAAAATTCCAAGGCTCTGAAGCTGAAATTCATAACATTTAAATTTTTCTGAGACACCTGCTGGTCCAACATTTCTTTGCTAGCACATGACACGATTCAGCATCATGAGTTTAGGAGCTGAATATTCAAAGCACCACCTCTTTCCAGAATTATAACCTCAAGTGGACACTAGGAACTCCAAAAGCCTGTTCTTGTCTGTTTCACTAATAATTGGTCAACCCACAACCATCCAAATGTGGAAGAGAAGAAAAATTGTCCTGTTTCTCGTGTCCATCAGAAATGAGACAACATGACATTACTACAACAGTTGTGTCATTTTCAAACCACGTTTGAAACAACTTCCTGGAACAATTTGACATTCAAATGAAATCAGCATCTGAGATGAAAATACTTTTCCCAGTATCTTCATACTGAGAATCTGTAAATCCAGAAAACACTTCAGGCTTAAATAATTATTAGGTAGATTTGTGTAAAAAGTGCAGGTTCTGTTGTTGCCTTGCAGACAAACACACCTTCTTGAAACTTGTCATTCTCCTGTTTATGCTTTTGGCTCTACTCCACCTCTACCGCTGTAAGTCACAACTCTGCTGCACATTCAGATCTTTGTCTGTTGACCTTTGTCCTTTGGTTGTTTTACTCTGCCATGCATCTCAGGCCTGCCACCTCTGGCTGTTTACCCCTCTCTGTTCCCCCATCTGCTTGACAGACTCCTCTCCCTCCCTCCACTCCATCCCCTTTCTGGCCTCAGGATTACTGATTTGCTGCTCATCACGTCAGTCCTCCAGGCAGTCAGGAAGTCACACAGGAAGCAGATTCAGTGACACTTCTAACAGGAAATTCAAAATGAGGAAAGGGGTGTTTGGTAGAGGCTCTAATCAGTCATCCCGAAACCATAATGGGTGGTGGAAATGTCAGATAGCAGACTCTGGGAAAGGAAAATCCAGAGTTTTATAAGAAAAATAACATTTAACTTTAATAATAGACATAAACTGAATACAGGTCTGATTAAGTGAACTTTGGGTAGTTTTGAAGTGTTTCTGTGTAAAGGTTATGTTTAAATATTACCTTATCTTCCTCTGTTTTTGTTCTATCTTAATGTCAAAACCATGGACTTAAAGAGCAAGTTCACTCAAGTTTTTGAAATATTTGCTTTGGTCTCTTTTATAAAGAAAGAAAAGAAACAATCACAAAAAAAATAATCAAATGTTTTCAACAGACACAGCATCCAAATACAACATTAAACGACGACCATGCAACATTGAACTTTTCATTTGAGCCCTCAGGCTGTGCCTGATCCTGTCCAGGTGTATATCAGACATAGACTCTGCAATCCAGTGACAGTTGGCAGGTGAGAGTCTTTCCTAGGCTGGCCTGCCAGACTCCTCCTCTGTTTAATTCTGCACAGAGAACGGGTCTGGGAACTGTCCTATTCAAATAACTCCACCCCGTGAGAATTCTAACCGAGCCAATCAGGGCTGAGTAGCGTACGTCACACACCACAACGCCGAGTTTGTCGAACATGGCGACTGAATCGGAGTTCGCTGCGGCTCTTTCCTCTGTTCTAAATGACTCGGACATGTCTTTAAAAACAACAAGTAGAAGCACTAAACGCCTTTCTTCTGAAAGATGTTTGTGCTGTCGCCAGACGCTAGTTTTGACCACAGCTAAAAAACTACAGCGTTGCGGACGACACACACAGCGACGCTCAGTTTCTCATAAACAACAAAGACAGCGGTGGAGTTAGCTGCGGCTCCTTCTTCTGTTCTGAATGACATAAATGTTAAAACCACAACAAGTAGAAGCACTAAAAGTATTTCTTTAAAAAAAAGATGTTTGCGCTGTTGCCAGATGCCTTTTGTTTACTACAGCTAAAAAAAAAACTACAGCGTTGCGCGGTAGTCAGCAGATCAGTCTTTTTTATGATTGGTTATTTTTGAGCTGCCTAGTCCCGCCCCTCAAGTGCTTTTCTGCCTGTGAGTTACCAGACTCTCTCTCTGTGCAGAATTAAACAGAAGACGAGTCTGGCAGGCCAGGCTAAATCTTTCCACCTATAGTATGAGTATTTCAGCCAGTAAACCGCCAAAATGACCATATTAGTGTGTGTCCAAAAGACAATCCACTCCCAAAAAAGTAGTCAAAGTGTTTGGGTGCACAGTGGTCCCACAAATCTTAGAGAGTGCATGAGAAATGAACCCCCAATGTCCGCAGTCTCGGGCACATCCAGAACACATGAAGAAGTAAGTAAGTGTTTATTTATAGAGCGCCTTTCACAGATTTAAATCACAAAGCGCTGTACAACATGATAAAGATCAGGGCAAAATACCAATACCAACCAATACAAACATCAGAAAAAACAATAGCAGTGATAAACGTAGAAAATAAAAATCATGAGTATAAACAAAGTGAAGGTGTGAACCCGAACAAAGCCATCTTTTTGAAACATTTAGGGAGGGAACGCCTGGATGAAAAGGTGAGTTTTTAGATGATTTTTAAAGACCTCTACAGTGTTAGAGAGACGGAGATTTGAAGGTAGACTGTTCCAAAGTCTGGGTGCAATAGTCTGAAAGGCCCTGTCCCCTTTGGTTTTCAGTCTGGTTCGAGGAACAGCCAGGAGGTTTTCAGATGTGGATCTAAGGTTCCGAGAGGTGGTGTGTGGCGATAAAAGCTCAGATAGGTAGCTTGGAGCCTGGTTGTTGAGCTCTATAGGTCAGGACTAAAACTTTAAACTGAATTCTATATTCTACCGGGAGCCAGTGGAGGGACTGTAAAACAGGAGTGATGTGAGCTCGTCTGCTGGATTTGGATAGGAGTCTGGCTGCTGCATTTTGGATGGCTTGAAGGCGTGAGAGGGAGGTTTTGCTGAGACCAGTAAAAAGAGCGTTACAGTAGTCTAAGCGTGATGACACAAAGGCATGGATTATTTTTTCCAGATCTGCAGTAGAAACCAGTTTACGGACTTTTGAAATGTTTCTCAGTTGAAAGAAACAAGAGCGGGAGATGGTTTTGACGTGTGAGTCTAAACTTAAAGCTGGATCAAAAATAACTCCTAGGTTTCTAATGTTGGCCTTGGCTGATGGGCAAAAAGAGGCACTTTCTTGCTCGATTTTTGGCTGAAGTTCCGGGGGCGCAGCGATCAGGGTCTCTGTCTTGTTAGCATTTAGGACAAGAAAGTTACTGGACAGCCAGTTACTGATCTGGGTCAGGCAGAGTACAAGGGTGGCCAGCCTGTCCAACTGGTGTGGCATAAAGGACATATAGAGCTGAATATCATCAGCGTAGATTGTGGCGGGTCACCGTCTGCAACGCTCACATTTCAGGTCCAAGTCTGGCTTAATTTTAGATAGCTGTCTCTGAAGCCACCCAACTCGGCTTATCATCACCTCCCCTCAGCCAGAACAACAATGCATTAATGTTAGAAGCCCAGTAATCAGGGGTGGACTGGGACGAAAATTTGGCACTGGCATTTTTATGACCCGTCGGCCCTCGGAGGGGTGGGGATTGTGCGCTGCTCGCGGACTCGTCCTTATGCCGCCGAATATGAAAGCCACAAGCTGGGCAAGCAGCCCACTTGGGTGAGCGACACACCGGGGCAGTGCCAGAATGACAGGCCAGTCCACTCCTGCCAGTAATAATACACAAAATTAGAAGAGGAATTAATTTCATTATCCAATAATTTTCACTGATATTCTTATTTTATACTGTCTTGTTACAAAGTCTTTTTGGTCATGAACACACTCTTTGTCCCACGTTTGTTTAGTTAATGCTGAGTCATTCTAGAGTGGCTCTGATTGTCACGTTGAGAGCAGGAGGTTTGGACCCAAGGTGCAGAAAATCCAGCACACACACAGGCAGGAGCGGTTGAAAAAGTAAAATCCTTTATTTAGGAAGATAACCAAAAATCCAGGGGGAGAAAGCCAAAACCTAATAACTAAACTCAGACCAAAAAACCAAAAGCTCACCTTCTGAGCAGAGACCTGGAGACTGGAGACTGGAGACAAAACAACGCTGAACAAGACAATGAACCAACAAACACAGAGTGACAAGACAAGGCTCATAAACACAGAGGGAGATAATCAGGGAAACAGGTGACAGGTGTGAGGAGTGTGAGCTGAGGAGAAACTGGTGGAATGAATTAACTAAATGGGCAGGGAAAGAGCTTGGCAGGTTGGGGCAGATAAACATTAACCTATAAAACAAGGATCTAACTAAACCTAAAAGACAGAGGGCAAAAATAAACCATTAATAACCAGATGGGTGAGGAGGACTAATCTAAAGACAACTAGGAAAACCAGGGAGAGACTAGGAGGACACAAGAGGAGAGCCTGAAGTGGGAACAGGAAGGGGCTGGGGGAACAAAGGGACACAGAACATGACACTGATGACGTAATCTGACACACCCAGTGGTTTTAAGGGCTGTGCTATTTGATTAAGGCCCTGTCCACACGTAGCCGGGGATCTGCCAAAACGTAGATATTTTTCTACGTTTTAGGCCTGTCATCCACACGAAAACGGATCTTTTTAAAAACTCCGGCCAAAGTGAAGATCTGCGTTTTCTCCGTTTTGGGTGTCTGCGTGTGGACAGACAAAACCGGAGTTTTAAGGTCCGCAACGTCACTTTCCGTGACAAAAAAATGCTGACATCACGTGTGCGACCTGTGTTTACACTAGCCGACAGCATGGATGCCCTCAGAGCTGCACTCGCTTTATCAATTGTCCAAGCGCTTTTTGCTTGTTTGTTTTTGCAAGCGGAATTACTGCTCCTTGCGGAAGACCACAGACGAAGGACGAGGTTAAGAACGGGGGAAGTACTGCCGCCTACAGGTCTGGCATGCCCTTAACAAACGTATTTATCCGGGTACGTGTGGACAGAGTCTTTTTTTTTAAACGAGATGCTGTGGATGCAAGTTTTTGGAGGGGCGGATATTCATTTAAAAAAAAAAACCGGCTACGTGTGGACTAGGCCTTAACCTGCTCATCTGTCTGGAAAATAAAAATTTAATTTAAAACACCATCTGGAAAGTTTTTTTTTGTTCTACCACAAAAAACAATTTTCATTTAAAACTTTAGATCATAAAAATAAATTGTCCTATCATCTACGAAGGTACAGAAGACTCAAACAATCTGGTGACAAATACTTTTATTGTGAGGGAAACAAGGACACACACACACACACACACACACACACACACACACACACACACACACAGATTTCATCAGCTGATGTTGAGCTCTGTAAACTTTCTGCTGATGGTTTTCCTGTCTGTAAGTTCAACAGGAAGTTCAACAGACAGACGTTCTTTCCCTTGGAAACTGAAGGAAAAAGACACTTTAGAAGAAAGTTATCTCCACACAGCAGGACGTTTTAGAGTTTCAGAGGAAGGAAGAAGTGCACTGCTGCGTTGTTGGGTGGAGTCACGCCTGCAGATGAGTCAGGTCTGAAGGTCGTGTTTTCCACCATCTTTAAATGCTTATTCAGCTTCTCTCTGTGGTGCATGAGAAGCAGCAGTCAAGCCTGGGGGGAGCATTCCCTTCATCTAGCTGCTCTTTCATGTGACTGAACTCCTCTCAGCAGCAACGGCCTCCGACTCCCTGCAGACTTCCACTTTTATTTTTCATCAAGGTTAAACAACACAAACGTTACTTGCAGCTGAAGATCTGGGTCTGAGTGTTTTAGTCGCAAAGGATCAGCAGAGGAACACCCCGGGGAGCGTTTATGCAATCTGAGTCATGAGACATATCTTCCCATCAAGACAACTGTATGAGAGCTTGTGTGGCACCTGAGATCAAATTATGTGCAGCTTGTTCTAGTCTGTTCCTGCGAATTGGGATTAAATTTTAAACATTAGTTTAGAGCCTTGCAAGGGTTGGAGCACAGGTACGCAATAGGTTACGTTTATTTAAAAAAACTAAATGAATAAATTACATATGAAAAGATGTTTCGTTGTTCAGTCCCTCAGTGATTCAAAACAAGTGCAGAAAACAACAATTATACTAAAAAGATGGAGCAGGGATGTGAAGGTGAACCAGTTTGTATCTTTTCATTCACATCTGGATCAGAAGAGCAGCCCGATGTGGTTTTAGCCAAAAATTATATTATTACACCTCTGTTCCAGTGGATTCAAATCCACTTCAACATTTAAATCTGCAAATGTTTTTTTCCAGGCATCTACTTAAAGAGCAAGTCACGCCCAAATCAACGTTTTTTTTGCTGATAAACTATAAAAAGTGTCTCTAATTGTGCTGTAGAAACATGTATTTGGCACTTTGGTGCATCTTAGTTAAAATTTAAATTTTCTGCCTAAAACTGTCAGTGTTGTGCCGTCTTCAGGTAAAAACTCTGCACTGCATTTAAATTTAAATCTGCCATGGCTATTGGCTAAGAGGTAGTCTATGACATTAGCTGGTACATTATGATGTCACAATGTCATTGTGAGCCTGTGTGTGTGTGTATTTGTCGCTGGCTCCGCCCTCTCGGTCTGCCTGGCATTTAGTTGGATTTTTCAAACATGGAATTGGAGTGGAGTAAGACTCTGGTAGGGGGGTGACTTGCTCTTTAAAGCCGGGCGTACACCGTGCGACTTTTTCACTTTTTTGAGCCGATTTTCCACTTGTGCGAGAATCCACAAGAGTTTTGCGCTGAGCATCGTGTAGTGTACAGGGGGTTACGAGAGGCGATTAACAGCACGTGACCAGCTACTGATCAGCAATCGTGAGCTCGCACGGGCTTCTGGCGTGTTTAATATTTTGCTCGTCCCTCGTGAGGGTACCGCACTGTTGAAGCGGTGCTGCGAGCAGCTGCGACCCAAAAAGTATCAGAACCGCTCAAGGCGCATGCGCAATCCTGCATCAACACCGCTCGCCCGCTATTTCTCTAATAACACACGTTGTTCGTTTTTGTTTCTACACGTTTTTTTACTCACAAAAATTGTCAAGAAAGCGTGTTTGTCGTGTTCTTGTCAAATTAAACTGATCACAAAAAACAGATTTACTTTCTTTATTTCGTTTTCCTCATCCAACCCCCATAAATCCCTGTGTGTCCTCCTGCAGCACTCCTGAAGGACAACTGGCAAGACAAAAAAGTCTGACGTGTTGAGTAAAAACTGCTATTTTTAGCATATTTTTAGGTTTGACGTGTTGCTACCAGACGTACAGTGTGAGCAGTCAGGTCGCATGACTCGTGAGATCTGCCCTGCGAGGAAGTCGTACAGTTTGAGCTGAAGCTGAGTGCTACAAGTGAAAAAGTCGCACAGTGTCCGCCCGGCTTAAGGTAGTGTTAACAAGCTGGCTGTTTATTTTTTTCCATTTTGCAATAAGTCCCATTTTTGAGTATCTTTAGTAACTTACAAGCCTGGTTTTATTCCTTTGCTTTGCCACTTTTTTGCATTGAAAGTTAACGATTCAGTTTCCCACTGAAGGTCAGGGCAAAGTGATCATGATATGTCACAATCATTGATGAAGCTTATTGAGGTACGTATTATACTGGTTACAAGCCTGGTCTACAGCACTTCTAAACTGTCTAACATGAAGCAGCTTTTCAGCTGAGGTTTATGTCGGAGCGAAATGATGCAAAAACAGTCAACACTCACATTTTCTGTTATTTGAAAAATTGTTATGACGTCTTCTTCATGAAAAGATCTCATAGGTTGACTCAGATATTGAGACATTCTTTGGAGAAATACATAAAAAAACACAATTTCAGTACGACTACTCTCCTTTGTACATCTTTCACTTTAGCAGTCAGATTTGAGGAACTGGAATTCCCATTTTACATTTAGAAACTGGTTTCATGCAAAAAACATCCACGACTGAGCAAATTGACTTCATTCCCTTTCTTGTATGAGATCATACTCAACAACCACCATTATACGTGAATAATGACTATGAGAAATTGTTTCAGATCCAACTTTTTGAGATAATCTTATTGAATAGTTTGCTATGCAGGAAGCTGCAACACAACTGTGTGGGGTTAGGTCTACATCATAGACTGTACATATACTGGACAATTCGATTCCATAGGCTTCAATAACACGTTATCTGTCCATAATGGGAGGTGTCCACCACCGCCATTTTGACCGTGTCACAGGTTCCGTCCAGCCCAGACAATTCCATAAAAGGGAAGAGAGGAGGCGCTGAGGGTGTGGCTGTAAGGCTGGGCTCGAGTGACGACACCCAGGCGAACTAGCTACGAGCTAACCTGAAGCTAACCCTGGCTAACCCAAAGCTAAAGTGGAGGTGGGAGCCGAGCTAACGGATGTAGCCACCTAGCTTCAACCCAACCGGAGCTAACTGGAACACCCATCAACCTGAACCTCACACGGAGTTTAGGTGGAGGTTTTCTGCGCCTGTTCGTGAGAAGTACCTGTATTAAAAAAGTTTTAAATCGGTAAGTTTATAATTTATTTCCGTAATGAATACATTTTGCTTTGAGCAAGTTTTCAGTAGTTTTTTTCGGCGCTATCACTCCTGAGTCGCACCAGCCATTAAATGTATCATGAAGAAGAGAAAATATATTTAAGTCGTATTTTGGGGGGACATTTTATTATCTTTCTTACAAAATCTGAGACCAAACGTTTCACATTGCAACACAAGCACCGGTAACCATAACAGAATGAACAGCCAGCAGAGGAGAGGATGGCGGTGTTTCAAACCCTCCCGGCCGGCGTGTAGAGCTCATTCCTGGGCTGGAGCCGGCCCTCAGCACCCCGCCACAGGCTCTAACAGATGCTGGCGGTGTTTCATATATTTCCAAAACGTAATACTTGTTTGTATCTTGTACAGCCAACTAGCCTTTATTCTGGACTCAGTACAATTTACCAAAAGTAAAGAGACATTATACAGATGAAGTAAGCACAAGATAACTTACTGGAAGACACGGGATTATCATCAGAACCAGAACAAGAGAGCCTGATAACAGTCATGTGAAAATAACAGTTAAAAAGTATGTATGTATAATAGAAATAAAAATATATTAGAATTAGTGTAACTCACTGTGATCCAAACAATGAATCAGCCTTAGCTGATTAGTAAATATGACATGAGGTTTGGGAGTTTTTAAGTTTCATTATTTTATTACATTTTTTTTAGATCTATTAAAAGGTCACCATGGCAGCCTGTGTGTCAACGTCAGCTACACAAAGCAAGTGTAAGTACCTGTCTTGACCACTTCATGTATGGTTTTGTACTTTAAACAGCTAGGCCAAACCTGTTATTTTTTCTCCATAGCCATTTGGATCATTGGAGACAGCTGAGTGAGGCGTGGTGCCCAGAGAGCTGCAGAGACAACCTTGGCCTCCCTGACGTCTGTGTCTCTTGGTTTGGTTGGGGCGGACCATCGACATACATACATACATGTGCCGACACTTTGCGCCCTGTTTTATAAAATGTAGTGTTAAAAATAAATGTTTTTGCTCAATTACTGGAATTTCTTTGGTTAAGACAAAAGTGAGGAATAATCATTTACAAGTTATTTGTACAACAGGCCCATTTTAAATCCCAACAGTTTCTTAGCAGACAATAGAAATGTGTTCTTTACTAACTTTACTTGGTTTGAAAATCTTACTAAAATAAACTTGAGTGCCGTATTGCAAAACCCGATCATACTTGTTATGTAAACATTAGCTTTGTAGATATTTTTTACAGATATATATTTGTGTGCAACAAAAACCAAACTTAAATAATTTGTCATTCTTTATTGAAAAACAACAAAATACAGGTATACAGAAGTGTGGGAAAATGATAATGTGAAAGTATTGCACTATAAATGAAGTGAGATGAGATGAAGGTGAGATGAAGGTGGATGCCAGCGGGCTGGACGCCGGACGAAGAAACCTGGAGACGGATCACTCAGACAGGAAGGGAAGAGCTTCCTCTTACCTTGATGGAATTAAAGTTAGCCGTCGTCTGAACGCCCAACCGTACGGTCTGAGGTCAAAGGTCACAGGAAACACACACCAGTCAGCAGTCATACAGATGCATAAAGATAACTGTAGCCATGGCAACCAGCTGACATGTCCCCACTTTCACCAGCACCTGGTGCCTGCCGGGTCACCTGAATTCCTGTGTGATGTCAGCACGGTCGGCCGTGACTGCGGCCATCAGAGGTGACCTCTGATCAGCTGAATGAACTCACCTTCCAGGGTGACGCCGTGTTAGAGTCGGCTTCATCCTGTAAACAAACAAACAAACAAATGAGTGGTAACATAAACACGTCTGGTTCTGGTGGAGGCGGAGGACAACACGCACCTTTCCAGGAGCAGAACCCAGATGTTCTTGTTGCTACAAACATAGACGAGCAGAGTTAAACCAGGAGGTGAGAGGGACCAGCTGCTGCAGACAGGTGACGCTCACCTGAGCCGGAACCATAGGAGCCTCCTCAGCCATCAGACCTTCTGACTCCAGTTCAGATGCCACCTTGTTGATGTCCCTCAGGCGGGACTCGTTGGCCTTCAGGTCCTGCAGGACAAAAGCACCTGCTGATCACCTTGTTGCTGTCGGGTTAACAGGTCTGGTGTTAGAACGTGGTGGATAAGAATGTTCTGACGGGCCGAGGGTTCTGAACTCACCCTGCAGGACTGGGCCTGCTCCTTCAGGGCCTGGATGCTGCTGCCGTAAGCCGACAGGTCCGACATCAGGGCCTCGTGCTTCTTCAGGAGAGCCTGTGGAGCAGAACATCAGAACCTTCAGCTCGTCTGACACAAGTGGAGCTTTCTCGCAGCGATGGTCCAATCGGATCCGCCACTGTAAAACAAACCCTGCTCAGTTCACCGCAGACGCAGCTCTGCGGGTGTTTAGTGGAAAAGCGTGAGCCTTCTGCCGGCTGCCACGTGTCATGGCTGCTCTGCAGCGGGAACACACATCACAGCTTGTAAACCGTTTGAAATAAGAGCGACGGGAACACGTTTGTCATCACTTCCTGTGCGAGGCCAGCACTTCTACCCCTAACCCATGAGACGCTCAAACGAGCAACGACGTCTGGTAGACAACCGAAGGAAATGACAAATACAGAAACACTAATTATGAAGGACTGGAAAGAGAGCAAAGAAAAGCGATTGGAGTTTCTCAGGAAGGGACTTCCATACCCCGGCCAAGTCCTCGTCTTTCCCTTAGTCTGGACTTCCAACGATGGGCTCCTTCTCCTTCATCCAGGACTCGGCCTCATTAGCATCCGCAAAGTACTGCTGGGCCTGCAGAGAGTCCTCCAGGTCCTGCCTCCTCTGGGACGCCTTGGCCTTCAGCGTGTCCCAACGTCCATGAAGCTCCCACAGTTTAGTCTTCACTTCCTCACCAGCGAAGTGACCTGGACCCAAAAAAAGTGAGCCAGAACCTGCAGACACCTCAGAAACATGTCAGGACCAGACCTGCTCTACCTTCTTCCACCATGGTCTCTCCTTTCTGGGTGACAGCCTTGATGCGAGGTTCATGACCTGTGATCTCAGCCTGCAGAGCCTGGTGCTTCTTCAGCAGGTTCTGGACACCAATCAGGTCCTTCCCTGAGGACACATGTTAGAGTTCAGCATTATGCAGTAGACAGACCAGTTTAACCCAGGGGTTTCTTTCTTCTACAATCTGCTCTTTAACTGTATTATTTCCTGCTATTTCAGCTGTTAACTTTATTTTCTCTCTAAGTGTTTTTCTCCCCAGAAGAAGCTACAATGATGTTCTGCTGAGCTGTGGTGGCCTCATGGAGGGGGGCATCGGCTAGCACACTGCTGCTAACCACTTAAACATTCTCCCTCTCCTGATAGTAACATTTTACTTTCTTTGACGTTGGATGTGCTACTACTAGTTTACCCGTTTAATTATAGATTCACTAGGATAAATACAATAAAGTTTATCTCTCACCTAATAGAATATTTACTGTGGCGAGCCCGTGAAGAGGTGTAGGAGAATGCGACAAATTTGTCTGTTAAAAAGTCTGTTATGTACAAAAAACACAATATCATCACACTATTTTGGACCGATACATGACGGTCAGGTCCGGCTTGGGGAGAAAATATGACACGTCTTTCAGGATGGACTTCATCTTTGGTAGCTGGCGAAGCCGGGAAAAGCAGGATCTAACCACCTGGCTAATGTGGGAGTCCATCCGCATCTCTGGGTCCAAAACCACCCCCAGGTTAGTGATGGTTGGCTTCGCTAGCTGCAAAAACAGGGTTGCAGGACAGGACTAACTGCAGTGGGAGAGGGAGGAACAAATATTCCAGTTATAAATATTAAATATTTGAACAAATAAATATTTGTTAAAAGGAAGAAACTGATGATGACTTTAAGATTAGAGGAATGTTCTAGAACGGGTCTGGAACCAACGATGGCCCTTTGGATCAAATTTGGATTAAAAAAATAGCTCATGATTTTATTTATGGATGGAATAAAAATACAGGTTGTAAGCATCTTCTCAGTATCTTCATGTTGCATGACTTTCCACAGCAGAAGGACACAAAAACTGCCAGAATTATGATTAGAAAGATTTACGTTTTAATCTCAGAATCCCAACTTTTCCCAGAATCTTCACATTATTCTATGAATTCAGAGAAAATATACATTTTTCAGAGGTCTCGCTCCCCTGTTGTGGATACTTCTCAAAATTCAACCATTTTTTCTTTTCAAAAGCTTTAGTAAGAGTTTGGACTCTAAACAAGTTTTACTTTGCAGACTGCTTGTCTACACCTTCATCAGATCTGCTCATAATAAAACATTTGGGTTATATTTAATGCCCAGGAAGATGCTCTTCCTGGGCATTAAGTTATCAAAAACAGATAAAAGTATTTTTTACCATAATTTTAACTGCTATCAGCTGATAAAAATAATAAAAAACAGCCTGATCATTAAAGGGGTGTAAGTGAAACCGCGCGGATCACACAAACCATCATGCTGTCTATATGACTTTGAAAATATATAGTTTAATTACAGTTTGATTTATTTGACATCTGTATAATGTTTATTATTTTGTTTTTTCCCCCTAAATGCCTAACGTTTTAGTTTTACATGAATATTAGTCATTCATCACAATACATAAAGTTACACATTTTAAATTTTAATAGGGGAAGACTGCAGGAGGGAGCGGTAAAATACAGAAATCCCCATCAAAAACAAGAAACTTTACGAGTCTGATGAAACCCGCTGGAGTTCCTTCAGCAGGCCTGGTGGCAGCTACAACGACCCAGTGGCTGTGCTTGGTCAATGTTATCGAGCTCAGTCCGGCTCGGCCGTGAACGAGCCGAGGCGACATCCTGCTCTGCTTAAGAAGAAGTGTTATTTTCCGCTTCAGAAGAAGCGTCCGTGTTTTACGCTTTCTCAGAGACATGTCACGTTGCTAAGTTGCGCCGCGCGCTAACACGTCAATAGTGCAGCATAGCCTGCTCGAGGTTTTAAGGGTTCAGATGAAAACACCCTACCACTCAGGCTGCTTACACATCGATATTAAGTTGTCGCTGTTGCACTCACGCCGTAATACGGTAGATGCGGTTAAAGTCAGACATGAAAAACTCCACGAGCGGTCAGACCGCGCAGCAGCTAGGCGCAGCAAGTAGGCGCCGGATCGGTCAGGCTGCCCGGCCTGACCGCTGGGGATTACCGGATGGAAGAATGGACACAGAAGTCTCCCTCTTAGCGCTCCGTCATATTTCAACCCATTTTTATCTTAAATGCACTGGGTTTTACCCTATTACCCATCTAAATATGCCCTATTAATTATTTTACCGTATTTTACATTTAAATTTCATGGTTAAACAGTACATGCTACATGTTAAACTGATAGTTAGCTAGCTACTTCGGTAAACTAAGCTAGTTTAAAGGTGGCAGTGACATAAAATACGAATATAGATTTTAACTTACCGAAAAAAAATGAAGTGGAGACTCCTTGGACGCTCTATTAGTGCAATTAATACCACTGCAAGTCATTTTGTCCAACAATTGCACCAATAATATCCAAAGAAGAATACACAAACACAGAGACTCAAAATGCCGGAGCAGTTTCCAAGCCAGACCGAGGCTGTACTGAGGCCTTTCCACGGAGCTAGCTCTGTGGTCACGTGGGTCTGAGGCGGCGGTCACGTGTGTCGGATGCTCATTAATTATACAGAATTTTAGGCTTTCAATACACTTAAACAGAAGAGTGAGAAAAAAATTCACCCCCCTCAGAGTTGTCATGAGTATAAACTAGATAATTTAGACAAAAAACATGTTTTGGCACCAGGCTGTAAACATGTTTATTTCTGCTGTGAAATCGGCATTTTTAACATGGGAGTCAATGAGGATTTGCTCGCTTCTGGCACCAGCCCCCAGCGGATGAGGGTGGAACTGCAATTATTCTTACTTCCGGGATGGGACCATTTTTAGAGCGGCATTGTGGGGGCTTGGGTACAACTCACTCACTCACTCACACACACACACACACACACACACACACTATTTTTTAGACCTTTTTTCTAACTGGTGAATTATATTATGTTAAAAACTTAGGAATGCACTTAGTTAACCGCTTAATTGCTGTTAATGTTGTAACCGGGTAAAATAGTTTTTCCCGGTCAACAGTTTCATATCCTGCTGCTGCGTTTCCGTGTAATATATTATGTGCCACTAGAGGGCGCAATAGTAACACTATTATAATGTTTCCCGGGCAACCACAGAAGAAATTAGCTTGTCAAACACTGAGCAATTAGCACTGTGGAAGCAGTTTATTCTTCGTTATTTCATTCCTGGAACACAATAGGCCTCCCATCAAAGTGCTGAGCCTGGCAGAACATGCCAGTGTAATTATTTCGTTTAATGTAAGGAAAGGAAGTATTTTTTTTAAACCGTGGTCTCCAGAATGCGCTTATGAGCGTGCAATTGCCAGCAGCGATGTGTATTTGATGCCAGACGGTTCACTGCACAACTAGTTCTGAGTCTGAAGGACATTCCAGCTGTCATCTCACTCTTTTCTTTTTGTTCATAAATGTAATGAGCGTTGTTGGTTGGTTCTGGTTAACCGGCTATTAATCGTTAAGGGGCATCATTAGCCGGTTAAAGAAATTTTCAAAATGTGCATCCCTACAAACATTGAACAGTTAGTCTGAGTAGATTTTTCTTCAGGTATACCGTATTTTCCGGACTATAAGTTGCACTTTTTTTTTTTCCATAGTCTGGTATATAAGTCACAGGACCAGCCAAAGTGACTTATATACCAAATTATGTAGGCTATACCGCGCTGCTGCAGGCCGGCTCCGACCCAGGAATGAACTCACCTGTCCCGCTAGGAGGGTTTCAAACACTGCCAAACTCTGCTGGAGATCGTGGCACGCTGCTGCGTACCGCTGATGCAACAGCTTGTTTTTTTATTCTGTTGTTACCAGTACTTGTCTTGCAATGTGAAATGCTTGGTCTCAGATTTTGTAAGAAAAATAAAATTTCACCCCAAAATGCAACTTATTCCAGTGCGACTTTTATGTTTTTTCTTTCTTCATTATACATTTTATGGCTGGTGAGACTTATACTCCAGAGCGACTTATACTCCAGAAAATACGGTATATATATATTTATTTATTTATTTATTTATTTATTTTTACTTACGTAGCCTTTTGGAGAAAAAGGATCCTTCAGTGAAGGAAAAAGCGTAATGATTCCCAGGGCATACTTCTCTTTCTGCTTACGTGAAGGAATCCTCCTTTACAACAAAGAAAACGAATACAAACAAAAATTAGTAAGTTATAACAAGGTTTTATAAAACCATAATTCAGTACATCTTGAAAACCAAACATTCCTTTTGCTAGATTGATCCTTTTAATCTGAATCAGTCCAGTTTCTTAGCCGTGCATCTCAGTCATATGACTAGCCAGTATGTTAACAAGTTGCCTGCGCGTGCGATGCTGCAGGGATTTCTCCAACTTGTACTCTTCCAAGACATCCTCACCTCCAGGTTTTACATGCAATGCATTCTCTACCATCTACAACAAGTTGTCAATTAACAGAGACAGGTTATGTCTTGCGAAATAAAACAAAAAGTATAAACCATCATTTTTCAGTTCTTACTAGTAATGCATGGTATAAACTGTACAAAATGTAACCGGTATGATTTTGGCCTACGATAAAGATTTACTATCGGCTAACTGGCGCTTGCTAATGACGTCATTGAGGAGTGCGACAGTTCAGCTCTTTAAGTAACAAGGCTGAGCGTAAACTTGTCCCGCTTTTACATGAATGTTGTCAATCTGCGTCAGCTCTGGACGAAACACAGAGAGCAGAGAGCGTGAAGATGTGATTGTAAAGAGCATGAGGTTACATTGGTTACACAGACCTTGTTTTGTAGTCTGATGCTGAGCAGAAAAACATCCTCAGAACAATATGATACATTATTGAATCATTATCGTTATTTGCATTTTTCACTTTAGTTCAGACAATTTAGAATCTAGTCTGTCACATTTAGCTTGTTTTTTAAAATATCTTCATCTTTATTCATGTTATAATTTTGTTGCATTGTTAGGAAAAATAACCTTAACATTAAAACTGAGATATGTTGTATTTAGTTAAGTTTAGAAAATTAAATGCAATTTATAATAAATAATATATATTGAAATTTATTGTATACTTAAGAATTATTTGTTATGCAATTTAACTGGGCATGTCAGATTGTTCAAAAACAGTGATTTTTACATTTATAAACAGAAGAGAAGAATAAATCGAGATATTTATCATTACAACATGTGCTTCAAAATTTAGCGCAATATCAGTTTTAGGTCATTTTGCCCTTTCCTAGTTCATACTAAAACAGACAGAACTACTTCCCTGCCAGCCAGTAAAAATAAAAAATAAATACCTGCAGCAGCTATTCATTCAGATTATCTTATCATACAATTTACAATTTTTTATGAAACCATATTTATATTGTAGCAATCTGAATTATGCCAATTACAGTAGAATTTTTTTAAATGAATCTGAAGTACCTCTTTTGCAGCCTCAGACTCTGAAACTTCTGTGGTAGACTTGTTCTTGACCCCAGAGCTCAATCTACTTCCAGTAACAGGGATCCCCAAATCTCTGTGAAGATCACTGTCACTAGACGATAGTGACACGGTATCCGTGAGGGAGGATGAGGTTGAATGAGCTATAAGAAAAAAAATTATAATTTCAAACATGAAGAAGAAAATAACTTGCCAACCTGGTGGAGGAGTGCAGTTCTGAGGTAATTCTGCCATAAGTATATGTGTTTAATAAAATCAGCTAAGTATGAAATATGTTAGTTTCATTCCATTTGTTTATTTTATACTAACATTTCATATTCAATTAAAGAGATTAAGCTATAATTTTTCATGAAGGTAGACAGAGTAAAGTGTGATTAGGGTGTATGGGCTGTTGAGTGCATGTGTAACATAGCTTTTATTCTTGTATGTTTGCACCATGTGTTATCCGCATATCATGTGTAAAGTCCTTATCTGTTTAATTATGTAGACCAATTTGCATTATCTTTTCAATAAAATAGATTTCTTAACAAAATTCAATTTGGCTGGATTTTATGCAACTGCAAACAACCACAATTTTAAATGTTTGCCTTTTGGATACTGTTGCTGATCGTAGTATTAAATATATTATTGGAATAGCCAGCTTGTTACAGCCAAAAGGTATTATAAAAATCTGCACCTGAAAATCCATGAGCATTCATTAAAATAAGATTTAACAATGAAATGAAACTTACCATCACCTGCTGAGCTGTCACTTACAGTCAGGCATATGTCAGGATTGGCCTCTATCAGTTCAAGAAAGATGTCTTCCTCCACTGCTGTATCAGTCTCATCAAAAATGTGCAGTTCTGTGACATCAGGAAGCCCAAACTTGTTTTTGACTAAAAGAAGATGATAACATGAGGTAAATATGTCTGATGCAAAATTTAGTTTGAAAGAAAGAAGAACTGTATTTCTAAAGCTACTCTAAAATTCCACATTGCTTTCACTTAAAAATGAAGTTTAGTGATGTGACACTTCAGTCACTAACTTATGTGCATACAAAACAAATTTCAGTTATTTACATTTGCTAACTCAACACTGCAAGTAAACATTTACATGTGATGTGAAAATCTACAAATTCTGCCTTTGTCGAAGACCAAATAAAATTACTAAGAAAAAGGTACAATAAGTATAAGTAGTTTAACATAACAAAAGATTTAGCTTGTTCAGATTGTTGTGAAGGTACACAAGACAGCTACCCACCTTCACTGATGAACTCCAAATATGTGAACCCTGGCTGTAACCGTATGTACTTCTTGGAACTTTGGTGTTTCACCTTCAGCAACATGATGATTTCTTAGGAAAAAATGTCAAAAGGAGAAAAGTAGTTAGTGTTTGATATAATAAAATAGATTTATTTTAAACAAAACAAAACTCAAAGCTGGCATAAAAATGAAAAATTCTCAAGTTTTAGTCTCTATATTTATTCTTGTTGCTTATTCTAAAATTTACATATTTCAAACAAACAAGTGTTTTAAATCAGTAGAAATCTAAACAATATTTAAAGAAAAAACTTAAAACAAGACATTATTCATGCTTAGAAAGAACAGAAATGGAAAATCTTTATATTCTCCGTTTATCCAATGTGCACGGATCGACTCGTTAAATCCGCTTGTGTGTGTTTGGTAGTGACTTTCTCTACTGTTTAAGCACAAAGAAGAACAATTACATGCATGGTGCTTAAAGAAAATAGATGAGCTCGCTCTTATCTGGAATTATAAAGTTCTAAATCCCGCTGAGTCATTCGGCTGCGGGTGTTTCTGCTTCAGGAGCAGTTTGTAGTTTACCTCGGTAGTTTACACGAGGAAAGCAGAACTACGTCCACACCCGACTGAACTGTTCTGTCCCTTATATTTTAACAATGTCAATCGCTGTGTCCTCCATCTTTTTCCCATTCGGAGAGCTATTTTTACCAGTCATGTAACCTGCAGCAGTGGGCTAAAGCTTCACAAACATTTGCCGTTAGCAGCGCGTCCGCCTGCTGCCGAGTGGCTGTTCTTTCCATTGAGATTCTAGCGACCCGTTCTCAAACGTCTATCAAGAGAAAGTGTTGTTTGTCTGTGTATGACCATTTTATGTTAGCATGATGCGAATTAGCTCCCCAAACCGGACAGGCGCCTAAAATTAAGTCGGTGCAACGGGACTTCCGGGAATCTCACGATAATTTCCCGCACATTTTGTGCTGCACTAATTAATTCCAGTCCATTTTCTCAGGGTTTAGGGCCAGCCGAACTAATTTCTAAAAAATTCAAAACGGCGCTAGTCTATAGCTAATCAACTCTGAGGCTACCGAGCATCTAAGCTAGCTTTAGCTGGATACAAAATTTTACATCTTACAGTCTAAAACCGAAATTACATTAAAGTCCCATTTTATGTGCTGTTTATGGCTCTTTATTAATAAATATATGTGGTACTTACCGTTTGACGTTGAAAACTTGACACTGCATCTGCTAGCCCGCGCTGCCTGGAACTTTCTAGAGTTGCCTGCTCTCCTCTCAGACTGGATGTAGAAATGAACTCGACAGGAGAGTTGGCGCTTAGCTCGCGCTGTTAGTTCCACCCCAAGAGCTATTTGGACACCGTGGGTGTTCAAACCACACCAGGATTCAACAACCATCAACTCTAAATCATTTTCACCAGAAAATTGACACTAATTAACACTGCAGATTTTGCTGTGTACAATATTATTGGATTTTGTGCCATCTGTTGGAGCTCAGACTCAAAAACACCCCAGAACAAAACGATCTTGTTCACACACAACGCAGATCTCATGATAAATGGTTTTTGGTATATAAAAATCATGCATCTGGTCATCACGTCTGCTTACAAACTGTGAGAGTTTTGAAAACAGAAGTGAAACGGAGAAAGAGGCTGCAGCACACACTCAGGTTTTTTTTGTACTGAGGAAATAGATTTCTGCAGCTCATGAAAACTTCAATAACCTGAACAGAATGTGGACTTGCAGATTTTATGCAGATTGCTACTGGTCTGATGAGAGAAAATCATAATTTTGTTTTTCACTGTAGTTACACATCACTCGGTTCTATACAAGCCAACACCAGTTTTCCCACTGGACGGTGCAGGATTTCTTTCCTCAAAGGTCTAAACAACTGGTTTGAAAAGGCAAAATGTGAGTTGTGGTTACACTTAATCACACTTAATCTCTTGTGATTTCAGATTCATAGCAGCAAGACAGAGGAAACACAAGAAAATGGGACGTGGCTGAGTCAGACTCTAAACTAGAGTTTTAATTGTTTGGTTAAGCATCTTTTTTCTTTTTCATATCTGATCAATATAGTTGCTTCAAATTCTTATGCTGGTTAATGTGCTAGTTTACTAGAAATAGTGTTTTTATGGTATTATTGGTGCAATAACGTAAGAAACCTGAATTATATATAAAAATAAACCAATATACCCAAAGATCAGCCATTTGTAACAGCTAAGGTTGAGAAAATGAACTATAAACTTGAACATGTGTATGTTCTGACACCGTTTGTGAAGCTAGATTTCAGAAATACATAGGTTGAAAAACTGGAAACGCCTCTAGTCGCTTACATGAATGAGGACTAAAGGCCTGAGCTGCAGTCACACAAAGACAAAACGTTTCATCTGAACAAGACGCTGCTGTTTGAGCTCAAATAAGAAACACTTTGTTTTGTGTGAGAGTTAAAGTCCTGGCAAATTGCTTTTGCAAGAAAGCAGGACTGTGTGTGTGTGCGTGTGTGTGTGTGTGTGTGTGTGTGTGTGCGCGTGCGCATCAAGGCAAAACCATTTACATCCTCCATTTCTGCTGTAATTACACATAACTCTGCTGTCAGTGAATGCTGCTGAACAACAGCAGGAAGACAACATTGAGATAACAGATGAAAAACCTTCTAGCAGCCCCTCCTTTCTGGTTCTCATGCAAACTCTCAGCAGGACTCCCCGCGTTACGAGAGACCTGCAGCATAAAGATTTAATGAAACTGCAGGGGATGTCGTCTGGTGAAGTTTAAATGTTTAAATGTTGCTATTTCTTTACTCCTACGGTGGGAACAGAGAGAGTTTCCTGTGGTAACCTCTGTGTCCGTAGTTGTCTCCCTGCACCACAACAAATTTCCCTTAGGCCTAAATACATTGATGTGTGTGTGATGTAAGCTTTGCATAACCCGAGAGCTGCTAACACTGAGGGACTGTAAAAGTGAAGGAAGCTGTGTGAAAGAATGCAAAGAGAGTGGGGGAAACAAAGCAGATTATTTTTGCAGATTTGGTGTAAAAAAGAAATGAGTGTCTGAATCTGTGAGGCCGTGTGTTGTGAGCATTGTGCCACCTGTTCTTCGCCGCTCCTGGAGGGCTCTCTTTAGAAATTATATTTAGAAGAAATCAACCCGGGGAAGCTGACTTCTCCACCGAGCTGCACATAAAGCCAGCTCCAAGTTTAATTGGAACATCTTGGTGAAAAAGGTAAAAAAAAAAAAAAGTGGTCTTGACACAGACTTTATCGAACGGCCGCCACCCACTCACGCTCAGCTGCTCCCTCTCACATATTTTCACACTATCTCAACTATCTTTCTCATGTACTCACATTTAAAAATGTGATGTAACAACCCCCCGAGCTGCGATCCAGAGTGAGCAGCCACAATGAAAGGCCTGCTGAGATGTTTGGAGGAGAAGACCAGAGCATGATGCAGCATGATGGTACCATTTATCAGCTGGCAGGTCTGGATGTTGGTGTTTTATCACTTGTGTTGCAGACACCCAGCGGAAAGAATAGCAACTTAATATTGCATGAGTTTTCCATGTGCTGCAAAATGTGTCCTGTGCAGAAACTTAACAAGAGGAAGAGGAACTTGCTTGATTTATTCAGACTGATGAGCAGAACATGTGAACAAAAGTTTAGGGGTGGGCGATGCAAGCGTTAAAGCAACATAAATTAATGAACAGAACAGCTGAGAGAAGAGCAAAACTTGCATGAAGTGGCTGAAGCGTGACTTATAGCTTGAACCAGTTCTGGCAGGACGGAGATGGAGCATGATGGGAAAACAGGTTACAGCTGGTGACCTGCAGCTCTTCCTCCACACGTCTGTCAGCTGCTGTAGAAAGTCAGGATTATAGGCTGTGTGAGGTCATGTTTTTTAATAAATAATGCAGTTTTTAAACTTCAACCCTCTTGAGGCAGGCGTTGCGGATGTGCAACGTTAAAACCTACCTACCTGGTCACTACACATACGTGCTGATGTGAAATATTTGATGTGAAACAAAATCTCTGGGTCCTGGAGCATAAAGGTGCCAAGAGCAACAAATAGCTACATGACTTTTGGAGTGACGTCAACAATCTGAGCAGACTAGATCAGAGTGGAGATATTTTCCCATAATGCATAGTTCCATCTTTGAGAGAGACGAAACACAGCTAGCATTATCAGATGTCAGCATGGTAGCAGAGGGCTGTGGCTTGTTTTAACTTGATCTTCTGTGGTGGGGACCGGTGAAACAGAACAATGATCCCAAACGCAGCAGAAGGCATGAAAAAGGGGTTAGGGTTCGAATGAAGGATGCTGAACTGGTCCAGATAAACAGTTTAGTGGAGAAATGTTTTATTGAAAACACCTTTTAATTCAAATCAACTCACATCAAAACATTGCCTTGTTCGTGTTTGCCTGTTGGGCGTTTCCTCTTACAGATATCATCGCACTGACATTGTAGGAAATCTGTTGGCAGCTGCTCTGTGTGAAGCAAAGATCAAACAGGAACTCGGACTGACGTGTTCGCAGACATTTTGTTTCTATTAATACATTGACATCTCTGGTTTCAGGGGAACTCCCCACACTGTCCAGTGTCCAATATTGGCAGAGCTGTCAGAGCACAGCAGCCTCTTCGTATAGCTCCAGGCAGTCCAACACGGCGCCATGGAAATGATTTCACAGAAAAACTGTCAGAATAAACCAGGTAATGACAGAAAATGCATCATAGATAAATCACTATGATGCACATGCTGTTCAGGATAAGAGCTCCACGGGTCTCTGAAAATGCTGCAGTTTAGCATAAAACGGTTACAAATAAACACTGTTTTCATTTTTCATGTGCATTCTGCAGGGAAAGTAAATTAAATCTTGCACAAATAAAACCTGCAAGAAAGTGGTTTAAGGCTGACAGCAGGATCAAAAATCAAGTATCACCTTTCTGTGTGTGAAATAAATCTGTTGTTTAATTGGCTGGATGCTTTTTGTTTATGTAAATCTGACTGTTTTTAATCTGTTGTTTCTTAAATTGGCAGTGGTATTATCCGTTAAATGTACTGACTTGTGCTTAATCTGCCCCTGGGTCAGGTCATGCGCAATGACAACATTGCCTATCATTGTTATGCAGATGACACCCAGATCTACCCAGCTCTATCACCTGGTGATTGTGGTCCTCTAGACTGACTCTGTCAGTGTTTGGAGATGGTTAATGACTTGATGCAGTCAAACTTCCTCCAGTTAAACAAAGACAAGACTGAAGTTACTGTCTTGAAATAAGATGGATAGGATGGAGGTTATTGCTCAGCTTGGCTCCAGAGGAATAAAGACAAAGACCCAAGTTAGAAATCTTGATGTTATTATTGATTCAGACCTGAGCTTCACTGGTCACATTAAGGCTAAAACTAGATCAGTGTTTTATCATCTTCATCAAATAGCACAACTCAGAGGTCTCATGTCCAGACAAGACCTAGAGAAACTCATTCATGTGTTCATCTCCAGCAGGCTGGACTATTACAACAGTCTTTTGTCTGGTCTTCCTAAAAAAGCTGTGGAGCAACTGCAGCTTATTCAGAATGCTGCTGCTAGAGTCTCAACAAGAACCAAGTGTCATGACTCCCAATCCTTCACCCTCCTCAACCTTCATGCAGCACACCTGGTTTCTTCATTAAGCCCCAGCCAAACCCTGTTTCCCTGACTACCACAGTCAGCTTCATCCACTTCACCTGCTCCTGACTCCTCAGCTCATCTCACACACCTGCTTCCCCTACTATATATTCACCAGTAAACCACCAGTTCCCTGCCAGATCATTTACAGCCCTGCCCGTAAATTCTCCAGCTATTCACCCTGCCTGATTTCTGCCTCTGGACCTTGTTTTTCTCCTGACCCCTGTCTTGAACTCTTCCTGCCTTTACGACCTTCGCCTGTCTCCGACTCTGTCTCCAGCCTCATCCACCTGGTAATTCTGCTGCAAATAAACATTTTTTAATCTATTTTTACTGTGTTTGGCGTCTTCACGGGTCTTCTGAGTTCTGTTCGTGACACCAAGAGAGCCGAGCACATCACTCCTGTTCTTTAATCTCTACACTGGTTACCTGTAAACTACTAAATCTATTTCAAAGTACTTCTGCTAGTTTATAAATCACTCAATGGCCTGGGGCCAGAATACATGTCGGATCTCCTTCCTGTTTATGCGCCCAGCAGGGCTCTGAGATCCTTAGGAGGTAGTAAACTGGTACAACTCTGGGTCAGAGCCAAACAGGGTGAAGCTGATTTTAGCTATGCACACAGATGGAATCTGCTTCCTCATGACTTCACATCTGCCCCAACTCTACAAACTTTTAAAACAAAATTGAAAACCTTCATGTTTTCATCAGCCTTTAAATAAATGTTCTTATGCTGCACCCTCTGCACTGTAACTGCTCACCCTTTAACTTTGTCTTTTTTTTTTCATTTTAATATTAATGTTCTTGCTCTTCTTGCTGATGGAAAGCACATTGAATCGTTTATAATCTATTTTATAAGTGTGATGTTTTATTGCTGTAGCTTTGGTTTATTGTTCAGCACTTTGGTCACCTTCGGTGTTTTTAAATGTGCTGTATAAATACAATAAATTTGATTTTATTTAAATTAGTTGGCGTGATAGCTTCTTTGTGTGCCTGAAAAGTCTCACATCTGCCTGTTTGGAGTCATTCAGAGCTCTAATGTAAAGTGCAAAGTGGTTATTTAATGGCCACCGACTGAGAGCTAGTGCACAAACTGACATTTTAAAAAGCAAAATCATCTAAAGAGGTGAGGAAATGAATATTTAAGTCCTCTATGCATAGAAGTCCCTGAATTTCTGGTTGAAATATTCAAAATCTGAATGTTGTGTTCTCGTTTTGTCATTATGCTGAATGCTGAAGCTGTTCCTTCTGATGAAACCCACACTTGTCAGAATGCCAGACTATTCACTATTGTCTTTGAGCACACAGCCAGTGTTCTTTGTTGGCAGCCTCAGCAGCCACTCGTGGACAGGTTCCATCTACCATATCTAAATATTTACAGAACAAACTGGATCCGCTCACTTCCCATTCTCAGATCCTGTTGTTCTCTTCAGTCTCTGTGTTTATGGACTCGAGGTGATCAAATCCTATTATATGGAAAGCGCGTGCAAAATCATCAAGTATGTACACAAAGAAAAACTCAAAAGGAGTGGGCAGAAATGTAAAACAGGCGAGGCTCTTTGGATTCATAGCCAGCGAAATAGGGAGAAAATGAGCACAATGGGAGGAGAACAATTGTGGATCTGTGCAAAGACAAAACGGATAAACAGTTGGCATCACGCAGGCTTTTGGAATCTGCAGCTGAAGCACTCATGCTGTCACTGCTACCCTCTAGTGTTGGCCTAAGGGGCGCAAAAGCAAAATATGATGTTTTCACATAAATTATATTGTGACCCCAAATGATTTAGAAAAAAAGCACACAAAAAAAGGCCAATTTTCTTCATTCTTTCATGGTTTAAATATTAAAGGGAAAATCACATATTTGTGTGGAAATGAAATTAATACAATGGTTCCATCTTTTTATTGATTATTAATTAAATTTTTCAGCATGTGTGTATAAAAGTTTTTATGCTTTAAAAGAGTGTTCAGTGTGTGCAGACACCTGTTCAACCACGCAGTAATCATAACAAAGATCATAAGACCATAGACATACATACAGGTCTGTGAAGTATTAAAAAAATGTTTTTAAATACACATTAAAAGATAAAAACTATTAGCTGAAGCCGATACAAGGCACAGTGTCATACGTGACATAATTTATATACAATTGTGACAAAATGCCTGCCGATAAAAACACTGTAAAGGTTTTAAAATTAATTTCACACAAAAAAAGCCTCATCTCAACACAAAATAGGCCAAAGGGGGCTGTGACAAATGTGATTCAGGTATGCATTTAGATGAGAATTATCAGAGCTGTACATGAAAAGTCTTTAAAAAGTCCTTTTTGAACTCCAGAGGGCGTCCGTCCGACCTCCAGATGAAGCTGTCGCTCAGCGTCAGATCATGAAGGACCGAGTCTGTTTGTAGTGTTTGAGCTGCAGAGGAAAAAAACTGAATCACTTCCTCTAATTAGCCGGAGAGCAGTGTTAGCAGCAAATGAATGCAAGAACAACAAGTCTGAGCACAAACAACTCACGTGGCGGGTGGGTGGAGGAGGGGGTGGTGGAGGGATGTAGGGCTTGGAGCTGAAGGGAGACGGCTCATTAGAGGCTCAGAAAGAGATCATTTAAAGAAAAAAAACTGAATAATAAGAGAGAAATTTAAATCTACTCACCTGTTTGTCTTCTTGTTCTCTGTTTAAAGGAACAACAAAGAGGAAAGGATCTGGGTCAGCAGCAGGAATCTGATAAATCTTCTCAGTCCATCAGAGTTTAGTCTTTACTACAGCTGCAGTTATCTATTTTTACTTTATTAAAATAATGTTTTAAATAAATAAGAGCTTCAACATGTGTTGCTTTAGATGGTTATCGCCACATTGAACACAAATCCTATCCTGGAGGAGTAATTAAACATCCCCGTCAAATCAGTCATATCAGCTCGCTGATAAAATCAGGGTAAGTGTTTCTGCATGCTGGTTTGCATTTATTTTACAGAAGCAAGATTACTGAGAAACCCACACGATAAAAACAAATGTCGATGTACTGGCTGTGGTTATTTAATGGAATGACAGTCCACCCATTTGTCAAATATGTGTATTAGTTTCATTCTATGATTAATTGGAAGCCTTTGCAATATTGATTTGTGTACTTTGATGTTGCAGTAGTGATAAATTGGTGATATTTGTGCAGCTTTAAGTCTCTTCATATGTAAAACTTCAATATGTAATTGAAAACGTAGCAACTTTAATTAAATTTGTTCATAAATCTGGACACAGAATTATTAATTTAGTAGTTTATGTGCAAGATTGCAAAGGTAAGAGGCTTAGTAAATAGATTTAATGTTTATTATTGGTCTGTGAGCTGAAAAATGCATAAATGTAAAATATTTTTTACTAAACTGATGTTTTCTGAACTGTAACTGCTGGCAGCTAAAATGGGAAAATAAAAACTATGAGAAAATAAACAAAGCATCAGCTGGAATCATGTTGAATTTCTACTTCTGGCATTTTAGTTTTATCTTTAACTGCAAATAAATGAGCAACATTTCTGCAAATTTAAAGATCAAAAGTTAGTAACTTTCTATGTTTTGTCTCTTTTGTCTCCGTTCAGTCACAATCACATTTCCTGCACATTCTGAGTCCTGAAGATGAGGAAAAAGAAGGGTTCAAGAAGCTGCAGCAACTATTTTGAGAGCAAACTTTTTGGTTTTGCAAATTTCAGCAACATGAGTGTGAAGCCTGTGACTGAAGGGAAGACACCTTGTGATGATTTAGAGACTTATTTGCTCTTAAATTAAAAGTCCTTGAGGCAAATTCCAGAACATGCAACTGTTTCATAGTTTGCATTGCCGTCTGCGTTCCTGTCGGGTCAGACGGGCCTCATGTTTTTATTGATTACTTTTTCTCTTTCTAAGATGTGGCAAGGTCTTTGCCCCTTGCAGTCCCAGTGTGGTCCATTGGATACTGTGCACCTTTTTGATTATTTCTTGCCTTTCTCTCAGTTTCTTGCCTAATCCTGCTGCAGCTAGCCCTCTGTTCAGAGTTTGCTGCTACACAAAATTAAAATAAAACTCAGTAGTACTCACTTTTGCAGCGTCCTCGGCGGCGGCAGATACAAACACAGATGCAGCAGAAAAGGACGAGCGCCACAAATCCTGAAGCGCTCGCTATTAAAATGGTTGTATTGAAGGGATCTGAAAGGACAGTAGATCTGTTTAGATTTGTGTTTTCATTTTGTAAAAATTAAAGTCAGTTTTTTTTTGGTACTTGCATTCAATGACGTTGAGCTGTTGAGCCACACAGCTCTTGGGAGCCCCGACGCTGTTGGAGGACTCACAGCGGTACATCCCTTCATCTGATTTGGATACACCTTTGAATTTCTGATCCAAACCAAGTATAAATGTAACAGATTAGTATTTCAGCTTGTTTGTGTTGTTTTGTCTGCAGGAATATAAAAACTGCATGTGCTGACCAGCGTGCCCTTGCTGGTGTCGATGCTGTAGGGCGTCTCTCCTGTGGACGTCAGGGCCTTGTTGTCTTTGTACCAGCGGTAGGTTGCAGGTGGCACGCTGAGCTTGTCCTTACACTGAAGCTCCAGGCTCGATCCAATGAACACGGAGCTCGGCACCTCGCAGGATGGAACGTGAGGAGGCACTGAGGTGGAAAATACAGGGGAAAAAATTCATCAGGCTGCAAAAAATAAAGTTTTCTGCTTAATCTACTTTAAAAACAAATATGAAATGTAAACAAGGTCACACCAGGGATACTATGCAACTTTTTCATATTTTCACATCCTTTTCTTGAGCCAGTATGAGCTAAAATGACCCTTTAATGAAATGTCACTCGGACCCCACCGCCCTCTGTGGCCAGAATACCGCATTTGCAACTTCAGAGTGTCAGGCCACACCTGTGGACTATGATCAATTGAGCTGACATACCTGGAACCGTAGTCTGCTTCCAGCACATTTCCTGCATGTTTTAGATCATGAACACAGCTGATTTGTTTGATTTAGTGATGAACCACTCCTGTAGAAATGAAGGCTGAGGAGACATTTCAGCTGTTAGATTAAGGTGTTAAAAATACGAGCGCACAGCGAGGAGATAAGTTTAGCTTTTGCTTTGGCCACAGATAAATAATAACGGACACTAAGGGGTGCGAAAAGCAAGTAAAGCTGCTTAGTATCCCTTTAATATTTGGTTAAAGCATCCAAGCTAAATAAAATTAAGTTTGTTTTTGGGTGATGTAAATCTACCTGCAGATTATTTGCATTAAGTTGCAATTCGAATTTCAGGAATAGTATCTTCATCTCGTCTGGTCATTTAAGAATTTGTTATTATTTATTTATTTCAGCAAAAACGATCTATTTTATGCATAAAATGAGTTTTGATGCATACTCAGGTTTGAACCCTACCGAGCACACTGAGAGTAACTGTTGCCTCGCCCAGGTTGACGTGGTCTTCACTGGCGGTCACCTCACAGCGGTACTCTCCTGAGTCCTTCTGAGTGACCGAGTGTATGGTCAGCGTTGCTCCTTCTATTTTAGACCGTCCTGCATAGGATCCTAAAGAGGAAGGCAAGCAGAGATGACTGGAGAAGTAAGGATTAGTGGTAAAGAAAGCTTCATGAAGGTCTTCCACTCACCAATAAACTTATTGTTAAAGTAAACAAAAGTCACCCCTTTTCCTTTCTTCTTCCACTCAATCCGAGGGTTCTGATCCTTTTCCGTCCTGAACTCACAGGACAGAACGGCATCTTGGAAAGGAAAACAGAATAACTCGTTTAAATTGTTAAGTCAAGTTGAGTAAGTGGTTTTTGGTGGCTGATGAGTACAACATCAAAAGGATCCCTATTTATTAAAGTAGTGGTTATGTGGAGTACCTGTGAGTATCTTACCTGCTGCAGACAGCAGTCAGAGTGGTTTTAGTTTAGCGAATTAGGGAGAAAATTCAGCTTAGTCACAACATCTAAAATAACAATTCAAACATAAAACTCTCATCTGGATGATTTTTGTTGCGTTTTCTTTTTGCACTTTGTCCCTTTAGCATCAGATACTGACTGTTGGTGTTGGAACACTGGAATACACAATTTGTTCAACAGCCTTGTGGTAAAAAAAACACATTGACTGGATTAACTTGAAACCTGAATTTTAAAAAAAACAACAGTTTTTTAAAAGTTAATATTTTGTGACTTCATCGGTTTGTCCTTGACTCTTTGGGGGATTAAAACAGTCTCACCTGTGTGTTCATGAATCTCCACTTTGGGTTTGCTGCTGCTGACCGTTACTGATAAGCAAACGGGGCCTGCAGGAGGACAGAAAATCAGTGTTTGCAGTTTGTTTAAGCTTGTTTGAGCAAATCCTGAAAAGACATTCCATCATATGATGCAGAGTTGTTTACAGCTTTGTGGGGGCCATGTTCAAGATGCTGCTTAGGGCAGTTTAAGATAGAATGTGCAACATATCGGTTGAATAGTTTAACACTAAATATAAACTAAACCTGATCAAATAGATCTGGTGTTGATAATTTACCAAAGGACAGATAACACCGAATCATCACATTCTATTAGAAACATTGACCCCAGACAACCACCCGGACCATTTTAGATGTGACGCACCCCAAGCCTGCTCTCTTCAGTGTGTATTGGAAGTTTCCATGACAGAAATCTTAGATGCCAGATTTTGGTAAAATGACACGATCAGTCAAGAGAAAGTCAAGTTTTAGCTATTTTGGGGTTAATTGGGATGTGTGCTTTGATGAGTTGAATAAATTATCCAAGGGAAAAATAAAGGTGTTAAGGTACAGTTGATTTTTCATAGTCGAAATTCATTCTGTAATCACTTTCCGCAATGTAAAAAACCCAAAAATTTTAGCAAAAATAAGTAATACAAGAAATGAATAAAACTGTGAACAAAAAAAAACTATTTATGTTCATGTGCACAGATTATACAAGAACAGGTATTTTAAGTTGTGTTTTTTAAAAATCAGTAACATGCAGGTGGACAATTCCTGCCAGAAAATGTATTTTACTAATTTTACATTCAGGGTAAAACTGGACTGCTCTAACCTATTTGAAGGTTTCTGTGTTTTTGTAATGAATGAGAATGATTAGGAAATGTGTTCCTTCCACCTTTATTTGTTATTTCAGAATATGGGTATTTATTTTGGTATGCTGTCTATTTTGTCCTTTAAACTACAGCAATTTGCAAATAACTTATTTATGACATAATTAAATATTAAAACTCTTGATTCAGATTCTAGAGAAGTTTAGCATGGACAGTCAGAACCATAAGATTTGTAAGGAAAGAAATAAGGAAACTGTCCAAACATTTTTCTCAAAAAGGTAGGAAGATAACAGTGATCTGTTTTCAATAATAATGTGCCAGTTGTTGCAACCATATGATGCACAAAAAATGGACACAGTTGCTCTCTTTGCATTGGCACTAGTCGAGTTTGGAGAGTGTGGAACCCACCCAATATGGCGGTGACCCTGCTGTGCTCTCCAGAGCCCAATGGGGCATCTATTTGTGCTGCCTTGAAAGAATGAAGAATTGCTAAATAGCTAAAAATGCTATTTTCTAATTCCGCTTGTTTTGTGCCATGGATTTCACATATCATGTCCGTGAATTTTAGACACATGTTAATACCAAGAACGTGCTTATTTTCGAATGGCGAGAACGATATTTTAGGTTTTGTGTGAAAATAAGTCCAGGACTACAAATGTGCTTCATGAAAGTGACGTCATCGAACCAGACAAGGGGAAAACTGAGGGAAAAGGGCTGTAAGTTCAGCAAACTTCCCACAGGAGGAAAGAACCACCATAAATCTGGTCATGAGGGAAGTAGCAGCTACACTAGGGGAGAGGAGATTATGTGGTGACGTCATACATGCAACGTGCCGATTCCTAGTTTGTAGTCATTCTAATTACGGACTTTTATAAGCTGATAAATCTCAAAGTACGTGACTGGCATGGTTGAAACACCCATCAATAGTTTTCATTAAAATTGCAGTACAACGTGTGTGCGATCCAGGGCGTAAGGCAAAGCGGATTAGAAAATAGCGTTTTTAGCCCCGTTGACTTGCATTCATTTTTTCATTCTTGCGAGGACCCATGGTGCGGATGTGACTTAGGTTCCCTAATATACTGTACCTCAAAGTGACATTGTGTATTTTTCCTGGCGATAGGAGGCAGTAGATACCTAAATTGTTGCAAGCAGTATTTTTGTGTTGGAGTAAGACCTTACCAATGGATCGCTATTAGGGTCAAAAAGCTCTGGGGAGTGCTAACTTCAGCTAAATAACGAGCACATCAGATGCCTGACAACAAGTGAAGAAGTAAATGTGTAAAACAACAATGTTTAACAATAGTGAACGTTTTGTAACTGTTTGTCACAAATCAGTAAATGCATTTTGTCCTCATGGGCTCCCGTAGAAGGAAACATGGCATCTAATGTGGCGTTGTCAAGAGACTTAGACTCGCTCCCATGCTTATTAGACCTGATTAGGCCAATATTTTTCATCATTTTGTTCGTTTTCAACTATATTTTGCTGGATATTTCCAGAAAAGAATGGTAAAAACTACACATTGTCCCTTTAATGAAACCTTAGAAAATCTTAATCTTTCTTTTTGTCCTCCAGGGAGTATTATTGTTAAGGAAGAAAATAAGGAGTAGTATAAAAAGAAGAAGGAACTTGATTTATAAAGTTAAAAGAGATCCTTAGTGGAAAACCTTCCTCTGAATTCTTCCACTGTGTATTTTTGCATTGAAAGAATGGAGATGTTGCGCTCTCTGCTGGCAATTAACAAAACAACACTGGTTTCCAACAGCATTTTTAAAAGATGGGAAGATGTGGAGTTGCTTCCCTCTAGTGTCCGAAAGATGTTACTACCCCTTTTTTTCTTTTTTGGTCGTAGAAGAAAATTTTTTGCCTTCTTATTTAATAAAGCCTTAAAAAAATCTTATTCTTTCTTTTTATCTTATAGTGAATGTTTAATTTAAGGAAGAGAAGAAAGAGGATTAGACAAAGAAGAAGTAATTTTTATATAAATGAGGAGGAGTGGAAAGAGAAGAAGGAAATGGATTTAACAAAGTTCAAAGAGACTCTTCGTAGAAACACTTCCTCTAACAACTTCCACACCCTGAATCGGTCTTTGACAGATGACGTATCGGGTGCTGTAGTGCGTTGCACGATGGGATAGCTGAGTGTATAAATAATGGAAGCATTGGTGGCTTTGTGAGCTGTGAGCTTATAAACCTGCAGAAAATGGTACACTTGTGTTGTGTGAAGGACTTCCATGTCAGGTCATGCCAGGTGCTCGCATGGTACTCTCACAAGTATGGATTCAGGTGTTAGGTTGTGGTTGGAACTAAATGTACTGTGAATTAATTATTACCAGGTGTTTTTCAGCAAAAATTGCCACTGGTATATATCCTTACGTAGTTTGGTGCAGTGTTGTATTTTTGTCTTTCCTTTTTTCTCTCTCTTTTTTTCTGCAGGTCTAAAAGTAGATTATTGTACATATTTCAGTGTTTTTTGTGAACCCTCTCCTCCTTTACTTTCCCGTCTTTCTGAGCCATTTCCACCTCCATGTTCTTTGGGATTAAAAACAACCGAAAGCATCTCTAATAAAGTTTTGATGTCAGGCGGGGCATAACAGCTGAATCTATCATGCTCCACCTGTGAGAGTAAAACTGTAAGGGTTGTTTTCGGCACTCACACATCAGTTCTGATTGCTTTACAGCCAGGACATGGAAACAAGCTGAGATCCTGCATGTTCTTACAAAACCAGTGAAACCAATGGAGGATCTGGTGCCAGGAGCGGTGGCGTACAGGAATGTATGTGATGCATCACTGTCTGACAGGCTGCTTCATCCCAGCCTGATAACCGCAGAGATGTGTTCCTTCAACCAGGATTAAAGACTCTCACACACACACACACACACACACACACACACAAACACACACACGCACACACACACATACAGCAGACAATGTCTATTTAACAAATGTGTGAAATCTTTAAAAGTCGTCTTTTTGCTGGGTTGTTTGAGGGATGAACTAGGAAGTTGTATATTTTTTGCATACAAATATAGTTTACCTTTGCAATAAAATAGACACCCTGTATGACAGTAACCAAACCCAACAAACCACACAAAAAACATAAGTAAATGAACCCAACACTCTTTGTGTGGGGAACGTTCAGTGTGAAGATACTGAGCAGTTAAGTCTTTTCATCTTTGCATGAAATAGATGTCTGCTTTGGTAAAGTAAACACAAGAAAGATCAAAACACACTCTCACACACGTCAAAGCTGCAATTACAAACATAAGGCGAGTTGTTTGCTGCCTTCAGAGCAACATCAAATGAATTTTTACTGACAGGAACTGGTCCTCCTCCCCGTCCAATTAACAGCCGGGTCAGTCAGAGGCTATCTGTGAAACTCAAACAATGGGATCTCAAACTCTGCTGCAGGACCGCGTGATCCATCTCATCTGCATGTGGATCTTGGGTTGAAACAGCATCAGAGCCAGATCAATGTAAACATGAAGCTTAAACACTCCCTCCAACAATCTGTCCTCCCCATACACACACACACACACACACACACACCCAGGAAACACTAAACACCCCCTCCTCCGCTGGTGCATGTGGGGGTCTGCACAAGCTCTGAGACACACAACTGATCAGTACAGTTATCAAGTCCAGTCACTGCTTTTCTAATGAAAGGTATAGATGAAAATCACTGCAAATGACTTTGCTGCAAATAATTTCAATAAAATTAATGTTTCATCAAATCCTTTAAAGAGGCTGAACACAAAGAACGTGTTTGCACCCGTACATGTCTGTTCAGGATTCGCAGCTATTTTCTCTTTAAATTATTTCCTCTTTAAGGTTTTGTTTTAAATCAGCTACCTAATAAATGACCTCATCCTAAAACCATGAAAAATGTGAAAATATTCTAAAGTTCACACTTTTTTAAACAGCAGCATTTACTCTTTTCTTTCATTTTATGCTGAAAATTCAGATTTTTCATCTTCATGTTGTTTCTCAATAACTTGTGCCAGCAAACTCATTTGTTTCACAATATGTGGAAAGCCTGAAGTAAAACAAAGTAGGGAACAATTTAAAGAATAATAATAATAAAGCTTACAGTGTAACATGAGCAGAAACAGCGCCAGCATCTCCATGGTCCGTCCAGGTTCTGGTGTTCTGGTCTGATGAGTCTGAAAAGATTCAACTCCAGAAGTTTCTTCTTCTTCAGGTTTCATCTGCAGCGGGCGGGGAGCACGCATTCATTTACAACTGGACAACTGTGAGGGGTGCGAGAGTCCACACACACACACGCACACACACGCAGAGGAAATATGAGCCACACAGGGGTCTGTGGGGTTTAACCTGCGTCAAATGTTAGCCTGAGGAATACAATGCCATCTCAGTAAAATTTACAGTCATCAGAAAGACGAGACCTAAAAGTATCTGACCTAAATGAACTTATTCTGATAGTTCAAAATATGTAGAACAAAGAGTAAAACTGAAATTTAGTGTTTCCTTTAAGCCCTAATTTCTGAGTTTGACTCTGATTTTAAAAAACGAGTCCACCATATAAAAGAAAAGATTATTTTTAAGTAAAGTAAACTAAATTCTGGACTGTATTATTGAGCCTGATGCACAAACTCCACTCAGATGGTTAAGGACCATGGTTTTTTTGCAGAAACTGTTTGCAGAGAGATCTGCCAAGTAACAAGCGAGTGTTATGCCAAATTCTGTTTCCCTGAACAATCTGATCCCACTTTTTGGCCTGTTCAACAAACCAAATATATCCCATTTTCACACATTCAGCTGTGAACTTGCATAGACTCACAGTGAGTGTTTTCAGGTGATTTGTACAGATTTGTAAATAAACATGTTAAAGAATCTTTTTCACATAAAGTTTTAGGGGCCAGCGTTACAGTGTTTGTTCAACAATTATAACTAAAGCTACAGGTTTCCTTCTAATGAATTATGAAAACAGGGCTAGTTCCAATTTTTTAGAGCTTTATATGATACAATTTTTTGTAATAAAGAATATTTAAATTTTGAAAATCCCATATTCTGCCATCTGATGGATGACGTAAGTACTGCAACACACATAGATCATTTATTTTCATTATTAGCAATTCATGATGGTCACATTAGCATTTAAACATTTTAGTTTTAAAAATAACTTTTCTGATTATTTGTGAATGCATGAAGCCTTAATGGGTTAAATTTGAATTCATCTTGAGTTTTGAGGACAAAACAGGATTTTTTCTTCTCATGAAGATGTTTCTGCAGACTTTCCAGTTAGAGAATTAGGCTAATACATTAAAAAAAAAAATAAAGTCAACTCTAACCTTCTTTTGAACAGCAGAAATGTTCCAGGAGCATGGATTTCTTATTAGTTTATATGTCAGTTTGTGTTTCATTAAATCAGTCATAACCAGACCTTGCATATGTAGCAAGGTTGCTGTTTTTTTTTATCCAATTTTATTAATTTCTCACCATTTATCCACATTACCATAGTTATTGTGCAACATAAAGAAATCAGTTTTCTATCTGCATGAGGAGGATGTCACAGCGTGGGTCCATGTGTCGGAGCAGGAGCAGAGACGGGACAGCTGCCGCTGAGCTTCTGTGTCCTTGGCTATTAGATTTCTAACCAGCAGCAGCATCCACACAACGACACATTGTTGCTGCCTTTGGTTCATGTGCACACATGCTTACACTTGTGGCCACATGCACACACAAACACACACAAACAGGCTGCTCATACACACACACACACACACACACACACACACACACACACGCATGCATGTGCAGAAAGCACACACAAGGAGAGGGACAGTGAAACACTAACCAGACAAATCTCAGCTGCAGCACCTGTTCACAATCAGCAGCCGCAGCTGCTCTGATTCAAGCAGGACACACTGATGTCATGTCACACACACACACACACACACATTGCAGCACTTGACATGTTTTACATTAACAAATGCTCTGAGATAGACCTGCTCAAGTGAGTGGAGGGTCATTTCTTTAAACAGCTGTGCTCTTCACAACAAACCTGTTAACTAGTTATAAGAAATCTTTACTCAACCAGAATTTTGTCATTTCCTTAAACATAAACCAAACTAAAGTCTAAACAATCTAATTATTTGTTCACATTAAATTCACTGAATCTGCTCATCACGTTGATGGGAACTTTTATTTTTCTTTCCATTTCCTCCTCTGAGATCACCTGAGAATAAATCATCAATGAAAGAAAGTCAATTATTTATTTTCTGTTTGAAGTCCAGATTAGAGTCTAAAAACTCTTCAAGTCAGACCCTCAACTATAATTAAAATCATCCATCAAGTTGCATTAATGTCTTCTATCCAAAAAGAAAAACTAGTGAAAAATGAAAACGTCTGCATCTTTTGTCCGTTTTAAGAAGGCTGCTTGAGTCAGACGGGAGTTTATTTTCTCCCGAAGAGACGAGGAACTTTTCCCCTCCATAAGGAAACAAAAGAGGGGAAACCACATTTGATAAGAGGAGGGGACGGTCATGCTTTATGACTTAGTGAGGATATAAAGAAACCAACCATAATCAGTTAAAACAGAGAGAAAGCAACAGGCATCACCCTGGATGATAGATTAGAGATTAGGATGAAGACTCTGGTGTTATTCTCACTGGGCCTCTCAGGTAACAGACTTAATTTCTGACTAGTTTAAAAACTGCTTTTTATTGTCTTTCTTTCTAGAAAATGTCTGTCCAAGGGTGGATTTTTGAGTTCATTTGTACTAAACCTGTTGTTATTTATCTTAAACGATCATCACATTTGTGTAATTGTTTAATATTTGGCACTCTGACTTCATTTAGGCACCTTTGTTAAGTTTTAACACAGCTCGCTGAACAATTCGTGTTTAAAGGCACACTTGACAGTTTTGCTCGCTTTTAGCACCTGGTGTGTTCACGATCTGAAACGTGCTGGAATTCAATTCAATTCAAGTTTATTTATATAGCGCCAAATCACGACAAGAGTTGTCTCAAGGCACTTCACATAATAAACATTCCAATTCAGGTCATTTCATTAAGCCGATCAGAAATAATGTTTCCTATATAAGAAACCCAGCAAATTGCATCAAGTCACTGACTAGTGTCAGTGACTTTGCAGCAATCCTCATACTAAGCAAGCATAAAGCGACAGTGGAGAGGAAAACTCCCTTTTAACAGGAAGAAACCTCCAGAGAATCCTGGCTCAGTATAAGCAGCCATCCACCACGACTCACTGGGGATCGAGAAGACAGAGCAGGCACACACACACACACACACACACACACACACACACACACACACACACACACACACACACACACACACACACACACACACACACACACACACACACACACACACACACACACACACACACACACACACACACACACACACACACACACACACACACACACACACACACACACACACACACACACACACACACACAAAGACAGAGTAATGTGTCTATAGTTATATTGTGATTTCTTAGTAAATATTCTATTTGGTGAGAGATAAACTTTATTGTATTTATCCTAGTGGATCTACAATTAAACGGATAAACTAGTAGTAGCTTCACCATGTCAGCTCCTCTCCTCACAAGCACCGACCTGCAGCTCTGAAGTAGCAATAGCGGCTTTCTGGTCACAGAGGGCAGTGGGGTCTGAGTGACGATTCATTAACCCCATGAAGGGTCATTATAGCCCATGCTGGCTCACGAAAATGATTAAAAAATATGAAAATATTGCATTTTATCCCTTTAAGTAAAATTAAATAAAGATACAACTTGAGAGACTAATCCTCTTTCAGCTAAAATCAGTGCTAAAATATTATTTTGCGCAAATCTGTGGTTGTTTGTTGTATTTTCATTTATTCAAGCTAACAGTGTCTTTGTAATTGGCTATCTGAAGTTTTCTGTGTCTACAAGTCTTCTTTTATGTCTGCAGTTGCCTTGGGGAAACCGATGTTGACCCCAGATGTGGATCAACCACCTGCTGTTAGAGGTGATGCCCAGAGTCCTGTCCTGGGAGACCTGGTACCTGAGCAAGGTCATGTGGTGGTGAAGGATCCTGGACCACAAGTCAATCTGAACTCCAGAGAGCTGCAGGAGAAACCAGCTGCTGTGGCTGAGAAGATGGAGGTCAAAGCAGAACCAGAGGTCAAGATGGATGACCAAGTTAAAGCAGAGCAAGAACTAGAACCTGTGGAGGGAGAGGTTGAAGTAGAGCCAGACAAAGAAATCGATCTCCACACTGACGCTGATTTTAAGGTGGAATCAGAAGTTCTGTTTGACTCTGAGAAGGGAAAATATGAGCCAGTCACGGAGAATGATGATGAGGAAGAGGAGGATCTTGTTGAGAAGAAAAAGGATTTCCAGGAAGGTGAACCTGAGATGATGGTGATGGAACCGCAGAAGGTGCCACAATTAGTGAATTATTTCTCTGATAAAGAGACCGTGATGGAGATGTCCTCCAGAGAAGATCATTCACCAACAGAGGACAAAGGTCTTCAGATTAACGTGGGACAACAGCAAGCTCTGATGAGAGGAAATGCCACGAGCTCAGGTAAATTCAGTTTAGGGTTTGTTTCGTTTATTTTATTTTTCAAAGACTGGAGGTGGAGGCTCTTGTAATTTTGTGTTTCACCACAGGGGGGCGGTATTGCACTGGCACGTTCACTGGAGGAACTTGTTACCAATTCTTCAAAGAGGCAAAGACTCATGGGGATGCTGAGGTATGATCATGCAGGGAACACACCGCAGACACTTGTAATGCAATGATCTCATTCTTCATCCCTGTTTTCCCTGTTTCCGTAGATGTTCTGCCAGGAACAGTTTCCAGGAGGTCACTTGACCTCCATCCCAAACCAGAACATCCACATGCATTTGATGAGTCTGATACTAAAGGAAAACGGAGCTTACACACGCACCTGGATGGGAGGACTACGACTGGATGTGTGTGTTTAGTGCATGTGCACGATTCCCTCAAGGGATGCTGGGAATTTTATTTCATTCTGTTCCTGCAATAACAGCACAGTACTTAAAGTGAGTCTTCTATCTGATTATCTTCCAGAGTCATCGGTTCATCTGGATGGACGGATCTCCCTGGAGCTATGATGACTGGCTGCCAGGAGAACCCAACGACACAGCAGGAGTGGAGGACTGCGTGGAGGTGTTGGGTACTTATCAGTATTTTATTCTAGCAACAATGATGGCAGCCTGATTGCATCCGTCCGTGTTCTCACGATGTTTGATGCGTTGATCTTATAAAACTGATTCTTGCTCCTTTTTTCTTTTCCAGGAAATGGGAAGTTTAATGACTTCACTTGCTGGGAACCTCAGGCTTTCATCTGCTCCTTCCCTCTTGATACTTGTGCAGGGAAATCCGTGACAAGCTGCCTCTCAGCCTGATTTAAAGTTTATTCAACTGTTTTCCTGCCATATGTCAAACAACAGGAACCATAATCTGATAAAACACCCCGGATGATTTCATCTGAATGAATAATAAAACCGTCCTGTCAGTCGAGACTCATTTTGGGATGCAGAGCAGTTTTAAGTTTGTTTTCTGCTTTCTTTACCGGTAAAAATGGGTGGAGTTTAGTTATATGAAATTATGTCACATGGTAATATGCTCCAATCAGATTTCAGTAACATTTGACTTGTAATAATGACAGCTGGTGGTTGTTTTATTTGTTTCTGGAGGTTTTTCTGTCAACTTTTTATGAAGCGGCAGCTTAAAAAATGGATGTGGAATTGTGTAAAATATTTTTCGACCACTAATTTTGTTATAGTCTGCTTCCATGAGGCCAGACTGTCTTATAATCTTCTTTTTTCAGAGTTTTTATGTGGGTTTTGATTGATTCTTTGCTCATTTCTGTCCTCGTACTCGACAAAAGCATCATACCATACAGTGTAAGCTCCAAATAATTATAAAAGGATAACTGAAAAACTCTGACTTTGTACTTTAATATGAACATTTATAATTACAAGAATGTTTGAATGTTTCTTTCTCTTCACATGATATGATTAATAATAACTTAAAGAGACAACGTTTGTTAAAAACCTTCATGAATTAATGATTTATTGCAGAATGTTAAACTCCCTATCAGGTTACGTAGTTCGCTTGGACACTGGCGGGGTTGATGTGACCCATTTACCAGGAAACCATGAGACAGGCATCCCTCTGTGAAGAGGACAATGTGCATAAACCCCCGGCTCATCCCGGCCCATGTACAGCGAGTGTTCTGTTGCACACTAAACCCAGAAGGTCCAGGGATTTCAGAACAGAATCAGGGAACGGCCGATTAACTGAGTGACATGTGTGCATTTCAAGGCTCAAATTCTTTGCCACAGCTGTTGAAATTCACCTTTCGGATCTAAACAGTCTGCATCACTGCGAGCTAATTACACGTGGGGTTCTTTCATTAAAGCATCAAATAACACACCCTTTAAATGGCTGCAGCTTAACACCCGATTAGTGATAGGTTCACACACTCTTGCTGCTGAAAGATGCTGCTATGAGCCTGCTTTTCCACCCCCGTGTGTGTGTGTGTGTGTGTGTGTGTGTGTGTGTGTGTGTGTGTGTGTGTGTGTGTGTGTGTGTGTGTGTGTGTGTGTGTGTGTGTGTGTGTGTGTGTGTGTGTGTGTGTGTGTGTGTGTGTGCGTGTGTGTGTGCGCGTGTGTGTGTGTGTGTGTGTGTGTGTGCGTGTGTGTGTGTGTGTGTGTGTGTGTGTAACTCATTTTCCACTAGTGTACATTATCTTTTCCTGACCTTTGCACACAGACATGGGGATTACAAACACTAAGGTCTTTATCCTGCTGTTGTATTTGCTGACTGCTCCACCTATGCATCCACCACCAGCATGCCCTGGTTCACCATTATTAATATTCACATGACAAGGACTTTTCTCTTGCTATAGCTGCCGTCTGTGAAGGTCCTTTTTTGATTTTCCATCCATCTCCGACCAGGAAAATGGATTTCTACTGGAATTACATCAAGAGATCACACTAAAACGTGCATCTTCTCTCTGTTCACTGTGCAGCGACACATCAGAGTCGTATTTATAGACAGGTTTGTTTCTGTGCTCATTACGAAGCAGGCTTGTTTGCTGAATTTCATCAGTAGTGATTAATGAGTAAAATCAAAGCAAGTGGATTTGTCTAGTTGAGGTCATGGTGCATTATTATGATGGAAATCCCCCTAATACCTGCACTGATTATTGGTGTTGCTGTTTAGATGGGAGTGACTCACTGTTTATGGTTTCCATCTGTCAGTTCAAGACATTTTCCAGATTCGTGTAGCAAGAATAGCCGTTTGCTGGCTCCTGTGTGTGTGTGTGTGTGTGTGTGTGTGTGTGTGTGTGTGTGTGTGTGTGTGTGTGTGTGTGTGTGTGTGTGTGTGTGTGTGTGTGTGTGTGTGTGTGTGTGTGTGTGTGTTTATTCATCAAAGCTACAAAGTGTTCACTCTCAGACTCATATGATAATAATAATAATAAACTTAGTGATAAGTGTTTTTTTTACTTGTTGTAAACGAACAACTTCCTGAAAGGCCTCAGTTTAGAAAAATAGAGACTGCATCTAACAGGAACGGCTAGTCAGTGTAAAACCAAAGTGTGTTGCTGTTGTCTAACAGCTCCAAGCTGAACTATTTCACAGTAAGGTTTATTTAAAAAATAAAGAAAAGACTGCACGAGCTGCTTTAGGATGGCAGCTGTAACATCAGGTTTTACTTCAGTCATGTCCGTTTCTGGCCCTCAGAGTGATCTTCTGCAGTGTTTTATTGTATTACTACAATGGTGGTTCTCCACCAGGCTGTTAATGTAGATTAAAATTTATAAAATAAAATAAATAATTTTTAAATATTTGAGATCTTTTTTATAAATATGGTGTCTATTTTAAGCAATAAATAAATATTAAAAACAAGGTTTTTCTAGTGTTTTTACAATAAAAAAATCACATTTTTGTGGCTGAAAGGAATTTTTACTTAACTTTGGCTTTCATCTTAAAAAGTTTGTACAACCCTGTTATAGTTGCATTTGGAATAACTCTGTTGGAGGCTGATCAAGAAGCAATCTGAAAAAAAAGTTTTTTTTTTTAGATTTAAACAAAAATAAACTTAAAACAAACAAAATCTTATATTACTTTTTTTATCATAGCCCCAGGAGTAATTGTTCATGGTAAGTGCATAATAAATGTTATTAAGCCATGTTCATTACCTTCTCAGTGGCCTAGTGGTGGAGTGTCTGCCCTGGGACTGGAGGATCGGGTTCAAATCCCAATGGGGCCACACCAAAGACTTTAACAATGGGACCCAATACCTCCCTGCTTGACACTCAGCTTTAAGGGGTTGGATTGGGGGGGTTAAACCACCAAATAGTTCCTGAGCGTGGTCACAGCTGCAGCTCACCGTTCCCCACGTGGATGGGTCAAATGCGGAGATAACTTTCACGAGCGTGTGATGATGACTTATGGGACTTTAACTTTCAAATGACCACAGCTGATGTTGAAGCTTCAGGGAGGAGTCCGGTTGTATCTCTCTCAGGGGTGGGTCAGAGACGATGCTGCCTCTGCGAACGTAAAATCACAGTAGACAGCCTGCAGCAGAAACAGAAGTGTACCAGCTTCCTACAGTCATCATGGAGGGATTGTTCTCGGCTGGCCAACCATTCCAACAAAAGCATTCTGAAAACAGAAAGGAGGATAATGATAGGAACCCAGATGGAAAGCTGAAGATCGAGGATAGTTCCACAGAAGAGGGTAAGCCTGAAATTCTCCCGTCTCAGATAATATTGAGCCTGTTTTTTGCTTCCATTTCTGATGGACTCAGCTTCGTTAATGTATCTGGCCTCTAAGGTTTAACAGACCAACACACGATGATGCAACAGGAGGCTCTGAGCAGGAGAAACATCTGGGAGCCGAGTGTTTACTACGCTCTGGGAACGGAGTCTTTTCATTTTGCAGGTCATGACATCAGCATCCGCGAGTCCATGGATACGTACGGTGCTCTGATCTGGCCCGGGGTACGCAGTCATGATTATTGCAGAGTCAGCAGCTAATAAAAAACTGATCGTTTAATTTCTGTAAAGGCTGTAGCTTTGAGTCAGTTCCTGGAGAACAACCAGCAGCAGATCAATCTAATGGACAAAGCAGTGCTGGAGCTGGGAGCGGGAACTGGTTTACTCTCCATAGTGGCCAGTTTGCTTGGTGAGTACACACATTGAGGGTACATTGCATGTGTATACAGAAGAGACACAGTCCAGTTAGGATGCCTCCTGGACGCCCCTGGTGAACTAGGAGGAGACCTAAAGGAAGATCCAGGACATGCTAGAGGGACTATGCCTCTCAGCAGGCTAGGGAACGCCTAGGTTTTCCCTGGAGGAGCCGGCCCAGTTAGCTGGAGAGAGGGAAGTCTGGGCCTCCCTGCTTAGATATCTGCCCCCGTGAGCCGACCCCAGATAAGCAGTCAAATGGATGGATGGATGAAAACAATTCAAAGCAATGTAGTCCAATTCAGTGTAAGTCAATAACCCATGTTTTAAAATCAAACCCAGTCCCTCTCTGCTGTGCTTCAGCGCCTTCCAGCAGTGGAGGTTTTCATGCAGACTGCTGAAGATGCATTATGCAATAATGAAATAAGAATGACATCCTGTGGTCAAATTTGTGTACGGCAGCTCCTTTTCTAAACACACGAGTTCATTTCTAAACAAAAACATGCCGTGGCTTCTAAGAGGTACAAAAAGAAACTTTCAGATCGCTCTTTCTGCTGTCTTTAGAAATCACTGCTGCGGTTTGCCGCACAGTGTCGAATTACAAATGCCGGCACTGCAGAGCCAGCTTGGCACAAACTTGGCAACCCTACTAGCTCACAGAGTGTAAAAAGTAACTAAGTCCATTTTTAAAGGACAAAAACTGACAACCCCTCCAGCCAGCTGAGAATAAAATCTGTTTCAATGTAAAATTCCTTCCAACGTGATTGAGACATTAGACTGTTTTGTAATTACTTAACTTATTTTCCCTTGAAATAACAGCAATCTGTGAATAAAACCACCTACAGATCAGTCTTTGTGGTTCTTGTGTGTCCAAGTAAGAGGAAAAGCTAAAATATTCTTATTTACAAATTACTGAAAGACACCGTGGGCTGATGGCTGATGCTAAAGGATTGTAACTGTGATCTTGGTGTAACAGATCTTACATTTCAGCACCACTTTCAACATCACATAACACAAAAACACATTGAATGTACAATTTCCTTGTAATCTCCTGTTTCACACAGGAGCTTGGGTGATGGCTACTGATTTGCCAGACGTTTTGACTAACCTGACCTTTAACCTTCGGCGGAACACCAAGGGCCGATCTCGCTACACCCCCCAGGTGGCTGCCCTGTCTTGGGGTCAGGACCTTGACCGTCTATTCCCCTACCCCTCCTACCGTTACGACTACGTGCTCGCGGCTGACGTGGTCTACCACCACAACTTCCTGGAGGAGCTGCTGAAGACCATGCATCACTTTTGCAGGACGGGAAGTGGGACGACCTTACTATGGGCCAACAAGATCCGATTCCCATCAGATCTGAGGTTTATAGAGCACTTTAACAGCAGCTTTAACACCACGCTGCTCACTGAACTCCCACAGCAGGATGTGAGGATATACAAGGCAACAGCAAAGGAGTGATCCAGGGTCGTGAACTTCCTGAGACAAAGTTTTGCACCTTTTTCTAAAAGGAATGTTTGATTTCCTCTCCTTAGTTTCAATAAATATCTGAAATATCTGATATGTGATCTCTGCTGGGGTTTAACTGTCTGTGAAAGTAAATAAAAACAAGCAAATCATCATAAATCTTGATGGAATTATCTGAACAGAATACACTTTTTATTTCTATCTTGTAAAACAGGTCATAAGGGTGGGGTCTGTGCACCCGTAGGTCTGTGTGAACTGGCAGGACATTCCTGGATGGTGCCATAAAACATTGTTTTTCCAGAAAAAAAAGCACGTCCTGATACAATTCTCCTCATGAAAAAGCGAATTCATTCAACAAAACATTGCTAAATGTTTGCTTCGTTTGAATTATCCATCTTTAGTTTGAGATTTGTAAGAAATGAGATGCTGTAACCTTTTGTTTATTGTCGTCTCAGAATGTACAGATGAAATCTGTTCATGGATGCTCCTCTTGATTATTCCTAAATAAAATGTTAAAAAAGTCAAAACCTTCAGGAATAATTCACTTTACTGAAACATCGCATTTGTTTGAATCTTACCTATTTGGTAACAAGTTTTTATAATAATAAAAACCACTTTACATTAAATAACTTGTTATCTATGAAGCAGAAAAGTGCAACAGAAACAAAGATGTTCAACAGCACCAGATGATCACTACAGCTGCTTGTTTTTAAAAGCTCTTAAAGAATTAGATTCTTCCTAAAAATAAGTGATTGGTGGGCAGGTTGACACTGAAGAAAAAGGAACGAAGGAACACAAAAGACATAAATTTAACGATGTGAATGTTTACGTTTGTGACAAAGTTTAAAATCCTTCATTTTCTTCTTCTTGCCTGCAGAAATGAAGGTCCCAGAATGATTTTAATCTGTGATCTGAAAGTTCAGAAGTAACTTTGAGTCCTTCCTGAGGAGTTTGAAAGATGCATATTCTAGCTAATTAAAAGTCCATATTGGTTCAGTTTATGCAGCACGTAGAAGACTTTGGCTGCTCTAGGATGGACTCCCTGCGGAGATCGTTTGGGATGGTTCCTTCAGGGCCCCAAAGGTTGAGCTCTCCATAAATGCCCATCTCAATCATTTCCTCCTGCCACGGGATGGAGATGTTCCCCGTGGAAAACTCGTCAAAAAAGGATTTATCAAGATCCTCCAGGGCGACGCCCCTCACCGAGGAGAAAGCCCCAACGTCATCCAGACTTTTGGCATAAACCACTTTAGGGTCGGGCACAAAAGGAGGGGGGAGAATACCTGAAGGGGTGAAAGGTAAGAGTTAGATGAACGTTTAGAAAGTTTCTGGAAGATAAAAGGTTTTCTTTAAATACCTGCATTCAGTTTCCTCCAGTTAATGCTCTTAAAAAAAGGATGTGCTCTGATTTCATCACAGCATCCATTCTTCAAACCCATCCTCTGATTGACCTCTTTGGCCAAGAGCCCGTCACACAGGGACTTGGCTTCCTCACTAAAACCATCTGGGTATGTTATCTCACGAGTCATGATGCGTTCCTTCATCTCTTCACGTTCGACCTGAGCAGAAGACAACCCCCCCTCCGTCAGCTTGTTTATTCCACACGACCTCCTCACCCTCCATTCAGGAACTCACCTTCTCCCCCCTGTTTCTGAAGGGGTTTTTAGCAGCAATGAACTCATACAAGGTCACCCCTAAGGTAAAGTAGTCCACTGAGGTGTCGTATTTTTCTCCTTTCAGCATCTCTGGGGCCATATAGCCTGCAGGAAACCAACATTTTACTGTAAAACCTGCGAAACAAACTCAAAAACTGCTTGATTTTTACTCATGACACTAACCTGGAGTTCCAGCATAGCCTTTCGTCATCGTTTTACCTTCTTTTAGCTCCACAGCAAGACCCAAATCAGAGATACGCACATTCCCTGTGTTAATCAATATTTTGTGTCATTAATCAGATTTCCTTTCTCTATTCTTGAATTTGATTAATCTAAATGAATACCATCATTATCAAGCAGCACGTTTTCTGGTTTAAGATCTCGGTAGATGATTCGGTTCTGGTGGAGATGCTCCAGGCCCTGGATGATCTGTGCGATGTAGAAGCAGGCTCTGGGCTCGTCGAATCCTGGGTTGTTTTCATCCACCAGGTAGATGTGATACCTGGCAGAGACAGAGAAATGTGAACTTCATGGCTCTGTCGTTTATTAATCCCATTTGCATCTGTAAGGTTTCTTCATTTTAAAGTTTCAATTAAGGAGACATGTGTGGTTTTTACTGTTAATCTTGGGAAATATCCATTGAAATGTTGTTGAAAAAGAACTAAATGACGCCCAAAAACCTCATAACACATAACCATAAAAATCGAGTCTAAAATACGTGGGAGCGGAGAGCGGCCCAATCCCAGTACTCGCACTTCCACACTTGTGCCCTTCAACTACACGATCCCGACCCGGGGTGCGAGTGCATAGGGTGTCCCGATTCTCAAGTGCTAAAGTTGATCACGCCTCTTTTGCACCCTTGAACCACACTTCACCCAAGTTCGCATCGATGCTGACTTAGCTGAAGTGTATTTACCCACAATTCATTGCTGTAGGAGAAAAGGCTCAAGGGCATTTTCTGAAAATATCTATTTTCAAATGAAAGTAGCTCATTTTAGTACAATTAATTGATGCTGGAATGTTTTGGACAAAGCAACAACAAATGTAAATTTATTTCAAAGAATTATTTGGTTGTTCATTTGAAAATTGTTAATAAAGGTTTCGGTTTTTTTAGGTTGCACAGCAACCAGCATGCCGGCATGCGTTGCGGTTGATGACGCAGTGCTCCCTGCCCCAGTTCGGCAATTTGCACACTTGTGTACCGCGCACTTGATGCCTTACAGCACAATTCCTCCAAGTGCATTTCACAGAAGATCGTAGGGTGCAGTGGAAGCATCAAGCGGCGCGGAACGTTTAACCCTCGAGCTTCAATGCAGTCCATTTCACATCAGGAGAGTCTTGGCTGTGGAACAACTTCCTCGCTGGACTCACGAGACCACAAAATTCCCTCGACTCTTCCACCATCCTCCTCGCTTGACTCGCAAGATCCCTTGAGATTTAAAGGTCATGGTTTGATCATGCAATCCCCCATTAGACCAAAAAAAAAAGGAAATCACATTTGATTTCTTGTTTGATGTCACATAAGATGTTGTTCCTCTCCACTGCCAGAATTAAAGCCATGAAAAAAAAACACTGCTGCACTTCATGAACGATACTGTGAGTAAATAAGCCATTGGGTCACACGTAAGCTTCATATATATGAAATTGCATTGCTGCAGTTTTTTTATTTAGAAAATTACTGGAACTTTTACACTGAAGCCTTTTGTGATTTCCTGTCTAGCCCTATGTTAACTGCTGAAACTGACGTGTCCCAGAAGCGGCTCGGGGCAAAGACAGAACTCGATCCTATCTTTAGCTGCGCAGCGTGCATCTTCAGGGACGCATCTGAAAACGGCTGCGTCGCGGCTGGTTTGAAACACTCCATAGACTATAATGGGTTCTATTTGCAGCACTGACGTTCTGCTGCCATTCCGCACCGCTGATGCTTTCACTGTGAAATAGGCTTAAGTCTCTGAGCGATGCCATATTAGTCGCAATGTTCCCTTCTACGTGAGCCTGTGAGGACAAAACACAGATACTGATTTTTAACAAACGGTTACAAAACTTTCATCATTCATAAACATTGTTGTTTTACCTCTTCACTCACTGCCAGTGATGAAAGGGAGTCTGATGTGCTTTTCCTTTTGCTGGAGGTTGCACTCCCAGGGAGTTTTGACCCTAATGACCTTCCATTGGTAATGTCTTATTCAAACACAAAAATACCGCTTGCTTGCAATGATTTACGTATGTACTGCCCCCTATCGCCAGGGGAAATACACACTGTCACTTTAAACCTGTTTTTTCCTCCTGCTTCTTTGGGGTTACTGTTAAGGTCATCTACAAAGATGAAAGCTTATTTTGTGTTTGTGAAAATTCCTCTGCAGCCAAATTAACATAATCTGACTCCAGATTTACACATTTTATGTAAATTTTTAGTAAATACTACACAAGCTTTCTCCTTCAAACATGCATAACTTTTATCCAGTTTTCTGCATCTGTTCAAGTTTTATAAACAACGTGCAAAATGCCAATCTGTCCCCCAATGTCATTAAAAAACACTTTACTACCAGGATGTGTAACGGTATGCTTAAAATTATTATTTTTTTAAATATCTAAAAAAAACTTCAATAAAACAAAATGAGAATAAAGAAGAAAAGTTTGTTTATAGGTTGTTCATTCGTACTTGAGATCTCCTCCGTTCATGATTGTCATGACCAGACACAGCTCTTCCTTTGTCTGGAAAGCATACGCCAGAGACACAATGAAGCGACTGTGGACTCTTTCAAGAATCTGCTTCTCCACCATCGCCCCCTGCAGGAAAAAAGCAGGAAAAGACATTCTGCATCATCAGCGACTTGTGGAATTAAAACTAAAAGGGAGTTTTGTCCATGAGGGTTAGAGGTCAGATCCATTGCCATTTTAGAAAGGGGGTGAACAAATGACCTTGGACATGTCAAGGGCAAGATGCAACCGTGCCAAGGAGTTTCCTTCAGAAGAGCTTTTCAGCAAAGCTCCCAGTAATCACTCTATCCCTGTCTCAGTGTTTAATTCTGCAGGGACAAAGGTGATTAAGCCGCACTTTCTCTAATGCACAAAAACTACTAAATGCATTTTTAATTATTCAAATCAACAGGTAATAAAACAAGAAACTGCTTGGAATAGCTTGCAAGGATACAAAATATACTTCCTGTTGCACAATCTACATTTTAAAAAGGTTTTCAGAGCACTTCTGCAATGACTGTAAATCAAAAAGTATCTTCACCTCATAGCCCTTCCTCTTCTTCAGCCTCTTCTTGTTGAGTTTCTTACAGGCATAAAGTTTTCCAGTGGCTTTCATCTGACAAGCAGACACCTCTCCAAACCCACCTTTCCCCAGCACACGGAAGTCCAGGAACCAGTCTGCATCCATGGGCTGCATCTCCAGCCACTTCCACTGCAGGAACCTCTTCAGGTACATGCTCTCCAGGTAGAACGTGAACGGAGCCTCTCGCAGGTACTCCAGGGTTTTATCCAAAGCTGCAGCAAACAGGTCATCCCCTACGGACTCCAGGTTTTCCTTCACCTTGGACGTGAGGTCCTCCAGCAAGTATGGACAGAAGTGTTTCGCCGATGGGTCCATGTACCGCTGAACGATCTTAGAGGCCTTCTTTGCCCTTTCAGAGTCCTCCACGAGGTCATACTCCTCAATGTCTTTCCACAGACGACAAGCACCATGATATTCTTGATTTGCCTCCAAAAATTCTCTAAAAAGGCGTTTGCCGATGGGCTGTTGGACACAGACGGAGTCAAAGGCCAAGTCTAGGGTGTCCCTCAGACCCTCACACACGGTGATGTGGGGTAGCTTGAGGCGAGAATGGTACTTCTTATCCCGAGCGGCTGCTGGGTTCGAGCCATCGATGCTTCCACGAGCGTTGATGTACGCAGAGTTTGCCACCACAGTGGTCAGTCCTCCGATGTCCATGTTGACGGTGGGTGAACGTTAGGCGACAGAGAGGAGAGACATCGCAGGGGGACGTCAGTCGAGGATGATAAACGCTGCTTTTGTATGAGCAGGGTGAAGGACAAGTCAAGCGTTAGAAAACAAAAAGCAGATCAGAAAGGAGGGAAGGAGGAAACTGGAACTCAGGACTGGTGTCTGAACTAGACTGGAGCACACTTTGAGGATCGTATCACACACACACCTGAGTCAACACCTTTCAGTAATCCATTAACACCTCCATGCCCCAGACAAAGTGTGCAAGCACATCTCAGAGCAGTGATAGTCACTTATAAAATCAGAAGGAGCTTTCTGCTGATGTTTAAAACTAACCTGGAGGTGACCTGCTAAAACCCCTGGAATTGTTTAAATTTGTGCAAAAATGTCTTTAACTTTGTTCATTCTACAGATCTTGAGTTAAAATGTGATTGATGCAGAATTAGCCAAATAGCTTAGGCTCTTCAGAAACATTCTTGGTGAATAAAAATCTGAAATATTACATAATAAAATGTACTATTTACTTATTTGGATCTTCAGAAGAGTGAACTATGCTCCACCTAAAAACAGATAATGGTGTGGTTTATTAAAAAGTCATTAAAAAAATAAAGCTATGATGATCCTGTTCTGAGATGCAGAAGTTTGCTGGTGCAGAAAACAGCAAGATTACTTATTATTAATGATATGCACACACCTCGCTTCTGATTAGCGAAAGTGTTCAGCCATGTTGCAAAGTCACCATCACCAAGACACTAGCCTAATCCCAATACTCGCACTGCGCCCTACAGTCTTCTGTCAAGTGCAATTGGAGGAAGTGTGCAGTAGGGTTTGACTGGTACACAAGCAAATAACTGCCGAATTGGGACAGGGAGCGTTGCGTCATCGACTGCAAAGCATGCCGGGATGCAGGTCGCTGTGCAAATAAAAAAAAACTTTAATAACTTTAAACAAACAATTCTTTGAAATAAATTTACATTCATTACCGATTTGTCTTGAACATTCAGAGCATCAGTTAAACGTCCTAAAATTAACTACTTTTATTTGAAAATGCATTTTTTCAGAAAAGGCACTTGAGCCTTTTCTCCCGCAGCAATGGATTATGGGTAAATACCCTTCACCCAAGTCAGCATCGAAGCAGACTTCAGTGAAGTGTGCATCATTCTGCACTTGAAAATCGGGACACCCTAAACACTCCCACCCCTGGCTGGGATCACACATTTGAAGGGTGCAAGTGTGGAAGTGCGAGTACTGAGCCTTGGCCACTCTCCGCTCTCCTCGCTGCAAAAAAAAGAAAAAACAGCCTTCCTGTGGGCGCCAAGATGGGTGAGGCCATAGATGTGAGGATCTTCAAATCCTAGCACTTCACCATCTATTTTCTAGGAGACTGTTTTAATGTTCAGCCTGTATGAAAATCTCAAAGTGACAGATTAGGTTTTCAGTGAACCACATCTTTAAATATGAAAAATGGGTGGAAGCTCTTCTCATTCACACGACTTTATAATAACTTGTCCAAAGATGAGACTAGTCCTTCATGACCTGCTGATGATGATGTACACAAACCGTAAATACAGACTTATTAAAACAATCTATATTTTTAATTTGCAAACTTATATTAGATTACAGAAAAAGTATTTGGAAGAGTCAGTACATGTGTCTCAGTTTTAAAAGGGCGATCTTTGAAGGGATTACACAAAGACCTATACAACCACACATTTTTGTTACGTCAATAAATCGCGATGGTCTATCTTCACCACTGGCCTCTAAAGGACACTATGAGCTACAATGGTGGTAGGATTTATATGTAATTAACAAAGCTGAATTACCTAGGAGCTTTACCTCGCTTCAGCCGTTTATTTGTAAACACTACCAAAGGCGTCAACAGGGTGGTGATGGGACAGCTTCTCAACTCCAGAATACAAAAAAAAAAAAAAAAACATACTAACAAGATCAGAAAGCAGCTGCCTACGAAACATACGGAAGCCAACCCAACGCAATGGGAATAAGAAACTATTTCAAACCGCCCCAACAGCCATCAGGATCCACGGCGCGCTAACACAGCAGACATTAACGGAACATTTTGATCATAATATCCATCGTGACAGTAAAATAATAACTATTCAAACAAATACACTTTACATTCTCCAACAGCAACAGCTTTTACAGAGAGCGGAGAGTGGGATGGCTTGTTGAAAAAGGATCACAGACGACGGTTCCCGCAGATCGTAGGTGTGGTGCAGGAGCATGTGAGTCAGCGGGGGGGTGGAAACAACAAATAAACAGGAAAATATAAACAAACAACTCCTCTGTTCTTTCAGAATTCATCTACACCCCTGAGAAGACCAGACAGAAACACGAGCGTGGACGGGGGGGGGCTTGGGAAGGAAGCACACACACACTAAAAGGGACCAGATCGCCGCTGTGACTGCTGTTTGGAGGACTGTGCTTGTTGGAGTGGGGACATGTAGCGCGGTTAGTCTTCATCGTCGTTCTCCTCGTATTCATCCTCATCATCGTCGTCCCCCATGTAAGACACCGGGGTCTCCACGCGAGAGCCGCTGTAGTGAGAGTCGTTGGAGCTGGACGCCATGGTGCCGTCGGTGCAGCCGTCACTAGAAACGGAGAAACCGGGTTAAAAAGGGACCAGGTTGAAACGGGAAACGTTCCCATCTTAGGTACGACTTCCTACCTGCTGGCAGTGTAACGAGCGCCGTTGGCTGAGGATCCTCCTGTGATGTACACGTTACTGATGGGACCTTTCGCCATCTCTGTGAGAAGGAACCATATTTAATGTAGACGTCCAATCGTTCCTGAGTGAACACAGACGCTTCACTGTACGTGTCAGAACCTGCAACATGCTGCTTGACATGTTTAGACCTTTCCTAACTATTACTGCAGCTTCGGGACAGAGGGAGGGCTTCCTGCAACCAGAAAAAGCTCCTTTACCCCAGGATTACTGAGGGGAGGAGGTCCCTAAACACATATCAGGCTCTAAAAGAGACAACATCTCAACGTTGTCCTGAAGCATCAACAAAAACCCTGGCCGTTTACACCATGACGTACGAACCGATAACGTAAGGCTCCAGAGCTTTGGGCACCAGGCTGCGTGCCACCTTCAGGTCCTCTGCTGAACACTTCCCCACCTCCAGACCACAGGCCATGCCCATGCGCTTCAGCACCTCGATGTCATCGTGGATCTCAAACATGCTGTCGAAATTGAACAAATACTCGAACCTGGAGACGGAGAAAAAAAGACGCACAATAAATTGGGGCTAAAATTCTCCAGTTCGAATGTACGCAGATGATCACGTACTTGTCATTAGAGATGCTGCAGTCGATCACCGTCTTCTTGCTAGTGTTGACTATTATGAAGGGAAGGTGGATGATGGAGTTAGGAGGCGGGGGCCTGTTTGCTTGCTGCTCTGTCTGTCGGTTCCTCTGAACGAGGTTCTTAAAGGCTATTTGCTGTAAAATATAAAACATTTAATCAGACAAATGCATCTTTAATCGCTGAGGTGTTGGTGAAGCTCTATCGCCATTCCCACCTGAAGTATGAGCTCCTGAAGCTGTGACTGTTTCTGCTTAATCCTCTCCAGTCGCCGTTGTCTCTCCACCTGGAGGCATGACGGAGATAGTTGTTCAGAACGGCTTGTTACGTAAAAAGAAGACAAAAGCCTTTGATTTGAATCTCCACCTCTAAATTTTGGCACTCCTGAGCCGAGTTAGTGGGCAAGCCGATCCACTTGATTTCTTTCTTCTCTTTCGAGATGATGTTCATGGCCATGAGCACGTTCAGCGCATCGTAAACACGCCGCCGAATGTTCTTCTGGTCGTATACGTGCTGGGATGGAAAACACGTGGGTCAGCGTTAAAAAAAAAAAAACGTCTCTGAGTTTTGTGTGTAAAATAAAAGCTGCAGCGCTCACCGAGTCATTCGGCGACATGTGGTTGTCTGAAGAACTGAATTCTGCCACCAGCTCGTCTGCCACCTCATTGTAGGTGGTCACTCCCTTCTTCTGCACCTTCTCACACACTTTCATGGAGAAATGCCTCAAGCCTTTCCCATTCTTCTCCCCCTTCTTACCCCGTTTTCTGTTTACAGAACAAGTTACACATAGTTTGCTTCTAAAACTTGTGTAAAGTAAAAGAAATAAAAACGACTGAACTATTCGAGGTCTTACCCTGATGACCAAGGAGAAGCATCAGCGGGTTGACTCTGAGTGAGGAACTGAGAACTTGGTGTGTGTGGACTGTTTACTAAAATAGTATTTGATACTGTTGGCCTCTGAGGGGTTCCAATAACCTAAAGAGAGCAGAGGATGAGACAGTAAGACAATAACGTGCGTGCAAATACATCTGATGAATGATCAAAGCAACAATTTGTCCCAAATTAATAATAATCTGATGTAGGAGACAGGTGATCTGTAAGCTGATTTCCGTTGTGTATACATTTCTTCTACATAATGAGATGATGGGTGTAATCCTGCTGACTGTAGAGTTGATAAGCTTAGGATCAAGTGCCTCCACCTCCCAGCAGTAATGGGAGGGGGCTTACACAACAGCAAGGAGGTGTGGACAAAAGCAGCATGCAGGACATATGTAACCGTTCTGGAAAAGTGTCAGACAGAGCACACGCACTCACCATGTGTGGCAAATGTTGCATGTGTGTGGCAACATTAACGTTAGACGGCCCAAGGGTTTTGGGTAGTAGCTGCTTGGCCCCGGGGACAGCTGTAGGCTGGACAGTAACCAAGGACAGGACACCTGAGAGAAGACACAAGAACATCGGTAATGAGGAAAACTCCTGGTTGAAACTTCAAAGCCCCATAGTTCACTTTTAATCGGTTCTACCGATATTTTTGCAGGATTGGTGGTCAGTGCAAATAGATTGTGTAAACTGGGAGAAAATAACAAAAACAAAGTCAAAAGATGGTTCAGTTATACCTTTGCTAGGGCTCAGATTCTGATCGATGAAAACCTTCAGCTCTCCATTTGTTTCAATCAAACCAGCCTGTAAAAGACAAAACTCATTATGCTGCAAATATAGAATATTAAAAATAATATAAGATAGTAGTGATGCAATAATGGATGCTTAAGTGTGCATATCTCCTTAAATTACACCAAATGGGTAATTGGATCATTTTGCAATTTGGGTTTATTGTCAAACATTAATGATGGTTTAGAATAATAGGTATGCTAAAACAACAAGAACCATCTCATCTGGCTACAAGATATAATGTGCATATGGATGAAAATATTGAGGGAAATTACTCACATCTTTAGCCATGATCCCAAAGGACCTGAAGGAGTTTAGTTCAGATTAAAAAATTGTTCCTTCTGTCACTCAAGTGTTCAGACCCCTGCAGAAGAAATGAAAGCTGTGAGCAAAAGTTTCAAGCTTCACTTATTTATAACATTTTCCTATAAATCCCCACGGCACAGATGGATTTGAATGAGCTTTTGCACTCATTTATGAACCCAGGCCCATTTCAATGGTTGGCTATGAGCACAGCACACTACACTAAGCTAATTCCATCATCATGTTTACTCCACTTTTTCCTCAGTTAGCAAAACAAACCTGGCGGAAATTACAGCTAATTGTACAAACCGCTGCGTCATTAGCCTTTAGATGTAAACACAAAAAAGCACAGTCAACCCTCACTTGATGCCCACAACTTTTACCAAGCTATGTGTGCACAAGGCCTACTTCAGGTACCGATCACGTCCGGAGGAGAGGCATCGTCCAACTTCTGCTACAGGTCACGAAAACGTGCCAACTTTGACGAAACTGTTGATTTTTCTCCACGGAGATTAAAATATAGTTACAGATAGTAAATCAGTCCACCACAGAAGCAGGTTTCACACCACATGTCAGTAATAATGAACAATCTTTTGTTGACTACAGCCGGCTAACCGTTACTGCTAACAGCCTGCTGCTCCTTAGCTTGCTAGTTAGCTTATGCACGTTTTCACACGATTGGCAGAAAATTCAGAGATTTCTGGTCCGAGCTGCAGATTATAGCCTTCTTTAAGTAAGAACTGATATTGGAAAAAAGCACTGCGCGTTTTGCACGATTAGAGGGGTTTAAATTGCGAATCCGTGCACTTACGAGTGCACTCTCTTGTCTCTTCGACGGCTGTTGTTGTTGGCATTAGAGAATGGAGGAAGAGGAGGTCTAAATCCCATCCAAACAGGAAACAAACTCAGCAATCCTAATGTACTTTTAAAACTATTTTATTCATAAATCAAAGTTATTCCTTTAAAGAACTTAAGCATATGATTAAAGAGTTGTTTTTCCTCAGGTCAGTTTTTTGTCGCTATGTCAAAAACTGATACCAGGATTTGCCTGTTGGTCGAGTCTGGCAGCTGACTAACCATTAAACATCATTCATCTCATCAGAGAAACTGATCACAAAAGCAAGCAAAATGAGCTGTACAACATTTTTGTCATGAATATAATGCACTAACCAGTTTTCAAGTTAAATTAAACCTAACATTTTAAAACTGCATATTATGGTAAATAAACAACAGTATGTTAACAGGTACTACATTTCAATTTAATAAACATACAACATAATGTGTGGATCAAGCCCATAGATTTGATCTACATTTCTTCTAAAAGGAGTTCATATTAAAGTAATTAAGTCAAAGAAGTGAATAAAAAACTATATTGACACCATTAATTCAGGGACCTGGGCCTGCAAAAGGAATCAGTTGAAATAGCAAATTTAATATATAATGTTAATCGGAAATAAACAAGTTATACAAATGTAAAGTAATTTTATATTTTGGGATTCCGCAATTATCTGCTACAACTGATCACATTCTCTTAAACGTTCTCAGTAGTTTTGATCTCATTCATGGGCCTCTTGGTCACAACAACCTAGTAAATCAGAACAAAACAAATCTAATTAATCGATATTTTAGCTTTTTGTGCAAAAAGTACACTTTTGAAAAAGTTAAAAACTTCATTGAAATGTTTCAAGCCAATTAATCACGCTTTAAATTTTTATTTAAATGAATATGTGGCTTAAACAAATAAAATTTGTTTATTTTAATTCGTTACAGTAAAAGAAAGTGAAAGCTCTTTCTACATTCAGATGAGTTACATATTTCAAACTTCATGTCTGCGGACTATTTAAACAAGTCCTGTTGCATATTCTGTTTAGTAAGTTATAACCGTGGTAATAGAAACCATGACAAGATCGTTAAGTAGATCGATGATCAACACTTCGCTAGTTAGCAACTGGTTATCAAAGCTACGAGCTAACTCGATATCAATGAGAAATCGCAACCTCCAGCGCTTTGTTAGCCCACTAGCTAGCCAGCAAGCTAACTACCAGCTGTCATCGAGAAAGTTTACCATTGTTAGCTTCGTGTGATATCAACACTTTTTCATGTCGACCAAGACATAAAGGCCGTTTAAACACTTGTATATGAGCTCTGGTCTGCGCCGGGTGGGAAGCCACCCTACAGTGGATGCATCTTACCAGAGCACTTCACGTTAGCACACCGTCAGCTAGCCTTTCCACGGCTCTCTGCTAGCCTGTCGCTTTCAGCAGTGCCTCTCACAATCTGATCTTGGCGGCGTCTCGCTACAGCGGCGTCTGATTGGACAACACTGGTGTGACGTAACCATAGCAGTGACGTGAGTCGTGCCCACAACCTACTTCTCCTGGGATTGGTGGAGAGCAGGCAGCTGCAGGGATGCATTTACCGCCATCTGTTGCGCAGGAGTAGGAGGAGGATTTTTCATTAGTCGCTATTATATCTACCAGGAATAGTTTTTAGGCCTGTCACTTTTATTTCCTCTTTAATTCGATTGAAAAAAATACCACACACCACACTGAATGATGCCAAATTTCAGCTGATATATCTGAATAGAATAGAATAGAATAGAATAGAATGGAATAGAATAGAATAGAACAATCCCACAGTAGGGAAATTCACTTGTTACAGCAGCACCAACACTTAAGAGAACAATTTGATTTAAAAAAATAACAAATACATTTGCATACAATGTATACAATTGGAAGGCTGCCTTTCCGTGTCTTGGCCCATCACTTGGTCAGATTATCAATGGGAGCCTCTGCACAGGTGTGGTCCCAGCTGCTTTGAAAGCAGCAGTTATTCGGCCGACCCTGAAGAAACCTTATGCTGATGTCTATGTGATAGAAAATTACAGGCCTATCTCTACCCTGCCTTTCACATCAAAACTGCTTGAGAAAGTCGTTTATCAGCAGCTGGTCTCACATTTAGCTGACGCTGATCTGTTTGAGGTTTTCCAATCAGGGTTCAGGTCTGGCCATAGCACAGAGTCGGCTCTACTGAGGGTCCTAAATGACATCTATCTATCACTAGATCAGGGTACATCTGTGGTGCTTCTGTTGTTAGACCTGACGGCAGCCTTCGACACAGTTGACCACGCGATTCTACTAGATCGCTTGGAACGATGGGTTGGGATCAAAGGGTCTGCTCTGGATTGGTTTGGATCTCCACAACAGAACATTCTGCGTTAAACTGGGTGATGTTTTTTCTTCTTGGGAGGGGCTCCGCTGGGGGGTCCCGCAGGGATCGATCCTTGGTCCTCTTTTGTTTGCCATTTATCTGCTTCCTCTGGGGTCAATCTTTCGTAAACATGGCCTATCATTCCATCTCTATGCTGACGATTGCCAGATTGATGCTCCATTGTGTCAGGAGAAAGGTCACTATATCCAGTCCTTTGTGTCCTGCATTAACGAGGTGGAGTCTTGGCTAATGGCCAACGTTCTGCATCTGAATGAGGGAAAGACAGAGCTCATTGTTTTTCACCCCAACAGCAGGAATGTGGATCGTCATGTTGATCTTGGCCCTCTTTCTCCCTACTCAAAACCAGTTGTCACCAGTTTGGGGGTGAAAATTGATGCTGGACTTAAATTTGATGCACACATCAACTCTGTGATCCGGTCCAGTTTCTTTCACCTGAGACGTCTTGCTAAAATCAAGCCTATGCTGTCAAGAGCCCACCTGGAGTAGGTACTGCATGCATTTGTAATTTCTAGGCTTGATTACTGCAACTCTCTATATGCAGGTTTGTGTCAGTCATCAATGTGTCGCCTACAGGTTGTGCAGAACAGCGCAGCCAGGTTCCTGACTGGGACCAGGAAACAGGACCACATCAGTCCGGTTCTGACCTCCCTGCACTGGCTTCCGGTTTGCTATCGTTCACACTTCAAACTCCTCGTCTTTGTTTTTAATTTCTTCCAGGGTGGTGCTCCCCCTATCTGGCCACTCTCCTGAACAGACATTCCCCATCACGTGCTCTGCGCTCCTCCAACCAAGGCCTGCTCGCTGTCCCTCGTTCGAGGTGTCGTACTCGCGGGGACTGGGCTTTGTTTGTCCTAGCACCGTCACTCTGGAACCAGTTGCCACCCTCAGTTAGGCTGTCCCCATCTCTGCCAGTCTTCAAGAGTCACCTAAAAACCCACGTCCTCTGCTTGGCATTCCCTGAACATGTTTGAATTTGGCCCTCTTTTATGTTGATTTTATTTCATAGTTTTCAATGGTTCACTCTATCCCTTGATTTACACATTTGTCCTGTACTAGAATGTTTCACCTTTTTTTGTAATTTGTAATCTGTATTTTGCATTGCTTTTATTTTCTGATTTATTCACTATATTTAACTTTCTGTACCATATTCAGCGCCTGTGGCTTCCTGACAGGGTTGCGGAAGGCGCTTTAAAAATAAAGCATTGATTGATTGATTGATTGATTGATTGATTGATTGATTGATTATTTATATACAGTACGTGTATATACACATAGGCAGTAGTCTAGAATTGCAATCTTCAACCACTAAAAGCCACTAATAAAAAAAGAAAAAAATATGTTTTCCAAATAGAGAGCAAGAGACAAGGATATACTATGTAACTATCATTGGGAATCCCATTCTTGATTGAAATTTTCTTCTACATTTACACAAAACTGAATATTTTACTGAATGGCAATCAAAGTGGTAATATGGGCAATAATTATTTCACCTTTAGTCATAGCTTTTGTATTTTATTTAACCTACTGAGCCACCCTGCTACATACTAGGTTTGTGATACCTCATAATCTCTTTATATGTCCACATAAGTCTAGTTTTCCTGCATTTACAAGTGAATATAATCTGTTTACCAGGATATTTTTAGACAAAAAGAACTAACTACTGACAAACAGACATTCTGTCTTCTTCATCATTTTCTTTTGAATTCAGTTTTTGTTAAATGAACCACCTCTGAACATGGACCCTAGGGGAATGTTGTTTACTAGAGGTGCTGAAAAAAATCGATTCAAGTCTGAATCGGGATTCTTATTTATAAAGATTCAGAATCGATTCACAAAGGTTCAGAATCGATTCCAGGAACTCAAATGTTTGGCATGTTACAGGTCTGAGATGCACTTTTGTATGTTTTTTTTTGGGGGGGGGGGTCTTTGTTAGGAGAGTCAGTACTCCGTTTACTTTTGTGGTCCCATAAATCAGGATGATTTATTTTTGAATCTGCTGATAAGTGGGGACTAGAATCTAATTTTTTTTCCATACTCAGAGATTTGAGATATTCTACTTATTTTCTAAGTTGATAAGTGAGTACTCAGGATTACACATGAGTTTATTTGAAGTTGTTGATAAATGAGAGAAAATATTTTCCTTTGTAAAAAATCTGAGGCACTTTTTTTTAAACAGGTTGAGGACTCAAACGTTAAACTTGTTTCCACAGATACTTAAAAAGTGTTTGACTGTATTACTTTCAAAGCTACTGTTAGGTAACTAAAGATTTGTTACATTTTACAAGGTAAGCAAAATAAATGTTGCCTTTTGATCTAAAGATTGTTTCTGTTTACAGTTTTAGAATCACTTTATTTTACCTTGTAAATTAGCTTTTTTTTTAGCATGACCAGTTTAAAGTAAAATAAAAATGTCCCATAGCTTTAACTAACTTGCACAACAAAGTAGTTTATCCTGGAACTGACACTCTTTGTTAATTTTGATTGTGAATCGAGAATCGATTCTGAATCGAATCGGCACCCCGAGAATCGGAATCGAATCAAATCGTGAGTTGCTCTGAGATTCACATCCCTATTGTCTACAACTTTTGCCGCCAAGTTCAGGTTTCATGAGTTTACAAATGCTGTAAATTATTAAGACAAAAGTATTCCCAAATGGCACTATTTTAAATCTCCCAATATATGTTCAGAATAGCAACAAACACATAAAAATTTGCTACAGATAAAGCACCAGCAATATGTTTTATAAACATTTCCATTTCTTAAAATAATTAAAAAAATAATAAAAATACAAATATATATTAAGTACAAGCATTTAAGAATAAAGCATCCACAGCTTGAATAAGTAGCAACGGGCATTTTCAAAAGTTTAAACAGCAACTCTTTCACTGTAAAATGACAACCGCAAATAAAAGGAAGCTGATGAGCACAGATACTCTATCAGCTCTGCTGCTGTGGGTTGTTATTAGAACTTGTTGAAGGGCGGACTTGTTTTTTCATGAGATAAAGCTGAGCTTCTGCCAGCTCCATTTACACTATTGACTTTTTTTGTGAAATAACTCTCCTACATATATATTTTTTCATACCAAATGTCTCAAATTGTTGTCCAAACTTTTTTCCTGTACATTTGTAATATGTGTGTGTATTTAGTTGCATATTACTTGCTGATGAATGTGTTATTCTTTTACCATCTAACAAGTGGTAATAACAGAAAATGCAACTTAAGACTGCATAGTTGATTAAAAACATTTGAAATACGTTTTGAAAAGACAACAAAAATCCATGTATAAAACTGTACTTAAACCTATTTTAATTCATGCACATTTATTGTTGAGTATGACCAAATATGAACTATGTTATACCTTTATTTTGTTATATTTAGATAGAATAAAGTATTTTGTTTCCTTTAAAAGGGTCCTTTACAGATAATTGAATTTATTCCTCTTCACCCACATTGAAAATGGCTAATCTTGGAAAACATAGTCACACATAAAAGGGATGTAACCTACAGTGTTTCTTAGTTTGTTGTTTAAAGAAGTTAAAAGAGAAAATTGGGGGTTTTGAGCAAAATAATGTGCTGCTTTTCGAAAATAAAATGGAATAACTCAAGTTCAAATCTAATATAAATGTTAGATATCTTTTTGTGGTAATTCAATTCAATTAAATTAATGTAATTGCTTGTTTCTGGGTCCTAAAAGATGGTACAGACACCTCTGGCATCTTTTCAGCTGCTTCCTCTGCGCATGCGCGTACCGAGCAACAGACGTGCTACTAAACTGGTCAAACAGCGAGTGTAAAAATGGTAGGTAACCAAAATAAACACAAACCCAGCCACTAACCTTAGTGCCATGGAGGTTTATCTTAAATACTGTTGTCGTCTTATTAAAGTGCTTGATGTGTCGCGCTTTGTCAAGCGTACATGGATCAGTTATCGCTGCTTTACAGGGAAGGTCAGTTGATATTTTGAGAGCAGCTAGCATTAGCTACTCGTCCCATTTTGGCAGTAGGAACTTCGGCTGTGAGCAGGTCAACCGCTGCTCCTCAAAAACGGACACACGCTGGCTCGTTTGGCTGAAATGCGAACTTATTCATAATAACACTGACAGTCGCCTTCTGAGATATTATGTTCATGTTTAATGTCAGTACCTGGCTAGCTCAGCTAACGTTAGCCAGTGTATGTAGACAAAGCTAACCCAACATTACCCCTGTTAGCATAATAATGTCTCTTATCTGAAAAGCATCCAGCACAAACAGCCGGTTTAACGCGTCATTAATCATATAAATTGGATAAATCGTCGGTGCAGTAAGTAGCAACTCTTTGAACTCTTTAGTTTTCAGTCCGGTTTCAGGAAATGATGTTCCTTAGAACTGTGTCAGCTACAGCTAGTTACAACATGGCTTTGGGATTTATTATTTTAACTATATAGAAATTAAGTTAATTTGTAGTTTTAAAAGCTAAGTTACTCATCTGGTTTATGTTAATATACCTCCTCACTACCAGGTAAGTTATATATGTAAAATTTAGACCTCTTAAGTCCAAAAGCAACAATTTTAGCTACGTAAGGAAGAGATAATTGACAGCTGGATACACCTGTATAACCAATCTAGGACTCGCTTCCTTTTTAATGAAATAATGTTAATGTTGTTGTTAAGAAACCAGATCTGGTTGTATCAGAGTCATTTTTTAATCATCATGGTTTCCTATCAATTAAATAGCAACACGTATAAACAGGAAAGTGTGCTAATATCACTTTATCCTGTGCTGTCTTCCCTCATCTCAAGCTATTAAGTAATTCACTTGTACGTGTTTAGGTATTTTATCAGGGTGCTTGTGTTACTTCAGACTCTTTACACCTCTAGGTTCTTGTGATGGCATCTCATTTCCTTACTCGTGTTTCCTCTATGACTGTAGTGCTCTGAGGGGCCTCTGAGGTACAACATGTGCTTTGAGTATCCACAGAACTCCGCCTCAAAAAAATCCCATGTTACTTTTGGCCAAGATATATTTACCTCCATTAGCTCATCTTGTGTAACGTATGTGTCGGTATGCTTAGACTAACAAAGTACGTGTCTCTGAGTGTCTTTTCTGTCCTCCCCACCGTTGCCTGAATGCCTCTAGATGTTTATGTTCTGTTGTGTGTTTTTATCTGCGTGTCGGTCTGCGTTTGTATTCTGTTGCCTGTGTTTTCTGGTCTGGTGGCTCCGGTGTCTTGACAGTCCCTGTCCTGTTTTTGCACAGCATAAGCTGAAGTCTTCACAGAGGGACAAGGTACGGCAGTTCATGTCCTTCACACAGGCTGGGGAGAAGACAGCTGTGTACTGCCTCACACAAAATGACTGGAAACTAGAAGTCGCAACGGATAACTATTTTCAGAATCCAGAGCTTTACTGTAAGGAATCCATGAAAACATCGGCGGATCGGAAAAAGCTGGAACAGCTCTACAACCGTTACAAAGGCAAGCAGATCAACTTCCAGCCTAACTATAAAGATCAATCAATTTTAGATTTATTACAAAAGTTTACCTTCAGTTAAAGGCAATATTTGACGTAGAGTGACTTTATCTCGATAGATCCCCAGGATGAGAATAAGATTGGTATTGATGGGATCCAGCAGTTTTGTGATGACCTCTCGCTGGATCCGGCCAGCATCACTGTGCTGGTCGTTGCGTGGAAGTTTCACGCTGCCACTCAGTGTGAGTTCACCAAGAAAGAGTTCATGGATGGAATGACAGAGCTGGGGTGAGTGTTGAAATCACATCCTCAAAGTATCTCCACATGATGCTTCTGTCGGTGTGGCTCCAGGAAAACATGGCTGGCTAAATATAGTCACCCACCGAGTATTCGGTTTCTTCGTGTTTCAGGTGGCCTCCTGTGTCGTTTATTTTTTTATAATCGTTTTATTTATTTTCTTTTTCTCCAGGTGTGACAGTCCAGAAAAGCTGAAGGCCATTTTGCCGAGATTAGAGCAGGAGCTAAAAGACAGCGGGAAGTTCAAGGATTTCTACCAATTTACTTTTAATTTTGCCAAAAATCCTGGACAGAAGGGACTCGGTAAGTGGAGGGATGTTGATGACACCAGCTGATGTTTTTGTTTTGTGTGCAGATAAAAAACAGTCATGCTTCTCTCTTTGTGCAGATTTGGAAATGGCTGTAGCCTACTGGAACCTGGTTCTGTCGGGTCGATTTAAGTTCCTGGATCTTTGGAATAGATTTCTTTTGGTGAGTGAAAAAAAAAATGAAGTCACCCGATTCAAAATTTATTCCATTTATGCTTATATTGAGTACTAGTGGTAATTTTCATTTTTTATTCGTGACAAATTAATTTTTGCGGACTAAAAACAAAATAAAACACACGCCAATAAAGACTCATTTATGAGGAATATTGACCGACATTTTCGTTGACGAATAAGAGACGACAATGAAAATTGACTGAAAAGAAAATCCAATCAGAAAACAGAAAAGATGGGGGAGCGGAAAAAAGAACCAATCAGCAAATGGAACAGGCAGGACTAGATGAGAAAAGTTAGCATTCCAACCAGACTTTATTCAGACGATGCACTCAGTGATCATAACGGATGGACCATGGTGGAGTATTCCAACCCATTTATTCAGAAATTACCGCAGACACATCGTAAGAGCTGTAATCATAACATAAACAAACAAGAAAATCAACATTCACTTCATATAACGTTTCACCTTTGCCAAATGAACCAAAGAAAAGACATAGCATGTGCTTTCATTAGCCTGCTAGTTCACTCAGAAACTCGTTAACAAATAAGTAATATATTTACAAATTTTTAACAAGAAACCATAAGCATACCTGTTCGACTTCCAGCTAGATGCTAAATTGAAGGTGGATGGAAAACGCTAACCTTCTCCTTAACTTCCTTCTAGTAAGCAAAACAAAATCCTTCCCATCTCCGTGTTAAAAGAGCGCCAGCGTAGCTACCAGCAAACACATAACTGATTAGCTAACTGCCTAACCTGCTTCCGTTAATAGGTTAACAGTGCCATATTTCTGTCATATAGCTTACAAGTCTGGCGCTTGGGTTTGAGAACAAGATAACGAGCACTAACGTTGGCAGTTAACATAGTGTGAGCCGTTTATTTAGTATTTACATGTAAGTAATTTGACGAAGATCCGAAACCGGAAGTCAGCATTCTGAACTTCAAAATAAGAGTCATGCGAATCCAAAAATTATGAATTACTCATGGATATTAGTATCTAAACAATATCTAAATAAACAAATAATCTGGGTTATTTACAAAAAGAACCAATCAGAGTCCAGAGCCGGCTGCTGTTTGAACAAGCTACCGCTAACCAGACATCATATACTGATGTTTATGCGGTAGAAGTTATGTCTAAAGGGAGAAAATGTATGCAGCTGGGAGTAAAAGCAGTAGATGTGACGATCTGAAAAGTATTTGCTTGGCAAGTACACATTCTTGGTTTCTCTTGGCTATAAAACTGTTACGGTGTTGTTGGCAGCTAGCGAGGGATGGGAGAGGGGTGCTGGATCGAACCGAACCAAGCTCACGGAGCAACGCAACACGCATTTTGTCTAGTCATTTTCATTTTTGTGGTTGTTATGGCCGATATGATCAGCATTCAGTGTTCTAGTGGTGTTATTTTGAAGGTAAACGTTCAGGTGTTCCACCTTGATCAAACAGTCTAATAAAAACAATAATTATACCTGAAAACAAATTTTAGGTTTGATATACCTCCACATTATTAGAGTAATACATTTTAATATTTTAAGGTATGATGTCATTTCCTGAATCCTGTCATGTAATATTTCTGCACATTATACGGATTTTTTGTTTTATTAATATTGAGAGGCACAGTTTCAAACTGTCAAGTGTTCATTTTGGGTATTTTTCAATAATTATTGTTATAAAAACAATTATAAGTATGGAGTTTTATTGATCCAAAGTGTGAAATGTGGATATTGCATATTTCTTTATAGGGATGCACAAAATATCGGCATCAATATTGGTATCAGCAGATGTTAGTCATTTTTTAACATATTGGTGTCGGTCCAATAAATAAAACCGGGCCGATATTAACAACTGATTTTTTTTCATCTCGTTTCTATTTCAATTCAATTCAAATTCAAAAATACTTTATTAATCCCAGAGGGAAATTGATTAAGATTTATCAGTTTCGGGGGTGGGGGGGTGTATATTTGTCATTTTCTACTGTACCATGTTCAGCGCCTTGTGCTTCCTGACAGGGTTGCGGAAGGCGCTTTATAAATAAAGCTTTGATTGATTAATTGATTGATTGATGTGACAGTGATTGTAATCATCTCAGAAGCGTAAATGTGTGTGGTGTTTGTATATAATAATGTAATTTCAGCTTTATTAATTTTCATTTTATACAAAATCGGATGGTTTTAAAAGCATTCATATCGAATAGCGATATCGGTCCAAGAATTTCATATCGTGCATCACTATTTCTTTACAGTTTCTAGTGGGTGTAGTTAGCATTTTTATAGGAGACATATACTTGTTTATTGATGTGTTTTTGGTGGATTTATTTGTTGTAAACGGAGGTCAATGTCAGGTCAGGTGATCATGGGTGGGGATTTAACATCATCTCCAACACTTGCTCAGATAATATGGGAAAAGGAGGAGTGGGTGAGCAGGTTGCCGCAAATTTTTGTTGACCGTCAGTTGATCGCTGTGATAATTGTACTGTTTGATTTTGAGCATGTTGTGTTTCAAGTTAATTGGAGTTACTTTAATAAAGTTTTTGAAAACGCAAGTTTGGAATTGCAGCGGAAATATTGTCAACAAAAGGTGTGGTTTGCCAGTATGATGGACTACAGCAACACTTTTAAAACCACTGTACAGAAATGGATTGTTGACCCAGGAAAGCGGATTCAAACTGGAGGCTCTGGTGAGCCAAAAGTCTTTGATGGTGGAAATAAAAATACAGATGAATCTGTTGAGTCAAAGCTGGCTGTTTGTCCAGATGTGGAGGTTCTACAAGATGAAATTAATCCGAATGACAGTGTGTCAAATGTGGAAAGCCGAGCAACTGGAAGACAAACTTCATCTACTGGAGGAAATTCATTTGCGTCATCAACCTTTTCTGCTCGTCTTAAAGCTGAAGCTGATCTGGCAGCTTTAATGGTGAAACAGAAATTAATGAAGCAAAAACATGAACTGGAAGAGGATGAACAAAGACTGCGGAAAAGGAAAGAACAATTGACGAGGAAATTGCTGCTCAAATGGCCAAATTATCTGTGTTAAAAAATAAGGAGCTCTGCGAGTGGAAAACAATCAAGAACAAAGCAAATCTCAGATGGAATGAACTCCTGTGTGGAAAAGACCAAAGACTATCGGTTGAGTCCCACTGCAAAGTCGTTTGTCCCAGAAGCAAAGAAATTAAAGGACCCTGAAAAGGAACAATATGCGCCTGCTGTAAGGCCAAAAGAACCCAGGGCAGCTCACTCTAGGCATTCTGCCCCTGTGTTTGTTGACGGTCATGGAGCTTTACAGAGGTTTCATTTTCATCATTCTCAAGAATGACCTCAAAATCAGCAACAGCCTCCCACTGAAATGAATACCATTGCAGGAAATGAAGACCAACATAAAATTCTGGAAATCATGAGAAAGCAGACCGAAATCACAACACTTCTTATTCAACAACAGTGTATTTCTTCTTTACCAAAAAGAGAAATTCCCATTTTTAATGGAGATCCATTGAAATATAATGTATTCATGAAAGCCTTTGAGAATGGAGTTGAAAGAAACACCAGCAGTTTCTGTGACAGACTGTATTTCCTCAAACAGTATACAAGTGGACATCCAAAGGAGCTGGTTAAAAGTTGTCAGCACCTGGATCCTGAAAGAGGCTACAATAAAGCTAAAGTACTGTTACAATAGCAGTTTGGGAATGAACAGAAAATTGCTCATGCATATATGGAAAGAATTTTCTCATGGTCTCCAATCAAAGCTGATGATGTCAAAGCCTTGGAAGAATACAGCCTTTTTCTCAGAGGTTGCTCCAACGTGATTGAGGAAGTACAATATATGGATGAACTGGACATGCCAGCAAATATGATTTCAGTCATCAAAAAGCTTCCATACAAGCTCAGGGATAAATGGAGGACTGCAGCTTGTGAGCTTCAGGAGAGATGCTACCAGAGAGCGACCTTTATTGACACTGTGAATTTTATAGAGAGGCAAGTGAAAATCCTGACTGATCCGGTGTTTGGAAATATTAAAGATGCTGCACAACCACTGAGTAAAGTTGCAAGCAAACCCAAAACACAGTCTCATTTGAAAATCAAGGAAAGCAGTTTTGCCACCACTGTTGCGCCTTTGGAGAGGAAAAATGCACAAAAAGGGAGTTGAGCATGATTGGACTGTGCAGAAAGGCTGCCTGTGGAAGGAAACATGCATGGTCACTATGTTCGGAGTTTGGAAAGAAGGTTCACAAAGAGAAGATTGGCTTCTTGACAAACAAAGGTGTCTGTTTTGGCTGTTTATGTATTGGACACATCAGCAAAGATTGCAAAAAACGGATAACCTGCGAAGAATGTGGACTCAAGCATCCAACCATATTGCACATTGTTCCCAGAAAAAATGCAAGTGATTCAAATCAGTCAGAAAGTGAGCCAAAGGTTGCAGTTGACAACACACTGGTGTCAAGCGGTCTCACTGGGGCTGGCGATCAAGATTATAAGCTTCCTATCGTTCCTGTTCAAGCAAATGTGGATAAAGGCAACACGATTGTCCATGTGTATGCATTTTTAGTTCAAGGCAGTACAGTGGTCTTTTGTACGGAAGCCTTAATGCATAAGCTTGGACTTACTGGAAGAAAGGCCCGAATACTCCTGAGGACCATGGGTCAGGAACAGGTTGTCAGCAGCTATGTGATAACAGGCTTGGAAGTGGCTGGCCTTGGACATGATCATTTTTGTCAGTTACCGAAGACCTACACACAAGAGCACATGCCTGTTCACAAAGGAAATATTCCCAAACAAACGGATTTGGTGAAATGGCCTCATCTGAGAGAAGTTGAGCTCCCAGCGATGGATGCTGACATTGAATTGCTGATTGGAACCAATGTTCCTAAAGCTTTGGAACCATTAGAAGTAATCTACAGCACAGGAAATGGACCTTTTGCCATCAGAACCATGCTCGGCTGGACTGTGAATGGACCACTGACAGGAGAAAGTGGAAATGAGGAAGAATATCGACAGCCTGACTTGATGGTGAATAGAGTTTTTGTGGAGAACCTGGATGACCTTCGGCAGAAGCAGTTCAAGACAGACTTTCCTGAATGCAGCACTGAAGAAAAGCTTGGAATGTCTGTAGAAGATCAAAGTTTCATGGAACTGGTCAGTTCAACAAACCTGGTTGACGGACACTATGAAATCAGTCTGCCTTTGAGAACAAAGGAATTCAACACGCCAAATGACAGGAAATTGGTGGAGCATCATGCAATACAACTGAAGAAAAAATTTCTAAATAGTGAGCAGTTTTTTGCTGATTATGTTGCATTAATGAACTATCTCATCATAAAAGGCTTTGTTGAGAAAGTACCTGAAAATGAATTGCAGCACACAAACAAGATCTGGTATATCCCACATCATGGTGCTTATCATTCCACAAAACAAAAAATAAGAGTGGTCTTTGATTGTGGAGCCAGTTTCCAAGGAACATCACTAAATGCTCAGCTGCTACAAGGACCTGATATCACCAGTTCACTGATTGGAGTGTTGACCAGATTCAGGAAGGAACCTGTGGTGATCATGGCTGACATAGAGTCCACGTTTCATCAAGTGAAAGTCCCACCTGGTGATGCAGACCTTTTGAGGTTTCTTTGGTGGTCAGATGGAGACCTAAAGGAAGATCTCTCTGAGTTTAGGATGACGGTGCATCTATTTGAGGCAACTTCATCTCCAAGCTGTGCCAATTATGCCCTTAGAAAATGTGCTGAATATAACAAGGATTATTTCAGTGAGGATACCATAGATAAAATGTTGCACTGTTTTTATGTGGATGACTGCTTGGTATCTGTGGGTTCAGAGGAGAAAGCTATGTCCCTTTACCACGAACTTGTTGCCATCTGTGCTAAAGGTGGTTTCCAACTGACAAAGTAGACAAGTAACAGACGCGCTGTTCTAGCAGCCATACCTGAATCCCAAAGAGCCAAGGATGTAAAAGAACTGGACATGGACAGTGACTACTCATCTATTGAAAGAGTACTGGGAGTCAAATGGTGCATCCAGTCCGATACACTGAAATTCAGGATCCAAATGAAAGAAAGACCGCTCACACAAAGAGGCATCATATCAATAGTAAGCTCAGTCTTTGATCCTTTGGGAATTTTAAGTCCAGTCGTGTTGCTGGCAAAGAAGATCTTGAGAGAACTAAACAGTAAAGGATGTGGCTGGAATGACATTATACCTGAATCAGCCACCAAGGAGTGGAACAGATGGTTACAGGACCTACGGCTGGTTGAGAACTTCAGCATGAGGAGGTGTTTGAAACCTGAGGATTTTGGCGAAGTGACCGTTGCACAGCTGCACCATTTTTGTGATGCAAGTGAATATGGTTATGGCACAGTGACTAATCTGGTGTCACAAAATGCAAAAGCCCAAGTGACCAGCTCGTTCATCATGGGAAAAGCAAGAATTGCTCCTTTAAAGTAAGTACCCATCCCCAGAATGGAGCTGATCGCAGCCACAATGGCAAGTCGTATTGATACCCTGTGGAAAGGGGAACTGCACACGGATCTCAAAGATTCGGTTTTTTTGGACCGACAGCGTTTCAGTGCTGAGATACATCAAAAATGAGACTTCAAGATTTAAAGTCTTTGTTGCGAACAGAGTCTCTGAAATCTGGAAGGCTTCACATCCTTCACAGTGGAGGTATGTTTACACTCTGAGTAATCCTGCTGATGCTGCTTCAAGAGGTTCAAGAGTGGAGACATTTCTCAAGAACTCCTCCTGGAGTGCAGGACCTGCCTTTTTTCTTCAGTCTGAAAGCAACTGGCCTACAAATCCAAATGAGGGTCAACTTTCATCGGATGACCCTGAAGTAAAGAAATCATTTGCTGTCAATGTTGTTTCAACAACAGAAGTGCTCGATCCTGTAACAAAGATGTTTCAGCATTTTTCTTCATGGATTCAACTGAAAAAATCTGTCGCTTGGATCTTAAGATTCAAGAAATGGCTGTTGTCTCGTGTTAAGAAGAAGAAACAGCTAAACGACATCACCAAGACAGAGCTAAGCAAGAAACAACAAACATTGGAAGAAAAAATGGAAAAAGAGGGGACATTCTGTACTTATCTGTCAGTGATGGAAATTGAGACAGCTGAAATGGAGATACTGAAATTCTCTCAAAGAAAGAGGTTCTCCGAAGAAATCCAAAGACTGAAAAAAGGGCAGAAGGGTGAAGAGCTCTAGCAGTATTCACAAACTTTGTCCGGTTATGGAAGAAGGTGTTCTGAGAGTTGGCGGTCAGCAAAGCAGGGCAGCTATGCCTGAAGGCTCCAAATACCTGATCATTCGATCTAAAGATTTGCACATCCATCAGCAAGTGGGACATAGTGGATGCATCCACATGTTATCCAAACTGTAAGAGAGGTTCTGGATAGCTGGGGCTGGTTCAGATATTAGGAGAATTCTGTCAAAGTGTGTCATTTTTCTAAAGGTTAACGATAAGCCAATATTACAACAGATGGCTGACTTAACTTCTGATCGGATTACTCCAGACGAACCACCATTTAGCTGCGTAGGGGTAGACTACTTTGGGCCCTTTGAAGTGAGAAGCAGAAGGAGCACAGTGAAAAGGTTTGGTGTTATTTTTACCTACCTCAAAATTCGAGCTATCCATATTGAGGTTGCAGCTTCACTTGAAACGGACTCCTTTATAAATGCACTGAGGCGTTTTATTGCAAGACGTGGCCAAGTGAAGGAGCTTCGGTCTGATAATGGCACGAACTTCAGAGGAGCTCATCGTGAGCTGAAGATTTCCATTCAACAATGGAACCAGTCACAAATCAACAACTTCCTCCTTCAGAAGAGCATTAAATGGACCTTAATTCCTCCTTCTGGTTCCCATCATGGAGGTCCTTGGGAGAGATTGATCAAATCACTGAGGAAGATTCTGAACTCCACTCTGAACGTACAGCGCTTGGATGAAGAAGGACTTCACGCTGTCCTATGTGAAGCTAAGGCTATAATTAACAACAAGCCAATCACTAAAGCGTCTGCAGACCCCAATGATTTGGAAGCTTTGACACCGAATCATCCGTTGCTTCTAAAGACACAACCTTCTTTACCACCTGGAACCTTTCATCAGACTGACTTGTAAAGACGATGGCGCCGGAGACAAATTCAGTACATGTCGAATTTGTTTTGGAAGAGGTGAGTTAAAGAATATCTCTCCCAGCTACAGGAACATCAGAGATGGCATGGAGTGCAACTCAACGTCATCACTGGAGACATCGTTCTGGTGATGGACCACACTGCACCACGCAACTCATGGCTTATAGGAAGTGTTGGAAACTTTTCCAGACAGAGGAGGATTTGTGCGTCAGGTGCGCATCAGAACCAAGAACTGCATCGAACGTCCCATAACAAAGCTATGCCTGCTTTGGGAACGTAAAGTATGAATGCTGAAGGGAATCATCGATTCAAGCATCATAAATGGACACATGGTTTGGACTTCAATCTATTTTTGATCAGGCTTGAACTGGTTTTCTAAAGGCTTTTCAGATTCGTAAAGTAGAATGGACTAACTTTGTCAGACAATTGAGTTATGGACTTAAATTTGTGGATTTTAATGTGTCTCCTATGCATTTTTAGATAATTATTATGTCATAAATGAATAATTAGGGGCTGGTGAATAGGAGACATATATATGTTTATTGATGTGTTTTTGGTGGGTTTACTTGTTGTAAACGGAGATCAATGTCAGGTCAGGTGATCATGGGTGGGGATTTAGCATCATCTCCAGCACCTGCTCAGATAATATGGGAAAAGGAGGAGTAGGTGAGCGGGTTGCCGCATATTTTTGTTCACCGTCAGTTGATCGCTGTGATAATTGTACTGTTTGATTTTGAGCACGTTATGTTTCAAGTTGATTGGAGTTACTTTAATAAAGTTTTTGGAAACGCACGTTTGGAATCGCAGCTGATGTTTATAAAGAGCGCGTCACACCGCCCCGACTCAGCCTCTCAAGCGGCTTTTAGTTTGCCTCTGAAGTCGCAGAAATAATTTTCTTTACACAAGTTGAAAGTTATTGCATCAGAAGAAAAATACATTTATTTTAGTCGATAAGACTAAAACTAAAACAAATTGGATGACTAAATTGTGACTAGAATTAAAAAGGTTTTTAGTCAAAGACTAAAACAAAATTTCTTGTCAAAATGAACAGTGTTGAGTACTAAAGACAGTTGTCTCAACTTTGACTCCATCAGAGAGCATCCAAACAATGTTTATTTCCTCTTGAACAACCAGGGAAAAAACAACTTAATGGTCGAAAAGTCCCTGATTCCAGTCGTTTATGCAGATTAGTATGTTAATACCATCCAGACAACTGTAGGGGGCACATTAGAGCAACAAAGCGTCAAATTTGTCCTCTAAACATTCAGGTTTTTGTGGGAGAGGTCAAACATCAGCTGATGCATATGATTAAATGTAACCCAGTAAAAATCAGTGAGCCCATACTTTTCCACCATCACAGGAACATCATAAACGATCCATCCCAAAGGACACGTGGAACCTATTGTTGGACTTTGGTAACATGATTGCAGATGACATGTCAAACTATGATGAAGAAGGTGAGTCTGACACCAAAAAATCCCTCTTCCTCTTCTGCCGCTGAGACACTAACAACTTGTTTTGCTCCCTCAGGCGCGTGGCCCGTTCTAATAGACGATTTTGTGGAATTTGCTCGACCAATTGTTACAGGATCAAAACGTAAAACTCTCTAAATCCGATCCCAGCTCTGGAACGCCAGGACATTGTTTCTTTTACAACGACTTCATAGTTTTTCTTCTTTTTCTTTTTTCTTTTTCTTGTTTCTTTTTTTAAGACTTGTACAGGAAAAAAAAATTCTGAAAACTAGACTTGAGAGAGAGAGAAAGCAGGAGCACTTGAAACTGTCAGGAAACCGTTTTTCAGGGAGCTGGGTGGAAAAACTTCGAAAGTGGCCACGTTCTGTGTCCAGTTTGAGCCTGAGGCATCGTAATAGACATTGCCAAATTCTCGGCACCCTGGATGCCCCAGCCACCCACCTCCCCCCCCCCCCCCCCCCCAGCCCCTCTGATCTGCTCCAGGAGGACCACGAGGGCGTTGGGCACGGCTCTGAGAGGAGGTCCCCCTGCTGTGTCTGCTCTGAATTGACTGGACGGGAGAAAGCCGTGTGTGTTTTAAGAGTCTCCCTTGTCATTTTTTTTTGGGTTATTTGAAGCTCTTGAGTGCAAACATCCCGTCTCACACCAACTCGTGGACAGCGTGCTCACCCCACCAGCACCGACTGAGCTGTTGCAGTTTGTAACTGTACATACTGTATCTAACGAGAGTTTACAGAGGGAGCTATAAGAAGAATAATATAAATACGCTCAGTCTATAAATGCAAACAGATGATTGTTTTATGTACAGTAAAGATCTCTAACGGGATGCCTCGATATTGTGGACGGTAATGCTGTTGGTTTAACTGTTTGTGGGATTTGTGAGCTTCTCATCAAAAGCATGTTGACATCATTTTACATCACCTCGAACTGGTTTCAGAAATAAATCCTCACTAAAGTACAGGTAGTGCTTTAATTTAGCTAACCGATGCTGATGTGTGGTATTCATTTTTTTGAGTAATCTCAGTTGGGAGTGCTTGTAAATTTAATATAGTCACGTCTTTTCCACTGTTTCTTAAAAAAACTGTCTTGTATTTTTATTTTTAAATCTGGTGACCCCCTTAAGGGTTAAACACGCGCACAGAAAAGACAGCATTTAATTCAGATTAGGAGCCTACTTTTAAGATTGCATGGCACACATCTGTATGTTATAGTGGCAGGAAGCTAATAAGGTTCAGAGGTCAAGATGACAAAGTACGCCTTAAGAATAAAGAAAAAATACCTGTCTGTTGAATATTTCTGTTCCTGTTCCACCCCCGGTCCGCTCAGTGTCACTGTAGCTAGTGAGACTTTATTGTTGATGTACGTAGCATAAATATATCACCCATCTAAGGAAGATGAATAAAGCATGAGGTTATTTTTTTCCATAATTGTAGAATTATTTATCTTGTTTGTTGGAAAATGGCAATGCTAAATATCCCAGCTGCTAAACAGAGAAGGATATGATGGTTGAAGCAACGAGCCAAAAGTTTGTTTTTCTGTCTCTGATCAACTTCAGTATTTGCTGACTGATGCTTTCTTTTGTCCTAAAATGTTTAGAGCTTCACTAAAATTCATCCATTTGGAGTTTTGTCATCTATTATACTTAATATTTGTCCAGAAACCTGCTGCACATCAATTTTTAGTAAACAGATCATGTTTTTGTCCATTTAGTCTTAAAGAGATAAATCTGGTTTTAAATATCTGCAGCCCTAAAGGATCATGTTGTTTGTTAATCACATGATTAATGTGATACCCTGGTCCTGATGAGAAATATTTAAGGGTTTATGCCCATAAAGCATAAGCATTTGTTTTATGAATTTTATGTCAAACGAACTACAGAAGAGGATTCCTAGCAGAAAATATTGTTGCACCCTTGAGATGTCGCTCATTCATCATCAAGGTAAATCATAAAAGCTCCCAGGTGTCAGTTTGACTTTCAAGGAACTCGTCCAACTTCTACCATCTTTTTGTCAGCACTGCGTTCTCTCTCCTCCAGCTGAGCATTTAACCTTTTGGAACAAACTTCAAAAAGTGAATAAAATTATTGTGATTAATGACTTATTTCGTCTTTTTTCTGCACAGATCAACCAGATGACAAAGCACATCTAGAATGAGAAGTAGCAAACGAGTCTGCAGGTTCAAAAAGGAAAATTAGAACAAAGATGCCAAAGCTGCAGCAATATGCACGTGAAATTTGTTTATATTTTTGATGACTTAAAGAGTTTGCAATAGATTACCTTTTTTTGCTTTTTATATTTTATTTACTATTAAGTTTGGTGATTTTATTCAAAAATGGCATTTATGAGCTTTTAAATTTATTTTTATGTGCAAATAAAGATTTTTAATGCATAATACAATCATTCAAAACTAGTTATTTTCTGAAAATGCAGGAAAACACTTCCAGATCCATAGCTGCTTATCATGTACCGTGACATTTAGAGCAAATAGTTCAGCTTCTCTTCCTCCAATTGTTTTGTGTGCAAATACACCAGTGGATGTTACCTGCAGGCTCCTCCTCTGTAAGGTGAGCCACAGTCACACCGCTTCATTATTGACCCTCACAGCCGCCTGTTCCTCTGCGGGCAGTGAAGATGAAATAATCCTCCTCCTGTTGTTTGCAGATTTTGGACGACTTTGCCACCGGCACATGACCCGAAATGGAGGGAGAAACAAAAGCTGGGGCTGAGACTGAGGGAGGTCAAAGCGACAGGTATCATCAGTAGATTAGCTTGTTGCTTCCTCACTCATGACCTTCGATGCAAAGTAGCTTTCGTCCTCTTTATGACTGCATTTTTTCAAGATTCCTATTCAAAAGCTTTGCTGTTCATGGAAAAATACAGGCACATTTGTGGAGTTTGCTCCCAACTCCACTTTGATGTAATTTGATGCTGGACTGTTGATTCAGCCGGGGCATTTGATCACCTGAGCACAGGATCGGTGGCAGCTGTAGGGTCACCGGATCAGGGCAGAAGAACTAAAGGACTTTAGTTTTATGTATTTGTTTGTTTAAGACTGTGTTCGTCCCTGCAGGATTGACCCCTACGGCTTCGAGAGACATCAGGATTTTGAGCAGTATAATCAGATGATGAATGAGTATGTAGCTGTGCTCAACAGAAGGTCAAAGAGGTGGTCAAAGCTCCTGCGGGTGAAGCCAAACGTCGAGAAAAACCTAACAGGTGCATGAAAAATAAACTCATCAAATTAGTAGTTTTATTACTCTGATTGGGATGTAAGAATAAAATAATGTGTTTTGAAAGTGAAACGGTACGTGCGTAAGGGTGTGCCCAACGAGCACCGAGCCAGGATCTGGATGGCAGCGAGTGGAGCTCAGGAGCAACTGGAGAGCAAACCTGGGTATTACCAGTCTCTACTGGAGATGGAGCATGACGCCAAGCTGAAGGAAACCATTCAAACAGGTTGATCCAAGTTTCACCTGATAAAGAAACTCCTCATTTTCCATCAGAGCTGCATCAGTGACCGTCCTCCTTTTGAGCAGACTTGCATCGGACCTTTCCTGACAACATCCTGTTCCAGAGCCGGGCGGACGCCGGCCTGCAGACGGCTCTGTACAACGTGCTGCTGGCGTACGGACACCACAATCAGACCGTGGGCTACTGTCAGGTGAAGGACACTCAAACCGTCTCCTGAGACGTGCCTTTTCTGCAGACTTAAGGATGTTGTTTACCCAGGTTTTATCAGGACTTCCTGTTCTTGATGAGTGGTTTGCATCTTGAGACACGCCCTCAGTATTTACATTCACCAGGAGTGTTTATAGAACAGATGCTGATGCTAACTTCCTCCTGTTGTTCTGCTTTTGTAATCTTCCACGTCAGTCATGATGAGTGATTACAAACTTTGTGTTTTTTTTTCAGAATCAACAACTTAATCCTCATGAAACTGTTATTTTCCTTCACTAGCCTCGACTCTTTGGGGAGTACGTTTATTCTATAACTAAATCTGAAAACTGTCTCTTCCAGGGAATGAACTTCATAGCGGGCTACCTCATCATCATCACCAAAGATGAGGAGAAATCCTTCTGGCTCATGGACGCGCTGCTGGACAAAATCCTCCCAGGTGCTCAAACGTTCATAAATCTGAGTTTAGAACTTGTTAACTGTTGAAGAAGACTCCTTGTCCATCCTTCTCATTGTGACCTGAACATCCAGACTACTACAGCACACACATGTTGGGGTTGAAGGTGGACCAGGAGGTCCTTGGGGAGCTGGTGAAGACCAAAGCCCCCGCTGTGGGACAACTCATGGCCCAGTATCCTGGTATCTGGACCCTGGTGGTGTCACGCTGGTTCATCTGCCTCTACATTGACATCCTCCCCATAGAGGTGAGGAAAATCTGGGGCGGGGGGGTTTAAAGATGAATCATGGAGCTCACAGGGCTGATTCTTGTTCTTACAGACGGTTCTGCGGGTTTGGGATTGTCTGTTCTACGAGGGTTCTAAAGTCCTGTTCCGGGTCGCTCTGACCCTCGTCCTCCATCACCATATGGAGATCCTGAGAGCGCGCTCGTTGCCTGATGTATGCATGTGCTTCAAGGAGATCACAAGTGGAGCGTTCACTCTCGACTGCCACACCTTCATGCAGGTGAGACGAGCAGCACGAGTCAAAAACAAAGAAACTGTAAATACATAAACGGCAACTCCAGTTGTTATTATAGACACTTAATACGGTTCTCTCTTTCCGGAACTGGATGTTGTTTCTTGCAGAAAATCTTCTCAGAACCTGGGAGCCTTTCAATGACGACTATTGAGAAGCTGAGAGAGAAATATAGACAACAAATTCTGGAAGAATCCCAAAACAAGTGAAGTTTGGAATTCACGTTACTTCCTGTTTATACTCCATACAAGGTCTGAAGGTTCCACCTGGAGGAAACAAACACTGCTCCACTTCCTGCTGAGTTTTAGTCTCAACAGCAGGACAGACAGAAAGATGGCTGCTTCTGGATCTGTTCCATATAAATCCAGTCTGCTGGACCCGACATAGTTCTTTTTTTTTTTTTTTTTGCTGCTGCTATTTTAAATGGTGCTTTGCAACACACGCTTAAATCTGCTACTCTGTGTAATTTTTACCATTTGGGACTAATATTACAAGGCTGGTCAGATTCATCCAGCCACTAGAGAATTGTTTTATGGAGTGAAATTGAAGCAGCAGTGTGAGCTGATCGTTGCCATTCAGACAACTAACACACATATGAAACTGTTTCTGCTGCATAAACTAAAGGAATGAAGTTATCGTGTTCAATCTGCAGCCAGTCAGCTTTAGATTAAGCTCTGGATCCAGTAACAAGATTATTTACTTAAGAGGCTTGTTTTTTCTTGATGAAAATAAAACTAGTTTTGCAGAAATTAATGGTTACCCAATTTATGATTGTTATTCCTTGACATTATAACCATTTGTCCCAAATTATAAAAAAAAAAAAAATTAAAGAAAATTTGCTTTTTCTTGTGTGGAAACTAAAAGCTTCGTACATCAGTTATGCTTTTAGCACAAGAATAAAAAAATACTTTTAAAAGCATTAAGACTCATTTCAGAAAACTACAAATAAGAAAAATATTTTCACACATTTAATTTTTCCTCAAAGTTTCAGTTTGAATATCAGATAAAAGTATTAATGCTGTTTTGATTTATTTTCTGTCCACTCTGGTCTCCAGAACAGGTCTGAGTGATCGCTGATGAGCTGCATGGATGCAAAACAAACCAGCCAGCATGTTTCTTCCATCTTTATTGGCAACTCCTTTATAAAACAGTTCAAACAAATCCCTTAAAACATTATTAAATCGCTATTTGGATGACATGAGGAAAAAAAAATTCATTGTCACTGGTTTGTGACATTGAGACATGGCAGCAGGTCTGATGTTGGCTTCACCTGAACCCCACAGCTGGGAAGGCACTGATGAACACTGACCAGAGAGTTTTGGCCACTTTTATTATTTTAACAAGCTTCTTCGAGATTTCAGTGCAACATCTTTTCCCTTTAGCAACCAAAACCACCCATTGGACTAGAATAAGTATAAATATGGGATCACTCATGTTTGAGATGAATGAAATGTTCCCTTTTTGACTCTGGTTTGGGCAAGACCAATAAAAAATGGCCACCAAAAAACAGATATGAAAAGTTAGTTAAGTAGCAATCTGCTAACATCTAACAGTAGGCATCTAACCCCACAAAAATCCTTTTCATAGAAATAAATAGAAACAAGAGCATGAGGACTCTCGGTGACCTTCTGATCAACATAAGCCCCTGCTTTACTTGGTGCCTTATTTTATTACAACCTCCCAACAGAGTCCCTTTTGTCAGTTCAAAAAGCAAATGTGCGTCTGCAATGGGATGACGAGTGTTATCAAGAAGCAAAAAACAGGAGATGATCAAGGGACAGAAAGAGGGTGTTAAATCTCAGAAAACAGTGGTTAATTCTAGTTTTAGACGAGTGACATCAGATGGTTTGGTAGCCAGCATGGCTCCTCTTCCTGCCGATCAGGTAGGCTGTGAGCACCACGAGGACCAAACCGGCTAAAGCTGCTCCGACTACGATGGGGATTAACATGTCGTCCACGTCCAGCTGGCATTCCTCAGCTGAGGACACATCGGCATGATCAAAGTCAGAGAAGAACAGCAGAAATCACTCTGGAAAAGTCGTTACCTGTTCCAAACTGGTTTCCTTTCACACCGAAGGGCTGCACCTGCACCTGGAAGGTGTTGATGGACACGTTTGGAGACACGGTCAGAGTCTGCTTCTCACGGCACATGTAGGAGTGTCCCAGGGTTCCCCTCAGGAAGTTCACGCTGCTGTTCGTCACCGAGACTGGCTCTACGGCAAAAGAGACTTTATTCAATTTGAGCAAATCAAACAATCCAACATTCAAGCAATTTCAAAATGATAATCACCGTAACTTTCAAGGATTTAAAGCACCTGAGCAGATAAAACTAAAGAAGACGCAAACGAACAGAGGCAAGATCATTAGGCTACAGAGAGGAGGAAGTTTACCTTGCATGTCTGGCCAGGAGGCATTCAGAGAGACTTCACTCAGCTGGTACTTACTGGTCGTAGCATTCTGGAAAAAAACGATAAAAATCAACATCCCTGCAGTGCAACAAGTTCCGTCTGGGACCAGCCTGCCATCTTGTGGCAGCTTTATGAATTACAAGCAGGAGGAAAAGGCTCCAAAACTCACCAGAGTGAAAACAAAGCTGAGGTTGGTTTTCTCTCCATCTGCAGTGAGCAGCAGAACGGCGCTCTCTGGCTCGCACCAGCCTGAAGCCACCGTCACATTGGGCTTAAGGTTCACAACCTCCTGCTTGGTCTGTAAAAACATCAAACAGTTTCAAAATCTGATATTTTGCTTCAAAAAGTGAGTTTTTGTTGTTTTTAAGTACCTCGTTCAGGGAGAAGGAGATGTTGAGCTGAAGACCCATGTGTGCCAGTAAACAGATGGTGCCGTTGCTGTTGGTGATGTTGTAGTGTCCTCGCTCAGGTTGTTCTGAGGCCTGCAGCACAGCGGAGGTCTGGGCAGCAGCTGCAAAACACATTTAAATGTTAACCAGACTCACAAAAAACTGTTTGACATCAAATAGGATTAGAAATGATCATCCTCTGGATTTTAAATAATGATCTTGTTTTTATAAAATGCTGATAACATTAAAATAAAATTATATAACTATTTACTGGTGGGAAAAAAAAATCTACAGGTAAAGGAAAATTTAACCAGCCAACAAAACTCTAAAAACATAAATAAAAAATGAAAACAAGACAATGTTTTATTTGATGTAGTCACGTTTTATGTTTTTTGCTTAAGAAATTAAAAAAATCGTCGTCGTCTTCCCCCGCTTCTCCGGGTCCGGGTCGTGGGGGCAGCATCCCAACTAGGGAGCTCCAGACCATCCTCTCCCCGGCCACCTCTACCAGCTCCTCCGGCAGGACCCCAAGGCGTTCCCGGACCAGATTGGAGATGTAACCTCTCCAACGTGTCCTGGGTCGACCCGGGGGCCTCCTGCCAGCAGGACATGCCCGAAACACCTCCCCGGGGAGGCGTCCAGGAGGCATCCTGACCAGATGCCCAAACCACCTCAACTGGCTCCTTTTGATCCGGAGGAGCAGCGGTTCTACTCCGAGTCCCTCCCGAATGTCCGAGCTCCTCACCCTATCTCTAAGGCTGAGCCCGGCCACCCTACGGAGGAAACTCATTTCGGCCGCTTGTAGCCGAGATCTCTCTCTCTCGGTCATTACCCAAAGCTCATGACCATAGGTGAGGATTGGGACGTAGATCGACCGGTAAATCGAGAGCCTGGCTTTCTGGCTCAGCTCCCTCTTCACCACGACAGATCGGCTCAGCGTCCGCATCACTGCAGATGCTGAACCAATCCGCCTGTCGATCTCCCAATCCCTCCTACCCTCACTCGTGAACAAGACCCCAAGATACTTAAACTCCTCCATTTGAGGTAGGACCTCTCTCCCGGCCTGGAGTTGGCAAGCCACCCTTTTCCGGTCGAGAACCATGGTCTCAGATTTGGAAGTGCTGAACCTCATCCCAGCCGCTTCACACTCGGCTGCAAACCTACCCAGCAAGAGCTGAAGGTCAGAGCTGGATGAAGCTAGGAGGACCACATCATACGCAAAAAGCAGAGACGAGATTCTCCTGCCACCAAACTCGACACACTCCACACCACGGATGCGCCTAGAAATTCTGTCCATAAAAGTGATGAACAGAACCGGTGACAAAGGGCAGCCCTGGCGGAGTCCAACCCTCACCGGGAACAGGTCCAACTTACTACCGGCTATGCGGACCAAACTCACGCTCCTCTGGTAAAGGGACTGAATGGCCCTTAACAGAAAGCCATCCACCCCATACTCCTGGAGCTTCCCCCACAGGGTGCCCCTGGGGACACGGTCATAAGCCTTCTCCAAATCCACAAAACACATGTGGATTGGTTGGGCAAACTCCGAGGCCCCCTCCATCACCCTTGCAAGGGTATAGAGCTGGTCCACAGTTCCACGGCCAGGACGAAAACCACATTGCTCCTCCTCAATCTGAGATTCAAAATTAAAAAATAATCCCTAAAATTATGAACCGATTTAGAGGAGTCTCATTTTAGAATTTAAAACTACTGACCACAAATTTTATAAAAATCTAATAAACATGTTTAAAATTAAAGCTATCATGTATTTTTATTCACATTTAAACATTAATAATTTACACCTTTTTTTCATTTATCAAAACTTAATTCCCTGAGGACACGTTTTATGCTATCTAAACATTCTGTTGAACTGTAGAATATGTTTAGGTTTTTCATGAAAAAAAATTTGAAAAGGCTTATTAAAGGAACTAGAAAAAAATATTTCTACATTTAAAGCTTTCCTCTTATGACACTTGATCCGCATTTGGAGTTTTACATCTCACATTGCTTACATCTGCAGAAGAAGCCGTTTTTCCATTTTTATCTAAAATCTGAAACTGTTCCATCTCCACTGCTTTGTACCGAGCTGTTTTGTACTAAGCTGCAGTGTTCACTCTTCATCAGGGTCATTTCACTGTCTAAATGCTGTTTTATATTTTTACATTTTTTGTTTTTGTGAAGTGCCTCGTGATTTTTATCTTGAGAGGCGCTATAGAAATGATACTTCTTCACTGTCAATGAAAATAAACAGAGATGGTCACATGACCAACAGCAATAACCACAAGCCAACCGTTTCTTTTCCACTTAAATGATGTTGAAACAATAATCTGCAATCATGCAGAACAACTGATATTAATAATCTGCACCTGCTGAATTCCCTCGCCCACGGTGTCCCTCAAGGCTCTGTGCTGGGGCCTCTACTCTTCCTCTGTTTCCTCTTCAGCACATCCTGAGCTCCTTTAACCCTCCCAATGTCCCCTTAAGGTTGGTTTAAGCTTGACGCGTCGGCGAGGTTCGCACGACTCCGCGCGGCAAAATTGCGTCATTTTAACAACCACGTCCCTCCACCGCACCTCCACATGGCCCAAACTTTCCGCACCACGCACCTAGGAAATTTTCTAACCATGCGGACGGTCGGACGCGGAAAAACATGGCGGACTGACAAGAACTAGTATGGCAGAGGTTCGTAAATACAGACATTTGTATGATTCAGCTCTCAAAGATCACTGTGATCAACATGTTGTTAATTCTTGGGAGAGAAATAGCTCGCACTGTCGGAAAAGACGAGGACGTTGTTAAAAAAATGCTGGAATGCCATGTTGTAAACAAGTAATTTTTACTTCTACTATGGTGTAGTGTTGGATGCATGCCGTATAGCTCCATGCTGCCCCCTACAGTTTGGGAGACTATTGGCTCACCGCAGAGACAAGCCGCATGAACCATAAACGCTGCAAGTGTGAAGCGCATTCCATCCGCGAGCCGCATCACCAAGCGGAAAGTGAATGCGTCAAGCATAAACCAAGCTTAATGGGTGTGACCCTGCGAGGAAAGGTGACCATTGAGCAGGGTTGATGGTTCATCCCTTGGGTCCATGTGGCAGGGGTGAGGAGTGAGCACCACCTCACCCTTGCAACGTGGACCTCAAGGGATAAACCATCAATCCTGCTCAATGGTCAACTTTCCTCGCGGGGTCACCCATAAAGACAGTGGGAGGGTTAAAGGAATATCCTACCCCCATGAGATTTCTAAGCTGCAGCTGTTACACACCTGCTTGGACTCCATTAAAACCTGGATGGCTGGGACCTTTCTACAGCTGAATGAAGATAAGACTGAGATCCTCATCTGTGCCCCAGACAAGCTGGTTCCCAAAGTTAGAGACTCTCTTGGTCAGCTTGCTTCTCACACCAAACCCTCTGTCAGGAATCTTGGGTGTGACCTTTGACCCAGCTCTCACCCTGGATTCTCATGTCAGTTCTCTTGTTCGCTATTCCTGCTTCCATCTCAGGAACATTGCTAAGCCGAGTCCCATTCTGTCCCACTCTGAACTTGAGACAGTTCTCCACACCTTCATCTCCTCACGCTTAGACTACTGTAACTCTCTTTTCACGTGTCTTAGCAGAACCTCCCTGAGCCATTTACAGGTGGTTTAGAATGCCTGTGCTCAGCTTTTGACCAAGTCCTCCAAACACACCCACATCACCCTCACTTATGAGTAAAAATGCATTTAAAGACTCTCCCCCTGAGCCTGAGATCAATGGACTCAGCTGTCTCCTTAAAAAAGCAGCTGAAAACTCACCTGTTCTGGCTTTGGTGTGACCTTCTGGTGAATCTTCCTCACTATTTTTTTTCCCTTATTTCCTTATTGCCATCTATCAATTCTGCCTTTCTCAGGAGCTTGTATTACCTTTTTCATTTTCACCTTCTCATTTTTCTGTTTAAATTTTCCAATTTTCCCCTTTTTCATTATATTTTTTAAAATCATTTATATATACATATTTATTTTGGTTCTTGTGAAGCACAATGTGATTTTTTTTAACACACAAAAAATTGTTTCTACTCGCCTTTAATGACTTTGAGGTAGGGCTGGGCAATATATCGAAAATGTATCATTATCGAAATTTCTGGCCCTTATGGAGATCATTTGTCCCATGTCAGCAAGTTTAGTAATTAAAAAAAAAAAAGAAGTGTGTAGGTCAGTAACGTTTGTGTCCCTTTAGGAAGCTGTACCATCTTGTCACTTAAAAATGTGACTCAATGTAATACATTTGACAGCCCCATCTAGTGGACAACTTTTGTTACTGCGCATACCTGTAGTTATCGTCCATTTATCATTAGAGATCAAATCCTCAATGTATCACCCAGCCCCACTTTGAGGTGGAAGAAAAAAAAAGTTGTGTCATGATCAGAGAAAGTTTAGCGCAGGTGATTTTGTGTTTTAGGTCCAATAGACAATTGATCGTAAAGCATAACAAAAGAACATTTCTTTAATCAAATGCATGTGCTTGAGATAAATATCACCTATTTGTTTGTATGTAATGATTTTTAACTCATGTTCATTTGCAACACAGAGATAAGTCTGCCTCTGCATGAAAACAAAAAATAATGGAAACCAAGCAGAGGAGATTTAACCAATTTGTTTATTTAGATCTGCACTACAAAAGCTCTGTATGATGAGAGCAAAGCCAGATGTGATTAAATGCAAATGTGATGCATAAAACAGACCGGAAATACTGGAGCACAGATAGAAGTGTTGCGTAAATATCAATGATCAACCAAGCATCAGCTACCGTCCAGGGTCTAAAACAAAATTACAAAGAGCTGCAGGATTTTGCAAGTTGCCCCAAAATTCTGTGAATTTTCCCTTTAAGTTAGTGAATGTCAACACTAGCATATAATAATGATTACGGTGGACTAAATAAAGTTTATGCCATGTTTTGTTATTTTAGTCATTTCTTAGCTTGAAAAAAAAAACTTATTTCACAATAGTGTGAACCAGTGTTCTGTCTACAAACAGTTGCTTTGGATTCCTTGGAATTTTATTTATTCTACACCTGGAATGTCTTATCTGGTCTTAACTCAGTAAATATAATCACAATACGCTTGCTGATGCATGCTGGTACATGTTGGGTTTATAAAACAGTCACATGTTATAAGGAAAAGTTAAAATCTGGTAGAACTGGTCTTTAAGAGAACATTATCAATATATATAATAATCGATGCAAATGTGTAGATTTAACTTGGGGGGGGGGGGGTAGTATAAATGGATTTACAAATTATCCTGGATCTGTTTTGTGTTTTACTGAAAAGACATATTAATTGATTTATGAATAATTACAACTCATCTTCAAAATCTCTTAACTAATAATAAAGCTCACCCAAAGCATGTTTTTCACGGCAATTTACTTAAGTGTTTTTTTTTAACAAGAAAGCTAATTGGTGGTGTTACATTATTTGATGGCTACTTACATTGTCACATTTCAGAAAAACAAACAGCAAAGATTTCTTGGTATTTCATTTATTCTACACATGTAGTGTCTCATCTGATCTTAACTCTCAATAAATATGATCACAGTTAGCTTGCTGATGCATGCTGGTACATGTGGCGTTTTGAAAACAGTCACATGTCACATTTAAAATCTGGTTTAACTGTCTATAAAGCGTATTTATTTAGAAGATAATCAATAATAATCACTGCAGATGTGTAGATGTGTAGATTTAAACTTGGGGTGTGTATGAATGGATTTAAGAGTGGTCTTGGATCAGTTTTGTGCGTTTTAATGAAGAAAAGACATTATTTGATATATAAATAATTATACGTCATCTTCAAAATCTCTTAACCCTAAAAAAGCTCAAACCCAACATTCATTTCACAACAATTTGCTTGTTACTTGAGTTTTTTTAACAATAAGATTTAGAAAGGCTAATTTATCGACTTGAATGTTTTGATGACTACCTACATTGTTTGTCAAAATTCAGTAACACAAACAGCAAAGGTACTCACCTAAAATGAGCAGAAACGCACACCAGGACTGGACACCAACAATCTGCGTCATATTTCTAGACTGAAATCACCGCAACAACAAACAACAACAGCTAGTTAGCTACAGTTAGCTAATGTTGTGCTAGGTAAGCTAAGGTTAGCGCATCGAATCGAAAAGGAGGCTAACGCAAAAAAGGCTGTTATGGCGCAGTTAGTGATAAAACACCAACTAATTCTGTTTATACGTCTCGGTTCTCTTTAAGTTAGTATGTGCAGGTAGAAGGTCGCATGACACTTAATCACCGCGGCTGCTAACGCTGACGTCTGTATCACGTGACAGCCAGTCGGTTAAGAAACACCGAGAAGGTCACGTGGGACAAATCCGCTGCAGTGAAACAAAGCGTGTTTTTGTTGTAGAGCTGCAAATAAAGCAAAGACACATAATTTATGTGGTGAAAAAATGTCTTACTTATTATAAAAGATATTCTGTAACCGTAAATTCCTGTTTTAAGGACAGAACAGAGTTCTAAAGTAATGTTTAAAAAAGTATTTTGAATCGCCAGAAAAATATGCATTTAGTTTTCTATATTCACAAGAAAAAAATATTATTTTTAAAGCAAGGCAAACAAGAAGACCAAATTTCTTACAACTTGCAAGTTCTACAAACTCCATTCATTTATCCATTGATTCATTCCTTTGACATACCCATAGTCAGGGATTAAAAAGGTCTCCCAAACACAGTGGGTTAAATCGTGAGACAAACTTATCCAGTAACTTTAATCATCACGGCTGTCACCTGCTGCTTGATTCACATATTTAGTTTGATGCATTTTTTTTCTGTGAATCTAAAAAATGAGAATTTGTATAAATTTTAGGTAGCATAGTTTGAGAATGGAGTGACTACGAATCATTCATAGGTGAAAGGTCACTAGTTAAACAAAGCAAATTAAAAATCATCTGCAAATGACGATGGACACACATCCAGGAAAATATCTTCAGAAAACTCAGTTAAAAGATCTGCAAATAATTATTTGTGCCATAGCGTATGTTTGTTATATTCAAGTGCAATGAATTAATAATGTGCCTGTATGTTTGTTTGTTTGTTTTTAGAATCAATGTTTTAGGAAGCATAAATCCACCATGATTTACATTTCAAACAAAGTAATTAGATTTAAAACTCATAAACATCACAAAATTACTCACGCAAAATCCATATTTTGCAGCATCAAATGCAGGATTGTTGTTGTTTCACTGGACAACAACATCTCAGCTTTATTTTAATTTATTTGAAATTGAAGATGGTGAAATTGGGCAACATCATGAGCATGAATCATGTGATTGAAATGGTTTCACAATAGCACCCTAATGATTGACACTGATAATGATCACAAGGGTGTGTTTCTTTAAGTAACTCTAGGTAAATTCATTGCAGAACTGGGCCAGAAAACACGAACGTGTGTCTCCTTCGTTCTGAAGCCCCTGAAAGTTTTACACCCTGCTGTCAAAAAAAACATTTCCATTCACTTCAACCGGTCTCACTCGTCTGTCTGCCTCATTCACTCGTTTCCTGAAGACTCACAGATCAGTGTGATTGTGCAACTCCAGTAAGCCTTTGAGTGGATGCAGGGGTCGGGGGTCGTTCTCCTGACCTTTAGAGCTACAGCCGTACAACTGTCAAAAAGAAAATCACTTCAAAGAGCAGAGAAACACTGAACATAAATCTGATAACTGATGATTTTTACTTAATTATTCTTCTGCTGACTTGAAAGCTGAGAAGAAACTGTAGCAAATCCTCTGGGCAAGCGTGAACAACTCACCAGAGGAATGCATGATGAATAAATAACTATGTGCTTATTTCCTTTTCCTCTCTAAAGCTAAACATGACCCAGCCTCTGCTTCACTGCTGCGTTTAGTTCAGTTTAAAGGAGGAAGAACGTCAGAGACAGCTGAGACCATCAGAGACGAGACGATAGAGACCTGCAGGTTGTGCAGAACTCCGTCTTCATCAGGTTAGACGTTGGATAAAGAGACAAAGACATGGACTCGCTCAGGACGAGTGTCTTTGTCCTGTTTCTGCTTCTGGATCCGGTTTCCTGTTCAGGTGAGTACGTTTTAGGAAAAACAGGATTTTATTCAGAAGGTTGTTGCTCAAAAGGCATTTTGGGAGAATTAAACTTCAGATTGGTTTAAAATATTAAATGTAATCATATTCAGTCAAGAATCAGAATTTTATTGTTTTACGTTTAAAGTTTTACAGAATAATTTTACTTCTGTACATTTAAATGTGCAACAAACACAACTTAAGTGTTAAGTTAAGGCAAAAGAATAATTAAAAATATATTTCTAAGTTTAGAAATTTACCTTTCCTTTCTGAGAATCAGGCTTTTAGTTTTCATTTTCATCTTTCCTCTTCTAAACATCATTTTATATTTAAAAAGGGGGAGATTTGAAACTTTTTTTCCATCCTTTCTTCATTCTCAAAAATTTTCCGTACTTGAAACACAAAACAAAAAACAACTTTCTCTCTAAAGACCCAAATTTAAATAATTTCTTACATTTTTTTATTCATGAATTATTTGAATATTCTATGTCAGTTTTTATATAAGCATATAAATTTATTTTTCTGTTTTCCTGGTTTAATTTTTAAAAATATGAATAATATTAAATATGAATAAATTACCAACACTCCCTTTTAGTTTTTAGTGTTATTATAATAATTCATGAAAACTAATTATGGTAAGATTTTCTTTACAATAAAATCTTTTCTAACCCGTCATTTGATGATTTATTGTGGTGAAGGGATAAAATACATGAATGGTTTTCTTACAGATACTTTAAAGTTGAACTTATTTTAATACATATATGTTTATTAGAATAAAGTAAAAAAACTGAAAAACCACACCAAACTTATCCATCCAGTTAACATTACGATAACTTTATTGCACAAGGGCATTGCTGCTCTTTCTGGACCTCTCAGCAGCTTTTGATACTGTGGACCACCATATTCTGCTAGACTGTCCTGAGTTGGGGTGACGAGGGTTGCACTTAAATGGTTTTGCTCCTATTTATCCAACAGATCCACTGTTCTGATTGGCGAACGTTCCTCCTCCTGACTCCCACTGACTTGGGGCATGCCACAGGGCTCTGTTATTGGGCTTCTTTTTTCTGTATACCACTGGGAAAAATCCTAAACCAGTATAGTCTCAGTTATTACATCTACGCCGATGATTGTCAAATATATGTGGCAGTGAACAAGAAAAACGTGGGCTCTCATTTTTCAGTGTGCTTGGCAGACGTGAAGGGCTGGCTGGCTGCCAGTTATCTAAAGTTAAATGATTCAAAGTGAGTCCATCATCTTTGACCCCTGCAATCCTTCTGGCTCTCACTTTGCTTTTGATTGTTTAACTCTGAACACTGAGCAGTGTGTAATAAGCCTCGAGGTAAAATTGGATGCCAACCTTTTAATGGCACCTCAGATAAACTCAATGGCGAGTGCTCTTGTTTTTATCAGTTATGCCGCTTAACTCGTCTAAGACCAATCCTGATGCGGAAGCACTTGGAATTACTCATCCATGCCTTCATCCCTTCTCGCTTGGATTGTGCAAACACAATACTTGTAGGTACTCCTGTGTCTGCCCTGGACTGGCTGCAGGTCGCGCAAAATGCCGCTGTTAGGTTTTTAACAAACACAAGCCAACGCAGCCATATCACCCCAGTCCTGACACATCTCCACTGGCTCCCCGTCACTCTGTGTATGTTTTAAGATATTGATGTTTGTTTTATTGTTGCGTTTTATCTACTGTTCTTATTGTTTTTACCCGCTATTGATGCCTTGTAGTAATGGTTAGAGATCCTTATTGCTTTTATCTTTTTCTGTTTTAATTGATCCTGCCTGTTCAGCACTTTGGTCATCTCTCATGCTATATTTTATTTTACTTTGTAGAAATAAAGCGGGTATGGTATGGTCAAAATATTGAACAAAAAATTAGCCAAACTGTAATGATGCATTAAAATATGTAGTTTTCTGATTTTTTATTTGATATTTTATTGTAAAAAGAATGTTTAAGGGACATAAACATCTGGTCTCAGTGAAAACTTATATTCAGTTGTTTTTTTTATTATTATCTCTCTGAGTTTTTCTTATTTGTACCCATCTATGACTTCATATTTTGCAATGTGTGTTTGAAAATGACCACAGCAAAATCCAAATATTGATAGAGACGTTTTTAAAAGACACCAGTAAATTCAAGGATGTCACACGTTTATAAATAGATCCTTTTAAGTTATAGCAACGTGATTTTGCACAACATTCCGGAATCCTGAATGATCTGCGATCCTTCAGAGTACGCGTTGGAGGTGATCAAGCCCAAATTTCTGTTCAATAACTGGAAAATTGATAGTTTTAGTAATTTTTTTGTTTACAAACCTCCGCTGGCTGTAGTGGCCATCTTGGATCAGATCAGCTGTAGGTGATGCCCTTCTAGTCAAGACGTTATGGGAATTTAACTAAAATCCCTCCAGTGGCTCATGAACTTATTTTCTAATGTTCCACCAATTGACCTTTGACCTCTGTGCTCATCGCACATGCAACAACTGATGACACGATTAATTCATTCATTGAACTTTATTCACATTTTTAAGTTTTTATATTGGGATTCCTACACATTTCACTACAAATTACGTGTTTACATGTTTGTAGATTCAAAACCTTAAAAGAAACGAATGTCAGGAGCATATTTATGACCAGCTCTTTGGTTCGTGAATCAAGTTGTTTTTTGCACAAGTCTTCATGTCAGAAGATTAAGAATAACCTCAGATGAGCTAGATGTGATGAGCCTCGGTGAATCACCACGGCCTGCGTTGCTGTCACAACGAGGCTCCTGTTCCAACCGCACACAGAGATAAGTGAGCCTCACTAAAAACCTCACAGCAGCCCATCGCACTGACAGGAAGACATGTGAGGGTTCAAGCTGCAGACATGTAGTGGCTTACTTCCTGTTTACATGGTTTTGGTGCACATTCACATACAAACAAATTCATTTATATCTATGTCCCCTACTTTTGTTACAGTTACTGGATCCTTTCATGAGTTTATCTAGCTTTTATTTTGAAATCCTTTGAGTTTTGGGTTGGTTTAGGGTAACCAGTGAAGCATTTATCTTCTTTATTGTGATTTGTGAAGCAGAAATATCCACTCTTCTTCTGAAAGCTCCCTCTAAAACATCCTGATTAACATGGATTTCCAACTTCTCCTCCTCTGTTTGAGCTGTAGAGGTTTTCTTCACTGATCCAGTTATCTGCTACTTTCTGGATGCGTTTCTGATGGTTTACTGCATCGTTGCCACAGCTCTGTTCTTCAGAGAAAAGGTGAGTTTTGGTAGCCTGGCAAGCCAGACTAAATAAATGTATTATTTAATTCAAACTTTGCAAAGCAAAATTTAATCTAGTTCACTAGGCTAGAGTTTTGGCTCTCTACAAGCAGAATTCATAAGGATTTTTGCATAAAACCTTAGCTTCATGACACTAGAAATCTGATTATTATCATAAGAGATTTAGAGATTGTCTCTTTTTTACTCATTCTTGATGCAACATCACATCCATTCAAAGCATTTTCAAACATCTACGTGAAAAAAAATGTACCACAGAGCTGCAGTCACATGAAGTGGTCATAAAAGTGATAAGCTGCAGGAAGAAATGGTTGATCTAAGATTTTTTTTTTTTACTTTATTCTGTGTCCTCATATTTTATATCCGATCAGCAGATTGTATTATCAGTGACCGACACGTTCGGATGTTTAAAGTAACTAATAACCACATGTTCTCTGATGTTTGGCTACAGTTTTCCCACATGCCGCGTGTCGAACTGATGCCTGTAAGTCGCTACTTTTCTCAGCTGTCACACATCCCTGTGGTTCACACGTGTATTTAAATCTCATTTGGTCTTTTTGTCCTTTTAAAGAAACATCAGGAGAAAGGAGGAATTTACCAGGTAAGATCAGATTGTGTGTGGCTCTGATGATGTGATTATTCTCTAGCTTATTCTTGATCTGTTGTTCTGCAGGAACTGGAGAGGCCACATGATGCAGATCCATACCAGGCACTCGAACTGTCAAAAGCAAAGGTCAGTTCGTCCTCAGTCAGCCATTTTATTTTCTAAATCATCACTCTCTTGTTCACCTCCATCAACACTCATTCTGTTTGTTTTCTTTTCTAGAAAAAAGGTGAAAAGAGAAATAGAGCAAAGGTACGACTGATCTCTAACTTTTATTGCGGAGAAAAATTATTCTTTGTGGATTTTGTTGACATGGACAGTTTTATAAAGTGAAAAGATGTTTATTTACAAAACCAAAAATGAACAAAGCAAAAGATTTTAAGAAATAATTTGAGCATCTGAAAAGGTTTAAAAAATAAATTAAGCCATCTACTAGTGTTTGATCACCCTTTTGAAGGTCTTTAGTCAAGACTAAATGAAGTTGATCAGACGTGTCTCCTCTGAAGGTAAATAACGTGTATCTTTTAACCCGACAGAACCAAGGCCCGAAGAGGGATAAGGAACTGTACGAGTCCATTCCCATCGCCAATCTTCCCGCTTCGTCTCCTTCGTGATTTAAGTCAAGACAGCTCTGCAAAATACAACTGCTTCCATTCATCGGTCACAAGTTTTTAACAAAATACCTGGCTTCCATCTCTTAAACGTGGTGATCTGCGCTAATTGATGCAACAAAAACGAGGCACGTGTCACAATGTTTGGAAAATGGTTTAATGATGTTTTACAACAAAAAGGAACTGTACAGTTACAGTAAAAGATTATCTTTGTATGTGTATAAAAACAAAAACAAAAATACAGCAGACAAATGCTTCAAAATCTACCATGTATCCTGATTCACATACTTAAAACTCCTACACAATCGCATTACTACACCACCATGACTGGAGGTCTTTATTTTTTAATGATTTTTATTTTATTATGTAATCAGATCAGAGCAGCGCCCCTCTCAGTGTTCGTGGTGAAAACCAAAACTCTTTACATTAGAGTCCTGGAACGTTTTTATATCAGACTGCAGAGTAAGAAAGAATAAAAACAGGAAATAAAACAAACATTCCTTTAGATAAGCCCAAGCTCCCCATGTGAAATGTTTGTACAGAAAGCATTTGTTGAGTTACAGCGACAGAGTATGTACATGGCTGGCATTATTTTTTTTCCTGTTTGTTTTTATTTATTTTACTGAAAGCCACGGTCACTTGGGCAGTGAACTGATAATCACACACATAACACACCCAAAAACATACAAAAATACTAATCTTCAACCTACCAAGAGTAAGACAGCTCTGCAGTTAGTTCCATGCTGTGACAGAAAAACGGTTACAACAATCAAACAAGAGAGGAAAATAAGAAAGATGCTTTTCACATACGTTTTTTCTCAGAAATATACCAAAATATACATCTAAGCTTTGGAATTACTGAGGCTGGGACTAAAGCCAGTGCTGGGTTTGTCTTTAATACACATGCTGCAGGGCAGGAGAGAGAGGAGACACACAGGACAGAGATTTCTTTGGTATCTGCATTTGTCAAAAGTTAAATATTTGGGTTTTTGCTTTGGGATAGAGCGCTTGTGAGGTCCTAGAACCTCACCTGGAGTAAAGCATTACACAAAGTGTCACTGAAGCCCATCGGGTCTGAGCCCGAGGGACACAGTCCATGCAGAGTGAAGGACCATGATGCATAGTGTCACAGCTGATCCGAGTCTGTACAGAAGAGACGATGTCGGAGGAAGAGGGAGGAGGGAGGGTGGAGAGGCGTCCTGGGACTACAGTGTACGAGATGATGAGAAAGAAACAGAAATTCTCACCACAGTCCTTAAGAGAGAGGAATAGGAAGAGAAGATGGGAGGAGGAAGCAACAGAGCTCAAGACAACAACATACAAAGTCCTGAGCAGGTACAGTGTGCACAGGATAAACCCTCAGTGTGTATTAACAAACGTCACCCAGCGATCACCACATTGGATGGTGCCCGCCACAGAAGCCTACTTCGGTCCCACAAACCCCCCCTCTGATCCCCGCCCACAGGCACTGAAACCGCTGCACCGACAGGACACACATTCACGTGGACAAAAAATGTAACTCTTACAGACCAACTGAGAGCGTGCAGCCGGCAGTGAGGCGGGGACGGGCGAGACGTTGGTGTTGTTCAGTATACAATCAGGTTAAAAGTCTTTGGTTAACGTTGGTACCACAGGAAGCCGAGAGCAGGGGGCTGTGACGGTGCACGGTCACGTGGGGAGACATGCACATACCTGTACTAGGTCAGACGGAAGTTTAAAATTAAACAAGATTGTCAAACTTAAAAAGAAGCTTTCCAACATAACGAGGGGTTAGAAAGTAACTTAAGTTGCAGGTTAGGATAAAAGTTCATCAACAAAAATCATTTGCTTAATGCTTAAAAAACTGTGCAGCATAAGTACACAAAGTTATTAAATAAAGAGCAGACATTCATAATCACTGTGTAATCTGTCGCCACCTTGTGGCAGAACTCATGAAGTACAGGTATGAGCAGGTTTCTCCACTGACAAGTGAGTATTCTTGTAGTTTATTCATTTATTTAAAAAAACATTTTCCTTGTTTCATAAGTAGATTAAAGCAGGTTTCACTCAGTCTCGAGTTAGAAATGAGGTAAACAACAGTTTCTTTCGTCTAACTGGAGCTCCACGTCCTTTTTCCGACACTATAAAACCAGCAAACCAGTGTGGTGGGCCAACGTACGCCAACGTGCCTGGCTGATCCACAAGAACATCTTAAAAACTGCCCTCACCTAATGACAGTGAAGCACTAAAAGCCAAGTAATTGCCAAGAAAACAGCCCACAACCATTTAAGCCGACTGCAGATTTAGAAAAGCAAACCCAGAGCTGGCTTGGCAACAACTTGCTAAAAGCCTTTGGTTATTCAGTAGCGGAACCCAGACAACAAAAATAAGTACTCTATTGTCAAACTTTTCTTAGAGAAAAAACAAAAGCCGCTCTTCATATCTGCTGGAAGATGGGGGAAAATGCACCATTAAAGTTTGCAGACACCTTTTGTCCTCCCCTCAAAAGAACGCACTCACACCCATCTGCTGGAATTATTAATAAAGCTTTCCTCTCAGGTATTTCCAACCTGCACAAACCTAAAAAAACAGGTGATCATTAAACTCTCTAAAACACCCAGAGTACATTGTATTGTTTCAGTGAAAGACAATGCACTGGTTGAGCTCTCTCTCTCACACACACACACACACACACACACACACACACACACACACACACACACACACACACACACACACACACACACACACACACACACACACACACACACACACACACACACACACACAAACATAATGCTACAATGCTGATGTCTTCTAAGTAACAATAAGGCATAAATGATAACGTTAATCTTCTCTGTTCAACTAAGAAAGCCAGTGATCTTGTCCTTTCACACCATCCAAAACAATTACAAGGCATAAAGTTAAAATAAATGATTGTTAAAGACGACACAGCAACTCAAGTCCACAATAACAACTCAAAAGAAAATTATAATTATGAAAAAGCAACCAAATACTCCTATCAACCACAGGAGTGTCAGATAAGAGCCACTCGCTCCCAGCTGGGGTGATTTCCTCTTATATTTTTGGTCAGTTTAAAGAAAAATAAAAGATCAAGGGGAAATATTTTTGAGTTAGCATGATAAACACTACATTCAGTCTTGATAGCATACTAGTTCAAATATAAAATATGAACATCTTACAGGTGTTTATATATATATTTATAGAATCAAGAAAAGATCTTTTCTCTAATTCTTAAGTCTTTCCTCAGATAAATATTTCAGTAACATCCTATGGTGCTAACTGGTTCCACGTGCTAGAAAGCTAACGAAGCTAACTGGACCAGGACCGAGCGCTCTGGGGCCCCTGGAAGGCCCCCGTGGGCAGATCAGAACCAGCAGCAGCCAAACGTCTAACAAGCTGCAAAGAGAAAGGCTTTTTACTTTGGCAAGAAAGATCAGCAAAAAAAAAAAAAAAAACATTAAATTAATATATTAAAACCTGGAAATACCCCCATAAATAGTAGTACTAGAGAATAGCAGTAGTAGGTTGTCCTTGTGATGTACGGTTCCTATGAACGGCGAGCCAGACGGTACATTCTAGAAGGTTCTACGCAGAAATGTCTAAAGGTGAGCCTTAGGTTGAAATGCTGCTGAGGTATATTCAGTCAAAATTAAAATAAAAACAACACGGACAACTTTCACTGCTTACATCCACTAAATGTTCACTGCTGTAAGATGCTACTTCTGTGCGTGTGTGTGTTGGGGGGGGTCTCAGTATAGTTTAGCAGGTTTTCTTAATTGTTCAACGCCACAAGAAGAGGTGACGGATGTTCTCCGATGATCAGATCTATGCATTTACAGAGTTGAGCCCTCCAGCTGGGGAGGTCGAGACTACGACCCTGAATTACCAGGACGTAGAGGTAAAGCTATAAGGAAGCATGCAGGCCTCTCGACAGCTCGGCTCTGCTAGGAGCTCCAGCAGCAAGTTGTTAAAGCTAAGTTTCATTTTGTGTGATCCGTATCCAGCAGCACCAAATCGGGAGGAATCTGGTATCAACCGAGGTGGGAGAGGAGGAAAATTATTTCTGGAGAGTAGAAATCGTGTGAACAGCAACTTGTGTGCTCAGACAGGCACAGCAACTACTGAGTAAAACCACTTTGGTTTCAAGCTGTTGTTTTATGGCTGAATATTAGCACAAAAACCAACAAAACAAACAAACCTGCTCCGCTGTGGTTCAGAAAACGCCACAAAAAGCTACCATAACAGATTAGAAAAGGAAGCGAGCCGTCAAATAGCCCACAGAAAACCAGATTAAGCATGAAGGGCAAGGCCCAGGTGGTGATGATTAAACAATAATAAAGTAAAACTACTTTCTCACAACCCACTGATCATCCTTGCTGTTTGGTCAGTTGTGTTGCCAATTTAAAAAATTCAGTAATGAGACGTCTAATCAAATAAAACATTTCTAATCTTTGGAAAATGATCATCAAAATATTGCATTTCTATAGTCTGTTGAGAACAAAGAGTTTGTACTCATAAATATATCAACTAGACTAAGCTACACTGACTACACACAGCAATTATTTGAACAAATATTTTTGGTATATCTTAAAGTATTCCTCCCAGAACAGGCAGACTGCAGCTCATCGATCCAGTTGGTTTTTGTTGTTTTTTTTGGTACAGATACTGTGCACAAGTAGATACGACAGTACTACTATCAAAAAGAAAAAAGGAAACAAATCACAATAAAATAACCCCATTCAGCCACCATACGACAGGTTCTAAAACTAACCCCTTCTCAGAAACACACCGCAGAAAGTCTGTGGATCAAACGTCGACTTCCTGCCTCTGATTTTAAATATCATACAGCTTTTAAACGGAACCCAGATCTGGCTTATTCAGAGGCAGGAAGCTCACTATGGACAATGTTTCAATTCTTTTTCAATCAGTGTCAAAACTCCACGGCTCCTAAACCATCATCCAACACCAGCTGGAGGGCGTTTTCACCACCACAGCTAAACGTACAAGTCAGTGTTTCCAGAGGAGACTCGGAGAGACACGTCTGGTCTCTCTGACCCTTAAAGCAATGATAACCTTTATATATCGGCCACTTATTACTTGTTTTTAAAGCATTATAACCACGATTAAAAAGTGATAGTTAAATCTTAACTTAATATTAGAATTACAAAGTTTTTAAAATATATATAAAAAGCAATATAGACAGTTAAGATAAAGAAAAGGTACTAAAGTATAACTCTGATATTATTTAAGTCAAGGCCTGTCAAAACAAAAGAAAACAAAACAAAAAAAGAATAAAAACAAAACTGATAGGGTGATGCACAAACCCCTGTTAGTGATAATGAACATTTAGTTTAGTAAAAACTGTTAAGTTTGAATGTTATGAGAAAAGTTTTTGGTTTTGTTTAGAAGTATTTCAGAGAAACCTGGAAACAGGAAGATAAATATGTACATTAATACAGACAGTTTGATGGTTTTCCTCAAAGAGGCAGGTCAAAAACAGTGTTTGTGGAAAAAAGTTCAATTAAAATAAAAATTATAACCCAATTACATTGGAGGTTGCTAACTTTTTGGTGGTAGCAAAAGGATTAAATAATGTTAGATACAATGTAAAGAAAGGGGGGTGGGTAGTGAAGCACGTGTCAGACCGCCACCCTGTTCCCTACAGGAGTAGTTCTCAGCGCAGGAAACGGGGCGTCCGCTCTGGACACCACCCAAGAGGCTTCACTGAGCCTTGGAGGCAGTGGTGATGGTCGAGGCCTGCACAGGCACGGCAGCAGTGGTGGCTTGGTGGTGGGCGTCTGTGGTGACCTGGAGCCCACCCGCTCCAGCTGACACCAGGCTGACGGGGTTACTGGTGAGCAGCGACAGGTTCTGGGGGTTCAGGAAGAGCGGCGTGGTCACCAGGTTGGGAGCGCTAGCAGCCGAGGTGTTGGCGAACAGCAGGTTACCGCCGTCCATTATGGGAATGGTGCCGCCAGATGTCAGAGCTGTGGAGGACAAAGGTTTGAGAGTTTGGAGACAGATGATCGACTCCAGTTTGAACAAAAAACAAAACAAACTAAAGGAAAAAAAATATTTAAGCAGTTAAGTTTGAATAAATTTATAAAAGTCTGCACGTTACACTAGACATTCTAAATAAGACGTCTTAACCTTTCTAATCATCCTTCTTCAATAAGATTAAACCTAGTGGGTGTGGCCTGATTTAATTTGGTTTTTATTATGCAAATGTTTTGTTCCAATTTGATTTTTAATCACTGTGCTAATTATCTCCATTTGTTACTTTATGAACCCATTCAACCTTTCATCATCTTTCAGTCCAATTATTCTTACAGATTCAATTATCGTTAGGGATTATTAGGAAACTAATAATAATAATTATTATTATCAGTTAAATTTGATAATGCGTGCATAAATTTTAATCCCCATACGAAACAAAAAATATAATATTCTAAGCTTGGAATAGTTTGTGAGCCCCCCCAACAATAACAACAAGTACATTGTGGTAGAATGAACACAAACCTTGAATGGTGGCCAGAGTACTGTTACTCATAAGAGCAGGACTGAGGGCGCTGCCGAGTCCCCCAGGAGCCAGACTCAGAAGGGCCCCCCTAAACACACATTAGCTCATTAAGACACTGGAACAGAGAAATGGGCAGTTTATGCGTGGCGTTCACTGACCCTGGTGTGAACTGGGGTGATGCCATCAGTCCGGGGTTCAGCCCTGCAGCAGCAGCAGCGGCCATAGCTGCAAAGCTGGCACTGGTGGGAAGCTGGGCAGCACTCTGCAGTGCCGCAGAAAGGCCCGGGGCCGCCACCATCACCTGACCCGTCCCTAAAGTCGTAGCTACAGATGACGGCGCTTGCGTGACAATCGTATGCATGCCAGCTTTGCTGTTTGTAGACTGAATAGTTGTGGCAGCTGGGCTTAGAGACGGCGAGCTTGTTGATGTAGAAACTACAGGTGCAGTGGAGATGACGGATGCAGTGTTTGTGGCTCCAACTGTTGTGCCTTCGAAAGAACAGAGCAAAATGAACATTCTAGAGCTTCAGGTCATAAAGAAAGGAACACAAATAAGAACCCATGTAAGAACAGATGCAGCTACGCATCTTCAGCTCTGAAGTGACTTTATGCTACACATCAGAACTCAGTTCAAGCCCTTATTTTTCATATGAAGCAACCCAGAATAAAAGCTAAGAAGATCAGGTAAGCAATCTACATATTCATAGATCTGTGAATGAATGATTTAAAGCTCAAGTCTAACTAAGACGCACAGGGAGTCAAGAATATTACTGGTGAGGACACAAGAAAGGACAACCCCACCTGTAAAAGACAGGCTGGAGACGCTGGTGCTGGTGAGAGGCATCACTGGGTTTACAGTCAGAGTGGTGGATGTGTTTATAGTTGGACTGCTAACAAGGCTTGCTGTGCTCGCCACCTGAAGAGGAGAAATTATGGACTCAATTATGTCTCGATGCATAATTTAAACTTTTGTTTTATTCCATCAAATTATCTTGGATTTAGAAAAACTTGAGTTTTCACTCTGATGTAAAGATAAAACATTTATAAAGTTCTGTGTCAGTATAGGTGTGTCCATTCCTACCAAAGGGCTACTGGGGGTGAAGATGGCTTTAATGGGGGTGTTGCCTCCCCCACTACTGCCACTGCTGGGGGGGTTAATCCTTTTCTCTTTCTGTCGGCGATTGCAGAACCAGACCCGAATCACCTCCTTCTCCATGTTGAGCTGGTCAGCAATAATGGTGATCTCTTCAGAGGTAGGTTTTTGGTTCTGCTTGAAGAGGACAAAGAAGCCAGAGGTTCCCTGTCAGCACTGGGGAGTCTACTGAAGAATTTTGTCCGTAAACACAAACTAAATGCACCCTAGACTTCAGGAATATGAGTATCTAACCTCTAGAAAGCTCTTTTCTAAGGCCACTCGAATGTTGGTCTCGATACTGGTCCTTTTCTTCCGCCGGCGGTTGATCCCCTCGATGCCCATGCCCGGGGAGCCTAGGGCACTGGGGCTGGACAAGGCCTGGTCCGAAGTCAGGTTCTCTGCACAAACAGCACCGACAAAAAAGGAAGGAAAGGGAGGTAAAGAAGAGGTATCTATAGCATTTACCAAGCAGTTTCTATTCTATAGATGCCCTCTGACTGTTGCCCCCTAACAGGAGAGCCCAGTCAGGGCTCAGGGACAAACCTGCATCATTAAGCCACTTCTCCAGCAAAGGCTTGAGTTTGCACATATTCTTAAAGCTCAGATTCAAGGCCTCAAAGCGAGAGATGGTAGTTTGGCTGAAGTCGTTTCCGTACAGCTTCCCCATGGCCAGCCCGACGTCTCCCTGTGGGGCAGACGGAAACAGAGACAGAGAAATATGAGTCCTATAAATTATTAAACTTCCTCTGGTCTCTTGGTTTTGATTAACACCCTAAAAACTCTGCTCTGTTTTTCAGAATTACATATTCATTTTTTTCCCATTTGTTCAACCAAAAAAAAAAAAAACCCATCCCATCCCAAATGTCACTTTAAAACCTTCCCCTTATTTTGTAAAGTTTGGATTAATTAGTTAGCAAACTGATTCCAACCAATACTTTTTAAATGCAGGAACTCAATTTCTGACCTGCAGTCTAGCTTTGGTACAAAATGTCAGTTATCAAGTTAAAGTAATGAGGCATAAAATGACTTTTTACTCATAAATCATATTTTATTTAAAAAATGTTAGCAACATTATAGAGATTATTTTTATTATAAGGAATACTTAAAGCGATAAAACTAGCTCAACCATTCATACATTTCTACAAATCTACATGTGAAAACAGGTGTTTAAAGTGAAAAGAACCTGTGTGAAGCCCAGTTTGATGCGTCGCTGCTTGAAAGTCTTGGCAAACTGCTCCAGCTCCTCCAGATCGCTGGGCTCCTCCAGGGTGGGGGTGTCCAAGCGTTTGGGTGGTGTCTGACTGTGGGGCAGGGTCTGAATATTTGTGGTTGCCGTGGTACGGGACGGAGATGCAGGCTGGAGGGAGTGGAAACAGAACAAATATGACTGCTTAGAAACTCCTTAAAAGACAGGAGGAAACCTGAGAAAATCCATAAAAGTTAAACTTATTGGGAAAAAATCGTCAACGCATTTTTAAAGTTTAGACAAGATCGTTGCATCGTTACAAACCTGAGTTGCAAGAGTGATGCTTGGCTGAGTCGGATGGAGGTTAGCTTGGCTTTGAGGTAGTTGAGTTAGAAGACTCTGGGCTTCAGGGACAAAAACATAAAGAGTTTAAACAACAATTCATTCATTCATTTAAACCCTTTCTACCCAATTCTGCTGTTGAGTGTTTTGTTCACCTTGCTGGACCTGCGGCATCTGTGAGATGATAAACTGGGTGGGTTGCAGTGGCGTGGCGATTGGGTGGCCAGGCTGAACCAGTACAAACTGGGGTAGGCTGAGATTCTGTTGCTGAAGCTGCTGCAGGAAAAAATAAAAATAAAACACATTATGAAAAAGACCATGTACTGAGATTTACAGAAACTGACGTTTAAACAAATCTGGCTTACAGGGGCAATCTGTATGGGCTGTGACAGGGGCAGCTGGGTGATGGGTGTGGCTGCGGTGGCAGAGATGTTGGCCCCAGTGGTGCTGTTCTGCTGGTTAGCTGAATGCTGCTGCACGGCTGCAGCCAGGATCTGAGCTTGGGCCTGTTGGATCAACAGCTGTTGCTGCTGCGGGGTCAGGGACAACTGAACAACACAAAACAGGTGTTACTGTGTTCCTGATATAAACACAAATCAAGGAGACCATCCAGCCTTAGACTTCAATACCCGCGAAAAGTTCATTTGAAAATTATGCTTTGCTCTACACCTGATTTTTTTTCCCCATTTCTCATGACAAAGTATTCAGGTACACAGGAATTCAACTTTTCACAAAGGTATGGAAGTTTAGTTGAAACTTTGGCTCTCTCTTTATGAGAAAACGTAGTCATGCATCTGGGCCAGGCAAATGAGCATGTTGATGTCGTGCAAACACAAATCTACATGCAACATTCCCTCCTGCACAGCAGCAGCCGCTTTGTCCACTCAACTACAACAGGGCCTCAAGAAAACATGGAAACGTAGAAATGAAAAGTGTCACATGTCTCAATGATGAATTTTTCAAACACGCCACAACGTTTTCTGTTGTGTGGGAATCTGGATGTAAACTAAAAACCACAGGGATGAGCAGGCAAGCAGGCAGAGAAGACACCTATTCATCAGCTGCCTTTGAGTCGGGTTGAGGAATTATGGGATGCATGTAATGAGCAGGCCATAACCAAGAGCAGAGGGGGGACACACACTTACTCCAGCAATCTGTCCCCCGGCCAACATTAGCTGGGTTTGAGGCAGTATGCTCTGCTGGACGGAGGTCGAAAGAGCACCAGAGTCTTCCAACTTAGACTAGTAAAGGTAAAGTAGAGGGGGGGGGGCGCTTTATTTTGGTGTCATAGCAGTTATTCTAGCAATAAGAACAAGATGCTAGTGGCTTTAATTAAAAGCCTTTCAGGAGAATTTTTCATAAAGAACATCCTCCATAAAATAAGAAACTATAAATCTAATTTCTGTGCCTGGTCTGAATGTGCCTTTAGTCTTAAAGCAGTGAGAGGAATTTAAATTAAAAAGGCTGCAATAAAGTGGGTGTTTAAAATGTGCCGCAGCCTTCAGAGACAAGAGTGAAGTGAAGGGAGGGGAGAGTCGAGATGCTAATTAAAATAACTGTTATGCAGTGCATGTAAATTCTGCATAGATTTGCATATTCTTGGCCATCTGTTTCCGAGCAACCGCAGAGCAGCTAATTAGCATACAGGGTTGATTAATCTGCCTAGTTGCCAGGCGACACAGAGTGCCTGGCTCATTTAAATGAACTCTAAAGCTTGTGAATATTTGTGTGAACATGAAAGGACTGCACATTTTTTACATGTAGTCACATGATTTTTCTTTCCATATCTATATGTATGTGCAGCTGCAATTAAACATCTGCTCCACATCTGCTGCTTTAATTAAGCAGGAAAAGGAGTAATGAAGATAGGCGATAGTGTTGCTGTGTGCATGCGTTACCTGTGAGAGGAGTTGTGCATGTGCATTAGCAATTGTGGTTGGCACCGTCTGCCTCTGAAAGTCCAATCCATTGGTTTGGATTCCTGAGGAAAAGGAAAACCGAATGAAACGAGCTGGATGGAGAAAACAAGGAACGTCAACAACCTGGTGGAGGATTACTTCAGGAAAAAGAAACTGGATAAAACATTTTTAAAAGAAAACATATGCAACAGCTGCATTTATCTGTTTATTTAAATGTGGGGAATCATCACATTTGTATTCATTCTTAAACAAGAGGATAAAAACAGTCATGAAGTTAGGGAAAAGCTGTGCTGTGATGCGCCTACTTCAAAATATCACTAATAAATAAATACAGCTAGGTATTTAAAAGTCTATAGACACAGTGGGAAGCTGGTTTATGTATACATTTGGTTTATGCAGCATAAATGTTATAAAACCTGTTGAATGTATTTCAATATTCAACATTCTTTTGTGAAGGGGAAGGAGAATATTCAGGTCACTCACCGGGGTTCCCGTCACCAATTTCCATTTCACATTTAGTTTCTGACTTTACTTTAACATCTGAAAGAGCCAGAAGGATACATAATGAGATACAGTCACACCTACTGGTGATCTAACCTCCCAGCTTTGCATGATATTCCTAATATTTAAATCAGACCTTTAGACACATTCGCCCCTCAAAGCAGCAGAACCAGTTTTTGAATTAAACAGAGCAAACATACAAGCTGATTTTACAATAGAGTAACACAAATCCAGTGAGATCTGGATGTTAAAGCGACCGACTAAAATCCCCGCTGAGCTCCATTACAGCCTGATGAAAAACTCACCCGCTCTCGTTCCACCTGTATTTTCCAGCATGGTTGCTGAACCTGTCAAGTAAAGCTGCCTGGATTGGGCAAGCCCACCGACAGGATGTCCAGCGCCGGCTTCTTCCTCCCACCCCTCCCTGTTTTCACTCTCCGCTGGTCAGCAGTGAGCACAGTTCAATGCAACCACAGGCGCACACAGACACGGTGGCGGTGTTCACCACACGGTCTGCTGAACAACACTGGGATACGAACACTGGGAAAGCCAACAGGGTTTAGGCAAACAGCTCTCCTTGCCTCCCTCTTTTCTTTTCTTATGGCTCAGCCCCTTTTTCTTGCACTGTGCCTTCTTTGCACTCCGTCTCTCTCTAGTGTGCCAAGACTGCCTGTACTTCTGAAAAAGTTCCCTCTCTCCCTCACTTGCTGGAATGAAACAAACGACAAGTGCAGCTGGCGGCCTCCTTCAACATCGCCACCTCCCTCCTCCAACTTTATAATGAAGCATAATCAGTATTCAGCTGATTAAAGCCATATGCAAATCTGCCCCTGCCTCGTTAGCAATGCAAGGCTTTGAAGTCCTGCGAGCAACACATTTCACACCAGACTCTGAAAGCTTTCTGCATAATTTAAACCCCTATAAATATGTATTAGCTCATTAGCATATTAATTGGATGGCTTTTGGAGGACGATAAAAAACAGGGGAATAAGGACGACAGAGAGAGAGGGGAAAAGTGCTCAAACTAGCACTTGGTGCAGCACAGGGAGGGGAGATGCCAGCACAAGCCCAATTACTGTGCATGCTTAGGTCCAGAAAGTAATTAGCTAAGAGAGCAGGTAAAGGACTGAAGGTATCCAAAATGCAACATGAGGTCTGTCAGCAGTGGTCGGGGTGAACCGCGCTGATAAACCGCCTGTAACCGCTCACCCAGAACACCGCCAAGGAGTCATGGAGACCGGGTCGAACTGCTTAAAGCACAGGGGGCTTGGGTATGATGTGGGAGGACGGGAGAGGGGGGAGTCACTCAATTGGAAAAAAAATAACTCCACATTAATCCTCCACAAGCTTGTCATTACTGCTGGAACCCTGTGGCTAAAGCATTCCACAGCGACTGACTGCAGAAAGTGGGTGGCGGGCTGCTGGAGCCTATGTTTATGAAGTGTTCAGGGATTAACATATTTAGATTAGCTTTACATTCCATTAGTGTTTCATTTAGGGGTGCTTTTAATTTCATTTTCAGCATGCACTGACAGTTAATGCTAATGCAGCCCAGTTATGAAGGAGGGAGGCTACACAGGTTTCCAGTGAATCAGAGCAACTGGAGTGGAATGCAAGGCTATTTAAGGGTCTACTGAGGAAGGGGCTTTCCAACTAAATCCACAACAACTCCTGACTAAAGCTCCCATCAACCTGTGCACTTATCCCACAGTCTAATGAAATAAATTTGCATATTAGCTGACCCAACGCCAAAGAAAGCCTGTTGATGTCAATGTTTTTAAATACAGAAGCCTTAAGTGCTAGAGCTGGTTATTTGCTCCTCCTATGTAGTCATCATGTCTAGACACTCAACATATTTTTTACTGGTCAAATGTTTTCTCTATATTTCCCAAAATAAAACGTAATTTTACTTTTGACTAGAAAACAAAACTAAAGCCAAATAATTTAATTTTCCATTAATTGGGTGATATTTAAAAATGCCTTCAGTATCTACTACAGTATAAGCTTTACACAAACATTTGGTCTAACTGACATTTATTCAAATGCATTTCCACCCAATGCAACACTTTGCTAAGTGTTAATAGATGTCAGACTACGTGTAAAATTAAAATCGAAGAAGCCGTCATCTCCACGAGGAGCTCCTGAGAGGTTAAGAAACTAATGAGCAAGTGGATGCAAAGGCAGCTATCAGCAGCACACTCCATCCAACACATGTACAGCAGCTCCTTGGTTGAACGGCTTGCAAAACCTTGCTGTGGAACAATGCATTACACAAATATCCTTCTTCGTAGAGAATCTTAAACCGTTATCTCATTAGCACTGTAATATAGGAAGGCTGGCTGAATGCTGCCGGGACGCTAATGCGAGCTGAGAGATTCAACGTGAGAAGGAGCAAAAGTTAATGGGCACATCTTCATTCAGCTCTACCACCTTTATGCTACACGCAGAACACAATCAGACTACTCAGCCGCATTTGGGTGCATCTAACTACCAACCAGATGTTTTTAATTGCCTAAATGAATGATCATAACAGACCATCTTGCTGCAGCAACATGAAGGTTATCTGCTAAATGCAGCATCGTTGTGAATATTTAAGATGTTTAAAATGTGTGTTAATTAAACCAGAAACAGTCTGACAAAAGACAGCAACAGCTGCAACACTGGACTGAGCCCACAAATAAGCAAAACACAGGATGTGGAGTAATTTGATGAACAGTAATGTGTTCCGCACCTCTGTAAGCTACTGCAGTGTCTCTCCTGGGTGGTCATTAGGCAACTGTCTATAGACTAGGTAGAAAATTTAATCTAACCACATTAAGGGGGGATTTCTTAGGGTCCACAAGAAGAAATATTCAGCTAGCTCCACTGAGTACAGGTGGAGGTTAGCTACATGATTCACTGCTACATATTTACATTCAGAGGATATTTGCATTTGCAACTCCAGGTTATTTATGGCATGTAAAACACAGGGTATCTGCAGGTTTACGGGAGCCAAATTCAAGAGTTTTTAAGACCTTTTTTAAGGCCACTTTGACCAAATTTAAGCTATTTTTAAAATTAAATTTAAGCTATAATTTCCAGCTATTGCCTGGAACCGGTGCTAACCTATGTCGCGAACGTAGGATTAGCCATCCAGTTACCATTAAACTTGCACTTCCCCATGGCGCAAGCTCCCACTAGCTTAACCAGCTAACGTGCTCATCTAAAAATGCCCCCTTTCACAACTAACTGAATGTGTACGGTTCCGCTTTTGCCAACATCATACACAAAAAACGCTGAACACTAACTAGAAATTCAGGAAAATGTTTATAGAAATAAAAGAATCTTGTTTATTAGGTCTTTGGTCATTTAAGACCTTTGAAAGCTGTATTTAAGGATTATTAGTCATTTTTAAGGATTGTTAAGACCTTAAATTTGGAAAAGCTAATTTAAGACTTTTTAAGGACCCGCGGATACCCTGAAAACAACGATACAACTAACCCCATCTAGTCATGCAACTGAAGAACTAATTTTAAATGTTATACATTTTCCCCACTAAGGCTTTTATTGCACATTAGGTCAGATGAATTAGTTGGTCAATAGAAAAAAAAATCTTTAACAAATAATCTTTAAAGTGTTAACTGGTGGTCTTCTGTCAGAAACACCGCAGGCACTAGCAACAACATGGTGCTCACTATCACAACAACACAGCTTACAGTGCATCCAGAAAGTCTCCCTGCTTCATGTTAACCTCGAGCAGCCTTTAGTTCTATCCTCAAAGTGAGTATTCTTTCTCATGGCAATAGTCAGTGAAGAAAGAAATGCCTCAAACCAAACTATTTTAAGAAGTGGTAATGCTCCCCTCAGTCTTACTCCACCCACGTATCAATTTTAAAAACTGCAACATTAGTAGGCGTTGCCTGGAGGACCGAGAGGGCGGAGCACCGGCTGTGACGAAGACAATGGGTAACGAGGCGATGCTAGCTCCCTTCACTCTGAGCAGTCATTAGAAGTGGAGACCGTTTCTCCACCTCCTTACCCAGACACTCGAGAAGAAAGGGACCAAGTCTATTTGGAGGAGACAAGCGGACCTGAGCCTTATTGTTTTGAGCTTGTGAGTTGCCTGAAACTACCGGAACCGACCCAACAGAACAAGCTCTGAATGGTAAGTAGCCGTTAGCCATAGCATTAGATTAGCTGCAGGGTTTGGCTCCACATAGGGCTGCTCGATTATGGCAAAAATAATAATCACGATTTTCGTGACTGAAATTGAGATCTCGATTATTTAAGACGATTTGTCAATTTCTGTTGATTTTATTTGTTTTTATTCAGTCATAAAATTGCTCAGGGCACAATCAGGACAAAAATAAATAAGAAACAAGATGATCACTAAAATAACTCCTGATTCCCAGTATAAAAAGACCAATATACTTATAGTTCATAGTTTATGACCTAAGGGCTATAGACCTTGGTTTAACTCATTTAAGTCTAACCAGTACAGACCCAAATAACAATATCTTGCAAATACTGACAGCAAGAATTATACAGCAGCATTTATAACAAATAAATGCAAATAAATTGATGTTCACAAAATGTTGCATAACATTTATTTAGTCAAGTCAAGGTGCTGTAGGAGCGTGCACTAGCACAGTGTCCTCAGAGAGATTAGTTATCAGCGTGAGGAACTTATTTCTACCCTATTTATAAACTATGTATTTACAGGTCCATCAGTTAATGTAATAATTGTCCCAACCACAGCTACACCCCCCACCCTCCAACCCGGTCTCATAGCAATCAGGGGCAAGCTGCGGGTGTGTTTTGCGCGCCGCACGTGCACATTTAGCCGTTTTTAGCGGCCCAGGAGCTCACAGGTACGGTGTGTGTCACTCACTCTGGTTAATCCTACAGGGAGCCGGCTCTGAGAGCCGTTTCTTTAGCGACTGACACATCACTACATCATTCCCTTTCCTAATGTCCTGAAGAACGGTTGGGAGCACAGGCGGCGAGTTTAGCTAACCTGCAGGAAATTTCAACGACAGTTATCCAGAAAGTAGCTAAGGGTCTCCAGAGATGTTTCTGAGATGTTCGCTAGGTATTTTTAAGATTTAAAAAGTCAAGAAGGGGGGTCTGAAAGGCTGTTAGAAATAGCATCAAAGTCGCTAAGCTGGCAACACTGTGGGAGGAGCGCTTCATTTGGAACTCAGGGCAGCGCAAGTGGGAGGAGCAAATAATCGGCTTGTTTTGTTTTTATAATCGTTCAAAACTTAGATCGTAATTGTGATTAAAATTCGATTAATTGAGCAGCCCTAGCTCCACGGCCCTAGAGAGCTAGTATTCAGCATATTTTAGAGGTTTATCTGCTTCAACACACTTGGTTTTAATCAGCAACAAATAGCTGAGTTGCTGAACAGCTAATCTAACCTGTTAAAGCAGGAATAACAATGAAACATGCTGGATAGCAGCTCTCCAGGAGCCCTGGGCTCAAGTTAGTCTGCTGCATAGAAAGTTATGAAACTACCCCATGAGAAAATTATTCTGTAATGTCTTCAGCCCACTAAAACTGCTCTGATTTCATTATTTACTGACACCAGCTGCTCTCTTGGTTGTAGGTCCTCTGGTGTCTGCAGCTGGTCTCCTGCTGGTGTCGTCAGGATCAGGAGCTTCCAGAAGAATGTGCCTTTCAATGACTCTTTCCCCCTTATTTGTTATATTTATTAAATAAATCTCAATTTATACATTTCCTGTTTTTGTTCATGTCCATAAATACTTAAACATGCTTGAAATTAAAACAAGCTTTTAACAGTGAGGTTCTAGTTTAATTCATCACAATAGAGCCAGTTAAACATGCAACAATGTGATAATTCAATTAATGTAATTTAGAAATATCCATTAAAATATAAAAACTGGAATCAAAATGAGATATTTGGCAGCACAAAAAACTTGTCAAACACAATATTTATTATAATAATTGTAGGCAGACAGGAGACAGAGCTGATGGAGGTTCTCCAAAGGATGGCTGAAGGCTTTCCAGGAACAGGAGACGTGGTGTTGTCTCTTCTCTATTCTGCCAGATGAGCTGATAGGTTACAGGTGTGTGAGGACACCCTCATGCTGTCATAACCAGATGACAGGAGTTATCAGGTGATCAGCCAGGCTTACGATGAGATGCAGAAAGAAAACAAATCCAGGACAGTGTACAGTAATATGTGGTGTTTCTCACCTTATGTGCTCTTATAAGTATTAACTTGTGCCTGCCTCATGGTGTAGAGTCCATATTTTGCTGAGTGTCCTGCAATAATGCAGGTTATTAGTTAATTTACTTTTGATAGCAAAGAAAGAAATATTTAATGTAAAAGTTATTTACCAGGTGAATCAGCTCACACGTCACCACCAAGCGTCAGGGGACAGAATCAGTAGCCTCCGTCATGATGTAACCACATACTTGTTTAATTGGTAATATCTTAAAAATTCTGAAATGTTTTAATTGTTTTTTTACCTTGAACAGTTCACTGAGTTTGCACTGTCACTGAGGTGGAAGCTGGAATCAACAGCAGACACCTCACACCTTGGTCTTTTCAGGGGTGTGGACGCTGCTCTGGGACCTTCTGGAAGATGAATTTCCGTCATGGTCCTTTTGTCACAAGACACACTACAGCTGTGAGCTCTAAACTGGGTGGCTATGTAAAAAACAAATAAGCAGCACATTTATAAATGTTTAAAAGAGCATAAAATCATGTTTAACAATAATCTGTAAAACAAATTAAAACTAGAAGGTAATAATAAAATGTTTACATAGACGATTATTAAAAATAATTCACCTTTGCTACGGGTAAGGCTTCACGTCAGCCTGGACAAGTGCATTCTTGCAGCTAAATCAGTCTGACAGCCAATGTCTTGGGTAGATTTAGCCTGAAAAAAAATAGAAGCACATTGTTGTTGGGAGTTTATAAAGTCAGATAATATACAAAAGAAACTGTCCTATAAAGGCGCTTTATAACATTCCTAGTGTGTGATCATTATAACGTAAAAGTCAGTCACATATGATGTGGAGAGCCTGAAATGCGACCTCCTGAACAGAATTCCTTACAGAACCTGTTCACAAGCTGGATTTCACGCTGTAATGCTGTCTGTCAACTAGTGCTGCGTTAGTTAAGAGCCACTGTTGCAGAATTACCGACTGACACAAAAACAACCCGAATTTTCTCCGAGCCTGACAGTAATAGTCATGTGGACCGTTTCGTCGGCCAGGGCTTCGAGATATGTTCCGATTCGCTGCTGATTCTAGCCTTACATCCCGTTCCACATTTTGTGAACTTGACAAATCAGCCCTAAGGCAGTGCAGGCTGATATTAGCTAAATTAAGTGAACCACGTCTCTCAAGCTTTGCATTTAGGTAGGGAATTGTCTTTAGAAGATGTTACAACTTTTATTTAGCTTACTCACCTCAGACTGGAGCCCGCCATGGTGGGGGAGCAGAGTTGGTGGGCTGCATCTAAATCGCAGAAGAGCCACGGTGGGCACAGCCCTCTCTCTTCAAAAGGAGACGTGCAGAATCGCGGGTAAAATAATGGTTGCAAACTACAGCACCAGTCGGGAGCTGACTGTTTTCCAGACACCGATTGCGCGCAACCACTGGCGCCTAACTTCTAAGTCCAGCGGAAAGGAGTCCAACTCCACAGAGCCACCGCAACCACACTACACTACACCGTCTCACCTTACTAACACGATATGGAGCACTAAACCCGAACTACTTTCCTAATTACACTAACAGCCAAACACTAACTAAACTACAATATCCAACAGCCAAACTAACACTAAATAAGTATGTATAACACTAAAAGCTATGCTAAAGACTAGGATATGCTAATGCTATATGCTAATGCTGAACTACAGCTAACCTCCTACACTCGCTTGCAAATCAAACTCCCAACTCGCCACAAAGCGTGGCCGAGACTCTCTATGCTTTATAACTTTGACACAGAGCTGCTACGTAGTACTCTACTGGTTTACGTAGTATCTTACTCTTTAGCCGTTGGCTAAAGTGTATTCAAAATGACTCAAACTCTATGTTTTAAGCTGAAGGTGGCGCTATACTGTGGTATTTAGGCAGAATTTTTAATTTTTAAAGAAAATGCACCAAAATGCTGAAATAATGAATACACACATTTAAAACACTACTACACACATTTATACAGTTCATCAGCAAAAAAAAGTTAATTTAGACATTACTTCCTCTTTAAGTCCTGAGGAAACAACAAAACTGATTATGTAAAAATTTCTTCATCCAAAGCAAAAGGGGAAAAAATAAGCTGCAGCTTGTCTGAGTGAAGCCTGCATGCAGGTCCTCTCAGTACTTTGAGATGGCATGTCCTGAATTTATTACAGCAAGTGTTGCATTATTCATAACAACTGTGTTTACATTAATGAATATTCATGATGAAACTACAAGGCTAGAATGAGGGTGGAACTGTAAAACTGATTAAATGAGAAAAGTAGCTTCAGTTTGAGGAAGACAGAATTATTTCACATTCTTGAGAAGCTCAGTGTAATAAATCAGCCCCCCCCCCCACACACAAATCTGCAAATATTCTAACATCTGAAAGATGCTAACAAAAAGACTTAATTTTTGAAAAATTGGACACTTCCCTCATGAAATAATATAAATTGTACATGCATTTGTATGTTTTTCTTAAAATTGTCAAAGTTTATCTTTGCCTTCTGTATAAAAACAAATTTAAGCAGGTTTTGGGAATGAACATGTTTTAGGAAAAAACAAAAGCAGCTTTCAGATGTGATCCTGAGTAGTCAGTAAAACACCAAATACTTTTACAAAACAACAATGACAATTGTTAATCAGCTACATAAACTGTTTGTGTTTTCATGACACATGCACCTAAATCTGGAACAATAAAAACTCCTTTAATCATATTTTAATCTTGTTTAAAATTTGTTTGACTCTCATTTATTAGTATATTTAATAACATACCACCTAATATTTTGTTAGCTGCAACAAACCAAGCCTTTTTTAAAGGGATGTCCAGTCCATATGAATTTCCTCACTGTGGGATTAATAAAGTCTATTCGAATCTATGCATAGAATAATCCACTAATGTTACCACATCTGACTGGTTTGTTTAGAGTAAGCCAGAAACGTTAACTACATGTAGTAAAAATGTTCTGTTCGTGTTGGGACTTGTCTGTTCATGAAACTAGTTAAGAATAAGAACAGAAAAAAAAACCTTCTGCTTGTTATTACTGTTGCCTTCCGGAAGTGGGCCTCACCACCCCACCCTTTGCCTGAGGGGGATACACAGGTACAGGCTTTGAACTCAACGAACTTCGACCACAAAAAGGGGAATAACGTACACACGGTGTTTGTCAGGAACAGATTAATTATATGTTGAAATTCGCCAGGCAAAATAAATCGAAGCCAGAAAGCTATCACTTAATAAAAGGCTCGATCCAACTTCTGTTCTAAGAGCGGCGAGAAAGACTATTACAATCGTAAGCAGCACAAACTGTAGATTAAGTGAATCATGTAAAATGAACCGAAAGTATCGGATTCAGTTGAAGCTAACTGAACGTCTTTCATTAGATCAAACAAACGCTACTCGTGTGTTATAATAGTGTGGTATTTATGATGGTGGAATATGCTGAACTCCGCACTCTGGTTGAGGGAGGCCTGCATGAATAACAACAGGCTGCTGTGGCTCTCCTGCGCCGAGCACAAAAGACCGAAGGCAAAATGCTCTCCCGTAAAAAAAAATCACGTCGAGCTGAGCAACACCAACCTGACACGGTGTTTGACAAAAGCCGTGCTTGTTGTTTAGAATATTATCAGTAGAAAAAGAAGAACAAACGAGTGGCGGCCACTACCCGGCCGGTGAAATATGAATATGCAAAGCTCTGAGAAAAAAGCCCCAGTGTGCATCAACACAAAGCCAAGCGTTAGCACCCGAGCTAACCAAGCTAGCATGCTCATTTCAATCAAACTGCCTTCAGAAAATAATATATAAGCGTTCCGCATGAACAAGTGTCACGACGGCGATTACTAATAAAATATGCTAAGTTGTATTTGTCGGCAGATGTATGAATATGTAGCGGCGTACATCCGTCTAATCACACAAAGGGGGAGGCATGTTTCCATGTATTTTACCGTCGCACTGCAACAGCTCGTTTCCTCCCTCTTGTCAAACTACATTTGTGTGTAAACTCAAACATCGCCCCTTATCCTCCTCATTTCCAGCTCCCTCCGCGTTTCATCACTATTGTTATTATAAATTGTATGTAACGCAGTTTGAATATGAGTATGAATATGTAAAATGCTGTAATCATTACCTGGTGCTGAACTCTCATCTTGACTCGCTGCTCCTCCGTCCGCCATTTTGAATATTTAACCCGAAATCCAGCCCCGAGCGCGCGCACACAAATACATACACATTCACACAGTCGCAAACACACGCACGAGCACTCACACACTACACACAAAACAACATGGGCAGTGAAAGAGAGGTGTTATCTTATTTACATACTTAAATAATCATCTAGTTTGTTTTCCCTCGGGTAGAAAAGCGCTCGAGGGACTTAGCTGAGAGAATATTAAAAACTTTAAACAACAGTTGAATGAAACACTAATAACCTGAAAACCTTAAACTTTCAGTCTTTTTAAAGACATTTTTATTTAGAATAATTAATTACTTTTAATGATCTATTTCATGTTATTTTCTTACACTGTTTAGTAAAAAAATTAGTTTTTTAACTTTTAATTATGGTTATATTACTATGGACATTAAGTTTTAGCAGAATTAATAGGAAATTTTCCTATTTGTTTTTTTAAGAAACTTTACATTTAAATATTAGAAATTTTGCTTTCTCTGTCTTCTTCCACATAAAACAATTCAAGGAGAAAATTCTTAAGACATGACCATTTGTTGACGATAGAAAACTACTTCACTTTTCCAATATGTAAGAGTAGATCTCCCTATGATCTCACCACTTCCTCCAAACTGACCACTGAGCTGAGCTGCACATCTTTAGTGAACCCATTAGACTACATCACCTGGTTTGATGCAGACTGATCAAGTGTTTGCATCTTATTCTGCATATTTCCTCCATTTTGAAACAAATCCCCTCCCAAAAGCATGCTGCCACTTGTTTCAAATGACAGAGACGCTCTTATATAATTTTCTGATGCTTTACAATAATCTGACCAACATTTGATTTGCTCACATGCCATCACACATTAATTATTGCAAAGTAATGTAACACAATATCGCTTTACCTTTGATCAAGCTCCTCATTTTCTGCATACCACCTGGGTTTGATCATTATTTTATTTTGCAACAACGCGAGTCAAATCTCAATCACTCAAATTTGAGCCTTGCCTTTTTTTATAGTAAGGCTTTGTGCTGGATTTCAGTTTATCCCCAAGGTCCCAGAGGATATATGGATACTCCAACAAGTTCTGGATCTATTCCTGGATAGTGTATACAGCCCAAACCACGTCTGCTGCCTTCTCTCAGTGAGGAGCAGGAGCTCTTCTCCAGCATTACGTGGATGATGGAACCCTTCGCCTGATCTCTAAGGCTGAGCCTCAAGTTTGTTTTTTACTGATGAGATTTTTAGCAGTGACTACAAATGTGTTGGACAAAAGCTCCTTTTACATCAATACAATGCTGCCACCTGCAGGTGTCATTTAAATAACTAATGAAGTTTGAAGTGAAAAACAGTTACAATTGTATTGAATTACTGTTAAAACCTTTAGTACTTTATTTATGATATTTTCTGTAACTGCAATGTATCTTTTTGACAACCATTTAGTAAAAAGATCTTTTGCTGAAGTTTCAGTCTGAACTGTGTTTATTTGATTGCATTGTTTCCAATTAAATATTACTGGTTTTAATTCTAATCATTTCTAAACTGAAAACATTTCTGTGAGATATAGATAAAAAAAACTAACAAATGTTGAGAAATTCACATTTTCTCATTCTAATTCTCACTTAAATTTAGTATCTGACGAATTTGTCTTTAACTTACTTACATTTTCCCCAGCAAAACACATTTGAAAAATCCTGTGGCACAACAAAGTTTGGGCAGAAATAAAATTAAAACTAACTAACAAACTCACTAAAGGTCAGTCTAAAATCCTGTTATCTTCCTAGAGATCCAGAACACTTGAAAAGCAAAGTGAAATGATCTAAACTGGAACCAAGCTGAACAGCAGCCGGTTTAAAAACAAACACAACAGACAGAAAGACACTTTGACTCAGAGAGGACAAAGTGGACACACACAGTCCAGAGAGTCTGGTTAAGGTAGGTCAGGGTTGTAGGTTAGACACGTCTCCATCTTGTCTACCTCTGGTTGTGGACCCCGAGCCTGCGCCGGTCCAACGGAGACATGCAAACACAAACATGACTTGACTTTAGCCATACGCTTAAGCAGTAAACAGGCAGAAAGGAAACTAAATCAGTTGACTAAAAAGCAGTTCAACTTAACTTTTAAGATGTTGTTTTTGTTTATTTTAACCTAAGAAGATCATATTTACCAGGCTCACAGTTTTAACACTTTTCTCAAACTGAGTTCAAATTTAAGAGGCAGAACTAAAGCATTTGCTGAAATAGCAACATTTAGATTTTGAGATTTTTTTAGGCAACGGAATTTTGTTTTTGATCAGGTTCTGGTTCACTCCCTCACTTCTTACTTCTCCAAACTGTAGGGATGGGTACCGAATTCTGTACTTTTTAAGGTACCGACCGAGCACCGATTCACGTCATTTCAAACGGTGCCTCGTTTCGGTACCCGTCCTTAGGGATGCACCGATGGATCGGCATTTGATCGTAATCGGCCGATAGTGCCCCTATCGGTTTTGATCGGAGTTTTCAAAATAGATCAAAGCAGACCGATCAGGTAGGGTTGTCACGGTAACCAATGTAGCGGTAAACACCGGTAAAAAAAAAAGTTGACAATAATAATAACCGTCTTGTTTAAAAAAAAACTATATTATCTTGGTGGGTTTACCGTGGCTGCGGTGTAGGCGCGGTGACCGTTACCAGCCACCGTATCATCTGCTGAAGTTGCAGGACTGGCGGCACATGCGCGCTTTGTTGTTTACAGCCAAAACTTTCTTGAAGCTAAAGCTGAAATAATGGCCAAAGGAGGAGACGGCAGCGCTCAGGAGGACATTTTTTATCCCTCAAAGAAGACAAAGTCGGAATTACGGGCATCTTTTAGATATTTGAAGAATGCCGGGGGAGTTTATAGAAGACGGACGGCTATCCTGTTTGCAGCACGTGCAGAAAAAGAGTCTGTGAAAGGCAGCAACGCTTCAAATCTCATGACACATCTGCGTGACCATCACCCACAACTCTACAGTCAACGCAAGGCAAACTAACGTTAGCGTTTTAGCTAAAATGCGTGATCCGAGGATTTGGGTTGAAGGAGAATGCAACGAGTCGCTATATAAAGCAGCTGCAGCGCCGCTACCTGCATGTAAACCGTGTCGCGGACACCCCCATGTTGAAATGACGCTATGCATTACGGGGCTCCCAGGGGCAGATAAGAGTTGGTCTCTCTCCGAGAATAATTATGAATTTAACAATGATTACTGCCTGATGACATTTTCCCCACATCTGCAAAGCTCACTGGAACACAAACCGAGGACATTATTTTCCTGATATAGGGTTTATTACTCAAGTAAGGGTAAAAAAAGTATCTGATTAGAAGGCTACTTGAGTACTGAGTATCATCTGAACTAATATTTTTAAAATGATGACATCAAACAGACATAAAATAAGTTATGGGCAAATATTGGTATTTTAAAGCCTAAAGGGGAAAAATGTAAACAAATAAACAACATAATTACAAAATAACACATTTTAGGCAAAATTTAGACACAAACTGAGGACAATATTTCCTGACATACAGGGTTTATTTAATTGTGTGAAAATGTAGCACGTTTAAAAAAAAAATACCACGATAATACCGAAAACCGTGGTAATTTTGGTCACAATAACCGTGAGGTTAAATTTTCACACCGTGACAACCCTCCTCCTTGAACCGTCACCTTATCGTGGTGGAGGAGTTTGAGTGCCCTAATGATCCTAGGAGCTATGTTGTCTGGGGCACTTAGTGCCCCTGGTAGGGTCTCCCATGACAAATTGGTCTTAGGTGAAGGGCGAGACAAAGAACGGTTCGAAGGATCTTTCATGGTGGTGAAAACGAAGAGTCGGAGTACCCGGCCCGGAGGGTTACCGGGGTCCCACCCTGGAGCCAGGCCTGGGGTTGGGGCCCGTGAGCGAGCGCCTGGTGGCCGGGCTTTCGCCCATGGGGCCCGGCCGGGCCCAGCCCGAACCGGATACATGGGCTCGTCCAACTGTGGACCCACCACCCGCAGGAGGAACATGAAGGGTCCGGTGCAATGTGAATCGGGTGGCAGACCAAGGCGGGAGCCTTGGCGGTCCAATCCCCGGACAAGGAAACTAGTTTTTGGGACATGGAACGTCACCTCGCTGGCGGGGAAGGAGCCGGAGCTTGTGGCAGAGGTTGAGCGGTACCGGCTAGATATAGTCGGACTCACCTCGACACATTGCATTGGCTCTGGAACCCGAGACCTGGAGAGGGGTTGGTCACTCTACTTTGCTGGAGTTGCTCCGGGTGAGAGGCGGAGGGCTGGGGTTGGCTTTTTGTTAGCCCCGAGACTCTCTGCCTGTGTGTTGGGGTTTACCCCGGGGGACAAGAGGGTAGCTTCCTTGCGCCTTCGGGTCGGGGAACGGGTCCTGACTGTTGTTTGTGCTTATGGGCCAAATATCAGTTCAGAGTACCCACCCTTTTTGGAGTCCCTGGGACGAGTGCTAGATAGTGCTCCATCAGGGGACTCCATTGTCCTGCTGGGGGACTTCAATGCTCACGTGGGCAATGACAGCTTGACCTGGAGGGGTGTGATTGGGAGGAACGGCCCACCTGATCAGAACTCGAGCGGTGTTTTGTTATTGGACTTCTGTGCAAGCCGCAGTTTGGCCATAACGAACACCATGTTCGAACATAAGGATGCCCACCGGTACACTTGGTACCAGGGCAGCCTAGGTCACAGGTCGATGATAGATTTTGTAGTCGTATCATCTGACCTGCGACCGTATGTTTTGGACACCCGAGTGAAGAGAGGGGCGGAGCTGTCAACTGATCACCACCTGGTGGTGAGTTGGATCAGATGGCAAGGGAACATGCCGCGTAGACCTGGCAGACCCAAACGCATAGTGAGGGTCTGCTGGGAACGCCTGGCAGAAGAACCTGTCAAGACGGTCTTCAACTCCCACCTCCGGCAGAGCTTTGACCACGTCCCGAGAGCAGTGGGGGACATTGAGTCCGAGTGGGCCTTGTTCCACTCTGCGATTGTCGAGGCGGCTGTTGCTAGCTGTGGTCGTAAGGTGGCCGGTGCCAGTCGTGGTGGCAACCCCCGTACCCGCTGGTGGACACCAGAGGTTCGGGGAGCCGTCAGGCTGAAGAAGGAGGCCTACAGGGCGTGGCTGGTCTGTGGGTCTCCGGAGGCAGCAGACAGGTACCGGATAGCCAAGCGGGGTGCAGCAGTGGCAGTTGCCGAGGCAAAATCTCGGGCGTGGGAGGAGTTTGGTGAGGCCATGGAGAAAGACTATCGATCGGCTCCAAAGAGGTTCTGGCAAACTGTCCGGCGCCTCAGGAGAGGAAGGCAGCAACTCGCTCACACTGTTTACAGTGGGGATGGGGAGCTGCTGACGTCAACTGAGGCTATAGTCGGACGGTGGAAGGAATACTTTGAGGAGCTCCTCAATCCCACCAATGCGCATTCCGAGGAGGAACCAGAGCTGGGAAGCCTGGGGATGGACTGTCCGATCTCGGGGGCAGAAGTTGCTGAGGTAGTCAAACAACTACACAGCGGCGGAGCCCCGGGGGCGGATGAGGTTCGTCCTGGGTATCTTAAGGCTATGGATGTTGTAGGGCTGTCATGGTTGACACGTCTCTACAACATTGCGTGGTCATCGGGGGCAGTTCCTAGGGAGTGGCAGACCGGGGTGGTGGTCCCCATCTTTAAGAAGGGTGACCTGAGGGTGTGTTCCAACTATAGGGGGATCACACTCCTCAGCCTCCCTGGAAAGGTCTACTCCAAGGTACTGGAGAGGAGGGTCCGATCGATAGTTGAATCTCAGATAGAGGAGGAGCAATGTGGTTTTCGTCCTGGCCGTGGAACTGTGGACCAGCTCTATACCCTTGCAAGGGTGATGGAGGGGGCATGGGAGTTTGCCCAACCAATCCACATGTGCTTTGTGGATTTGGAGAAGGCTTATGACCGTGTCCCCAGGGGCACCCTGTGGGGGACGCTCCAGGAGTATGGGGTGGGTGGCTTTCTGTTAAGGGCCATTCAGTCCCTTTACCAGAGGAGCGTGAGTTTGGTCCGCATAGCCGGTAGTAAGTCGGACCTGTTCCCAGTGAGGGTTGGACTCCGCCAGGGCTGCCCTTTGTCACCGGTTCTGTTCATCACTTTTATGGACAGAATTTCTAGACGCAGCCGTGGTGTGGAGTGTGTCGAGTTTGGTGGCAGGAGAATCTCGTCTCTGCTTTTTGCGGATGATGTGGTCCTCCTAGCTTCATCCAGCTCTGACCTTCAGCTCTTGCTGGGTAGGTTCGCGGCCGAATGTGAAGCGGCTGGGATGAGGATCAGCACCTCCAAATCTGAGACCATGGTTCTCGACCGGAAAAGGGTGGCTTGCCACCTCCGGGTCGGGGGAGAGGTCCTACCTCAAGTGGAGGAGTTTAAGTATCTCGGGGTCTTGTTCACGAGTGAGGGTAGGAGGGATCGGGAGATCGACAGGCGGATTGGTTCGGCGTCTGCAGTGATGCGGACGCTGACCCGATCTGTCGTGGGGAAGAGGGAGCTGAGCCAGAAAGCCAGGCTCTCGATTTACCGGTCGATCTACGTCCCAATCCTCACCTATGGTCATGAGCTTTGGGTAATGACCGAAAGAACGAGATCGCGGATACAAGCGGCCGAAATGAGTTTCCTCCGTAGGGTGGCCGGGCTCAGCCTTAGAGATAGGGTGAGGAGCTCGGACATTCGGGAGGGACTCGGAGTAGAACCGCTGCTCCTCCGGATCGAAAGGAGCCAGTTGAGGTGGTTTGGGCATCTGGTCAGGATGCCTCCTGGACGCCTCCCTGGGGAGGTGTTTCGGGCATGTCCTGCCGGCAGAAGGCCCCCGGGTCGACCCAGGACACGTTGGAGAAGTTACATCTCCAATCTGGTCCGGGAACGCCTTGGGGTCCTGCCGGAGGAGCTGGTGGACAAGGCCGGGGAGGGGACGGCCTGGAGCTCCCTAGTTGGGATGCTGCCCCCGCGACCCGGACCCGGATAAGCGGAGGAAGACGAGACGAGACGAGACGAGACCGTGACAACCCTAATACAGACCATTTTAGATTAGGTTGCATTTCCTTTATTCCCAGATTATGTAGTTTGTAGCACCCATTATGTTGTAGAAAATTTCTGGCCAATCCACGTGATCGGTATCAGTGATCGTATCGGTGATCAGCATTCTTTGATATCGGTATCGGCAACAAAAAACCTGATCGGTGCATCCCTACCCATCCTTCATAACGAGAACTTGCCAAGACAGCTGCGCATGCGCAAGAGCGTTATGTCGTCGGTCCCTGCGAGTGAGTTGTAAACAGAGCAGCATGGGTAGAAAGAACGCACGCTAACGCTTGGGTCCACTTCACTAAATGTGATGGGTAACTGGGTGATGATGAAACCAGCGACAGACAACGATCTAAGTGAGACATCCTCATCTTAATCTGCGCCGGTAGGTAAATAAAATGTTTAAGATAACGTTACCTTGATATGTTAGCTTCCGTTTCACTAATGGTGCGTTCGCTTTCTCCTCGGAACTCCGAATTTCCGACTAGAAAAACATGAACGCGCTCTAAAGTTTGGCTTCACTTTACTAAATGCGACGGGTGATTGGGTGAAGATTGAAACCAACGACAACAATCTAAGTGTGAGGCATCATCGTTTTAATCTGCTCCAGCAGTTAAATAAACTGTTAAAGATAATGTTAGCTTGATATGTTAGCTTCCATTGCCACCGTTGTTATCAGCTAATGGTGCGTTCGCTTTCTCCTCGGAAATTCTAACTTCCCAGTAGGAAAAATCAAATGAAAAAAGACGGCAAAAGGAATGAAGATACACAGTAAATTTAGTTCACAGTAAAGATGTTTGCTTCTGTTTAATTATCCGCTTATAAAACTACAAGAACGATGTTAAAATACAAACAGTTGAATGTTATTTATCATGATATTTATCAAATATTGTTATATATTGAGAAAAATATATATTTAATTATAAAAGAGAATTAAAATAATAAACACTCAAAAGTGTATCGATCCGTAGGTACCGGGAATTAGTACCGGATCGATTCAAATGTCAAAGGTACCCATCCCTACCAGACTGAGATCTTTCTGAATGCTGCAGGTATTATATTGAGGGCTGATATGCACTAAAAATATTGGAGAGCTTCTTACCTTGGACATTTTGCGGAGGTTAGGGGAGAGCTTGAAGCTGTTCACACCCCCTTGGCTATTACCCACAATGATCACGGGATTGACTGGATGGAACTGAATGCAGGTCAACTTGGTCTTCTCTTTGGCCACGACTCGCTGTTGGCAGATGGCCTCATATTTGCAGATGTTGAGGTCAAATACATGAACCTGAAAGAGACAAGTCAGTATGTGAAACTTTCTTTGACCCACTAAAGAAATTGACATCCCCATCACCATGACACACAGACAAACACACAAATAAGCCACTCACATTTCAACTCCACTCACCACATTGGTCAGGAACAGTGTTGCCATTCCTAACGACTTTTTGACTCCCCTCAACAACTTTTTTTCCAAAAAGCGACTAGCAAAAAATCTAGCGACATTTCTCAGGACCCGTTGCTACTTTCTGTAGAACTTTCTTGTAGATATTCCCTACAGATTAGCAACAAAGAAACCATTTGCACTCTGAACCGTTCTTCCGGGAGTAAGGAAAGAGAACGATAATCTGCACATGTGCACGAGGACTGACCAATCATAAACCGTTATCGGCCGGGCTGATTCGCTGACACGGTACAGATGCAGAGGCTGAGTCCGCCGATTTACGTCTGCTGCAGGCTCCCGCTTCTACTAGAGATGGCGCAGGCGTCAACCTGCGATCTCTGGTTTTGCAGCCGTCAGACACTTTGGCTTTTCCTGCATTTGGCAAATAAAGTCATTTGGAGTTTCAACTACCGTCCCGTTTACACACGCAGCTCTGTGGCTCATCTGAATTTCCTTCAGTGGCACAGGGATGGTTATACTATGGGACACCCGCTCCCTTTTGCTCGGTGCGCCGTTATTATCACGATGGAGAGAAAACACAAACTAGGAAGTGTAAAAAAACTGCTTTTTAGGAAAACGTCTTTGAGAATGAGGAGAGCAAGAGGTCTGAGTTATATCCTACAACAGAACTGTTTGGATCATCGCATCATATCTGTCTTAATGCCACTTTATTGATACTTTTGGAATTTATTGTACATATCAAAGCAATTTGGGCCATTTTATCATTCTAATTAATAACTTAAATACATAACAGTTTTTATTTTCCTCCCTTTTAGTCCTATCTATATATATATAGATATCTTTTAGATGCTATGGGGAAAATGAAGCCAATATGGCACGATGATGTCATCAATATGTAAATTAGCACGTGACGTCATCTGGCGACATCTAGCGACTTTTGGGGGAACTTCAGCTACTTTCAGTCAAAAACAGTTGGCAACACTGGTCAGGAAACATGTCACACAAAACACTCTGGAATTATTTAGTGTGACCAGCAGATAAGCATATGAAAATATAGTACACCTTATATCAGTGCAAAAATAAATACAACAAAAGAAAATAGTTCATCAATAAAATGTAAAATCTAAAAAGCTTTAAAGGGGCATTATGGAAGTTTGACAGCCAAAACATGTATAGAAATAATAAATTTCTTCTTCATACATTCTCCTGCAATGCCCTGGTCCTGTAGAACAGGGATTCCCTAAGTGTGGTGCGTGCACCCCTGGGGGTGCGCGAGCTGCCACTAGGGGGTGCGCTAGGGGGTATACATGTCGATGGGGTGCGCGAGGTGAAAAGTTTAATGGCTGCGGAGCTCAGAGAAGTCTGTCAAAAGTCACCATTAGCGTAGCCAGAAACTCATTTGTGGATGGGCCTAAGAAAATGTAAGTGGGCCCAATAAACGTAATTGAAAACAAGTATATTTTGCTTGTGTGTGTGTGTCCTCCGCATATGCCCTAGCTCAGGGGTTGGCAATCCGCGACTCTGGAGCCGGATGCGGATCTTCCATCCATCTGATGCGACTCTCTGTGCTTGTAAAATAATGACTGGATATTTAAATAAAAAGCTTTATATTTTACTGCATAAATTTTACATCTGTAAGCTAATTCTAAATGTAAAGATTGTCTGCGTAAACCTGAACAGGTCCAGCCCGGTCTTACTGTGAGACCGGGTTGACACGTCACGCTTGTGCGTAATCATATGCGCTTATGAGCTGAAGAGGATATGAGATTCTGGGATTGTCCTCAGACAGGCTCATGGATGCGTTGCCACATTGGAGACAGGAACAAGCGCTATTCAGCCAAAGTTTCATAATCAGGGAACATTTTCTAAGTGACAAGTCTCTCTGAGAGACAGGGTTTGGAAAACGCTCGCTTCAGTGGGAGGAATCTTGCTGCATGCGCTCTGGTTCTGCGACGCGCTCCATTATCAGCTCGCTGTGCACCGTACGTACACGCTGACAGTGAGCTGCGCTGAGCGGTGTCCAGCTCAGATGTCCAGAAGGAACTCTTTTCTTGGGTGATTTAGCTACATCTGCGATGTGCATAACGAATAAAATGTCAGTTCGTCTGCATGCGTCGGGGTAATTCTTTCTATTCCTTCTCCGTCAAAATAAACGGCCAAATACGGGAACTGTCCGGTCAACACAAGCCCTGCTTTTGACTGTTCTATTTTCTTGTGAAAATTGTTGCAAAGAGATATAATTTAACTTGATTAACACCAGAGCCACGCACACTGCGCCGTTGTCTCCGTCACTGTAAATGAGGGAAAAACAAATTGATCGGATCCTTTTCTGACCTTCCCCACCTACTAAGTTTAATTACAACAATCAAACGTGACAGAGCATGGATTTGTATTCTGAACAGTCTAAACATGTTTTAAAAAGAAACGTATGACAAAAGTGGCACCTGCTCAGTAAAACCACCAACAGGGTGAAAAATATCAAAATATTGTAGGCAGAGACGGGCTACAACTTCTGGATCCACTTTATATAAATCGTTTTATTGATTATCTTCTTATGAAAGATAACTTTGACGTACACGAGCGACCGGTACTGGCTGCTGTCACCTGTTGTGAGCAGCTCTCTGCTGTCTGAGGGTAGGCCCCGCCCACAACGCCGCGGCTGCTGTGGCTCCCAGTGTTTTCTTTACTGTGGGAAACGGGTAATAATGGCTCTTTGATGGGAACAGGTTGTCGACCCCTGGTTTAGCGTGACGTCTGATATATATATTTATATATATCTGGCTATATGTATATATATATATATATATATATATATATATATATATATATATATATATATACATATATAGCCACGCCCTGATGTGGGGCTGGGGGGTGCGTCAACATGGTCGGGACATAGAAGGGGGTGCGCGGCTAGATAAGTTTGGGAACCACTGCTGTAGAATGAGCCCTGGCATTTTTACTGTGATTGCCTGTTTTTCTGTAAAATCACAGAAAAAGAGAGCTGCTCGGGTCGAGCAGGCTGCTTCATGCGCGTTCATGCTCAGGCATAGCCCGTAGCATTTGCTATCAGTAGCTTTAGCAGCAGAGAGTGAGGTAGTGCCAACTCAGCGACTTTGTCGCTGTTCCTCACGCCTAGTGATGAACCTAGCTATATTTCTGAGGACCCTTAGCTACTTTCTTCTAAATATTTCCTGCAAATTAGCAAAAAAATAGCCATTTTCGCTCCGAACCGTTCTTTGAATGTTGTTTCAGCTGTCATCTAGGATATAAAAGTTACGGATACAAAAGACGTACTGGCTATTTAGCTCACCTAGTAAGACGTCGGACTCTCGTGCAGAATATCCAGGTTCGATTCTTGATGTGAACGTAATTTATGTAGTTTATTTTTTACATTAATGGTATATTTTTTACAGTAAGATGCCCAATTTTTTATTTGAGACTCGCCGAACGGCATTGAATTCACAGATAAAAAGATGTGGGTTCAACTTTCATTTTGGAACAATTTTTCAAGCAAGGGAAGGGAATGGTCTGAGCATGCAGGAGGACTGACCCATCATAAACCTTTGTCAGCTGTGCTGAAGAGAAAGGTACAGAACCAAATTATTTAATTAATTAGTTGCGCGTTCTCCTGTCCACTGTCCTCCGGGCCACACACACACACACACGCGGGACTGTCTCAGCTGTATTTTCGTTAAGGAGTGTACACGTACAGCATGCGCGCCTCGTGCACGAGCCTACTATTGAAGTTGCCGTTACGCTTTTGGCCTGAGGGGGCAATCGCGAGCATAAAAATTCAAAACTCCATAAAGTCCCTTTAAATAGAAATACAAGCAACACAAAATGCATTGAATAAAGACATTAACTCATTCACTGCCATTGACGACTAAATTCGTCATTTTAGATCCAACCGTTCACTGCCAATGACGACTAAAGTCGTCATTTGCATTTTTTACTGTTTGGGCATCGGAACGAGCCCCCGCACCGAGAGAACAAACATCTCAGCTCTGAAGCCGATTTTCATCTGCATACGTCACATGATCAGGAAGCAGAAAATCCATGTGTTAGGAGATCGTTTTTGGACCGTTCCTGTAAAAAAAATTGAAGTGCGAACCGGAAAAGCGTCAGCCGATCACAATTCGACAACGGACTATGAAAGAACGGATAACGCTCGAGTCAAAACACGCGGATTCTTCCTGATGTAAGAGCAAGCCCCCATAAAACTGGTATGAAATTGAAGCCAACAATGAAGTGACAACAATTGCAGTTCCACCCTCATCCGCTGGGGGCTGGTGTAGGAAGCGAGCAAATCCTCATTGACTCCCATGTTAAAAATACCAATTTCACAGCAGAAATAAACATGTTTACAGCCTGGTTGCAAAACATGTTTTAGGTTTAATAGATCTAGTTTACACTCATGACAACTCTGAGGGGGGTGAAATTTTTTCTCACTCTTCTGTTTAAGTGTATTAAAAGCCTAAAATTCTGTATAATTAATGAACATCAGACCCACGTGACCGCAGAGCTAGCTCCGGGGAAAGGCCTCAGCCTGAGCCTCGGCCTCGCCTTCAAACTGTTCCGTGATTTTCAGTCTCTCAACTTAGACCAGTAGTTGTAGCGTTTGTGCGTTCTTTTTGGATATTATTTGTACAATTGTTGGACAAATTGGGGGGGGGGGGGGGGGGGGCTGATGCTTATCTCCAGCGGTCAATGGGCAATCGGGCGGGGTACACCCTGGACAGAGTCAGTCCATCACAGGGCAACACAGAGACACACAGGACAATCATGCGCACACACACACACACACACCTAAGGACAATTTAGACAGACCAATTAACCTAACAGTCATGTTTTTGGACTGTGGGAGGAAGCCGGAGTACCCGGAGAGAACCCACGCATGCACAGGGAGAACATGAAAACTCCATGCAGAAAGATCCCAGTCTGGGAAGCGAACCCAGAACTTTCTTGCTGCAAGGCAACAGCTCTAACCACTGCGCAACTGCGCAGCCACAGCGCTGTTGTCCTGGCAGGGAATTGCTTTGCAACACTCCCAAGGAGATGGGGAAGCCCGAGAGCAAAACGTCTCTCCCGTGGGGAGCTGACGCAAAAGAAAAAACTGGGCTTAAACATGAAAATAACGTCTACCCCACCTCCTGTATTAGCTGTCGATAGAGAAATAGAAGAGGAAATGCTCGAATTAGAAAAGCCAGTCAGATCTACATCACAATGAAACTTAGCATTCATGAGCCCTTTTCAGATTGGCATTCTGGAATATGTGTGGACAATTCAGTCCGGTTTTTAACCAAAACTGTGTTTTCTGACACACCACTTTTGTACCTGAACTTGTCCTTTTGGCTGCCTTCACACAGCAGGGAAAAGTTCCAGATGTCTGAGGGGGAGGGGGAAGGGGTGGGAAGGCTGTACCCGGATTTGCGTAAACATAGTGTGGCGGGCATACATGCGTCATTTACCCAAACAAAGCTATTCAGTCAAACATGGCTGACGAAGAAATAGAATTCCTCTCACTGATCAGACTTATGTTAAGCATAATTCTGCGCACACGAAGACGCATAAGAGACCTGGATGATGAAGCTCAATGATTAAAGGAATCACAGAAGTGGTGTGAAGCGCTCCATCGCGCGTCTAGGAGACTGTACCGTAGGAGGAGAGCTGCCATGGTTCGTTGCATGCTACAGGAGCGAGCTACAGTATCTAGGTGCGCACAGCGTCCCCCGGACCCCTCCTCCTCCCTGTCCGGAACTCGACCTCACCAGTCTAAAGCAGCCACCCTGTCCGTGACAAGTCCGGTCCTGTTACTAGGGGCATTGTCCGGTTTACTTACGGAGAAGTTTATCCGGATGTTTATATTCAGACACAAAGGTCTTAAGGACAGTGTCCCGAACATTTCCAATTTTCATGGCCTGTCTGAAGGGGGGTTTGGACTCATGAACTTTCATTAACTGTGTAAAGGGTCATTTTAGCACATACTGGCTCATGAAAATAATTTAAAAATATAAAAAAGTTGCAAAGTATCCCTTTAAAGCAAGCATAATCTCCAAAAGAAACATTTTAAGAAACAAACAAAAAAGACCCAAACAAATTAAAGCTACAATTCTGAACTGAAATGACAAAGTACTGAGAGACTCTTACTATCCCATCTACTGTGACAGCAGCAAAGACAGTGGAGGAGTATGGAGCCCAGGCAACATCTCCAACTTGTGACCTCAGATCAAAGGTGAACACTGGATCTCTGCAGACACAAAAACATGACAGAGAAAGATGACATCTCCTCTTATGATTGACTTTACTTAAAGACATTAAACCCTAACATCGCATTGTCTCGGTCAGTGCGCTCCAGGGTGGCTGTGGCTACATCGTAGCTCATCACCACCAGCGTGTGAATGTGTGTGTGAATAGGTGGATAACTGGGTGTTGTGAAGCACCTTGGGGGGTTGTAGAACCCTAAGAAGGCACTATACAAATAAAGGCTATAAAAATGTTACAAGTCATGATCTTGGCGCCATCATACTTTACTCAAAAGTAGGGTTGTCACAGTAACCGGTGTAGCGGTAAACCCCGGTAAAAAAGTTGACAATAATAATAACAGTCTTGTTTTAAAAAATATATATCTCAGTGGATTACCGTGGCTGCGGTGTAGGCGTGGTGACCCTTACCAGCCACCGTATCATCTGCTGAAGTTGCCGGCGGCACATGCGCACTTTGTTGTTTACAACCAAAACTTTCTTGAAGCTAAAGCTGAAATAATGGCCAAAGGAGGAGACGGCAGCACTCAGGACATTTATTATCCCTCAAAGAAGACAAAGTGGGAAGTAGGGCTGGGGGTAAACGATTATTTTTAAAACGATTATTCTGACGATTATTTTATCGAATAGTCGACTATTCTAATGACTATTTAGAAAATTAATCTAATGATTATTTTTCTATTGCACAATTAACAAAAACCAGAAAATCTCAAATAAATTCCTCAAAAAATTGATAAATTCTTACTGTAAGAGAATAAACACTATGGGCCTTTCATTTTGTATAACACTGCTTTTATTGTGTTGCGGTTGGTTATGTTCTGGTGACGTGTAGAACTTGGGAGTGCAGGCTGCTGCCTGAGAGGTGGTCGGAGAGACGGAGTGTCTCCATGCTGCTTTGTTTTGGTCACTTATGTGCGGGAGGGGAGTGGTGTTACGACTCTTCCTGGGGAGTTTGGCTCGTGTGCAAAAAGGAGGGGACAATAACATGGGATTTAAAAGTTAAAATAATGATCAGGTTTATTTACAACAACAAAAATCATAAATCTTTCCATCCACAGGTTGGGAATAATAAAACTAATTCTGCCTGTGGGGAATTAAAACAAAGTACAAATAAGTAGGGATCCAAACTCTAAACTGGGTGGTTAAACCAAACTCAAGGTGATATTTTAAACTAAACCGAAAACCCACAACACTCTAAATGTAATAAAAGGGAGATCTGCACCACAAAAAAGATGAACTCTAAACCAAAACGTAACAGCTTATCCCAACGCAAGAAGCTGTTAGTGAAGATGCTAACAGTAGCTTTACCAACGTTAAGTTCAAGTTACCAAGTTTAAATAAACCAAAAACACCCAGCAGCAAACAGACCAGCACGGAGGAGAGACTGCTACCACCAAAACAGCTCTCCTAATGTCCGAAAGAAGCTCCTTTATGAAGGGAGAAACGCTCTTGGTGATTTTCTACATCTGCGGTGGAGACGAAGTAGCGCATCTGACCCCGGAAGTTGTTGTCCGTTGCCGGGAGACAAAGGCGGACAAAACAGGAAAATAATCTAGCAGTGGACGGACATTGTTCCGGGTCTTCGGTATTTGGCGGAGATGTTAGTGAAGGCGGAGAAGAGGGCGAACTAGAGGAAAAACAGGCAGATTCCACCTCTATTTACAAACTCCTGGGGATGCAACAAGTGGGCGCGGTGCGTCGACTTCCAGATCTGACGTCAACAAATTTTTAGAATCGAGCCGTCGACGTCGTCGAGGCTTCGCTACAGCCCTAGTGGGAAGTACAGGCATTTTTGGATATTTGAAGAATGCAGAGGGACAGTTGATAGAAGACGGCTATCCTGTTTGCAGCACGTGCAGAAAAAGTGTCTGTGAAAGGCAGCAACGCTTCAAATCTCATGACCATCACCCACAACTCTACAGTCAACGCAAGGCAAGTTAACGTTAGCGTTTTAGCTAAAGTGCGTGATCCGAGGATTTGGGTTGAGGGAGAATGCAACGAGTCGCTATATAAAGCAGCCGCAGCGCCGCTACCTGCATATAAACCGTGTAACGGACACCCCCATGTTGAAATGACGCTATGCATTATGGGGCTCCCAGGGGCAGATAAGAGTTGGTCTCTCTCCGAGAATAATTATGAATTTAACAATGATTGTTAATTGTCATTGTTAATGATAATTTAACAATTACTGCCTGATGACATTTTCCAAAATCTGCAAAGCTCACTGGAAGGACACAAACCGAGGACAATATTTTCCTGATATAGGGTTTATTACTCAAGTAAGGGTAAAAAAAAGTATCTGAGTAGAAGGCTGCTTGAGTACTGAGTATCATCTGATCTAATATTTTTAAAATGATGACATCAAACAGACAATAAATAAGAAGTTATGGGTAAATATTGGTATTTTAAAGACTAAAGGGGAAAATGTAAACAAATAAACAATATAATTACAAAATAACAAATTTTAGGCAAAATTTAGACACAAACTGAGGACAATATTTTCCTGATATACAGAGTTTATTTAGTTGTCTGAAAATGTAACACGTAAAAAAAAAAATACCGCGATAATACCGAAAACCGTGATAATTTTGGTCACAATAACCGTGAGGTTAAATTTTCACACCGTGACAACCCTAGTAGAGAATTGGCACTAGGGTAGGGCTGTCGCGGTTGAGGAATTCCTCCTGCGGTGATTCAGGGTGGCTTAATATTGCGGTGTGCGATATTATTGCAGCACTTCTTTTTTTTATTGCAGTACTATCTAAACATAAGGTTTACACATTTAAAAAAGGTTAAAATTGCCGTGCCTTCTTTAATAACACTTTACTGAATGCAGATCAAAGGGCAGTAACAACACAGATCGCAGTAACGTTTGTTTCTCCGACAGTCGGAGTCCGACTGAACTTAAAGACAACAAAATTCAGGAGGTTAAACTTTTAAATGCAAATTTGGCTGCAGCATCTAACAAATAAGAAACAAGTCCCCATGTTGTTTAGTTGTTTAAAATCAAGCATAAAAAAATTACATGTACCGGGCGCGCGCGCGCCGGGTGGCGGGCGCACTATAATTTCACTTTCACACACACGAATGACGGTGATTTATAGCTCGGTCACGTCCTTGTTACTTACAAGCAAAACCAGCATGTTAACCATATACGGTTTGAGACAGGATCTGAGAGGGGTGGCAACATTTCCAGCAACACTGAAAACCCTCTCGGATGGTGCGCTCGTTGCACTAACGCACACGTACTTGTGTGCGACTCTGGCGAGCAAAGGGAATCTCTCCCGGTTGCATTCCTCCTGCAGGTAGCGAGTGAGCTCCAGCTCGGCTCAAACTCTCTTCGGGACGGTTGCAGAAGCAGTGCTTGTCCGGGACTTCAGCAGGTCTCCGAGCGTTTATTATTATTTTTTTGCCGCTGGTGGCAGCTCTGTCTCGGCCAAGGACTCTGGCTGCGCAGCAGCTGACGTACTGAAAACCAAAGTGCTCCCAAAGGAGCGAAGTGACGTTTCGTTTTGATACCAGTGCAGCCATCCTTCTCAACATGCATCATTGAGTTGAACCAAGTTCAGTAATCGCGGTGGCCCATGATGCAGCGCGGTGGGCTTCTTCATATTGCGATATTTCATTTTTGCGGTTACCGCGACAGCCCTACACTAGGGTTAAAGTTTCACAATAATCAATACATTTTTATGCATTTAATCTACTGATTTATGTATATAATTTCTCAAGACAGCTTGAAGTAAGTTAACTTGTAAATATTTTACAGGAGAAAAAATATCGAGATATATATCATATATCAGAATTCAGCTAAAAGATAATGAGATATAAGTTTTGGTCCCAGCCCTAGGCTAAACATGTTGGAAATTGATTATACTGTACAATCAAACTCATGAGTGAGCCACCGTAGCTGCAATACTTTCTCTGAACTGCATGGCGCTAAAGAGTTGCATTTTTTCATCATGATCTCAATGGATTTCACACATGGGGCCTGCAAGGATGTGACCTCAATGGACACAACTGTTTGTTTAGGAAAATACTAAAAATGTCTGAATAGATTGAAATCTGGAGAATTTGAAGGAAAATACAACATTTTTTTATTTTAATGTGCGACTAAGTTCAGAGCTTCTGTTTGTTAAGAATCAATATTTTCAAAAATGCAAAACCTGATCTGCTACTGTAATGAAAAATCAATGCTTTATTCCACCTGTCAGGGGTTGTATTATTAAGTCAGACTGGTGAAGAAATTAGACAATCATAAAATGGTTATTGTAGAAGTCTTTAATTGATGAAATGAAGACCACGGAGCCACTCGTTAATTTTCACAAGACTTCCTTTATTCTTCTTCCCGCCTCAGCACCCATTCCTTTTTTCTCTCACTCTCAGTCACCCGGCGCCCCCTAGAGGCTCCATCCTGAACACCTCTACACCTCCCCCTTTTAGCTTGAAAAACTCTTTACTTGTAAGATAACCTTGTACTCAACATAATAATAATAATAATAATAATACATTTTATTTCAAAGCGCCTTTCAGGACACCCAAGGTCACTTTACACATAACAGTATCATTCTAACAGAAACCTGACTTATAGTCCAGTGTTTACAACCAAGCATTTTGAACTCTTTTGTTTAACAATATAATCTAACATAAACACCTTTGTTTTAGAAACATCACCCTTTTGTTTTTAAATGTAGGGGTCAACTAAAATGAAAATATTCACAAGTCCAGTCTCTCTGGTGGGCGGGAAACCCTTCCCGACCTGGTCACAGTGGTACCCGGGAGTCTCTGTGTCAGGTCTGACACCGGCTCCTCAGAGCAGGGCAGCTCTGTCTCAGGGAGTACAGTCAGTTGAGCCCTGTTTCTTCTAAAACTCCCTCGCTCGGTTTCCACTACATAAGACCTTGGGTTTGAGGCCGGACACTGGACCGTAGCTGTGGACTGTGATGTTCTAATCCACACTCTTTGGCCCGGAATCAGAACTGGTAAGTCTTTGGCCTTATGCCTCCTATCGAACGAATTCTTCTGCCTCTCCTTCAACTCTTTATCCTTTTTCCTGAAGGCTCCAAGGTTCGGCCAGGCTGGATTCAACGCTTGTGCTGTGGTGGGAACTGTGGACCTTATCCGCCTCCCCATCAGCAGTTGCGCTGGACTCAGTCCATGAGCTAACGGTGTAGCTCAGTAGGCTAAGAGAGCCCTCTGAGGGTCTGGACTTTTACTGAGCAGCTGTTTGACCGTCCTGACGGCCCTCTCTGCTTCCCCGTTGCTCTGAGGGTAACGAGGGCTACTGGTCACATGCCGGAAACCATAGTCCTGGGCAAACAGACTAAAGTCCGAGGAAGCAAACTGCGGGCCATTGTCCGTCACCAGGCATTCCGGCACACCGAATCTTGCAAAGTTCACCTTCAGCCGCTCCACCGTTGTAGCTGTTGTGAGGAATGGGAGGTTGGCTACTTCGATGTATCGGGAGAAGTAGTCCACGACCACAATATAATGACTGTTTTTCCACTGAAAGATATCAGCCGCTACTTTTTGCCAAGGGCGTGGTGGTAGAGGTGTAGTCATCAGTGGCTCTGTCTTTGTTTGTGAAAACTGGCAGCAGATTTCACACCTTTCCACCATGTCTTTGATCTGTCGTGTTATCCCCGGCCACCACAGGGATTCTTGTGCACGTGCCACACATTTAGTCACCCCCTGATGCCCTTCATGCAACCTGTCCAACATTTCTGTCTGCATGCATGCTGGAATCAAAATCCTCTTGCCTTTGAGAAGCAGGCCCTCCGCCAGATGAATATCAGTCCTTTCGGGCCAAAATGGAAGAAGGTGCTCTGGGACGTTCCTCCTGTTGGAGGGCCAGCCCTTTTCCATAAATGTTTTCAGCTGTTTACAAACGCTGTCGGAGCTTTGAACGTCCATGATGTGAGCCAATTTACTTTTTGTGGCAGGAAGTTGTTGTAGGATGTGGTCAACATACATACAACATTCCTGCTGCAAGCTGCTATTGGCTTCTCTGTCCTCCAGTCCTTGAGGAGCTCTGGAGAGAGCATCTGCTGTGACAAGCTGTTTGCCAGGGACATGAATAATTTTGTAGTTGAACCTCAGCAGTCTGAGCCTGAATCTTAGGATTCTTGGTGGTAGGTCGTCTAAGGCCCGAGAACCTAACAGGGAGACCAGAGGTTTGTGGTCGGTTCTCACTGTGAACTCCAAACCTAGCAGGTATGAGCTGAGTCGTTCACAGGCCCACGTTACAGCAAGAGCCTCTTTTTCAATCTGGGCATATTGTACCTCTGTGGGTGTCAGGCTCCGTGATATATACATAACAGGTCTCCACCTGTCGTCCGCCTGCCGCTGTAAAAGAACCGCTCCGAGTCCATATGAGGACGCGTCTGCTGACACCATTGTTTCCTTTGTGGGACTATACTGTGCCAGCACTGGGGGAGAACTCAGTTCCTTTTTTATCTTTTCAAATGCTGTCCTCTGTTGAGCGTCCCACGTCCATGTGCTGTCACTTTTTAGCAGGTCTCGCAGAGGTTTCGTGAGGGCTGGTAGGCTGGATGAAAACTTGCCGACATAATTCACCATCCCCAGGAAACGGCGGACCTCTTCCACATTTCGTGGTTCGGGCATGTTTTCAATGGCGCTTATTTTATCCGGATCTGCCTCGATTCCTGTTGCACTTATGTTGTGTCCTAGAAACTTCACTCTCTCCACCGAAAACTCACATTTTTCGTTGAGAGTTAGGCCAGCCTTCTCACATCTTTTAAGCACCTGCTGTAGCCGTTCGTCGTGTTCCGCTTTGTCTTTGCCGAACACTAGAATATCATCCGCGTGGCACAACGCTCCTTTTTGTCCTGCGATGATCTGCGAGATCCTCAACTGAAAATGTTCTGGTGCAGACGATATGCCAAAAGGGAGTCGCTGGAAGCAATATCGGCCAAAAGGGGTAATAAAAGTTGTTAATGGCTGGGAATCTTTGTGTAGAGGCACCTGCCAAAACCCAGATGTTGCATCTAATTTAGAAAACACTTTTGCCCCTTCCAGCTGAGCCAGCGTATCATCCACTGCAGGTAGAATGTGACGTTCCCTGCACACATTTTCATTCAGTCGAGTGAGGTCCACACAAATGCGGGGTTTTTTGTTTGGCTTGGGAACCACCACCATCCCGGCGCACCATGCGGTAGGCTCCTCGATTCTCCTTATAACCCCCATTGCTTCCATCCTCTCTAGCTCTTGTTTTACTTGTTCTTTCATAGGTAAAGGGACCCTGCGTGGGGCTGAGAGAGCATAGGGGACCGCTCCTTCTTTCAGTTTTATTTTATATGCCCCTTCCAGCTTCCCAAGGCCTGTAAACACTTTTGGGAACATAGTTTTGTACTGATGGCATTTTTCTTGCTTCTCCTGCTGGACTGAAGCTACCTGCTTTATCAGGTTCAGCTTTATTATGGCAGGGAGTCCCATTAAAGGCATCACTAGGTTTGACACCACATACACATCCTGTCTTGTTTCTGTTTTTTCGGATTTTATGTGTGCTCTCATGACCCCCAGGACTTTTAAAGGGCAGTTATCAGGACCTTTAATCTTTTTAGAAGGTGCTAGCAAGCTGCCATCCCGCACTTTGGAATACATAGAAGCTGGAACCGCTGTGACTGAAGCTCCTGTATCCAGTTTGAACGTCACATTTTCTCCATTAAAACTGAGTTTTTTCAGCCATTCATCCTCAGTCTCATCAGTATTAACAGACCCCATAAAAGCTATGTCCTCTTCTGGGTCGCTCTCCACTAATGTTTCCACTCTCTGTGATGATCTGCAAACTGCAGCAAAGTGTCCCTTTTTTTTACATTTCCGACACTCCGCCTCCTTGGCTGGGCACAGTTTCCAAGGGTGTTGCGGGCCCTTGCCGCATCTCTTACATTTTTCTTCATAATGACTCTTATCTGAGGCTTTTGGAATGGACATGAACTGCTCTGGCCTGCGTGGAGGTGTCTGTCTGTAGTATGGTCTCCCTCTATTGGTGTTTATGGCATCCACATTAGCCCCTTTACTTTCGGTGTGGCCCCCTCGCAGCAGCTGCTGTTGTTTTTTTATTTCCTCTTGCTGCCTGACCTGGGTTATGGTTTTAGCCAGCGTCAGGTCTGGGTCTAACTGCAGTCTCTCAGAGAGCCTGGAATCCCTTATTCCAACCATGATGCGGTCTCTTATCATTTCCTCCATTAAAGCTCCAAACTTACAGTGTTCTGCTAATTTATGCACATCCGTGATAAAATTTTCTGCAGACTCGCCCTGCTGCTGCTGTCTACTGTTAAACTTGGCCCGTTCATAGATAACATTGTGCTTACCGATGAAATGTTCCCCAAAGGCTCTTGTCACGTCTGCATAAACTGCCTTTTGTTGGTCAGAGAGCGGAAATGTGCCGAGGATGTCGTCGCTCCTGTCCCCCATCACGTACAGCAGGGATTTGACTTGATAATCCTCCGCTTTTCCATCGAGTCCGGACGCCCGCCGAAACCTCTCAAACCGTCTTATCCATTGCGGCCAGGAGCTGGGCTCCTCAAAGTTGAAATTACCCGGAGGTGCGATGGAGAATATCTGAGCCGTCATCTTCCTACACCCTCGTTCTGCAACTAAGCTTGCTCTGCCAAATCACAATAGGTCCTTCTTTTCTTCTGACACCATGTAGAAGTCTTTAATTGATGAAATGAAGACCACGGAGCCACTCGTTAATTTTCACAAGACTTCCTTTATTCTTCTTCCCGCCTCAGCACCCATTCCTTTTTTCTCTCACTCTCAGTCACCCGGCGCCCCCTAGAGGCTCCATCCTGAACACCTCTACAGTTATCTTTCTTTTTAAGGTGATAAACAGCAACTAAATTGAAACATCTGTAATGTTACTAATTGTTGTAAATGCAGCCCCACAATGTTTTTGTCCCTCAGCTCTACACGCATTTTATATTTCATTCAATCAGTTTGTGGGACACTTACTTGATGGTATCATCCCAGACCTTGACAGTCCTGTCAAAACTGCAAGAGATGAAAACCCTTGGATGGAAGTGGTTCCACTTCACGGTGCAGACTTCCGAGCTGTGGGAATCGTAGGTCATCAAGAACTTGTCTGAGTGACACTCGGAGCACTAGAGAATAAAAGGACATTCTTGATGAAAATGTTAAATAAACAAAGGCTTTAATGTGTGTTTTTCATAGCTGATGCATAAAAGATCGACCAAAATACATAATGCTAAAGAAAGATGTAAATGTTTTAATCATCTAATAATATAAAGGGAGGTTAAGTACAGGAAAAACAAAATGTGTCCCATAGCTCAATCAGCACAGCAAAACTCATTTTACATACCTTGTGTATTTTTCCTTGCACTGTGCCAACTAGGTACACATGATCAATCTGTTTATGGAAGTCAAGTGATGTCCCACCAGCTGTAGATGAGAAGTACAGCTTATAAACACTGAAATCAAATGCTGAAGTGCTGAATTTTGAATGAAGACATTTGTGAGCCATACGCAGGTTCTGCAGTTGTTCTTCATCAGAGGGATCATCTGTCAGTGATAGCCTGAGCATCTCTGTGCAGAAGAGCTCGTGCTACAATTGTGCAAACACACAGACACAAAAATAAATAGTTTATACAAATGGTAAAAGCAAATCAACAACAAAAAACTATGACAAGTGTGAAGAAACAAAAACATAATTATATTCAGAGCATATTTAATAAAGAAAAGCAATTAATTAGCCATGCAAAGTCATAACATTTACGAACATGGCTGATGTGGCTAACCTTGATCTGTGTCCAAGACAACACTCGGAAATCAGCATCCACAGAAACAAATCTGTGGTTATTGTCTGTTTCATTATTCTGCCAGCACACCTGGGTTAATTAAAAAAAATTATCAAAGTTCATTCCCACTCGAAACGTGGTGGTTTGAGAGATCTTGTGAAAATGTGAATCTGTCCATGCCTGCTCCCCCACCCCCCGCTGTTACCTGAAAGACAGGATTTGTGAACGAGCTAGGCTCTGGGACAGTTCCCTTGCAAACAGGCTTCAAGCCCTTCTTCCCCATACTGTAAATGGCCACACAGCCATCATAGAAGCCCACAGCCAGCAGACTGGGATGTTGTGGGTGGATGTCAAGGCACTTGACGCCAGATGTTGTGGGGAAGATGTGCTCAGGTAAAAAGGAGTTCTTCAGTGAGTACAAGATAATCAGGCCTCCTTCTTGTTTACTAATGTAATCCACTTGAAATGAATGACAATGAAGAGATTATCAATGAATTAAAAAAAACAAATACGATAAAAATAAACATTGATTAAATTTACCAATCAGCTATTTTTAGTACTTACCTGACCCCAATCCAACAGCAAACAGTTGGGGATACTTGCTACTCCTGTAAAGAACAGATTACTCATACACATGCTCCTCTTTCCAAGACAACAAATACATTTAACCCTCAGGCTGCATTAGGGACATTTTAGTCCATTTGGGCAGTTTTTTGTTTTTCTTTTTGACGCCATTTCACCACCGTTTGTGCATATGGTACAAGATTTTGTCGCTAAATCTCTCTCTGAACAAATTTTGAAATTCAATTTGGAATTTTTAAAATAGACTAACCCCCAAATTCGACTACCTCTGCTCCGCTCCACCCCCGCCTTCAGCAGCCGCTCGCTTCCGAACTCAATTTTTACTGGTACCCACTCTACAACGGCTCCGCTCCGGTGCGGAGACCTGAGGTGCTCAAACAAGCATGCGCAGGATTTTCGAGATCTTGCGATACAGTCCGAGCAATAAACGCGGAAGTTAGATCCAAACACCCGTTGTGTGGGAGAAGCATCGAAATGAACTGTTTAATCTGCCCATCATTTGTGTTGAGAGATCAGCAGGGTTTGGATCAACAAAGTGTGACTACTTTGATAGTGGAAACTGTGTTTATGGCTTATTTTTGTGCATTTAAAGAGCGGGTCAATTGAGCCTCGGAGTCCTTCTCTACCCACGTATCAATTTTAAAAAATGCAACATTAGTAGGCGTTGCCTGGAGGACCGAGAGGGCGGAGCCGCGGCAGTGACGAAGACGACGGCTAACTAGACGATGCTAGCTCCCTTCACTCTATGCAGTTATTAGAAGTGGAGGATGTTTCTCCCCCTCCTTACCCAGACACTCGAGAAGAAAGGGACCAAGTCTATTTGGAGGAGACAAGCGGACCTGAGCCTTATTGTTGTGAGCTTGTGAGTTGCCTGTAACTCCCAGAACCGACCCAACAGAACCACCTCTGAACGTAAGTAGCCGTTAGCCATAGCATTGGATTAGCTGCAGGGTTTGTCTCCACGGCCCTGGAGAGCTAGTATTCAGCATGTTTTAGAGGTTTATCTGCTTCAGCACACCTGGTTTTAATCAGCAACAAATAGCTGAGCTGCTTAACAGCTAATCTAACCTGTTAAAGCAGGAAAATCCACTGAAACGTGCTGGATAGCAGCTCTCCGGTAGCTCTGGGCTCAAGTTACAGTTTGCTGCATAAAGTTATGAAAATACCCCATGAGAAAATTATTCTGTAATGTGTTCAGCTCACTAAAACTGCCCTGATTTATTTATTTACTGATAACAGCTGCTCTCTTGGTTCTAGGTCCTCTGGTGTCTGCAGCTGGTCTCTGGTGTCTGCAGGTGGTCTCCTCTGCTGGTGCCATCAGGATCAGGAGCTTCCAGAAGAATGTGCCTTTCAATGACTCTTTCCTCCTTATTTGTTATACTAATTAAATAAATCTCAATTTATATATTTCCTGTTTTTGTTCATGTCCATAAATACTTAAACATGCTTGAAATTAAAACGAGCTTTTAACAGTGAGGTGCTAGTTTAATTCATCACAATAGAGCTAGTTAAACATGCATTGTGATAATTCAATTAATGTAATTTATAAATATCCATTAAAATATCAAAACTGGAATCTATATGAGATATTTGGCAGCACAAAAAAACTTGTCAAACACAATATTTATTATAATAATTGTAGGCAGACAGGAGACAGAGCTGATGGAGGTTCTCAGTCATCGAAGGATGGCTGAAGGCTTTCCAGGAACAGGAGATGTGGTGTTGTCTCTTCTCTCTCTATTCTGCCAGATGAGCTGATAGGTTACAGGTGTGTGAGGACATCCTCATGCTGTCATAACCAGATGACAGGAGTTATCAGGTGATCAGCCAGGCTAATGAGATGCAGAAAGAAAACAAATTCAGGACAGTGTACAATATGTGGTGTTGCTCACCTTATGTGCTGTTATAGAGTTATTAACGTGTGCCTGCCTCATGGTGTAGAGTCCATATTTTGCTGAGTGTCCTGCAATAATGCAGGTTATTAGTTAATTTACTTTTGATAGCAAAAACAAAATATTTAATGTAAAAGTTGTTTTCCAGGTGAATCAGCTCACACGTCACCACCAAGTGTCACGGGGGCAGAATCAGTAGCCTCCGTCATGATGTAATCACATACTTATTTAATTGTTAATATCTTAAAAATTCTGAAATGTTTTAATTTTTTTTTACCTTGAACAGTTCACTGAGCTTGCACCGTCACTGAGGTGGAAGCTGGAATCAACAGCAGACACCTCACACCTTGGTCTTTTCAGGGGGTGTGGCCGCTGCTCTGGGACCTTCTGGAAGATGAATTTTCATCATGGTCCCCGTGGGTCACCAGACACACTGCGGCTGTGAACTCCATTCTGGCTGGCTATGTAAAAACAAAGAAGCAGCACATTTATAAATGTTTAAAAGAGCATAAAATCACGTGTAACAATAATCTGTAAAACAAATTAAAACTAGAAGGTAATAATAAAATGTTTACATAGAAGATTATTAAAAATAATTCACCTTTGCTATGCCGGTAAAGCTTCACATCAGCCTGGACAAGTGCATTCTTGCAGCTAAATCAGTCTGACAGCCAGTGTCTTGGGTAGATTTAGCCTGAAAAAAAATAGAAGCACATTGTTGTTGAGAGTTTATAAAGTCAGATAATATACAAAAGAAACTGTCCCATATAGGCGCTTTATAACATTCCTAGTGTGTGATCATTATAACGTAAAAGTCAGTCACACATGATGTGGAGAGCCTGAAATGCGACCTCCTGAACAGAATTCCTTACAGAACCTGTTCACAAGCTGGATTTCACGCTGTAATGCTGTCTGTCAAGTGCTGCGTCAGTTAGAGCCACTGTTGCAGAATTGCCGACTGACTAGCTAAAGGAAGTGAACCACGTCTCTCAAACTTTGCATTTAGGTAGGGAATTGTCTTTAGAAGATGTTAAAACGTTTATTTAGCTTACTCACCTCAGACTGGAGCCCACCGTGGTGGGGGAGCAGAGTCGGTGGGCTGCATCTAAATCGCGGAAGAGCCACGGTGGGCAGCCTCCCTCTTCAAACGGAGACGTGCAGAATCGCGGGTAAAATGCCCACAGAGTCACCGCAAGCATACTACACTACACCTACTCACCAATACTAAGACGATATGGAGCACTAAACCCGAAATACTTTCCCAATTACACTAACAGCCAAACACTAACTAAACTACAATATCAAACAGCCAAATCTAACATTAAATAAGTATTTATAACACTAAAAGATATGCTAAGACTAGGATATGCTAATGCTATATGCTAATGCTGAACTACCGCTGACCTCCTACACTCACTTGCAAATCCAACTCCCACTCGCCACAGGGCGTGGCAGAGACGCTCATTGCTTTTATAACTTTGGCACGGAGCTGCTACGCAGTACTCTACTGGTTTACGTAGTACTTTACTCTTTAGCCATTGGCTAAAATTTATTCAAAATGACTCAAATTCTATGTTTTCAGCTGAAAGTGGCGCATTACTGTGGTTTTTAGACAGAATTTTTAATTTTTAAAGAAAATGCACCAAAATGCTAAAATAAAGAATGCACACATTTAAAACACTATTAGACACTCATTTATACAGTTTATCAGCAAAAAAAGTTAATTTAGACGTTACTTGCTCTTTAAAGTTCAACCGCCATTGATAGTTGTTAAAAGATGTTAAACCTGTGCATATGAAACAAAAAACACGTTTTGTTTATCGATTTATTGTGAAATAACGGAAGTTGTGCTTGCTCCCTTTCCTTTTGGGCGGTTGTGATTTCTGTCCATTGACTGCGGAGGTGCTCCGGCAAAAATAGGATCGATTCTATTTTTGCCAGATGCCGGAATAGAGGGCGGCGCATTGCGCCGCACTGCCGCAGCACGGCCGCAGTAGTGGAATTGCTCTGATTGACTACAACGGGACCGATTTTGCTCCGGAGTTCGTGCCGGAGCGGAGCGGAGGTAGTGGAATTTGGGGGTAAAGCTTGGTTTATGCTTGACGCATTCACTTTACGCGCGGTGATGCGGCTCGCGGATGAAACGCGCTTCACAACTCGCAGAGTTTATGGTTCGTGCGGCTCGTCTCTGCGGTGAGCCAATATTCTCCCAAACTGAACGGGGCAGCATGGAGCTCTACGGCATGCATCCAACACTACACCATAGTAGAAGTAGAAATTACTGTTTACAACATGGCATTTCAGCATTTTTAACAGCGTCCTCGTCTTTTCCAACAGTGCGAGCTATTTCTCTCCAAGAATTATTAACAACATGTTGATCACGGTGATCTCTGAGAGCTGAATCATACAAATGTCTGTATTTATGAACTTCTGCCATACTAGTTCTTGCCAGTCCGCCAAGTTTTTCCGCGTCCGTCCGTCCGCGTGGTTAGAAATTTTCCTAGGTGCGAGTTGCGGAAATTTTGGGCCGTGCGGACACGCGGTGGAGGGGCGTGGTTGTTAAAATGACGCAATTTCGCCGCGCGGACCTCGCGGACGCGTCAAGCATAAACCAACCTTAAGGGGACACTATGAAAAAAAAACACTATACACTTGAGACTTTAGAGGACAAAAACGTCCGCTTGTAAAAGTGGCCATAAGAAATGTACACATTAATATTTTGTTTGCTTTTTTTTCATAGATCTGTTGAACATCTTCAGCCCTGGGTTCAATAAAAACAGCAGAAGATCTAAAGAAATGTGTAAACTTTCTCGCCTGAGCATCATATGGAGAAATGACTGAATATGGGGGTGAACAGTAAAAATCATAAATTTGACTACTTTTGTCCAAAATGAAACCATAACATCACAGAAAGCATGATTATTTGATGCAGATGATACAGGATCAAAAACTGGTTTGCATTGACGTCAATGGGACGTTGTTGTCCATAACAGACACAAGAGGATGGTAAATTTTAAATCTGGTGCTATACAAAAACTAAAAAAGCATAAAATGTGCCAGACTCTTGGCATATCCAAGGCTGATTAAAAAAATGATTTGAGTCACTCAAAATATGTTTTATGTAAAATATCTCCTCTTTTGTCTGCTTTTTTCATGAAAAAATGAGCATCACATAATCAAACAGGCATATAAAGGGTTAAAATTTAGATACATATTCAATATTTGATTTTTTTGATCAGAACTGAAGTTGATCACAAGATTTAGATCCAAGAAGCAGAAAAAATATTAATCTGGACCATTTTTAAAGCAGTTTTAAAAATGGAAGTTTTTGTCCTCTAATGACTCGAGTGTATAGTACATTTTAAATCTGTTGCCATGTAAAAACTATAAATGCAAAAAATTCAAAATTTTAGATATTTCATAACATAATCAAGACTAATTTGTAGTAAACACCCCAGGCAAAAAAATGTCTTTTTTTAGAAAATAACTCAGTTTTTGTGATTTTTTCATAAATTACATCAATGACTTTGAGTATTCAAACGGGCATTTCAAGGGTTAAAAGCCTCAAAATGATTGAATTTTTTTTATGTTTGAGCAGGGCAAGTTGTTCAACAGATCTATGGAAAAAAAAAAGCAAAAAAAAATTAATGTATACGTTTTTATGGCCACTTTTACAAGCGGTTGTTTTTGTACTCTAATGACTCTTTAGGATGAAATTTAAAGTGAAGCCTGAGGGTTAAAAACAACAGAGACACTTAACCTCCATTCAGACGACATTAATGCAAAGTCGATGATGAGTCAACCTACCAGCAGAGGGCAGTAACAGAAAATCTTCTGGCTTTTTTATGCTGAAACTTCCACAGAGGCAGAAGGACGCCCTCCTGGCCCCTGAACCTATCAGCCTCATCCTCAAAGCATGCAAAATCTGAAAAAGCAGGAGAGGAGAGCAATTAGAAGAGAAGAAAGGACAACAAATTGTATTCATCCATTACAAAAAAAACTTATTGAGACAGATTTTAAATAGAAAAACAACCTTGTACTATATCAGCAACTGCATTTTGGTGGACCATTTTTTCCAGTATCTTGACTGTATTGGCTACTGCGGCAGGATAACAACTCTGTAACAGAAATGAAAACTTATGGATGTTGCCATCCCAAAAACATTCAATTATCATGTTCTGTGTCCCTGTGGTCCCCAGCCCCCTTCCAGGTTTCCCTCATGCTCCCCCTAGTCACTTCACGTCTTATTTAGTTTACCCATCTACAGTATTGTTAAGATCCCATGTATTAGATCTCCTCTTCTTTTGGTTCTGGTCTCTTTAAGTTCCTACGTTAAAACCCGAGTGTTTCCAGTTTCAGGTTTATCAGTTCACTTATCTTTAGTTTTCTGTATGTTTAGATTATCTAGTTCGTATCTCCCTTTAGTGTATTGTGTTCCTTCCCCATTTAGGTATTATCATCCCCTGCCTTCCAGTGTATTTAGTTCTGTAACTCTTTTAGGTCATTAGTTTATCTTTAGTTCTCCTGTGTCTTATTTCTACAGTGTTTAGGTTTATTTACGTAACTTTAACAGGTTTTGGGTTTGGTTTTCTCCCCTGCCCTGTTGCTTCTCCTCTCAGTTTCCCTTAATCATCCAGCCCCTGTGTATATAGCCCTGTTTTGTCTCTCAGTAACCCTTTTTACAAGACACACCATGCCGGCAAATCTGTGTTATATTACCGCAATGGTATGTCTTATAAACGTGTCATGCCGGCATGGAGTTGCGTGCATTTTGCGGCATTCGTTCCACCTCACTTGGTAGTAATATTGCGGTAATGGTCTGTCGTATGCGCCCTGGCGCAACAAAGGCAGATGTCATGATGACGTGGGGAGTTATTGAAAATGAAAGTAAACACAGGCAATAAGGTTTGCTTTTTGAACAAAATCAGCTGAGATGGCAAACTGGAGCGCCTCAGCGCTCCATGAGCCTCTCTGTTAGAGCTGAACCTCAGATCACCAGACTGCACAGGGACTGATGGGGCAGACACCTTTAGGAGCTGCTTGTTAAAAAAAACGTAACAATAACAGCTTCAATCGCAATAAAAAGCAAGTTATGTCCAAGATAAACGGAAGTCTGCGGCAGTGCAGAGACCGCCCCCAAACCCCCTTTATGCCGCCATCATCTAATCTTTTATAAAATTGTCACGATTGCACCACATTACCACCAAGGTCTGATCTTATAAACAACCGTTAGGATCTCTGATGCCACCACGGCATTGCGGCAAACTGACGGCATTGTTTTGTAAAAAGGGCAAGTGTTTGTTGGTCCATTGTCTCATGTCAGTGTGACTTCCGCTTGTGCTCCCCAGTCCTTTGCTAGTTTTGTTTCTAGGCTCTAGGTTTTTGGGCTCTTCCTTAATAAAGGAATATTACCTTTAATATCACCGACTCCTGCCTGTGTCATCCTGAGTTCCTGCATTTTGGGTCCAAACCTCCAACCCACTTTGTGACATCAATAAGCATGGCTATATTTAAAATGTCATTTGGCACAATGAACATAAACAGGTGAAAATGATAGAAAAGCATTGTAATTCTGTTAGCCTTAAAATTGAAAAATATTAGAATTTGTCAACAATTAGAATCAGTTTGCTCAAGAGACTAAACTCTGTCAATAGGGGTTACAGGTGTGTGCGTGCAAATGAATGTGACCTGTAGTGTAAAACACAATATGTGCTCTAATAATTTAGGTTAATTTACATTAAAAGGAATAAGCTAATACTGAAAGCGTGTTCGGTCAAGTAAGCAAAATTAGCAAGCAACAAATTTGGCTTTTTCTCACTACCTGTTTTATGCTTTCTTCATGCCTATGTTGGTAGGCATCATAGATATCCCACTGTCAAGACATTAGGGTAATTGAAGTCAACATGGCAACAAAGATTCACAAATGCATGGGATGAAGAAACACACCAGGGATACCAAATATCACAACATAAATCAGAGAACCTGATTAGCAGTAGCAGAGAAAGTCCTGCAAGGATGTTCAGGGCTGCAACCTATTTCCTGCAGAAAGGAAAACACACCTCCTTTTAAAACAGACATGTACATTTTCTTTATAAACTTCTATAAAAACACTATTTTCATTTAGATTAAAAAAAGAACCATTATGGAAAACATACTACTCATTCCTACCCTCTTAGAAAAGTTTAGAGTCTGAGTAGCTCTATCAACGAAGTGGGCTTCATTTTTACATTTTATTTTGTTCGTGTCAGCTTTGGAGGCCACACTGCCTTCCACTCTGTCCTTGTCAGCCTGAAACAAATCAGTAAAGGGAGTACTCTTGATCTAATGTTAGGTTATCACATGTCTATGTGTTTGATAGATTGTTGGAACACAAACTTTTAATATAAAAAACATTAGGCTACATCATAACATTTGCCAACTACAGAACAGTGGAATAATTTCTTAATTTACCTGGACTTTCAAGTCATCCTTATGGGATTCTACTCCCGCACTGGTTGCTGCATTTTCTGTACTTGTCAAAACACATAATTATAACGTGATGTAATAAAGCCAAAATGTTTCATATGCAATCTATATATTTTATTTTGTTCCATTGTGGTACCTAGTGACTGCAAATATACACACCAGAAAGAAAATTAGCAATAAAAGCTACAAAATCCTAGTTTTAAGTCATATTTTCCACATTTTCCACCTTTTAAGAGTAATAATGTGTATTTAAAAATTGGTAAAAAATAAAAAATAAAAAACTGCCTCACAATTCAGCAGCCACATCACCTTTAAAGAAACCCTGCTTTATCATCTGTCTTCGATGCTCTTCAGACTCAGTGTTGCTTTCCATCTCAAATAGAACAACTGTGTGACTCAAACTGACTTTCTCATATGCACCTTTCTAAGAGATGAATTAAAAAAAACTTTAATAAAGATGCCAAAAGTATAATATAATTTCAATTAAGTGGTATAAACTAAAAACACACTGAGATTGTTGCAAACAAATACAGTGACATAATATTACTATTACAAAACAATGATAGAGAAAATGTCTATTTTTGATCGTGAATTTACAATGCTGAAGTTGAATCTGAGGTTCTTTTAACTTTCTCACCTTAAAATTGAATCGGACAATATTTTGTGGTGCATGGGGGTTGTCTGTAGTCAGGACCTTTGTTATTTCTTCTTTTAGCTCCTAGAAAGATGTCAAGTTTAGAAGCAAATATATATATATATATATTGACAGCTTTTTAATAAAATATGAGAAAGGGTTAAAGATGTGAATTTACAACCAAGAGACAAAATTGACACATATATGCTAAAATGTCTGATTTAAATCTGTGAAATAACAATAGTGTAAAATGAATAAATATAAACGTTTCCATAAAATTTACAATTTCAAATCACCAAAACTGCTTTATGAAACAACTATAGTGGAAAAAAAATAAATGTATTTCCAAATGTTTATTTCTTGTGCCTATTTGAGATCTTGTCTTGCCCAGGAGCTATGAACACAACACCAAAAGTTTCACCCTTCACTTACATCCTCGGTGAGTGTCAGTTGATGCTGGGGCTTCCGTTTTTTCAATATGGCATACCTGTCCATCTCTCTTTCCTAATAATCCAAGTATAAAAAAGTGCATGGCTGTTTAGAGAACTATACAATGTTGTTATGCAAGTATTATCCAATCTGATTGTTAATTTATTTTTTTATCTTTTTCTGTTAGAAGATTTGGTTGACTACACCAGGTAACTTTTGACATTAAACCTCTGCGTGAAAAGGAATAATACCATCAAATAAATGAATTCTGTATACTTCTGAGCTAGCAACTAGCCAAAAAGAGACGCCTTACTTAGCGTTTTTGTCCTGCTCGGACCTAAAGGAAAACCAAACGTTTTAATAACAAAATACTTAGCTTGTCAAGTTAGCGTTGTCATCAAACAGTAAAAAAAAAAAAAAAAAAAAAAAACATTTAAATGATGTATAGCAAAATTAGCTCGGCCGCTGTCTTGTACCGGACACTGGTCAGAACTGGTATCATCCGGTCCAACCGCCCACGAACGTCGAAGTGCGCATGCGCAAACCATAAAGGTCACGAACGCGAACATTCTCCAGGCTCCTTGATGACGCTGATGTTAGCTTTTGGATTGTAAATAAGTTGCCTGAAGTTATTTTATGCTATGTCATTAAAAAAGCGATTCCACAGCATTTTTGCAATCAGGACCATCTTTGATCAGCAGCACTAGTTGTTCATATCCAGTAGCTACCTGTAAAACATGGGACTATGGTGTTAAAATATGATACATATATATAACAAAAGGATAAACTGTGGATAATTCAGGCCACACACACACATAAATAAAAGTAGACCTGTCATTGGACCTGTAGTGACACGTGACTCAGATTGTTAACTTATTACCTGGAATGAAATTTTCCACACCTGGAAGTTCACCTGAAGGTTAGACGGGCTCCCGCTCCTCCATAGAGCCAATCTGTCTCACTTTTTAAACATTTTATTTTTCACCTTATTGATAAACAAAAATGATATCAAGAAGACAGCTGAGTTGGCAGAAGTTGAGTGTTTTCTTCACAGGTAGGCTTTACGCTTATATGTTTTCCATTTATGAAAAGTGTTTGCCACACCTTGAAGGTGCGATCACTGCTGTTAACCATTAATTCAGCTTCCTGCTACTAGAAGTAAAATAACCATTTACTGAAGGGACATCTGGAAGTTACAATGTTGGATTGATTAGAAATATTTTCACCTGAATATTATTTAAATAGCCAGAATCATTTAAAACAAAATTTATTCTTTGTTATTGTACATTTGTTTTTGTAATCTAGTGCTTCCTTGCTGCTGGAGTTTGCAAGTGTCTATTCAAAACAAGGAATACAAAGTCACCAAGGGGGGAGAAGTGGCATTGGTCTGTTCTTTTATCCCTGCTGCTCCTGTTGAGAGCAACTTTATCCTCACATGGGATGCTCACCCAGATGTTACTGGAGATCCACTGGTGAGATATGAAAACAGCTGCAAGCACAAGTAAAAGATGATTAATTTTTATTTGTTACAGTGTAACTGAAACAGACATGTGTTCAGTTCATTCATCAATGTGATCATGAAGCGTTTGTGACCTTTGTCCTGTAGATTATTTATATGGAAGTGAGTCAGATCTGCTTTGTGTACACAAGGTTACTGCTGTTCAGGTGAACCAGAGGAAGAAGTCTTAATCTTTAACTTCTGCTTTCTATTTTGTAATTACTGCCCACTTTTGACTGGCATGTTTGTTTGTTTGTTTGTTTTGTTTTAGCGGAATATTTCACCAACCACTCGATTTATTTAAAATTTCAGAAAATCTTCACACGATGAATATAGCAATATCTAGCACTGATTAGCATTTGGAGTCAGTTCAATTTGAGATGGCTGCTGTGGCTACTAGGCTTATACCCTGTGAATAATGGCAGAATACATGACAGACAAAGTATGTCTCTTGCAGAGGCAGCTAACAGCGGTGCTTTGTCATAATGTAGTCTCCAGTCCAAATGGGCTCCTTTAATTCCCTTGTGTTACTTATTACTTTCATTTGAAGTTTATGTGATTATTAAGGTCACCAAGAAAAAAATTGGATCATTATTGAGTAATTTTCAAGACTTTTTCACATGAAATGCTAGCTGTCATCATTCACTTACAATGTTTATGCTAAGCTAAAGCAAACAGACTTCCAGATTAGGAGCATGACTGGGCTGGTTACAAAATGCTTTTTCCCACTCTGGGGAACATGGCAACAAACTAAAATTCATTTAGGGGTGAAATATCCATTTAAAAGCAGGTTAACTGAAAAAAAGTTGTTTTTTTTTACTTTTTATTTGTGAAAAATCATTAGTCACTCTGAGTCTCACATGCAGGCAGAACGTAAAAGTCTTCAAACCAAGGGGCAAACGTTGCCTGCCAAAAGTGAAGCCAACCAAAAGTGAGAAAAATTGCAGTGTTTCCCTCCCATCCACTAGGGTCAGAATTCAGAAAGGAGAAAATTTCCTTTGCCCCAAGTTAAAAATGCCAACTTCACAGCAGAAATGAACATGTTTACAGCCTGTTTTAAAAAAAATTTAGGTTTAATATGTCATCACGACAACTCTGAGGGGAGCTGATTTTTTTTTGTAACTTGTTCGTTTAGATCTAATCTTCCAGGGTTACAGGGCAGCAGTCAAAGCACAGAAGCCAAAACATATCTTTTCCCAGCCACTTGGGCCAGCTTTTCTGGGGGAAATCCCAAGGTGTTTCCAAGCCAGTTGAGAAATAGCCTCTGGCATATCTTTGCTTTGTGCCTTGGAAAAAATGATCCCATTTTGGTGGGTGGGAGCTTGGCAATCAATTGCGGCGTCAAAACCTTTTAAAATGGTTTATTATAACTCTTAAAACAAATACTGACAGAATACAAATTGACTTTTTTTTTTCTTTTTTTGCATTTGTAGTGTGTATTGAGGCAGTAGAAAGTTAGTTAACAAAGCTCGCATGGTTCTGGGTGGCCCAATGGATTTAGTTGCGGAGATGTGTGAAAGGATTGTGGTGAAGATTACCTCTATCTTAAAAATAAAAAAAAACCTTCCACCCACTGTTACGCTCATGGTTACACTGTGGAGACCATGGACAGCTCCTTCAGAGGCAGACTGAGACATTCCAGATGTAAAACTGAATGCTGCCGTAGGTCATTCACCCCCTCTGCAGTAAGAGTGTATAACTTCTCCGTTTAACTGGTACTGGCATTGTGCAGGTACACAATAACATCAGTGCAATACTCAGTATGTGTTGCTTGTGCAATACTGGATTGACAATGTAAGTCTGTGTCCTTTACAATATGCTGCATAGTTCTGGAACCCAAGTTTTTCAGTTTTATTTGTGGTTTTTCGATGGTTGAAGGTTACAATAATAGCTTACTGCCTATGTGTATATATATATGTACCTTTGTTATTAATTTTCCTTAAATTATTCTCTTCAGTGTTTGTACTGCTGTAACAAGTCATTGTCTCCACTGTGGGATCAATCAAATCTATTCAATTCTAAATCAATGTGGCAGCACTAAAGGTTTTAATTTAATCAGTGACTGTTGCACTATTAGTGACACAAGAACAAACATTTCCTGTAAAACACAGGTTCTGTGTTGATTAGGAACCATAAGGAGAAAGAGTCCAGAAATACAGTCCACACAGTCCACTAAACCTCTATCTTTACACCATTTGTTATGTCAGAATACTCTGAGTGTTTTGTTATGAACATTAAAATGCTCACTGTGAATTTTTTTTGTTTACTTATCCAGAAACCTGTGGCCACCTACATCCTGAACAATCCAGTTAGAATTTCACCCTCTTATGAAGGCAGAGCCTCTGTGGAGGTTGACATTCCTAAGGGAAAGAGCACGCTCCACTTAACAAAGGTGACAATGCAGGACAATCGTCATTACCAGTGCAACATCAGAATACTCGAGGATGATGAAGGAACAACAGCTGCGTCCACCTTCCTTTTGGTTCTGGGTGAGAGATTACACAAGGACAAGGTTCAGACATACATCAGTAACAGAACCTGACCATGGCAACCAAGAGTTCTTGAGCTGTTTGTAAGGAAACAGATTTTTATATGGAAGAGAACATGACTGCCATACAGTGTATTAATAATTATATGAAAAATATGCAGTGTTCATGTTGCCTTAGTGAAGTCAGTCCATTTCTTTCTCTACTAGAACCTCCTTCTCAACCAGTCTGCACCCTTCAGGGATCAGCAGAATATTTCCACAACATCACACTCACCTGTAAGTCCCAGGAGGGCTCCCCTCAACCGGTCTATCAGTGGGCAACCTACAGTGTGGAAAACATTCCCAGAGAATTTCCGCCAAAGACAACTCAAAGTATGCATTTTACCAAATGAGTGTTGATACATGACACATGCATTTTACAGGTTTCCGACTCATTTTTGTGATTATGTTGCAGATAATGGAGTTTTGTCACTCTTCAATATTTCAAGAGACTCATCTGGGTTTTTCATTTGCCTTTCATCAAATGAAATTGGTTCTGCCAGCTGCAACTTTACCCTAGCTGTGATGCCAAGTGAGTCTTCCAACACAACACATTCCAGCTAACTGTGAACTCTATATGTGAGTTCATTTAAGTTCATAATGTGTGATTCTTCTCATAACTTGATCTGCATTGGTACTGGTGAACATCCAGGGAAAAGACATTGAGGTATTGGACTCCTGTAAGTACCTGGGTGTTCACCTGAACACTGGCGTGACACTACAAGGGATTTTCTATTCTATTCTATTCTATTCTATTCTATTCTATTCTATTCTATTCAGTTCTATCCACAGAATTGTTTCTTTACCAGGTGGTTTACCCCTAATCCACAGTGGAGGCATCAACGGCGTGGAACATTTCTGCTTCAAATAGAATCCATTACAGTCTATGGGTTGATCAAAACCAGCTGTGGTGTGCATTTCAGGCATGTCCCAGAAGTGAGTTGCCACACTGTACCATGTAAGATAGGATTGAGTTCTATTTTTTCCGCAAGCTGTTTCTGGGACGTGTCAATATCCGAAATTAACATAGGGCTAGACAGAAAGTCATATCAGTGTAAAACGTCTGGTAATTTTCTAAATAAAATACTATGGCAGAGATGTAATTTATTATCTATGTACATTACAACAATACATATGACCTAATGGTTTATTTACTCCCAGCATCTTTCGAGAAGTGCAACAGTGTGTTTTTAATGGCTTTAATCCTGGCAGTGGAGAGGCATAGCATGTGACATCAAACAGTGATGCCAAACATGATCTGCTTCCTCTTTTTGGTTTTATGGAAGATGGAATAAAACAACTGTGACCTTTGAAGTCTAGAAGGATTTTGTGATCTTGTGCATCCATCATGGAAGTCGGCAGTGAAGCTGTGCCGCATCTGAGACACTCCTCCATTGTGGATTGGCCCTCTCACGAAGCACACAAGTAAACTGATGCCTCCAGTGTGGATTCGGGTTCACACTTTGTGATATATATAGTTTCTTGCTGTGTTCGGTTCCATTAGGCGTTTGTCAGATGAAAATAAGATACAAACATTGCCTGATCAATAATCAAAGTCTTGTTCTAAGTTTTTTGCACTTTCTGCCCCCAGGCAGTATGAAACTTGGGTCTACTGCAGGCATAATTGGAGGAGTCGTTGCAGGTATAGTGGTTCTGGGGATTATCATTTTCTGCGGCTGCTGCAGGAAGAAGGGAAAAAGCAAAGAAAATGCTGAAGAGTATGTAATGTATATTCAAGGTCTTTTATGCAAGTTAGCTGACACTGTATTATTATACTTAATTCCCATTTTGTGTTTTAGTTCTCCTAAGGATATGGTGTTTTATGACAAAGATGGTCTGGAGTCTGGAGAGCCGTACTTGGATGATAGGTCAAAGATTGAGAAAAATCTGGTTGAGCAGTTTGAAGACAAATATGTTGCTCATCAAAGCCAAGATAGCATACTGATACAAAAGGATGAGGATGATCAAAATAGTTACATTAGTAGTAAAAAGATACATGATGAGAAGGGCAGTGATCTTGGTTCTCATCAGTATCAGGAAGAGCAACAGAAACACTGCCACAGAAGTCAAGATCGCCGTGATGATCACGGTGACCATTATGGAAGTCGAGATTGCCTGGAAGATCGCCGGGATTACTATGGAAGTCGAGATCGCCTTGAAGGCCATCGGGATCACTATGGAAGTCGAGATCGCCTTGAAGACCGCCGTGATCACTATGGAAGTCGAGATTGCCTTGACAACCGCCGGGATCACTATGGAAGTCGAGACCGCCTTGAAGACAGCCGGGATCACTATGGAAGTCGAGATCGCCTTGAAGACCGCCGTGATCACTATGGAAGTCGAGATTGCCTTGACAACCGCCGGGATCACTATGGAAGTCGAGACCGCCTTGAAGACAGCCGGGATCACTATGGAAGTCGAGACCGCCTTGATGACCGCCATGATCACTATGGAAGTCGAGACCGCCTTGAAGACAGCCGTGATCACTATGGAAGTCGAGATTGCCTTGACAACCGCCGGGATCACTATGGAAGTCGAGACCGCCTTGAAGACAGCCGGGATCACTATGGAAGTCGAGACCGCCTTGATGACCGCCATGATCACTATGGAAGTAGAGATCGCCTTGATGACCGCCACCACTACGGAAGTCGTGATCATCTTGACAACCGTCATGATCGCTATGGAAGTCAAGATCATCTAGAATCTAGATGATTGATGAAACCATCTTAGGGTCAACACAAGAATTACCAATGTTCAGTTTGACTTACTGAATGGTTTATTAGAAGCTGAAAAATCTTTCAACATTTGCTACATGCAGTTAAGTTTAAAGTCTTGAAAAAAAATTAGGATGGATGGATGGATGGATGGATGGATGGATGGATGGACGGACGGACGGACGGATGGATGGATTGATTGATTGATTCCAGTGTGTTAAAAACTTGATTTGTAAACTAATAATTACAGGTAAATTTGTGTTGCAGCTCTTTGTGTTCATTGCCATTCTGCTATGAAATGTACTGCATTATAATTGACCATTTTAAATATTTTAGGCGTTTTTTGTGTTCATGGTTTTGCATTAAATGTCCTATTTGGGGTGTAAATAAAGAACTTTTATATTGATGCAGCCTGAGGAAGTTGAGGAAGTTTGCAGCCGCAAACAAAACGTAGCGGGAAAACAGGTAACAAAACTGTTCTGTGTTTTAAAAAAAACTACAGCATAGCTTGTCCAGTGTTAGCTGTTGGTTCCTTGTGTGTGTGTGCTGTGTTTTTATTGGGCTGTTCCTTGTGCTCGTGTAATCATCCTGCTTATCCATTAAAGGATTTATTTACTACTTTACCTGGTTGCCTTCTGGATTCTCTGCATTTGGGTCCTACAACCTCCTCTCCATTTTCATGACAATTTATGTTTATGTATTTAGCAGACTTTTTTGTCCAAAGCGACTTACAAGTGATAATCGGCATATTGCCCTTGAGGCTAACAACAGCAATAACAACAACTTGACATCAGTCGAGTAGGGAACAAGGAGTGGACAGTAGAGAGCGGGGACGGGTGCACTCTCTATAAGAAAATAATTAAGTTCTAAGAGAAAATGTAACAACATTTTTAGTTACTCTTTGAATTTAGAGTGTATATAATTTATTTATTTTTTATAACAGTACATTGAAAGTGACACAGAAAACAAAAACAAATAATAGAAACTAATAATTAAAAAGACACACAAAAGTAAAACTAGACTAGGATCTTGACTGTTATGTGTCGAAGCAAAATAATTTGGCTTTGCATATGTTCACATCTATATGGGATGGCTTGCCAAGCCAAGGCAAGTATTTGTAATAAATAATGCTACATGAGACAATCGTCCCTGCATCTGGGGCCAGTGGGGCTGGGCCCCACTAGATGGCGCTGTGGACCACTATGATCCTTTAAAGCAGGGGTGTCAAACTCAAACTCACAGGGGGCCGAAATGAAACTCTGGGATGGAGTCGAGGGCCAAACTTAATATTTTTTGAAAAAGTGACGGCAAATTTGCACATTTTCTTTATCAACATATATACAATTAAACCTTTAAACCTGCCGGTGTCTGCAATCTTTAAATTTGGAAACAAACATATTTCTGCATTAACACTGAATGTGGAATAACCAAATGACATACGAGCAAGTCAGTTTTAGATAAAAGGCATCAGCGGTATTCATTACTTGTGGTATAATCAGCATTTTTAAAATCTATTCAGGATTTATGTTTTCTTGTTTATTCCTTTTTCTTATTTTTATTCTCTTTTTTTCTCCTGTAATAAGTGTCATCGCTGCGGTGACATCTAGCTTTCCCCACTGAGGAACAATAAAGGGTTTTTCTATTCTATTCATCTATCTGCAGCCTTTCCACTTCCTGTTTACTGTAGGTTAAATCTTTTCTCACGGGCCAACAACAAAATAAAAATATCATTTTATCTTAAATGAAAATGCAACATCTCACCTGTTAACTTTCATGTTTTGGAGCAGAAAAAGAGCATAAAACCAACATATATAAAGCTCAGTTTGCTCCACTGGTTTACTGTGATGCTCACATGTTCCAGCCAGATACCTGAATCATGGGGTTGATTTGAGCTGAGGAGGAGACTCCTGTTGTTTTGTTCATCTTCATCATAATAATGACAACATTAGATGACAACAGGTGCTCACATAGGTTTGTGCTGCTGAACATGTCTGAGCAGCTTGACCACGTTGTTGTGTGTCGGGGAGGAAACACAACGACAGCTGCCACAGAGTCATGCTGACTTGAGCGTGTTGCTGCTCGCTGGAGTTATATCAGCTCTGTCTGGCCGTTAGTTGGAAAACTTCCTCTTTCAGTCGTGAACACATTACTGAGCGGCTAGAATCTCCGTTTCTGGGCTTCAACGTCAGAAAACAGCTGAGTGAACTCGGCGCTGAGTGAGAGGAGTGTAGTCTGTCCGAGACAGCGGAGCTGCACACACCTAGCCTGGCAAGCCAGACTAAATAAATGTATTATTTAGTCTGGCCACGCTCCATTGACGGGTCTCGGTTGTGGGGCGGGTTCTACCGTTGTCTTTCAAATGATCTCCGCATTCCACTGGACAATGAATGTGACATACTCTTGTTTCACTCTGTTGCATCATCCCACCCACCAGGCATATAGAGTGCCCTGATTGGCCCACAAAGCGGATAAAGCTCTGTGATTTGTTCACTAAGCAGATAGAGCACTATGATTGGCCCACCATTATGGACCAATCACAGCTCTTTATGTGTTTGAAACCCCTCTAGAGAGCTGTGACTGGCTAGCCAGAGTCCTGGTAGGAGCTGCTGAGGTTCCAATAGAGCTCCGGACCCCACATGACTCTCAGTTTGTGGATGCCATTTTGGCATGCAAAAAAGGTAAACAAACACGGATGTAACCATGAACATGAACGGGATCCGCTTGGATTTTACTTCGTCGGAGTTTACTTCACACTTTAAAACAGAAGAAATCGTTTTATATAGTCAGAAATTAAATAGACTAAACATCTCCGACCCTTACCGTGCCCCTGGGATACTTTTTAAAAACGCCAGAAGCTGTCAGAGCGGACTTCTTACCGGCACAACTGGACCTGGCCGGGGGAACCCCTTGGGATTCCCCCGGCCGGAGGAGCTGGGGCGAAGGTCTGGGTCTCTCGACTCTACTGCCCGCTCCGACGCCAGAAGCTGTCGGAGCGGGCTTCTTACCGGCACAACACCGGACCTGACCGGGGAACCCCTTGGGATTTACCCGGAGGTGCTGGCTCCGGCGGCTGGGGAGAGGGAAGTCATGCTACTGCCCACGCAACCCGACTCCGGATACGCGGATGAAAATGGATGGATGGACGGACAAATAACAGATTTACACGTAAGTAGTCTCGGTGTGTGATCTGACAATTGATCAACCATTGCTTAAAAATTAAATACAGCTTAGCCGGTTAATTGCTGTGATCATAAAACACGGAAACGGCAGCACGCAGAACTCACGAGGCAACGTTTTACGTGATGTTTACTTGCTGCTATGAGTAATAAGACAGAAAAAGCCACGCCAAAATAAGTTTAGGAAGCCCACTAAGAATCATAATAAAAGCATTTAAAATAAATACCATACACAGTTGAGGAAACGTTGGTTTAAGTACCTGATATGAAGTGGTCGCTGCATAAGTGAAAACCTTTACTCTCGGGATCCCACAGTTTCATTTTCGCCCGGTCACTAGCGCGTTTTATTACAATGATCCAACGTTTGCGGCACTCCGGATCTTGGGGAATCCTGTAGATGGCTCATTCCTTATGTCGTCCGCATCTGTTCTGCATCCTGGGGCACAACAGGAATCTACCATATTTCCCGTTTGATTGAGTTTTCTGACAATAACAAATAGTCCAGCTGCCGACTTCTGCATGCCAATATGGCGCCGTTTCGATTTGAACTGTTGCATGCCGGGAAAAGTGACGTCAACTCCCGGAGCTCTATGGAGCATGCCTAGACCAAACTTTGCAAAGCGAGAATGTGGTCTAGTTCACTAGGCTAGCACACACCGGCAGCAGGCGCTGGAAAAAACACAAAGGAGGGGGCGCGTTGGCTCTGCGCTGACGCCGCAAAGCTTCATGGGAATTGTAGTCTTTGCGGTAAAATTGGCCAGCGGGCCAGTTTTAATATATTTTTGATATTTATCTCGCGGGCCACATAAAAATGCTCCGCGGGTCGCATCTGGCCCGCGGGCCTTGAGTCTGACATATGTGCTTTAAAGGATGCAGAAGAATCATGTTTTAAAATATACAGTCATTCTGATTGTGCTTTAACATTTGTTTATATATAATTTTTAAAAATATTTCAATAACATAATATAAAATTTAATAATATTTATATTTTGAAATATTTTTGCTTCTAGAAATAGTTGGCAGAACTTTTGGATTTGGTTGTGGCTAAACATAAATAATAGTTCAACTCAAATTATCAAAATAAAACAAAAATCCTGCTGTTAGGAAATTGGAAAAATAAATATTATCAATAAAGAAAGAGTTTATATTAAATCTATATTTGTGTATTATGTCTGGCAGACAAATGTGGGTGTAGATCTATTTGTTGTAAAACCCTACTGACTGTCTGACACCGTGTTTTTCAATGACTTTATATCCAACCTACTAGTTTTGCCAACATTTTTAGGAAACTACATTACAGACACCTTTAAGAAATGTGACAGTAATGGTCTTGGCCTGTTATGAAGTGCAGCATTGCACAGGGGGATAACTTTTGCTATTTTCATTTTTTGTTTTCTGCAAAATGACCAGTTGTGAAAAACAGATTACATGAGCATGTTAGTGGTTGCACAACGACACACTGACTTTAACAGTGACATATCCACCATGGATTATTTGCTCTATATTTCAGCAAATGTAGTCTAACTCTCATTTACCTCTTTCGCAAACAGAAACTGGGTTCATTTTATTTGAATCCTCAGAAATCAGAGAATACAGAAACACAAGCGCACACGGTTCACTGCCATCTGTTTGGTTCGAAAACTGTTTGAATGGTTGCAAACATTAATCTGATTAATAAATAATTTCTTTACACTAGTTACTATTTGAACATATCCCAAAATAAAAACACACGAAGTTTAATTTATGTTTCCAGAATTGTTGTTTTTCCTGGTAAAAAGAGGCAATACTGCCCCCTGGAACCAGAGCGGTAGATCCGCCCCTGCAAGACTCACCTCCCCGGTGAAGTGGTTCCGTCCCGTTAGTCTGACTCCGGTTTGCTCACAGCGGACTACATGAAGAACATGCGGATTAAACACATTTTAAGATGAAATTAGACAATAAAATGAACTTTTACCGCCTGGTGATTCTCTTGGCAGCGTCGGGTGAGTAAAAATACTTACCGAAAACCGTTAACATGTCTTCTCGATAGCTACGGCGCAACAGGTTGATCCTGCTGGCCTCTGAGAGGTTTGTTGTTATATCATCACAAAGTCGAATGAGACGAACTGCCTTTTGCTCTGCACCTGATTAAAATATATTTTTAGGGTTTATTGTGTTTTCACAATGCATCAACGTGGCAATTATGTTCTGTTTATTTGTTTATTTGCATATTTAATAACAACTGAGTTAAGCAGCTTTTTTAAGGGTGGGGGTGTTAAGCAAACATTGCATGTATCAGCTTCTCAATTATAATGAATTTATGTGTATTTATAATAATAATAATAAACAGCATGCTTTTTTAGTTTGGGATATGACTCAAACACGTAAAGCTTTTTAAATGCACACAGGTAAGACAACTGTTATAATTTTACACATTTTCCATGTTACATTTAAAGGAAATGACCAGCTACTTGATTCCTACACAAATATTCTGTTGAATCCGTGTCCAAGTGATTTCTGCACCTGATCCATTTCCTGCAAGCTTTGTGGAACCAGAGAGAAGTCCTTTATATCAGAATGAAGACTAAATTCAGTCCTATCAGTGGCCTTAGTCAATGCGGAGGAATGCACAGCAGGAGTAAAGACAGGAAGTGTGAAGGCGTTGGAGAGGAAAAGGCTGATGGTTTTCAGGAAGCAACAGAGTTATGACCTGGAATACCTCAGACTGATTCAGTTGGCTGATTTAATCCTGAAATGAGGCCTCCAGTGAATGCAGGTGGTGAACCTGCTCATTAACCCACAGTCACAGTAAACAATATTTAGAAGGTGTGTTTGGGACACAAGCCTTCTCACACCTCAGGTTGATGGCTGATGGAGCTAACGGTTTGGTTTAAATCTCTGGTGGTTAATTGGTCTATTCACATCCAGCTGGATGAGGCTGGACACTCCCATTGGCTGTGCCCCCCCCCCCCCCTTCCCAGCTTCTCAAGAGGGACAGGAGGAGGAGGGGAGACTTAACAATGGTCTGCTCCATAAAAAAGAAACAAAGGGAGACCACATCGCTAGTAAGAATCCAGAAACCCCGGCAGTGTAATCTTGTTTAGCTGATTCTGATATAAAAATGTGGGGTTGAAATTTATTGTATAAGATCAGTTTGACTTAGAATTAGATACACAAAATAAAACTGGTGTGGGGAATTAACATCATCATTGAGGAATTAGAATAAATGTTTGTTTTACGATAAGTTTGTTGACCGCTGCTTCTCTGACTGGCCCTAAGCAGAGTCTGGCTGCATGGAGGTTTAAGCTTTTGTGTTGATTTCCTGTCAGGGGGGACTGTTTAGAGCAAGTTCCTGCCCCACCTAGAGCTAATATGACTCTGGATCTCCTCCCTGTATGATGATAACTCCCCCACTTCTCCTCCCGAGCCTCCCCAGCCCCCCCACAGACACAGGAATTTAACCTCCTGACCCCTGCACCGACCAGCACAGGAGCCCCCACACACCTAATCTCTGCCTCAGCTTTGAAATGATGCAAATCACAGTTTCTCATGGTGAATCATCAACACGGATGAAGACAATCCACAGCTGTTTCTAAAAATTTTTCAGTGGATTGTGTCTTAAGCCGTTGGCAGATTCAGCCTTGTGATCTTTTCTCAATGCCACTGAGGGTAGACACAATACTACGATAGCACAGTAAATAACAGCATGATAGCGTTCATCGTCATATTTCAGCCTCTAGCTTAAAAAGCATCCATTTATTGTGAAAAGTTCACCATTCAAAGCTGCATGAGGCTGGATCTGTTTCCTGTTTAAATCTGGGTGCATCGTCTGGTTTCCTTTTCTCATTCGAGCATGTTTTGCAACATGTACTACAGAATGACACTAATGATGGAAGAATTACCTAAAATGATTTGGGTTGTGTTGCTGTGAAGCTAATTTTAAAAATGTATCCCCCACTTTGGAATTCTACATTTTTCTAAACAGGAAAATGCAAATTTCTTCCTTATCACATACATAAAACAAGGACAATTGTTACAACATAAAAAAAGTAATTAAAAATGATTAAATATTTGATCTCCTACAGGTCAGTTAGATTATGTTGCTCTGTGCAAGTTATGTTTTTTTATTAGATCAAAAATCTGTATGAAGGAGTCATCAAATCAAAGGTCTTTAATAAGCAATAATTTCTTGTTGTAAACTCTTTCTAAACATTTTCTTTTTCTCTGCATGCATGCGTGTGTGTGTGTGTGTCTTAGTGTGTGTGTGTGATGGCGTGCATGTTGCTGTGCAGGAGAAGCAGCAGATCAGGATGCTCTTCCAGTCTGTGGCCCTCCACTGTCATTACCAAACAGCCTCCAAACAAACTCCGATGGTGCATTGGTGGTACAAGTCCTACTGTCGAGACCGATCAAAAGACTCCTTTAGCCTGCCGGAGAGTCTGGGCATTAAGACCACCGATCAGGCAGCCACAGCCCACCTGGACTGTTCCGACAGCAGCCGCACAGTTCGGCTTGTTGCCTCGACTCAAGGAGCCTCCCTGACTCTGGGAGCTCACTACAAAGGCAGAGACATTTCCATCGTAAACAGTTAAGTCTCCGTTTTTATAAAACACCACACAAAACTCATACCTCTGACTAAACCCAACATTACTCCAATCATTACCTTCACAAAACACAAGGTTTCCTTAAAAAATCCTGTCTTTTCTCTCCAGAAGCTGACCTTCGTATTGGGGAGCTGCAATGGGGCGACAGTGGAGTCTACTTCTGTAAAGTCACCATCGCTGACGATCTGGAGGGAAGGAACGAGGACCACATAGAGTTACTGGTGCTTGGTATGTCTTTGTTCTTGCTTTTCTCCAGTCCCTTTTTTTTATTTGTTCATATTTTAAACATTTGAAGAAAGGCTCATCCCATCTGTTGCTTGTAAACGTTTTAGAGAGCTGCATTCCCTCATGTCTGTATAGTAGCTTCCATGGAAACGGCCAAAATGGCGTTTGGCTCTTTACATTGCCCTTATCCTCCATGAGAGACTCTATTGTTCAGGTAGCTGTGTACTTTAGAGGGATGATGTGCATTTGAACAGGGAAATCTGCAGCAGTCTGAAGTCGGGATGTCCCGATCAGGTTATTTTTTGCCTTCGAGTCCGAGTCATTTGATTTTGAGAATCTGCCGATACCGAGTCCTGATCCGATACTTTTAATACATAACAAAAAGAAGAAGCAGTTCCAGAATGTACCTTATTTTTTATTTAATTACCTTTTTTTTTTTTAACAACAGATCACTTCTGTGTGGCAGCTTGAACAATCAAGTAATAAATAACATAAATTCGTCACTTTTGGACTTTATTGCAAATATTAAAAAGTCTAATATAAAAACAGATAGCACTTCAACTTAAAATACCTGGCAGGGGTCTATTTTGCCTCGGCCCCAGAATGCTTAGATACGTCCCTGGGCATGGGACGGAGTTTTGAAGATGATCTGAATTGTATCAACTATATAAATACTACATGCTGGTAAGTTATTGCTTTATACAGGTACAAACGTGTAGTGGGATCAATCTACCTACATTTTATTTTTTTAAGAACTTTGTTTTGTTTTCTTGGTTTTTATTTTCCCATCTTCCTGTCCTCTCTGTCTCTGATCTTCCTGCATCTCCCAGTCCTCAAGAAAAACTCCTGCCTGCTTCCTTCTTTTTCACCTCACAAGTAACTTTTTAACTAGGAGATCAAATTGATCTAATGACCGCAAAAAAAGCGGAGTGTGCGCTGCACTGCCCATCAACATAGAAATGGCGCTGCGCCCGTGACGAGTGCTGCAGCGCGAGCGCGTCCACAGGTCATGCTCAAATACAGACAGAACTTACCAGAGAGAAAATGAGCGGACACGAATGACTGTTTGTTAATTATATATTTTTGGTGACGCCACTTAGAGACATAGAAAATGTTACTGTGGCCGTGTGCAGAACGCAGCTGGAGTTCATGACTGATCAGCGGTCTGCCTGCCGCTCTCTGCATCTCTGCTCAAAAGAATCCCCGCTACTGTGAGTCCATGTAAATAATATAATATAGGTAGAAACTGGATCTCTTTTGTGCTCCTTCTGGGTGTGTAAGTTAAGGGCATCAGGGGAGCCTGACAACCATTAAGGAGAACCAAGTTGCTCTCCTGTAATTTGAACCCAGTATCCTACTCCGGATCGGGGCTTGGATCGGGAAGTAAAGCCCGATTCCCGATCAGTCTGAAACCACGTGATCGGGGCCGATTTCCGATCATGTGATCAGATCGGGACATCCCTAGTCTGAAGAACTGCATGAGTTCCATCTCTGGTTGGACAGCAGAACACTGTGTGTGTGTGTGTGTGTGTGTGTGTGTGTGTGTGTGTGTGTGTGTGTGTGTGTGTGTGTGTGTGTGTGTGTGTGTGTGTGTGTGTGTGCTTTCAGGACATTCAGTTGATAGATCTGTTAATAGGACTAAGGTAATGAAATATAAAATTTCCATAACACTCACTAATTCCTGCAGCTAGTCTTGTGCTGAGCTGAGCCAGAGACGGCATTTTTTGTCTTTTTTGTTTAAACCTCTCTGTGGTTCACTTGGTGACCTTATACGCAAACTCCTCAGCTCTCAGGTTACTCTTCGATACAGAAGGTATGTGTCTGAGTGTGCAAGTCCAAGGTAGCAGGATTACCTTTTTTTTTTGTTCACCTGAATAACAGCTTACTCAGCACACAATGTTGTGCTGTTAAGTTTCTGGTTACAGTCAGACGGATCAGTCGCTGGTCTTTAATCACAGTCCTTAAAGATCTCATAATAAGCACATGAAACACCACAAACACCTGCGGTAGTTGCTCAGACTGCATATGCAACAGTTTTCCGAGTACCAGCATTTATTTTGACCTCCTTGTTTTTAACATAAAGCACAAAAGACACATTGTTTCACTATACAACACTACTTAGTTTGGCCCTTTTGTGATGAACTGCCGTACTAAATTCCTGTCCTAGAAATGCTGTGGCCCAGTTTCCCTAACCTCCCATTTCTCCTCTCCTGTCTGTTTTTGACAATTAGCTGCATGTGTGCATGTATAATATAGAGCAGCATGCATATTCATCCATGTGTAACACCAGCAGAAACATCACTCTGCTGCTAAAATGAGACAACTTCTACTGCTTTTAAAAACACACACTTATAGATGTGTTGTATTTTATCGATAATTATCTTCGAAGACACTTTTAGGGAACTTTGCAATCGTGCCCCCAGCCGACGCATTTAGCATGAAAAATTGTTTAAGAGAAAAGAAAATGTGAGTCATAGATAGATGAGGCTGACTGATGCACATGTGAGGGTATTCTTCTAAAGCTTTATGATGCATTTCAGCTGCAGGTTGATTAATAGTGCATGACCAATCATCATCAACTCTTCTACCAGATTTGCTTGACCTTTTGGCTTCTGCTTCCTGCCCCCTCTGTCATCCTTCACCTGTGCTCTCCCTTTCTCTGCAGGCAGGACAGGTGAGCAGAACGATCTTCTACCTGAGTTTGATCTGCAGATTATGCCAGGTACGGCCAATCAGCTGCATCTTCTCCTCACCGCTCTGCTTTTTCCAGCTTTTCTAATTCCCCCTTTTTTAATTTCTCACTGATCAATTAAAAGTCAAGATTTTAGAATAAACATTATGTTAACAAATCGAACTCTTCATACTGATCATGATTTAAATGATAAGGTATGCTACAGCTTAGAGCAGTGGTTCCCAAACTTATTTAGGCGCCTTCTGTGTCCCGACCATGTTGACGCAACCCCCAGCCCCACATCAGGGCATGGTTTTATATATATATATATATATATATATATGTATATATATATGTATATATATATATATGTATATATATATATATGTATATATCAGACGTCACGCTAAACAGTTTCTCGACAGACAGGGTTAAAAGAATTTGATCGACCTTTTTCCCCATCACTTGCATTTTTATGTTTATGTATTATATATTTTTGAAATAGTGATTAAGAAACATTCAATACCATTACAATTTCCTTTCATTTAATTTTAAATCAATATTTAGAGTGCCCAGGTAGCACATAAACAATGCAATTTAACGGTTTTCTTAAAGCAGGAACGTTTAACCAGAGCGCTCTCCTTCCTTCTGCTCTGCGTAAAGCTGAACTGGCCACCTACTTGTGCGTAATCAAATGTCTATAGGGGAAAAGATGGAAAAGCTATAGCTAGGGCTGCTCGATTATGGCGAAAACAATAATCACGATTATGGTGACTGAAATTGAGATCTCGATTATTTAGGACGATTTTTCAATTTATGTTGATTTTATTTGTTTTTATTCAGTCATAAAACTGCTCAAGGCACAATCAGGACAAAAAGAAATAAGAAACAAGATGATCACTAAAATAACTCCTGATTCCCAGTATAAAAAGACCAATATACTTATAGCTCATAGTCTATGACCCAAGGGCTGTAGACCTTGGTTTAACTCATGTAAGTCTAACCAGTACAGACCCAAATACCAATATCTTGCAAATACTGACAGCAAGAATTATACAGTGGCATTTATAACAAATAAATTCAAATAAATTGATGTTCACAAAATGTTGCATAACATTTATTGAGTCGTGTCAAGGTGCTGTAGGAGAGTGCACTAGCACCATGTCCTCAGAGAGATTAGTTATTATTTATCAGCGTGAGGAAGTTATTTCTACCTTATTTATAAACTATTTATTTATAAGTCCATCAGTTAATGTAATAATTGTCCCAACCACAGCTGCACCCCCCACCCCCCAACCCGGTCTCAGCAATCAGTAGCAAGCTGCATGTGTGTTTAGCACGCGCACATTTAGCCGTTTTTAGTGGCTCAGGAGTCCGCAGGTGCGGTGTGTGTGTGTCACTCACTCTGGTTACTCCATCAGGGAGCTGGCTTTGAGAGAGGTTTCTTTAGCGACTGGCACATCACTACATCATTCCCTTTCCTAATGTTGTGAAGAACGGTCCGGAGCGCAGGCGGAGTGTTTAGCTAACCTGCAGGAAATGTCGACGACAGTTATCCAGAAAGTAGCTAAGAGTTACCAGAGATGTTTCTGAGGTGTTCGCTAGGTAGTAGGTACTTTTAAGATTTAAAAAGTCAAGAAGGGGGTCTGAAAAGCTGCTAGGAATAGCGTCAAAGTCGCCAAGTTGGCAACACTGTGGGAGGAGCGCTTCATTTGCAACTCAGGGCAGCGCAAGTGGGAGGAGCAAATAATCGGCCTGTTTTGTTTTCATAATCGTTCAAAACTCAGATCGTAATTGTGATTAAAATTCGATTAATTGAGCAGCCCTAGCTATAGCCATGAGGTTCACTTTTGCCTCAGACCGACTTATTGCTGTTTTATGGTGTGGCTGAATCTGCGATCCGCTGCCACGCGGACTGGAATAACAAATGCTGCAGCAACAGGAGTTGTGGTCAGGTTCTTGAGGAGTCATATGGCTGGAGCGTACTCGAATTTCATACGTCATCCCAAAATGGAAGCTAATATGACCTTGAATGAAAAACGTTGTTATACAACCTCCTAAAAGTTTTTTATCACGGAAGCGGCAGCGCTCATTTCTGCCTTCAGTCTGACGGCACAGAGCAGAGTGCACTTGTTGAATCAGTGTGTGTGTGTGTGTGCGACACAGCTCCATGAGCCGCTCCAGTCACCGCGTCTCGTTATTGGCGCTATTTAAACCAACGTTGTAAAATTACTTCTGCCCAGCCCAGATGTGCTCACTTGTGCACCCGTGAGCCGTGGTTCCGCTGGAAGGCGTCTGACCTCTGACAGACGCACTCTGAACTTCAGATCTTCAGTGCGCTGTTAATAGCCTGACACGTTTAGAATGCTGTCCCACAGTCAGTGTGCTAATAAAATAACATAATAATGCTAAAATGCTCAGATGGGAATCATTTCTTGATTTATTTTGTTACATCCACAATGTTCTGTGTGTGAGGTTTACAATGTCAGAACACCTGCATGAGATAGGGTGTTAATTACAATCTGCCAGAATGACTCACCACCTTCAGATTTCTCCAACCTCGTTAAAAATTATCAAATACGGAACATATCTTGCTATTGACAGCGTGTGCAGGTCAGAGTGCTGAAGCTCGGCACATTATTATTATGAAGCTAGGGCATGTGCGGAGGACACACACACACACATACACACACACACACACACACACAAAAGCAAAATATGCGCTGCCGCTTCCGTGATAAAAAACTTTTCAGTTGCATTTATTGGGCCCACTTACTTTTTCTTAGGCTCACCCACAAATGAGTTTCTGGCTACGCTAATGGTGACATATGACAGACTTCTCTGAGCTCCGCAGCCATTACACTTTTCACCTTGCGCACCCCCTAGCGGTAGCTCACGCACCCCCAGGGGTGCGCACACCACACTTAGGGAATCCCTGGCATAGAGAAAGATTTTTAGGGGGATTTTGTTTCTTGACACCCCCCCCCCCCCCCCCCCCCCCCCCCCGAGAAAATGTGTTGTCAGTAGAAGTTTGAGATGTGGTCACTAAGAAGTTCTTTAGAGATCAGGTATTTTAGCGTTTTGTTCCTCAGGATATCTTGGTCTGAATCTTGGAAGTTGGCATGTTAGTTTGACTGTCAAAATACATTAACAATGAAAGCAAAAATATAATAAATTGTAGAACAACCCTAATAACAGCAAAATATAAAAACTGTTTACATGTAGGGAAGTATCTGAAGCAAAATGGTAAATGTTTATTATGGACTATCTCCATGATACATTTACCCATCACTTGTAATTTTAGCATGTGTGAAAACCTGCATGATTTTTTGTTTTTTGGTGTGTACTTACTTACTTGCTTGTATTTATAGCGGCTTTGTTGCCTTTTGTTTGAGAAGAACAATGATCATCATGAAAGTACAATCAAAATAGTGATAAAAAGATTTTTATAAGCCCTGTTATGACAATTTGGGGGTTTGTCCGGGATATCAAACTTGGTCTTTTTGTTTGTTGTGTAAAAAATCGTGCTGTTCGGGTGGTGAATAGTGTTCTTTTGAATGTATCTGTTGTTTACCATATATATTTTTCTGTGCTTTTAATAAACCAGAGTGGGCATTTGTGGCTTGCGTAGCCCTGGGCAGCATCTTATTCCTGTTGTTGTGGGGAATCTGCTGGTGCCAGTGCTGTCCTCACTCTTGCTGCTGCTATGTCCGCTGCTGCTGCTGTCCCGATACCTGCTGCTGCCCACGACACTGTGAGTAACGTTAAAGATCACCTGTTTTCCTTCTTTGCATGTTTGTTTTTGCACAAACAAGCAATCTGTTCAAGGTGTTACTTTTAAATTATGCAGTGTACGAGGCAGGGAAGATGGCCAAGAGTCAACAGCCTGCTCCGATTCCTGTGTATCCATACTACATTCCTGGTGTACCTACTGTTGTCCCTCTTGCTCCATCATCGCATCTGGATGCAAAGATCTCTACAGTTACATCAACTGAAAATAACCTGGCTGGAGGTGAATTATAGTTCTTATACTCTTCCACTTGGAGGTCATGAACTTTTCCCTAAGGACTCACCAAACTAATATATACTCTGTTGGGTTTTTTGTAAACATTGTGCCCTTTTACCAGAGACACCCCTTTTCATCCTTCCCAAATGTGTCTATTGTCATGTATGTTTGTGATGTAACACATGAAGTCATTTGTGTCTCTTAAAAGCATGCGTCACACTCAGCTTTACTTTTGCAAATCCCTGCCTGTTCTTGTGTGTATATGTGTGTGTATGGATGTGTGTGTGTGTATCCATATCCACAGTGTGCAGTAGTTACCGACTGACCACGAGCTCAAATCAGGACTCCATGAAAGTTCTCTACTACATAGAGAAGGAGCTGGCTGAGTTTCCACCCAGCAAAATGCCTTCTCTCAAATGTAAGCCTACAAGCATTAGACCAGCTTGTTAGATCCGTGTGAAAGCCAGAGTGTGCATGTTTGTGTGTTTCTTCTGTGTATAATCCATCTAATCCCATTATTTAACATTCAACTGATTCTGTTTGTCAATTGGGTTCATTTGGGCAGGAAATTAGGAAAAACCCTGTGACTGATTTGGTTTCACATCCCACCTTTGAGATGTGACCAAACTGCCTGGTAATTTTGGGTGCCATTACCTGGAATATGTGCAGAGGATGAAGAAAAAATAGTTATCTGAGGGGATGGACTCTGGTCTGGATCAAACTGCTGGTGTGAAAGCACATTTAGGACAATGTCACACATCTGGTTTGTTTCCTGTGGTCCAATCAGTCCATCATTTTGTTAATTTTTAGTTTTTCCTGTGGTTCGGTTTCTTTTCACACAGCAAAACCTGAAGATGAAACACAAAGCCCCTCTCCCTTGGCTGTTCAGGAATAATTAAAATTCTCGTGTTTTTTCATGAGAGTTGATAAATCTAGCCATCTGCCCATTGTTATTCCACATGAGTTCTCAGGTTCATTTTGGGCTAGCCAGGACCTTCTTCTGCATCCCAGAATGCAAACCTGGCTACAGGAGGGCATTTGGCTCGAACTTGCAGTGTGCTGATGTTTATTGTGTCAGAGGGAATTTGGATCCCATTCACACTATAAACAAACCACTCTAGAGTTGATTTGGAGCCACATTTTTAACCATTTGGAGAATGATTTTTTCATTGCATGCTGCAATGTTCTGGTCCATTTTTATACTTTTCTTCTGCAACGTATCAGTTTTGTTTCATAACCCTTCATTTTGGGGGTTTAAATCAGTAGATTTGTCAAAATCCTCACAGTTTGATGTTAAATAAAAGCCAAAGTTGAGTTAATGTCAGCAAATTGTTAAATTGTTGCAGAATTTGAATAGTTTTGTAACACTTGTGGATTGATCAGGCTGTTTTGAGGTATTTTAAGAAACTTTGGGTTGAGATATTTTTGCAGTCATCTGTAACCAAGATGTTTGAACACTTTCAAACCTCGGGCCCCTCCCAGCAGATGCCATTCCTCTCGTTCCTCTTGTGTGCAATGCTGCAGTGCTTTACTCTGTTGATGCCAACTGTTATATTAATGTGAATTTTGCACCATGACTCTCAGATGTCATTTCAGTCTTGTGTTTGTCCACCAGCCAGCAGCATGTCAGAGCTGAGTTCACTTCACGACGGAGGAAACACAGATTTCAGGAACAACTATCAGGCAGTTCAGATGAAGGCGCTTCCACCTATCGCGGACCAAGACGACCAAGTGAGACCAGCTCCTCACACTCAGAGTCGACGTTCCAGACAAAACAGAGGCAATCAGTCAGATGATGAACTGGAACGCAGGTGATTTATTCAAACGAATGCAGGTTTAATCAGTTAACTGCTTTTGGATGGAGTAATACACAGGATGTTTCATGCCTAGGTGGAATCCTCGCTCAGAACACCTGCAGAGGAAGACGTTGGGCAGAAGAGGACGCACCGGCTCTCTGGATGAGCTGGAGGAATTTGCTCGATCCTACAGCTCTCGAGCTCGTCGACCTGAACCTCCAGACCGGACTTATAAGCACGACTACAGCCCTCCCAGAAGGTTCTACCAGGATGAAGAGGATGGATGGGGCCGCCGCAGCCCCTCCCCTTTGCAAAAGAGAAGGGACACATGGGACATTGACCGTCCATCTCGAAGGGCCTTGAGCAAAAGTTATGATGACGGCTTTCTCACTAGTGTGCTGGAGAATAAAGCGAGAGGACGAGGAGGGGACATGGGGGCTGGGAGACAGGAGGAGGACAGTGACACCCCTTCTAAAGGCAGCTCCAGAGGAAAGGGCAGTGATAGTTACTACAGCCGGTCACCAAGCAACCGTCCAGATGACGAGGACCCTCTACCTCCATACTCGGAGCTGGAGGCGGGGCGTTACCGTAGGGCTGACCCAACCTCAGACCGGTACCGTACAGCAGATCTACCCAGATCAGAAAGAACCAGGACCATTGAGCCCGGCCTGAGGCCCTTCTCCTACACTCGTCCTCACCTGGGAGCCGCTCAGACGCTACAGGGGCTCAGAGAGGAGCGAGACAGGACCCGTAACCTGGTGAGTTACTTATAGCAGAGACAAGGACTTCTTTCCTCTTCAGCTCTGCAGGAAAAGAGCCTCTACATCCTTGAATTAACTACGGGAAATGTCCAGTATTTTTCCTATTGTTAACAAAAAACTTTTCTGGACACACTAACAAGGGCTATTTTTTGTCTAAAGTGGTCAAAAACATCAGTGTAGTCTAAAGAAATGAAAAGATAGAGGTGAAGAAATGTTTTTAATGACAGAGAAAACAGAGTTGAAAGGGATAAATTCAGCCACCACTGAAATGTAAAATAACTGGAGATGTTAAACAATAATGCTATTTTTTTAAATTACTTTAAAGAGACTAAATATGTACACAAAGATTAGTAAAATGCACAAAATGAGTATTTAAACAACACAAAATTATCAAAATATGCAGCTGGACCAACACCTGACAACCAAAATAAGAAACAATAAACTCAGAGGGACAGAAGAAAAATAAATCAAAGGGACCCACCTAAATAAAGTTTGAAAGGCTACCAATGAATCAGAGGTTTATTATTATATCATAATTATATATACATATAAATATAGATTTGGGGGCTTTTGTGTCCTAAACACATCATTAAATAAATTGAAACCTTTTATTTGTTTGTGAGAAAATAAAAAAAAGCTCAACAGAAAGTTTTTGTGGTTAGTTTCGATGCCCTCAAGTGGACAGAAAAGGTAATGCAATGTTATAATGAACTTTCAGTAGAAAGTTTTTACCTGAGAATCTCAAGTGTTTGTCCCTAGGGGACATTTAGTTAGAAAAAATAAAACATAAAGTGTGATTCTGAAGATGTCTTAAAGTGTTATGTATATTTTTATGTTCTAACACTGTTTTTTTTTACTTTTTTGTTTCTCCTTTACAGTCATTTACTATAAATTCACTTCTAGAAACATAACATTTGACCCTCCTCCCTGTATTTTAACCATATAAAGTCTTACTAAACCATTGTTTCAGTCACCAGCAGCATGACCTATGTGACCCATGTCAGTCCTCTAACATCTCATGTGTTTCTCTAACAGAGCGCTGCGCTGAGCAGGGATTCACTCATAGTGTGATGAGGCGTTTGCACAGCAGTCCGTTCATTAAAACTGTCCTGCAGCTACGCAGGAGACACTAACGGTTCCACCACCAGCTGCATGAAGCCTGGCTCACCTCACTGAAACAAATAACCTCACTGGGAATTAAAGAGAATTACATGTGCACAAAGAGACCCGTGCTCTGTGGTTATTATCTTTGTGATCATGCATTAATTATACTTTTGTACTTGTGCATATTTTACAGTGTTTGACTCATTTATTGACATAAAACAGTGCCAAGATACTTATTATTATATGTTTGTTTGTTTTGGTTGCCAATATCAGAATAGTCTGGTGAAACAAGCGGCCCCCAGTTTTCTGTGACTCAGGATTACTGTGTACTTTTACATTCATTTGCTCTATTTTGTTACTGTAAGTACTGCACCTTGAATTTGTTCGTTATTGCACTGTTTAGAGACTTTTTAAATAAATAAATCTTTTTTGAACCATTTATTTTCATGACTGAATAATTGCCGACAATTCAAAGCACACGAAAGGTTCAACTAACCCTCTGCATCACTCTCACCTACAGCACCTCCTTGTGTAAAGTGCATCGAATAGTTGAACGATGCACAGTGACTCCATTTGCAGAAAAATTGTGTTGTACATCTTTGGTGCTGGTCTGTGGGTTGACTGACTGTTCTCACCATTCTTCACTTCTGTTTATCCAAGATTTTTCTTGGTCTGCCACTTTGAGCCTTAACTTGAGCTGTGCCTGTGGTCTTCCATTTCCTTAATATGTTCGTAACTGTGGAAACAGACAGCTGAAATCTCCAAGGCAGCTTTCTGTATTCTTCCTCTAAACCTAAACTGGTTTCACCTGTGTATGGAGGTCAAAGAATGTTAAAAAGAATGTCTGACAAAAAGAAAAGTTAGGTCAACATCAGTGGTCCTAATGGCAGCAATAGCTCAACAGGCTGAGCGGGTTGTCCAATAATCGGAAGGTTGCAGGTTCGATCCCGGCTCCGGACAGAGAATTCTGCTGCCTTGGGCAAGACACGTAACCCACCTTGCCTGCTGGTGGTGGTCGGAGGGACCAGTGGCGCCTGTGCTCGGCAGCCTCGCCTCTGTCAGTGCGCCCCAGGGCAGCTGTAGCTACATCGTAGCTCATCCCCACCAGTGTGTGTGAATGGATGAATGATACACTGTAGTGTGGAGTCCTTACTCTGAGAGGCGTTACATAAGTGCGGGTCATTTATCATTTTTAAAAATTGTATTTTGAATTTTAAGAATTGGAATTCAGCTCCAAATACATCCGAATTTTTTAGATCTTAAACTTTGTTTCAATACTACTATAAATGTAATTACTCTGCCCTCACTAGACGATGAAGCTGGATTCTAGCAAGGCAGATAGCAGGTCAAATATAAAACATCCAGGAGTCAGCAGGGACGTTTTAGACATTTACTGTAGAAGGCACTGTAAAACTGCAATACAGAAAAACAATAAATGAATAATGTTACATTTGTGATGTATTTTATATTAATAAACACTTAATAATGAACTTTCATGTACTTGATGTGCAAACCATAAAGGTATAATAAAACAATCAAGTTAGCTCAATGCTAATATATGTAAAATCACCTAGACGGGCTAACGCATTAGCATCGCGACCGTTTTTACTAGAGATAAAACTTCCTCACACAAGATTCTCAACTGTTACATAAAACTATAATAAATACGCTCAACAGAGCAAACATGTATGACTTACAGGCATGTGCTCTTTCAGGCTTAGCAAGAAAAGATTAACCAATATGCAGAATATATAACAGTTGAGAATGTTTATGGCAGGTCTACCGGTACAAGTTACGTACGCACGCACGAGAAGGTAAATTTATCTGCCTTACAGGGGCGGCACAGTAAGAATAAATCAATAGATCATGATTAATTGTAATACGAATAGCATTTTATTAATAGAAGTTTAATTTATGTTCAGAGACAGATACGTTTTGATTAAATAATAAAACGGTATGCCAAATATGGGGGATTTTTTTTCCCTCCACTGCACCTGTCCAGAGAGGCGGGGCCAGTGATGTCACCTGAATCTGACTGGGGGAGGGGCTAATCTTTCGGCTGGAAACTAACAAACAACCTGGCGAACATGTTTTAGGAGAAAAGCTTTGATCGTCAGCGCCTTCATGACGCTTTTATGCACACATTTTGGAGCTTAGAGGTTTTCAAGAGAAAAAGTGAAGCTTCCGCAGTAAAAGATAAAGAACAACGAGATGGGAAATTTGATACTGATGGTGTTTGTGCTGCTCTACCTGCCAACAGGTAATGTCTGGTTATTAACGCTTTCTGATTTTAATTGTGGTACAGGTAATATCACATCGTTTTATGCACAGAAACTGTGAAACAAAAAAAGAAAAGAGTCGAAACTAACAAAGTTAATAATCAACAGGTGCAAACAGGACGAGGTCCTTGCTGTCTCGTATTTACTCTGCTGGTGTAGATTAGAGTTCACGAATAAGAGCAGAATAAAAAATAATCAGGTTTTTGTTATTTTTGTGTATATTACTGTCTTTGTTTTGAAGTAAGATTTTACTTTATTGACCTACAGAAGTCTGAAGGTCACTAAATGAGACAAAACTATGGAGCTAGGATTGGGACAATATTCAGCGTAACTTGTACCAAGTTTTGTAACTTCGAACATGTTTCATCACATGTAACTTTGGATTCGTAACTTGTAACTTCCTAGCTCAATCCTAGCTCCATGCAAAACATGGCTACAATGAGGTAAACATAATGAAACATCATCAATTTCCAGGTTTCCTCAATTGGATTGGAATTTTTATAGGTTCAAGTATTTTCCTTCTAAAATGAAATTTCTAAATAAAATAATGTAATGTAAGGAGATTGGGAGGTTAAATTATGATCAATAAGATGTGATGATTCTATATAAATATAGAATATCAACCTGATTGAACTTTGAATGTTTAACCAGAAGAATTTAGGATTCTTTGCTTATTCAGTGACCATAAACACACTTCATATTAACTCAGACAGGCAATTATATAATTAAAATAAACTTTATTTTACATAAACTAATAATACATGACAAGTTATGAATAATGATGTGCGATGAACCTTTGTATCTGGAAGAAACTGTGAGTTCTGGGTGTAAAATAATTTGGTCTGTTATAAACTAGAGAGTTTTAGAGAGAACATCAGACACCAGTATTCAGGTCTGCCATACCCTTGTATGAGTTGCTCCCGGCCAGAGGCGGTTTTACCATTAGGCATAGGTAGGCGGCCGCCTGGGGCCCCCTTGTGTTGGGGGGCCCCTAGCCCTGACCGCTGGCACCCCTCTGTTAATGCCACAATATTCTTATTACCAACCTGTCGCCGCAGACGGGATTGGACATGCGCACTTCTCATTACCATAATTCCTGAACCGTTCAAGATATCATTAAAATTTCAAAAGTGCTGAAAAGATAAAAAATGGGGCTTTTCGTGCATATACAAGACTTTACGGTAACCACCGGGATTCCCTGTCTTGAGCCCATCGAATCACAACACAGATTCAGAGACGTGCTGAGTTTGTCATCCAAAATGCTCCGTTTTATAACTTTTGAATGGCTGACCAGATCCAAGAAATTCCAACGGTTCCTAAAAGTACATAAAAGCAGCTTTCCAACGATCTATAGCAAGAAGCAATCTGAGTTAGGGTAAATATTGCTACGAGGGGAAATCCTGTTGTAAAGCCTGATTGAAACGGAGCGCAGCGCCGCGGTGAAAGCGTATAACGGAACGGGGAAGCTAATTAGCATAAAAAGCCAGAATGAAATTATGGAAATGCCTCAAATAAAATAAACGCGATCCATTAGGTGTCCCAGAAGGCTTATATCTGAAGACAGTGACCATGAAGAAGGACAGATCTCCGGTGAACCAGGGTATGAATGTTTGTTCAGTCTTTATTTTTTTATTTGAACAACCCTCAACTATTTGCTAATTGTAAGATTCAGCTTCATTCCAGCATTATTTATCTTTTTACCATAAATAATTATTTTTGCTAAAACAAAAGTTTTTGGTATAGCAGTGCACGGTGTGCCAGAGAAGCACCCCATGGCGGTGTAAGGTGTGCAGGACTCTGCCTGCAGCTGGAGAGAAACTGCTTCAAGGCCTACCACATCAAATAAAACGTCTGAAAGTTTACAAAAATAAATGGTCTAAAAAACTGCTAAAAGACACCAAGGTTCAAATTTCTTTAAGAATAGATGCATTACAGTTCAAAGTTTAAATTGTTTGCCCAGTCATTTTGAAGTTCCTGTTCAGTAATAACTGTAAAAAATTCAAATCCGTTTTTTGCTTTTTTCACTTTTAAGCTGATTTTTTTAAAGGCTTTAATAGAAATGAATTCTAAATAGAAGAAGAAGAAGAAGAAAATATCATTTCTATAGCGCCTCTCAAGATAAAAATGACGAGGCGCTTCACAAAAACAAAAAAAAAACAAATATATATGTTTATATATATTGGGATTTAAACATATATAAAAAAGCATTTAGAAAATGTTTAAAAATATATTTAAAATGAGCAAAAAATAGGCAATTGGGATTCAAAAGAAAAAATGTTAAGAAAGAGAGAGAGTGAGCAGGAAAGAGGGAAATCAGTGGATCCTGAGGAAGGTGGAATAGGTGGGGAGGGCAGAATAAAGAGAGAGTGGTGAAGAAGGTCATACAAAAGCCATCTTGAACAAGTGAGTCTTCAGCTGCTTTTGATGGAGACCACTGAGTCCACTGATCTCAGGCTCAGGGGGAGAGAGGTCCAGAGTCTGGGGGCCACAGCAGCAAATGATCTGTCACCTTTGGTCTTTAGCCTGGTGCTGCACAACCAGTAGGCTTTGATCACTGGACCTCAGGGACCTGCTGGGGGTGTAGGGACTAAGAAGATCACCAATGTAAGATGGTGCTTGTCCATGTAAGGCCCTATAGACCAGAACCAGGATCTTGAAATGAACCCTGAAGTTGACTGGCAGCCAATGAAGCTGGAGGAGAAGTGGCTTCACGTTTCTTTTCGTGAAATGTTAAAGTGGTTTGGAAATACAAACCATACACTGAAAGCTGAGGTTGTTCTGAAAAAAGGAGAGAGTTACACACACTTTGCACTTTTTATTACAATTTTACAGCCATAAGATTAAAAAAATACCAGGCAGCCCTGTTATAATTATGGTCATAAGAGGGTTATTAAGACGGTAATGCACAAACAGGAAGTGATTGGTAGTCATTCCACTCCAGTCCAGTTGGTGGCGGTAATGCGCCAAAGTTGTTGTTTGCCAAGTGCCATAAGACCACAAATAACAATAAGAAGAGAGGCGGGAGCGTTCGTAACAAACTCTAAGCGATAGTCAAAACATTAAGCATGAAATGGAGTTATCCTGGTGGCTCCAATAAGAGAAAGAAGCAGCTTGCTTCATAAAAGCTTTTATCTTCACTTCTGAAATTGACGTCGTTTTTCTATGTAAAAAGGAAGCAGAAAGGAAAGACAATAGAAAATGTTTAAAGGGAGGAAAACATAGACCAAATTGGAAAATAGAAAAAAAAAACTAAGGCTAAAGCACAGGAGCACTGACAGGAAGAAGAAAGCAGAGCAAATATTGAAAGCGCTCAAAGGGAGGGAAATACAGGAAAAAGGAGGAGGACTAATAAAAAGGGAAAATAACTCATGTCAGAAGAGGGGAGCGTTTCGCAAATCCAGTTAAAGGTAAGATTGTCGAAAATTCAGTGTAAAGGGCCCCCATGTCTGTGTTTGCCTTGGGCCCCCAAATTGCTAAATCCGCCCCTGCTCCCGGCGGTCCGGAGGTTTGCGGTCAGAGTGGTGAGGTCACTGGACGTCGAGACCACGATCCTCAGAGACTTGTAGCTTCCTCTTCCCCGGCCATGAGATGCAACCTGGGGTCTGCAGATTAGGCATCCAAGATGGATGTCTTAAGAGTTGCAATTGCTCTGGAACGAGCTGTTGTGTTTGCAGCGTCGTGGCAAGGTTTTGACTAAGGTCAAAGGAGGTTGTTTCAAAAGGGCTTCTTTCTTGGCCGAATCGAGGTGTCAGCTGGAAACTGAATAACTCAGGAATTCATTCTAGTTTTATTAATCCCCATGTCATGATTTCTGGCGAATCAGAATTTGACATGTTGTAGGTTTACCAAACATCCCTCAGAACCACACCTCCATCAGATACAAAGATGTTCTAACTCTGTGGATAAATAATCTTTAAACTTACGTGAGAGGTGACCGTAACCGTAATTAATGTCTTATGAACCTTGTGTATGAGTGTAGATAATAATTAACTTGTTAAATCATACATTACTGATCATAAATATTTAAATGGATCATTGTCAGAACAATATTCATTTCAACTTAATTTATTTAGGCACATATTATTCAAACATTAATATTATTACTCATATAACATTTGTTTATTCAACCATGTGATTATTTAATAATTATTTACCTTATGAGTTGCAAAAGTTCATTTTTCATTCAGAGTGTGCAATCATGCAGTCTTATCAAAAGAAAGCTTTGTTTGGGGACACAGGCTGAAAATCTTGTCCCCCTGAAATGTCAACATGCACTGCAGAATCTTCTGGGCTTTAGAAGACAGAATAGAAACTCCACTCTGTTCTCGCAGATGATTTTGGTCAAATATATTGGTGAAACTGATCATTGCTGGATGCTACAATAAGTAACCTGTGACTTTTCCCTTACAAACTCATACTGTTGATTTGCGTCACATCTGTATTTCTTTTCTATACAAAATTTGATATATATATTTCGCTACAAACATTACACTAATTATTGTTTTCAATCCAGTAGATCAAGAATATTTAATCCATGAATTATCTTTTTTTGGTAACATTTGTTAAAATTTAATATAAAAAATTACACACACTCTAGGCGGCTACTCAGAGATTTCATCAAACTGATTATTCAGATCAGTTTATAGTTTTTATTAAAACATGTTCTGGTGATTTTTATCTGTAGTATTAACATATTTCAGGTGGTGCTGGATGATGATATTTTTTGTTTGCCTATTTATTTATTTAATTGCTTTAAATAGATAGTTAATGCATTATTTTTGATTGAAACATTTTGAATAGTTAAAAATGTTGTTGGAAATTAGGACTGTACAAATTCTGAAATAATGTTGTTTGTAGAGCAGAAAAGCCGCTACATAATGACTAAAGCGTTTGAACTTTCCCATTCACCTTGACTGACTCTTTATTATTTGTCCCGTCATTTTTAAAAAGCTGTTTACAGGCGATAACTAACAGCCTGTGTTGTTTCTGATGACACGGCAGAGTGTGTGAAGTAAACTGACAACCGGTTTGGTCAGATTCTTATCTGTCCAACATACAACCACAGACCTAAAGAAATGTTTGTTAAATTGTCTGCTTAGATGGCTTTCTGAACAGCCTCTGTTTAGAGAAACAGAGTTAAAGTCTAACAGGATTGACGGGCTAAAGGCTATATCATCTTAATGTTTTTATGTTTCTTCTATCAGAGCTTCTGGCCATTCAGGTGAACGTCCCACAGACTGAGAGAAGGACGATGCTGTTCGCCTCTGTGATTATTCGCTGCGACTACACAACGTCTGCAAACCAACGGGATGTAATGGTTACATGGAAGTACAAATCCTTCTGTAAGGACCCGATACTGGATTACTACTCCACAGGTAAGCCTGTCCCTGGAAGGACTTGTAAAATCTTTACTCATGTTAAGAAAAATAAACAATTTAAAGCTTTTGTGTAAAGTAAAAAACACAAACGCTATTTTTTTCTGTCTTTTTGAAGCTTATCAGGCAGTGCTGAATCTAGGCCAGGATCCTACCAACGACTGCTCAGACAGCCAACGTATCGTTCGTGTTGTGATCCAGAAGAGGGGCGTCAACGAACCCACACTGAGCGCAGATTACAGAAATCGCAAAATTACTATCCGGAACAGTAAGTTTGTTCCTCTAACACAGAGCAGCTTCCTGCTCCTCCGCCCTACTGGTTGAAAGTGGAATTACACCGGGGACACACTGGCCGCGGAAGCGCCGCGAAAATGGGACCGCCTTCATTCGGCGCCCTTGTTAAGCTAGTCTATAGGCCACATGGGCCGCCGAAGCGCCGCGAATCGCCGCGCGCCGGCGCTCCAGCCCGCGCCGTGCAGCGATCATTTCGGCGTTGGCTCTATTTTTTTCGTGAGCCACGAGTGAATCGCGTCAATTCTGGCAGGAAGTCAAACGTAGACATAAGAGGCAGGCCGGTAAAGTTAACAAAATAAAGCATTTCAAAATAAAATTCCGCAATAGTCAAATGTGTTCGTAAACAGACACTGCAGAAAAACCACACGAACACGCACACACATACACACATCGAACTTGAGTGCGTGTGTGACCACGTGAAGGGGGGTGTGGTTTTGGGTGTCTTTTCACCGGAGCAAACAGGACAGAGAGGCAGAAAGTCTGAGGCAAGCAGTTAAGATGGATGACTTTAAATTAATTATGGAAGTTGAGAAACACAAGGAGCTGTACGACCCCCGAAAAACACGTTTATTTACGTACCCATGTCGGAAGAAACTGCTAGGATACAGCTGCAGAATTGGAGCGGGTTCCAAGAGATTCAACTGGCAGAAACAACTCATACCATAGGTTCACACACACACACACACACACACACACACACACACACACACACACACACAAACACATGCGTGCGCGCGCACACACACACACACGCACACGCACACAAACACTCAAACGTAGAGGAAAAGAGCTGAGAAAAGGCAGAGAGGAAATGGAGGACACCAAGTGTTTAAAAGAAAAACTACAGCTGAGCCGAGGCGCGCCTCGACTGGGGCGCGTCTGATCTGAACTGAGGAGCGGCGAGCAGCGGCCGAATTTCGTGAGCGATTCGCTTCTCGGTGCTTCGCGGCGCTTCCGCGGCCGGTGTGTCCCCGGCGTTACAACTACCGTAAACAACCCGGCAGCAGCCTGCTGTAGCTAGCACTACCAACAAGCTAACACTAACATGAGTCAAGTCTTACTGATTAAGCTACAAATAAAAACGATCCACACTGTTGGACAAACAATATTACTTACAAGTCCAGTAGCAACAAAGCCAGGTCACCACCAGTCCGTGATTTCATTGCCTTTTTTAGCTTCCTCAAACTAGTGTAGGCCATGCTGATGCTTTCACTGGTTTTAGCTGTTTGCTTCACCTCCAAAGACATTGCTCTCTTACTTCCAGGGTCTGCCACAATGCCAACAGTAAAGCAATTATCTTTTTCTTCTTCTTGTGCTTTTTATTGACTATCAGCAAACTGAAAAAGCGAACTGCACAGAAAATAGCCAAAAGCCGTAATGCAGGTATAAGAGCGCCCCCTAGAACACCTACCCGCTCCACAAACTGTTAAGTGTAGTATCTGGCCAGCAGAGGGCTGCAGAGTGGTGTCAAATGTGAAACCGGCCACGTTTCTAACTCAACAACAGTGTTGGGCAAGTTACTTCAAAACTGTAATGCATTATTTATTACTTGTTACCCTCATTTTAAAGCAATTAATTACATTACAATATTGCTGATTTTAAAATGTAAGGCATTACACTACTTTTGCATTACTTGAAGTATCTTTCACCAAAACAACTTCAATATGAATCTGGTAATGTGACGTTCAGTGAGCTCATGACATATATGTGGAAAGTGATGTGGTGTCTGAGCTAGGATTGCTGTTAAAAACAGTCAGATATAATAACAGTGCTTTAAAATGATTGTTTATTAAATAAAAGCAACAACAATCTGTACTCTCAGCATGCTGCCATCTTATATTAACTGAGCAGGGAGTGAGGTGGTGGGGGCTCCAAGCCTATATTTGCCTTGGTCCCCAAATGCCTTGATACGGCCCTGGATGTGGGACTGACTTCTGGGGTGATCTGATTCTATCACATGTATAAATATTAAATGCTTATGTATATTATTGCTTTTCACTGGTAAAAATGTGTATTGGGGATAAATCTACCTACTTTTTTTTTCTTTTCAAGCACTTTGTTTTGTTTTCTTGATTTTATGTGAATAATTTCCCGCCCTTTCTCTCTCTAACCTTCCTGCATGCTGCATGTTTTCACCGTCTTCCAGAAAAACAGTTTCCTAGATTTCCTACTTTCTAACTAATCAGCCAAAGGGATCTACCGAACGCAAAAAAAATATAAAGAAATAAATAAAAAAGCTTCGCGCTGCGCTCCAGCAGCAATGAGTTGAAATCACCGGCGCACAGATTATGAACTCAGCTGAAAATTACATGAAGTACCAGAGAATATGGGCTGATATAAACGATCGCAAACGAATAACTTTGTTTTGGTGGAGCGATTTTGTGAATATAACAGCGACCGTGTGCAGGACGCAGCTGGAGTATTTGAGCCATTACCGCTGCGTCCTCTCTGCTCATAGAATGCCCGCAAAGCTGAGTCCATAAATGACGTCATATATGTAGATACTGGATCTTTTTTCAGGCTTCCCGCAATTTGAATTTTTAGGAAACCCACATCTTGATTCTGGGTTTAAAATGCATTGTAATTACCGCGTTACTGACAATTGTACCGAGTAAATATTACCATTTTCTTTCCCTGTAATGCCTTACATTACCACATTACAGCAAAAAGCAATGCATTACAGTAGTTAATTACTTTTGTACCGCGTTACTCCCAACACTGCTCAACAATCACTGACATCAGTGATAAAGCTCTAGCTTAAAGTTTAAAAATGTTTTGTGTTACATTCAACATTCAGTTTTTTTCCACATAAATTCATAATTCTATTCATTTCAGACAAAACCTTTTTATTTATTACATGCTGACCCAAGAGGCTGGATTATGAGTTTAATTATCTCTTTTTCTGTCAACAGATGCTGATTTAGTCATAAATGAAGTGATGTGGTGGGATAACGGCATGTATTTCTGCACTATTGATGCTACTGGTGACACAGTCGGAGACTCTGATCGTGAAGTCAGGCTCATCGTGTTCCGTACGTTTTTGCTATGGGTCAGTCTTCTGTTTGAGGTGTATTGTTAGGCTGATTTATTAGTTTTTCCCCACTTCCTGGTCCAGACTGGCTGACTGTCCTGCTGATCATCATCGGCTTCATCCTGCTCCTCATGCTCTTTTGCATATGCTGCTGTCAGTGCTGCCCTCACAAGTGCTGCTGCTACGTCCGCTGTCCCTGTTGTCCTCGGACGTGCTGCTGCCCGGAGAAAGGTTAGAGGCGTCAACAGGAAGCAGAGTCGACTGGTTTTTGCTTCTTGGCTCCATCGCGTGAACGGTTTGGGTCTCTGCTCTGGTTTCAGCTGTGATGCGGCACCGGATGGTGAAAGAAGCTGAGAAGGCCATGGCTCCTTGGATGAATGGTCAACCTATTTATACAAGCATCCACTCTAATGCCTCCTCCCAGGGCGTGCCGTTGATATATTCAGGTGAATAACCGTCACACAAAAGCCCGAGGCGACTTCTTTGTTAAATGATTTGTTATTTTACCCGGGGTGTGTTTAGTTTAGTTTACTGGGACAAAGGGTGTACTTTCCCCTTTTTTAGTGATTAATTAAATAACTTTTTCCAACATTTTCAGGTTCAGTCACTGACTACCCGACTAAACAGAACTTTGCCATGAGTCCCGTTCAGCTCCTACCCATGGCCCTGCAGCAGCCCCTTCCTCCCCAGCAACAGTACGTCCACAGCAGCCTGCATGGCAGCACTAAAGGTAACAGCAACATGCTGGACTACCTGGAGAATCAGGTGAGAGGGCTGGATGTTGGATTCCCCCAAATGGCTCCTCAAGCTGTTCAAGCGATGCACCTGCAGTCACACGTGCCGCCCCAGCCCTCTCCTCCAGCGGTGCCCTATGCCCCCGGACCACCAAGCATGTTGTCAGCGCTGGACGAGATTGGAGTGAAGGGTGAGGATAGAAGGGTCATCACTCTTCCTCCCATCATCCAGCGAGCACCCAGCTTTCCCTCCCGCAGGGGGCCCTCTGGTGGAGACGGAGCCAGAGGTTACCCCAGGATGTCCAGCCATTCCAGCGGGAGCACCAACCGATCTGGAGGAGGCGTCCACCGAGATGGCCGAGGATACAGAGACGCATCCCCTCCCAGACAGGGTATCCTGAGGGATTACAGTGATGATTCAGACTGGGACAACAGGCGAGGGAGAGCAGCACACAAGGGTTCAAGGTACGAGAGAGCAAGTTCAGGTGGGAGAGGAGGGGGGTCCAGGCCACGTACCAAATTCCGTGATGACCTGATGGAGGAGGTGCATGCTAAAGCAGGTCGGAGAGAGAGGAGCTACTCTCCTCCTCCGCACCGGAAAGGCTCCTGGAGCTCGGATGATGAGGACAGCGAGAAGAGGAAAGGAGGTAAAGGAAAGGAATGGCCAGAGAAACCTCCCAGCTACTTCTCCATCCAGCCCCAGCAAGGACGCAGTAACGGACGCCGGAACTACGACCGCTTCTCTGTAAGATCCTGAATTATGAATCTGTTAAAATTCTGTTTTTGTTTGTTTCCACCTTTGATTTTCCGTTTTGCTTTTGCCTTTCCTCTATCTTTTACCTTTGTGAGTATCGTCTTTCATGGGTTTACTAACAGCTAGTGGATTAGAAGCAGAGAGAGACATCTGCACGGTTGCTGCAAACTAAAAGTCATTAAGAAACAAATCTAGAACTCAGATATAATGTAAGAAACTTTTAAATTTGGGGAAACTCAAAAAAATTTACATTTTCATGTTTATAAACCACAGAAACTGTAGAATCGTGCTGTGGCTCATTTTTATGGAGGAAAATTACTCAAAATGCCAGATTTTGACCTAACCTAGAAATTATATTACCCGCAGCGAGGTGTTAATGCAGTAATTTAATTCCTGCTGTGCTTCACAAAGGTCGTCCTTTGATGTGTTTCAAAACATGCTCCAAAGTAAAAGATAACATTAAAATCTGCATTGAAGGCTGTCTGGTTGCAGCAATAATGTTTGAATTATTTAACATAATTTGGCATTTGCATCACTTTTTATTGACTAAAGAGAATATTTACCTACTCCGTGTTGCCAGAATGCTGTAGAGACAGCTCTACATAAATATGCCCCTAGTGGCAGCGGACTGCTTTTACTCACAATTCTGTTTGTAAAGCTCTGCAAGGCAAACAAATCATTTGTGTATTCTTCTTAAACCTGCATGCATGTTGCTTTTTTCTGTCTTCAACCCTTTTTTGTGCATCTTTGACATTTTGTATTTTCCGTCAACTTGCATGTGTTCATTAATATCGCTTCATATGCTCTCTGGTCTGAACTTTGTCCCCTTTTTCTTCTTAGGATAGAAGCTCCCATAGCAGTACCAGCGTAGTCATCTGAAACATTTCTTGTTTTTCCCTCCTTATTGTGAAAATGAGGAAGTTTATAACTAATCTAATATTGTGCAACTATTGTATTTATAGTTTTATTACAACGAAAATGTTTGTCTAATTAGCAAAACGATGTATCTGATTGTTCCTACCTGCTATTTTTTGTGTATGTTTTTACTTTACGGTACTTTCAAATACCATTTTAAGGCAGCAATAACAAATAGAATAGTCTACAGAAATATCTGTGGGAAAGATAGGTTATTAAACTTTTTGATGTCCTTATTGTTCACAGTGGTGTGAACCACTGAAATATGAATGTGATTTTCATTAATGTGTGCTTTTGTTACAAATATGAATAGTTATAAAAAAATGTGTTTGTAATAAAACATTTTAGATGCAACATAAATGAAGTGGTCTTTTTTTACACAGAGATGAATAATATGATGGAAATTTGCAAATGATATAATAAAATAAGTTTTATTAAATTTTTAACAGTATAAAGAATTTCCAGCAGAGAGATGCTACAATAAACAGTTTGATGTTTTGTGTTTATTAGATTTTTTAAGTATTTTTATTTGACTGTAGAATCAGTTTAATGTCTAGTTTATTTGACTAATATAGTTTCAATCTGTAAACAGTCTTATGCATAACTAATATAAGTTGACAACAGTCAAACAAAACATGCCAGGCAGATTTTAGTTTTCATAACAGTAAAAAAATCCCAATAAAATCGATTTTTCTACAGAGGAAAACAAATAGTCTTCCATTTAATGGAAAAATGCAAATATTGTGCAACACAGACTATTTTTGAGAAGTGTGATTTTTGTGTTTAGAAAAAAATGTTTTTTCGATCAACAGCTTGTGCATTTAGGTATGGTTGTCACACTTGCAGTTATTTAGGAACAATAAAATAGACGTAAATTGTAAATTACATTTCTCTAAAAAATACAAATATTGCGTTTATAAACATTTAGGTGGATAAGTAGTAGTATATGTCATAAAAGGTCGTCAGTTAAAAAACATAAATAGATAACTAAATAAAAATCAAGTGGGAAAAATTACAATATCGTGATTAAATACATTTTAAACGCCTTATGTCTAATTGAATTTTTTTAGAAAATGGTTGTTTTGAAATTTTGTCTTCTATTGTAACTTAATAAATGATTGCCTTTAGGTAATGTCTTTATTTTGTTTATGTTTTGTAAATACTTTAAAAGTAATTTTTGTTAGAATTTTAACAAGACATTGTAAAAAGGTTTTGCATTTTGATTTTTAACCAGTGACCGTAGAAAAAGATAATGGTTAACACATATTGGTTGTAGTGTCCCACAACCACCACAAGACGGCGACATTTTCTGTGGTGGAAAAGCAGAATCCAGCGATGATCTGTGGGCTGGGCCTCCTGGACCGGGAAGCTGCTCTCGTTGGAGGCTGCAGAGCTCAGAGAGGCGGGCTTACCCACACCGGAGGAAAGTGAAACTACCAGTGTCCAAGGACCCTGCATCAGCTGTCTAGCCTCGCCGCCTGTAAAACAACCACCGGCGGCAGCGGACAGAGGTATATAGCTACCTCCTCTGAAAATAGAAGCCAGGTGTTCTGCAGCTTTTTGTGTTCACCAGGTGAGGCTAAACTATTAGCTTCGGTTGCTAGCTGTAGCCGGGTTTCCCATTAAAAAAAGTTTGTGGTAAAAGCAGCGACAGCTAATGTGAGCTAGCAGATATGAAGCAGCTACACAGTATTATTCATATGTGGACACAGTTAACACCGGTGTATTGTTTAGTCTTTATTATTGAGTATGATTTACAAAACAACCGGGTCTGTGCGCGCGCCCGTAACACCCATTTAAAAACTGCGTGCTATTAATCAGCTTTAAGCTAGCAGAGGTACAATGTTTTCAATCAGGTTGTTTACAGACTAAATGACGACGAACTTGTATCATTTACGGTATGTTGGGCATCTCTGGGATTATGTGTCCGCTTCCCAAACTGTAACGCGACTTTCACCGCCAGCAGACTGAGACGGACAAGCAGGAGTTGTGATTTTCCACTCTGGATGTCTGCAGGCAGCATGAACTCCCTCTCAGGAAGAGCCGCTTTGTCTCTGTGCCGACGCTCAGCAGCGGGCGGCATGAGGGCCCTGGCCGCCTCTCCGGCTCACCCCGCCGGGGTGCTGGAGGCTGACAGGGCCGCTGTCCAGGCGGTGCGGGTCTGCCACTCCGGGACGGACAAATCGGGCAGCGTGTACACCAGGAAGCGGGGCTATGACATCACCAGGAACCCCCACCTGAACAAGGTGAGGCCATTAACAAGTTACTGTGCCGACAAAGCTTGACACATGCAGTGTGTTTTATTATGGTGGAACGTGCTAGCAACTTGACAGCTTTTTCAAACAAAATTTCTTCCCAACTTTTCTGCAACTGTTTATCTCTGACAGCTTTAGGACAGCAGGACTGCCCTGGAGATGAAAGCTGTGCTTATGGCTTACATTTAAAAAAATCAGAAATCGGTCTCATTTTCTTCTGTACAGAGTCAGCATTCTGACTCGGAGGTCAGCGGGGGTCAAATAGTCAGGAAGCGGAGCCTCTGCTTCTCCCTCTCAGCCTAGTTTGGAGTAATCTGATTTTAAAAGTGAGCAGCTGCTACAGGTTAAGGTGGTATTGTCTCTGGTTAGACTGCACCTCATGGTTTCTGCAAACTCATTTGACTCCAGCAATTAAACTGATGTCAAAGTCTGCACCCTACTGTTCTTTTCTCTATTAGGCTATAAAATTATACAACAGCGTTAGTAAGCTTACAGTAATGGTGATAAGGCATGGATAAAGGTTAATTTCACAGCAGATGCCACCTTTTTAATTCATTTCTATTCGTTTTATGTTCTTTTATCCTCATATGACAAGTATGACAGCCTTTATGGCAGGGGTGTCAAACTCAAACTCACACGGGGCCGAAATGAAACTCTGGGACGGAGTTGAGGGCCAAACTTAATATTTTTTGAAAAAGTGACGGCAAATTTGCACATTTTCTTTATCAACATATATGCAATTTTGAACCTTTAAATTTGGAAACAAACATATTTCTGCATTAACACTGAATGTGGAATAACCAAGTTACACACGAGCAAGTCAGTTTTAGATAAAAGGCATCAGTGGTATTCATTACTTGTGGTATAATCAGCATTTTTAAAATCTATTCAGGATTTATGTTTTCTTGTTTATTCATTTTTCTTATTTTTTATTCTCCTTTTTTTCTCCTGTAATAAGTGTCATCGCTGCGGTGACGTCTAGCTTTCCCCACTGAGGAACAATAAAGGGATTTTCTATTCTATTCATCTATCTGCAGCCTTTCCACTTCCTGTTTACTGTAGGTTAAATCTTTTCTCACGGGTCAACAACAAAATAAAAATACCATTTTATCTTAAATGAAAATGCAACATCTCACCTGTTAACTTTCATGTTTTGGAGCAGAAAAAGAGCAGAAAACCAACATATTTAAAGCTCAGTTTGCTCCACTGGTTTACTGTGATGCTCACCTGTTCCAGCCAGATACCTGAATCATGGGGTTGATCTGAGCTGAGGAGACGACTCCTGTTGTTTTGTTTATCTTCATCATGATAATGACAACATTAGATGACAACAGGTGCTCACACAGGTTTGTGCTGATGAACATGTCTGAGCAGCTTGACCACGTTGTTGTGTGTCGGGGAGGAAACACAGCCACAGAGAGTCGTGCTGGTTTGAGCTTGACGCTGCTCGCTGGAGTTATATCGGCTCTGTCTGGACGTTAGTAGGAAAACTTTCTCTTTCAGTCGTGAACACATTACTGAGCGGCTAGAATCTCCGTTTCTGGGCTTCAACGTCAGAAAATAGCTTAGTGAACTCAGCGCTGAGTGAGAGGAGTGTAGTTTGTCCGAGACAGCGGAGCTGCAGACACCGGCAGCAGGCGCTGGAAAAAACACAAAGGAGGGGGCGCGTCAGCTCCGCGCTAACGCCGCAAAGCATCATGGGAGTTGAAGTCTTTGCGGTAAAACCGGCCAGCGGGCCAGTTTAAATATATTTTTGATATTTATCTCGTGGGCCACATAAAAATGCTCCGCGGGCCGCATCTGGCCCGCAGGCCTTGAGTCTGACATATGTGCTGTATGGTTAGAAGTCTGACTTTAGCATCTTTTTATCTGCTTGTTATAATAAACCCTGTTAATCTGTTATTAACATCTGTGAATAATCCTCTTAATGCTGACAAGTTTTCCATCCACCTGTGAATATTCTTCCTGAAAGGTTTCCTCCCGGATGACTTTTGCTGTTCCCGAGTAGTTGTTTGAAACAACTAGTTTCCCTGAGAATTGTTGTTGTTTAGATTAGAAGTGTTTTCTCCTGATGCTGGTCCAGTATTTTTCTCCTGGGTGAGAATAGATCAGATCAGGGAGGCAGAGCAACTAAAGAAGCGGAGCTGACAGGGGAGTGGGTTCAGGCTCCCGCTCTATTGGATAGAATAAATAGCTTAAAGCTCACACACACACACACTCTAGAACCCTGCCAATGCAGAAACGGTGGAGGAGGGGTAAAAGCTCCGTGACAACAAAACCACATCATATCCTGACAAAGTCAAGATGCAACACAATCGATTATCTTGTAAAGTCGTTGCCAACTTCTCTACATCTAAAGGCTTTCCACTGTTTTTTCCTCATGCCATGATGATTAGAGGTCCCCATATGTGGGTATGAGTCATAACTAACCACTCAGTGGTGACTAAGGAATGAATCACAGGATTTTCTGCTTTCCTATTTAGTTTATGGGCTCCTCCCAGAGACCACAGTGTTTATAACGGTGTTTCTTCCACCCTGCAGGGAATGGCGTTCACGCTGGAGGAGCGCTTGCAGCTGGGCATTCACGGCCTGCTGCCCCCCTGCTTCCTCTCTCAGGACGTGCAAGTGCTGCGCGTCATGAAGAGCTATGAGACGCGTGCGAACCCTCTGGACAAGTGAGTGTCACACATTCCCCTACAGAAGCATCTGAAAAAGGAGCGTTTCACGAGCGTCACGCTGCAGATGTTCAGTCGCATCAGGCCGGGTGAAATTGTCCTTGGCGTGTGCCATCTGCTGGATGATTCCGAGTATTTTTTGTTTAGCATTAAGGAAGTATCCAAGAGCTGAACATCTGGATTACACAATCTACAATTCTAGCAACTGTCAGATCAGCTCATGGTGCCACACATTAATCCCTGTGTTCTTCGGGCATGGATTAGGATTAAAGTGGTTGTAAACCAGTCAACGCGGCAAATTTTAATCAACTTCTCCATCTAATCCGTCACGATTCCTTTATCTTAGAGAAATCTGAGACATGTTAACACCTGGCTTCTCTGTCTCAGGTACATTCTGCTGATGACGCTGCAGGACAGAAATGAGAAGCTGTTCTACCGCGTGCTGACCTCTGACATCGAGGAGTTCATGCCCATCGTGTACACCCCCACGGTGGGTCTGGCCTGTCAGCAGTACGGGCTCACCTTCAGGAGGCCGCGGTGAGGTTTGCACCCGCCCGTTCTGTTATGAACGGTCTCAGGATAACGGATTGAGTCATTCTTGGTTATTTAGAGGGCTCTTCATCACCATCCATGACCGAGGACACATCGCCACCTTGCTCAACTCCTGGCCTGAAGAAGACATCAAGGTAAGAAAGTTAAACACACACCTGGTCGTTCTCACACACACTGTTGTGTGTTTGGCTCCATCCAGGCCATCGTGGTGACCGACGGCGAGCGTATCCTGGGACTCGGCGACCTGGGCGGCTATGGAATGGGAATTCCCGTAGGAAAGCTGGCGCTCTACACGGCCTGTGGCGGCGTTCCTCCACAGCAGTGTCTCCCTGTGCTGCTGGACGTCGGCACGGACAATCAGGTGAAAATTCGGCAAACATTTACGCTCGTAGCCAAGCTCAGCTAAAGGGTAAAGCCCAGACGTGGGTTACAAATATCTTACAAACGTTCATATTTGAGTCCAGGCCCTGCTGGATGATCCGTTGTACATCGGACTGAAGCACAAGAGGATCAGAGGGAAGGAGTATGACGAGCTGATCGATGAGTTCATGCAGGCAGTGACGGACAAGTGAGTAATAATCATCAGAAAGCCCACACCGATGTTCTGGTTGTCTCGTATCTCCAACTGCTCTGCTCCTCTTCAGGTACGGGATGAACTGCCTGATCCAGTTTGAGGATTTCGCCAACAGCAACGCCTTCCGGATCCTCAACAAATACAGGAACCGATACTGCACCTTCAACGACGACATCCAAGGTGGAGTCTTGAGTGCATGACTCAGATTCCTCTCAGCTCTAACTGAGCGTGACGTGAAACGGTTTTTAATACTTCTGCCCTGCAGGCACGGCGTCCGTCGCTGTGGCAGGAATCTTCGCTGCCCTGAAGATCACCAAGAACAAACTTTTAGACCACACTTTTGTTTTCCAGGGAGCCGGCGAGGTGAGCCTCCCTCCAAGATTACCCCCAAACTAGCAGAAGCGTTGATGCTGACATTTTTTCTTTTCCTCCCCTCCCAGGCCGCTTTAGGGATTGCCCACCTGCTCATGATGGCCATGGCCAAAGAGGGCGTAACCAGAGAAGAAGCTGCTAGGAGGATCTGGATGGTCGACTCTAAAGGCCTGATTGTAAAGGTAGAACGTCTGCTAACGTGCCTCATCCTGCAGGAAGGTCATCATCAAGGTGCTTTAACGCTTTCCGTTCATGTAGGGGAGGAGCCACCTGAACCACGAGAAGGCGGAGTTTGCTCACGACCATCCACACCTGAAGACGCTGGAGGAGGTGGTGCACACCATCAAACCCACCGCCATTATAGGTGAGATCACTGGAAGCACCAGTGGAATATGTCTGCATCGTTTTAGTCCGTTTCATGCATTTTTAACCCACATTTTTCTTTTTCATTTATTTAAACATATATTTAAAACTCCTGTCCAGTTGTGGAAACAGTGAAAATTTATAAGGTGAATTTTTATTTCCTCAGCTGTTTCTCCTCACGAGTAGTTTGCTTCAAATCAGCTAACCAGCTTTTGTCTCCTAATTTGAAACAATAATTTAAAAAATGGGTTGAGACACAAATAAATGCTCGTAGGATGAACTGTTGAATAGTTTATCGTGTTTATCCAACATTTCAGCGTTGATTTTAAGGTGTGTAAGTCTAAGGAAGGACTTGCTGCGACGAAATTAAACTAACAAAACAATCAGAAGTGTAATCCTCCTAACCAGACTCCTTTGGGTCACTGCTGTGGGAAAACTGACTCTGGGGTTTGTTATGAAGGCGTGGCTGCGATTGGAGGAGCGTTCACTGAGAAGATCATCAAAGACATGGCGTCGTTCAACGAGAGGCCCATCATCTTTGCTCTGAGCAATCCCACTAGCAAGGCTGAGTGCACGGCCGAGCAGTGCTACAAGCTCACAGAGGTGAAGCTCTTGTTTCCTGTATGCTCTTCAACTCTGATCCATAAATAAAACTTTCTGTAATCAGGGCCGAGGCATCTTCGCTAGCGGGAGCCCGTTCGACAAGGTGACGCTGCCCGACGGACGCACCTTCTTCCCAGGACAGGGAAACAACGCCTACGTGTTCCCTGGAGTGGCCCTGGGAGTTATCGCCTGCGGCGTGCGCCACATTTCTGATGACATCTTCCTCACTACTGCAGAGGTAGCAGCTCTCTTGTGATGCAGCAAACAGGAAACCGCCTCTACAATCTTTAGTTATGATGCATCTGTTTCTGTCAGGCCATTTCTGATATGGTAACAGAGGAGAACCTGGCTGAAGGAAGACTTTACCCTCCTCTCAACACCATCAGAGAGGTGTCCTTCAAAATAGCGGTGAAGGTAGGTGACCTCTACTCCTCCTGTCGGTGTCTGGTCCTTTCTTGCTAAATTGAGAGATTCTCTGTTTTCCTCACTGACAGGTCGTAAACCATGCTTACAAACACAACGATGCCTCGGTGTATCCCGAGCCAAAAGACAAGGAGGCGTTTGTTCTGTCTCAGATCTACAGTCCGGATTACGACTCCTTCACTCTGGACACTTACAGCTGGCCTCAGGAGGCCATGAACGTCCAGGATGTCTAACCTGTCTCTAGACGTGTCCTCTAGTCTGAAGTTTCACATCATTCTAAACTTTTTTTTCTGTTCTGCAAGCAAACATTAGTCCTTTACATATCAGCAAATGGTAAATGATCGTTTCTGTATTTTATCCACGTCAGCGATCAAACACGTAGCTTAAATTGCACTCCACATCTTATTTTAAGGGATGCTTCATTACATAAATATCAAACCCTGTGTGCCTCTTCCATTGTGATCTCAGGACATCCCCAGATTATAAAGAGAATATTTCAGCCACCATCTTTTCAGTCTGATGCACTCCTCTAGTATTTGTGTTGTTTTAAAACCTCCCTGCAGGATAAACTTGTGCTTGTTTGAAGCTCTGCTTTTTGCTTGGATGAGGTTTTGGTGAATGCATTTAAAGAAGGAATATTCAGAGATTTAAGTGTAATCATCTTAAGTATTTTTTTCTTACACAGTTGAGTGTTCTGCTTTTTGCTTTGTACAAACATTTGCTGTGTGGTTTGTTTTTGCCTAAATTACTTATGAACCTTTTATTTTACTCTGAGAAAATCAAACTCCATCATGCTGTGCAGAATTTGGTGTTGGAAACAAATGCTTGAAGATGAAATTTTAAATTTTAAATAAAAATGTGTGGAAATTATTTAATTTCTTCAGTTCTGAGATTTGCTCCCCCCTGCTGGTTGACTTAAGCGTCTTCGTTCCTGTAACATGGGTTATTTCTCCCTGTGCAAAGTCTTACAGGAAGGTAATAGCACAGACGCAATCTCCAGTTGATATCAGAAAATTATTAATCCCTAATTTCTTCCAGGTAAATAATTTCTAAGCCCTTATTTGCTTAGAAATGACAAATATCCTAAATGACTGAACAGTTGGGACAAAGATTGGGGTGAATTCTAAAAGAAGCTAAACTTTTAAGGCTAAAAATGTGCAAAATCATTGTGTCTCCATGTAAACAGATGGTTAGGTTCAGTGTTCCCCCAACAGAACAGTTTAAAGATAATAAAAGCATGTGGGCCTTCTGCTCTTGAGGTTTTATGTAAAGAAAACGTTTTTAAGGTGAAAAACGAACATGTTCAAAGGATAGAAACTCCGCTTGTATTCAAATATTTTGATAAAGTTAATTTTAAACCAAAAGAGGACATAAAAATGTATTTTCCAGTGTTTTACGGAGTTGTGGTTTATTTTGAGTCATTGAGCTGTGTAGAAGCCCCAGGTGAACACACACACACACACACAAGCGAGCAGCAACAACGATCATCGTGCCAAAGTGTTTGGCACTAAAACCAAATGCAAGAGGATCTCTCACAAAGGGTGGAGTTTAAAGGAGATGAAGCTTTGGGATCACTATATCTGTTGTTTGTTCATTTGGACACACAATAAAGTCTGAGGGGTTTGAACAACAAACTTTCACCACTGGTTTGTGCTTCTATTTCAGGCTCGAGTTCTCTGGGCAAACGTAAGACAAAACCATGTCGATCATGTTCTTTACGATGACTGGAGGAGGATGGAGGGCGTGCGGGAGGTGGTGAGCTAGACTCATTTCCCAGGCATCCACCATTAGAACGTTCAGGCTCTTGAACATGGCTTTCAGCACCATGTCGAGCTGCAGGGAGAACCAGTCGCTGTTGAACAGACTCACCTCCTGGTCCAAAGCTTGGAGGTTGGCCGAGCGGATCACTACGAGCGTCCCCGGCGCTCGGCCCAAAAGTCTCACCACCGCCCGCCGAATGTGGCGAAGCCTCCTGACGTAGACCTCTACAGGAAAGGTGCTGAAGTGAGCCCAGATGCTGAGGACCACCACGGTGTTGGGACCTCCAGAGAGGCCGTCCAGCTCGTTGGAAATGTACCGCAGCTCACTGGACAAGACGGTGGAGAAGCGAATCGGGGGACCGTGGCAGCGGTACTTCAAGATAATATTATGATTGATGTCCACAGCCATGAAGGGCCCAACGTTTTTAGGGCTTTGTAGATTTAACTCCTTCATCTCTGGATGAAATAGAAGAACATCGGGTTACTTTTTTATTTGAATATGAAATCAAATTAAAGAGCAAGTCACCCCCTACCAGAGTCTTACTCGACTCCCACTTCCTGTTTGAAAATTGCGACAAATGCTGTTGCCTGGCAGACCGAGAGGGCAGAGCCGCTAACAAATACACACACAGGCTCACAGCGACATTGTGACATCATAATGTATCAGCTAACGTCATAGTGTACCTCTTAGCCAATAGTGATGGCAGATTTAAATTTGAATGCAAAGCTGAGTTTTTACCTGAAGATGGCGCAAAACTGACAGTTTTATACAGAACATTAAAATTTTAACTAAGATACAACAAAGCGCCAAATTATTGACTACATGTGTCTGCGGCACGATTAGACACTAGTTTATACAGTTTATCAGTAAAAAAAAAAAAGTTGATTTGGGGGTGACTTGCTCTTTAAAAAAGCCCCAAATCCAGCTCACCTGGTATAGAAGTGATCAGGTACTCAAACCACTGTCGCACAGTTGAATCTCCGTACATGTTGATCACCTTGTTCCTCAGACACAACGCAATGGCTGCCGGTTCATCGAAGTGACGCATTAAAACTCCACCCAGCGGCCTCCACGAGTCCTCAAAATAATATCCAGAAGGGGTGAGCTGGATGTGGTCTGGACTTAAGGAGTTGCTTTCCTCTTCAAACTTATCTAAAACAGAATAAAAAAGTTTGACAAATTAAATAAAATTGATGAAAAACAGTGAAAAGAGGAAGTTGAGACGTTACCTTTCGGAGGAAGCACGTTGATACTGTCGGCTCCTGATGCATGGATCTGAACTTTGATATTCACGCCACTGAGAGGAAAAATAAACATAAATGTTCATAATCAAATAAAGAATGTAAGTAGTGACTAATAACCCTACCGACCTCTGGAAGAGCAGCGCCTCCTTGTTGGTGATGAGGTGTTTCAAATAGCCTCCTTTGGCGTGGTTGATTCTGGTGTCACAGCTCAGCATCTTGGGCTTGTAGCAGTACCAGGGCTCGCCCGTGTACAGGTCCGTGTAGTTGCACAGAGGCTGCTGGTCGGCGGGCAGACACATGTTGCACACGGTGGTTTCTGACAAGAAGCCGAGGCGGAACAGGCTCTTAAAAAACACCCGATCGGGCCGTTCCTCCCTCAGCTGTTTCAGCACAGCAACAGCCTCGCTGGAGTGCACCAGAGTCACCTCCACCTGTGCAGAACCCACCCAGAGCAGCGGGAGCAAAGCAGAATAAATCCCATTCTTGTGGTCTACTACAGTCCCAGCTACAGCCGCTCCGAGCCCTGGAGAGTGCAGCCTAGCCAGGAGGAGGTCCCCGCCGTAGTGCTTTGGGCGACCCTGGAAGTCGTGCATTTGGACGAGGGCCTCCAGCTGCTCTCCCACGTGCCACTCTCTCCTCCCATTATTGGGAAGGATGGTGAACAAACTGTGAACTGGGTCGCTGGTCTGGCGCAGGCTGAGCGGCGTTGAGCGAGGTGGAGGACCGGGCCACTCAATGGAGTCCAATAGGTAGCGCTCTTCCAGCTCATCCTCAGGAGACGGTTTCTGGCCCAGATGGGCGCAGAAGGTCTGGTTTTCATTGAAAGATGGAAGACGTGTTAAAAAGGACGAATGGACCTGGCTCTGCAGCTGGTAAAGGGCTGAAATCGTGCGACAGTTCCAGTTCTGAAGAATAAAAAAAATAAAAACGTAGTGAATAATCCATTTATAGAAAGGAAAATCATATCAGATTCTCTTGTGATCTGAAAAAGCTACCAATTAAAATTCACATGTCCCACTTCCCTCCTGACCTCTACAATGTGGATGTTACGCAACAGGAAGATTAGCCCGGACAGCGCTAGGAAGAGGAAGAAGATGGCGTATTTGGACAGATTTCGGCACATGGCTGCTCCCTTTCGTCTCTCATGATCGGACCCTGTTTGTTCCTCTCGTTGGTACTACAGTGATGGTGGCATCATTTCATCCAAGAACTCTGTAAACGACACGCATGAGAACAGAACTGTAACTTCACGAGATCGTTAGAATTTTAGAACATTAATGCGACATGTTTAACTTGTTGAAATTAGGTTAAATTCTAATATTGGTGATATAATTAGAGTTTCATTACATAAAACAATCATCGACGAGGATATTCTGGGTCTAAAAGCTGAAATCAATGTCAATTTTGTGATTATAGTGAAAAATAGTTTAAATGTAATCCAGTTTGGGATGTTTGTGAACAGGGCGTTGTGGAAAACAAAGTCTGGTTTAGGAACATCTCTTGGTTTCTGCAGATGATGTGGTTCTGTTGATGTTCTCTGTCCACGAGCTTTTAGATCATGAGAGGTGCTGGAGCGAGAGATGGACCAAAAGATCGGAGAAGCTTGAGATCCTGCAGAAAGAGATGGAAAATGTCCCTCAAGGGAAGATTGTCCAGGCGTCCCTCTTGGGTTTGTTCCCTTTTGAGACCCTTCCTTGAATAAAATGGAAGAAAAGCAGACAGTTCCTAAGACCACTCACATTTTCCCATTATGTCCCATTTGAAGCAGATGAAAGAAAAATCAATACATCTCATGATTCAGGATAATCTTACTACTGAAAAGATCAATTACACACACACACACACACACACACACACACACACACACACACACACACACACACACACACACACACACACACACACACACGTCGACAAGCAAGATGGAACTATAGCATTTTGGATATTTGCATTGCTTTACCAATAATCAAAATTGTTAATGAATCAGTGAAAGTGTCGTTAAGGTGTTTTTACAACCTACACCAACAGGTTTAAATCAGGGTTATTGTGATGTATGACAACCAAAAATTTCAAACCAACGGCTGTGACGTCTCGACCTCTCCTCTGAGCAGCTGATAAACCGTCGCTTGAGCGCGCTTGAGCGTCACGCGAAGGCAACAAAGAGAGGCGGAAACGGAGTTGAATACAAATAAATAACAGTCACGATCATTTAACTGATATCATCTATATCTATACGAGGCTAAGCGGTTTAGCCGCGTAGTGTTAGCATGCTTACACTTTAGCCGGATGTGGGATCCCAGAGCGACCCAAGCAGAGCGGTGGGTATGGCAAGCCAAAACCGTCACAATACGCCACTTTCCCAACCCGTCTAGTTAAGAAATGGCGAAAAAAACGCCGTTTGATGTGCCAAGACGTCGTAAAATACGGCGAAAACTCTGCCAGAACGCCGTAATTTACGCCGTTCTGAACGGTCCCGTAGAACGCCCGTAAAATACGCCGTTTTTTCCGGACATTGAACGCCGTTTTTTACGTCACCCTAATCCCAGACGCGTTCTCTGTGTGGGTGGCGTAAAATACGGCGTTTGGTACGGACATTGAACGCCGCTTTTTTCGCCGTTCTGTGACATAAAACGCCGCTTTTAACGCCACTTTGTGACAGTTTTAACGCGTTTAAAATTCAACTTTACTCTCATTTATGCAGAGCCCTCCCCATGGGTTTCTCATCCACTTAATTTAAACTCCAGTGACCCAATGAAAGACGAGGAGGTTGAGGCAGCACTAATTCATCCCAGATTCGCCGGGCTGTCGGGCTGTGCGGATTGCTGTTTTCTAATACAACTCGGCTCTGTTTCAACTAATTTCACTGTATTGAAAAAGCCTTGAAATGTAGTAATATTATCAACAATGTGTCAACATTATTATTTTTTCTGTCCACCTGTAAAAGGCAGAAACGCTGTTTCAGTCAGACCTGATGATTACTTAAAAGTGTGGCTGCCGTATCAGTCTGTCCTCGTGGCTCGTGAGTCCAGCTGAAACATCAGTGCTCTTTCTGTCCAAAACTCCATTCTTCTTAAGTTCATCCACTTTCAGTATTTACTATTGTGACAGTGTGTGTGTGTGTGTGTGTGTGTGTGTGTGTGTGTGTGTGTGTGTGTGTGTGTGTGTGTGTGTGTGTGTGTGTGTGTGTGCTGTCGCAACGTCCCGATTGATCATGCGCCCTGCCTACTTGGCCAAGGGTTATGTTCCTTTGGCTGACTGGTTAGAGCATATGACTCTCGCCCGGGAGTCTGGGGATCGAATCCCGCCCGAGCCCTCGTTTATCCACCTGGCCACACTATTGTTTTTTTTTTTTTAACGACTGTTATACTTGTCTTACAGGAGCTTCTGAAGATGTTCTGTCTTGCTTCTCCATCATCACTCTCCAGCTCCTCAGACCAGCCACTCCAGAACCTTCCCAGATCCAGGATGAGACCACTTTAATTAAAGTTTGAAACATGTCTGCTTGTTGTTCTCCTATAGAAGCCTTAAACTAGAATTTGCTAATGAGCTTTCTTGGCTAAAATATGCTCTTAAATGTTTTTATTTACATAATCAAGAAACACGTTTTTCATTGCTACTTCACCAAGACATGACTGAAAATGTCCTCATGATCCTGAAACGCTGGTTAAAACAAATTACTTTTAACCTCTTATAAAACAAACGTGTCTGTTGATGATTATGCCACTATACTGAAGCACCTGCATACTTGCTACCGATTTGCTAACTTTCTGTAATATTTGATATTTAAGTTGAAAACATGAACTGCTGTAACACAAATTCCAAATGTTCTAGTTGAGCACTTGTTTCTAATCAACTAATCATTATTTCTGTGATTAGTCAGCTTTTTCCTTTTCAATAAACACATGGAAAAATTACAATTATCTTACTGAAAAATGGTTTAACAGTGTTGCACATGTATAATAATCTGCACTGGTTTTCACAGTTACGGCATTCTTCAAACTATAATAATAAAATAAAGTGAAAAGATATTTACAATTGATTACTTCAAGTTCCTACTATTTACATTTTATGCATCGATACTGTAAATGGCTGTTTACTAAGGCATACAGAGTCAGTGCCTGTACTTTTATTGGATTGGCTTAGTGTCTGGCTGCAGAAGCAGAACAGATCGACTGAAGCAACTGTCTCTTTAGGTTTTGAGCACTACAATTTATGAAAAATATTTACAAATTTATAATTAGATATAGATTTAGGAAGACATCGAATGAATGCAACATATCAGCTGGAGTTGTTCCTTCTGTAAGAATCTCTGGATGTTAAAAAGGTTTCTCGTGTTTGCACCTTATGACACAAAGCAGATCAGACTGTCAGGTCTTTGAAGTGATGCTTTTGGGCCTGGTCCCTGGTGGTTTCCAGACATTATTTAGTTTACAGATCTTTAGCTGCACATGGAATGTTCTCATATGGGTTCTTGCCTAGTAAGCAGGGGGTTGCCTCCTGTAAAAATGGAGATGATCAGCCTCATTGTTGTCTTTCAGCACACTCCGTAAAGTCCTAAATTTAAAAAATGTGGTTTGTGGGAGAGGCTCATCTACTTTCTAAGGCTAACACTTTTAAACTCCTCTTAAGCACACACTCAACTTGTTAATAACTAAAAGGATTGTTCAATACCTGCTCAAATAAATAAGGCAATTCTACAGACTCGTGGATTTGTAAGTAGCATTAATGAAGAATACAGGATCATATAGAACATGTAGATTTACAAGCAAACTACCTGTGTACAGGCACTGACTCTGTATGCCTTAGTAAACAGCCATTTACAGTATCGATGCATAAAATGTAAATAGTAGGAACTTGAAGTAATCAATTGTAAATATCTTTTCACTTTATTTTATTATTATAGTTTGAAGAATGCCGTAACTGTGAAAACCAGTGCAGATTATTATACATGTGCAACACTGTTAAACCATTTTTCAGTAAGATAATTGTAATTTTTCCATGTGTTTATTGAAAAGGAAAAAGCTGACTAATCACAGAAATAATGATTAGTTGATTAGAAACAAGTGCTCAACTAGAACATTTGGAATTTGTGTTACAGCAGTTCATGTTTTCAACTTAAATATCAAATATTACAGAAAGTTAGCAAATCGGTAGCAAGTATGCAGGTGCTTCAGTATAGTGGCATAATCATCAACAGACACGTTTGTTTTATAAGAGGTTAAAAGTAATTTGTTTTAACCAGCGTTTCAGGATCATGAGGACATTTTCAGTCATGTCTTGGTGAAGTAGCAATGAAAAACGTGTTTCTTGATTATGTAAATAAAAACATTTAAGAGCATATTTTAGCCAAGAAAGCTCATTAGCAAATTCTAGTTTAAGGCTTCTATAGGAGAACAACAAGCAGACATGTTTCAAACTTTAATTAAAGTGGTCTCATCCTGGATCTGGGAAGGTTCTGGAGTGGCTGGTCTGAGGAGCTGGAGAGTGATGATGGAGAAGCAAGACAGAACATCTTCAGAAGCTCCTGTAAGACAAGTATAACAGTCGTTAAAAAAAAAAAAACAATAGTGTGGCCAGGTGGATAAACGAGGGCTCGGGCGGGATTCGATCCCCAGACTCCCGGGCGAGAGTCATATGCTCTAACCAGTCAGCCAAAGGAACATAACCCTTGGCCAAGTAGGCAGGGCGCATGATCAATCGGGACGTTGCGACAGCACACACACACACACACACACACACACACACACACACACACACACACACACACACACACACACACACACACACACACACACACACACACACACACACTGTCACAATAGTAAATACTGAAAGTGGATGAACTTAAGAAGAATGGAGTTTTGGACAGAAAGAGCACTGATGTTTCAGCTGGACTCACGAGCCACGAGGACAGACTGATACGGCAGCCACACTTTTAAGTAATCATCAGGTCTGACTGAAACAGCGTTTCTGCCTTTTACAGGTGGACAGAAAAAATAATAATGTTGACACATTGTTGATAATATTACTACATTTCAAGGCTTTTTCAATACAGTGAAATTAGTTGAAACAGAGCCGAGTTGTATTAGAAAACAGCAATCCGCACAGCCCGACAGCCCGGCGAATCTGGGATGAATTAGTGCTGCCTCAACCTCCTCGTCTTTCATTGGGTCACTGGAGTTTAAATTAAGTGGATGAGAAACCCATGGGGAGGGCTCTGCATAAATGAGAGTAAAGTTGAATTTTAAACGCGTTAAAACTGTCACAAAGTGGCGTTAAAAGCGGCGTTTTATGTCACAGAACGGCGAAAAAAGCGGCGTTCAATGTCCGTACCAAACGCCGTATTTTACGCCACCCACACAGAGAACGCGTCTGGGATTAGGGTGACGTAAAAAACGGCGTTCAATGTCCGGAAAAAACGGCGTATTTTACGGGCGTTCTACGGGACCGTTCAGAACGGCGTAAATTACGGCGTTCTGGCAGAGTTTTCGCCGTATTTTACGACGTCTTGGCACATCAAACGGCGTTTTTTTCGCCATTTCTTAACTAGACGGGTTGGGAAAGTGGCGTATTGTGACGGTTTTGGCTTGCCATAGCTGGGGACAGAAGCACGCGCCCAGCATCGGTAGCGGAGTGCACGCGGCCCGACCAAGTGGTGCTAGCTGCAGAACCACAAAGGCGGAGCTCTGTGAAGCTGACCCCCGTTAGCTTCAAAAGTGCAGGCAAATAGACTGCTCGGTTAGTGCTTCGCTCGTGCTTTGTGCAGGTAAAATTGATGTTTGTGCAGCTATGGTTTCTGAGATATTAAACTTTATTTTATAGGTCATTCAGAGGTCACCGTCCCCCATACTGCTCCAAAATGGACCACAATAGTCTACTTTTTTAGTGCTTCATTTGTGCAGGTGAAACTGACGTTTGTGCTGCAATGGTTTCTGAGATATTATGAGTTTTATTTTTGCATGATGACATCATCAAATTCCCAAACTGCTCCAAAATGGACCATATTAGTCTACTTTTTTAGTGCTTAGTTTGTGCTAATTTGTTCAGGTGAAACTGACGTTTGTGCTGCAACGGTTTCTGAGATATTACACGTTTTAATTTTGCATGATGACATCAAATTCCCAAACTGCTCCAAAATGGACCATATTAGTCTACTTTTTAGTGCTTTGTTTGTGCTGATTTATGCAGGTAAAATTATCGTTTGTGCTGCAACGGCTTCTGAGATATTACACGTTTCCAAAATCAAAAAATTCAAATTTATTGAAAGAAAAATATAACCTTCAAGTTTATAGAGGTGAAGCTGACTGAGTTTGAAAAGCAAATATACTTTAGACCAGTGTTTTTCAACCCTGGTCCTCAAAGCACACTGTCCAGGGAGTTTTCAGGTTTTCCCTGCTTCAGCACAGCTAATTTCAATTGATGGTTGATTAACAAGCTTTTGCTAAACTGCAGTCAGCTGAATGGGGTGTGTTAAGGCAGGGAGAATACATAAAGCATGCAGGGCAGTGTGTCTTGAGGACCAGGGTTGAAAAACACTGCTTTAGACGGACAAAGGAAAGAGCACAAAAGTGACTAGATTTGATGATGTCATCGTGCAAAAATAAAACTCGTAATATCTCAGAAACCGTTGCAGCACAAACATCAATTTTACCTGCACAAATCAGCACAAACGAAGCACTAAAAAGTAGACTAATATGGTCCATTTTGGAGCAGTTTGGAGCAGTCCAGGGGGACGGTGAACTCTGAATGACCTACAAAATAAAGTTTAATATCTCAGAAACCATAGCAGCACAAATGTCAATTGTACCTGCACAAACGAAGCACTAACCGAGCAGCCTATTTTCCTGCACTTTTGAAGCTGATGACGGGGGTCAGCTCATAGGGTCAGCTTCACAGAGCTAGAATGTGGAGCTGTACCAGAGTCACCCCCGCCCATTCATGCAAATTTAAGGTCGAGCCGCCCGTGCATGTAATCTTAAAGGTTGGTTTATGCTTGACGCGTCCGCGAGGTCCGCACGGCTCCGCGCGGAGAAGTTGCGTCATTTTGCGTCATTTTAACAACCACGCCCCTCCACCGCGTCTCCGCACGGCCCAAGATTTCCGCAACGCGCACCTCGGAAAATTTCTAACCACGCGGACGGTCGGACGCGGAAAAACATGGCGGACCGGCACGGCAGAGGTTCGTAAATACAGACATTTGTATGATTCAGCTCTCAAAGATCACCGTGATCAACATGTTGTTAATAGTTCTTGGAGAGAAATAGCTCGCACTGTCGGAAAAGACGAGAACGCTGTTAAAAATGCTGAAATGTCATGTTGTAAACAGTAATTTCTACTTCTACTATGGTGTAGTGTTGGATGCTTGCCGTAGAGCTCCATGCTGCCCCCTACAGTTTGGGAGAATATTGGCTCACCGCAGAGACGAGCCGCACAAACCATAAACGCTGCGAGTTGTGAAGCGCGTTGTATGGCAAGCCAAAACCGTCACAATACGCCACTTTCCCAACCCGTCTAGTTAAGAAATGTTGAAAAAAAAAACGCCGTTTGATGTGCCAAGACGTCGTAAAATACGGCGAAAACTCTGCCAGAACGCCGTAATTTACGCCGTTCTGAACGGTCCCGTAGAACGCCCGTAAAATACGCCGTTTTTTCCGGACATTGAACGCCGTTTTTTACGTCACCCTAATCCCAGACGCGTTGTCTGTGTGGGTGGCGTAAAATACGGCGTTTGGTACGGACATTGAACGCCGCTTTTTTCGCCGTTCTGTGACATAAAACGCCGCTTTTAACGCCACTTTGTGACAGTTTTAACGCGTTTAAAATTCAACTTTACTCTCATTTATGCAGAGCCCTCCCCATGGGTTTCGCATCCACTTAATTTAAACTCCAGTGACCCAATGAAAGACGAGGAGGTTGAGGCAGCACTAATTCATCCCAGATTGGCCGGGCTGTCGGGCTGTGCGGATTGCTGTTTTCTAATACAACTCGGCTCTGTTTCAACTAATTTCACTGTATTGAAAAAGCCTTGAAATGTAGTAATATTATCAACAATGTGTCAACATTATTATTTTTTCTGTCCACCTGTAAAAGGCAGAAACGCTGTTTCAGTCAGACCTGATGATTACTTAAAAGTGTGGCTGCCGTATCAGTCTGTCCTCGTGGCTCGTGAGTCCAGCTGAAACATCAGTGCTCTTTCTGTCCAAAACTCCATTCTTCTTAAGTTCATCCACTTTCAGTATTTACTATTGTGACAGTGTGTGTGTGTGTGTGTGTGTGTGTGTGTGTGTGTGTGTGTGTGTGTGTGTGTGTGTGTGTGCTGTCGCAACGTCCCGATTGATCATGCGCCCTGGCTACCTGGTCAAGGGGATGTTCCTTTGGCTGACTGGTTAGAGCGTATTACTCTCACCCGGGAGTCTGGGGATCGAATCCCGCCCGAGCCCTCGTTTATCCACCTGGCCACACTATTGTTTTTTTTTTTTCGTTTTTTTTTAAACGACTGTTATACTTGTCTTACAGGAGCTTCTGAAGATGTTCTGTCTTGCTTCTCCATCATCACTCTCCAGCTCCTCAGACCAGCCACTCCAGAACCTTCCCAGATCCAGGATCAGAGCACTTTAATTAAAGTTTGAAACATGTCTGCTTGTTGTTCTCCTATAGAAGCCTTAAACTAGAATTTGCTAATGAGCTTTCTTGGCTAAAATATGCTCTTAAATGTTTTTATTTACATAATCAAGAAACACGTTTTTCATTGCTGCTTCACCAAGACATGACTGAAAATGTCCTCATGATCCTGAAACGCTGGTTAAAACAAATTACTTTTAACCTCTTATAAAACAAACGTGTCTGTTGATGATTATGCCCACTACAATACTGAAGCACCTGCATACTTGCTACCGATTTGCTAACTTTCTGTAATATTTGATATTTAAGTTGAAAACATGAACTGCTGTAACACAAATTCCAAATGTTCTAGTTGAGCACTTGTTTCTAATCAACTAATCATTATTTCTGTGATTAGTCAGCTTTTTCCTTTTCAATAAACACATGGAAAAATTACAATTATCTTACTGAAAAATGGTTTAACAGTGTTGCACATGTATAATAATCTGCACTGGTTTTCACAGTTACGGCATTCTTCAAACTATAATAATAAAATAAAGTGAAAATATATTTACAATTGATTACTTCAAGTTCCTACTATTTACATTTTATGCATCGATACTGTAAATGGCTGTTTACTAAGGCATACAGAGTCAGTGCCTGTACTTTTATTGGATTGGCTTAGTGTCTGGCTGCAGAAGCAGAACAGATCGACTGAAGCAACTGTCTCTTTAGGTTTTGAGCACTACAATTTATGAAAAATATTTACAAATTTATAATTAGATATAGATTTAGGAAGACATCGAATGAATGCAACATATCAGCTGGAGTTGTTCCTTCTGTAAGAATCTCTGGATGTTAAAAAGGTTTCTCGTGTTTGCACCTTATGACACAAAGCAGATCAGACTGTCAGGTCTTTGAAGTGATGCTTTTGGGCCTGGTCCCTGGTGGTTTCCAGACATTATTTAGTTTACAGATCTTTAGCTGCACATGGAATGTTCTCATACGGGTTCTTGCCTAGTAAGCAGGGGGTTGCCTCCTGTAAAAATGGAGATGATCAGCCTCATTTTGTCTTTCAGCACACTCCGTAAAGTCCTACATTTAAAAAATGTGGTTTGTGGGAGAGGCTCATCTACTTTCTAAGGCTAACACTTTTAAACTCCTCTTAAGCACACACTCAACTTGTTAATAACTAAAAGGATTGTTCAATACCTGCTCAAATAAACAAGGCAATTCTACAGACTCGTGGATTTGTAAGTAGCATTAATGAAGAATACAGGATCATATAGAACAGAAATATGTAGATTTACAAGCAAACTACCTGTGTACAGGCACTGACTTTGTATGCCTTAGTAAACAGCCATTTACAGTATCGATGCATAAAATGTAAATAGTAGGAACTTGAAGTAATCAATTGTAAATATCTTTTCACTTGAAGAATGCCATAACTGTGAAAACCAGTGCAGATTATTATACATGTGCAACACTGTTAAACCATTTTTCAGTAAGATAATTGTAATTTTTCCATGTGTTTATTGAAAAGGAAAAAGCTGACTAATCACAGAAATAATGATTAGTTGAATAGAAACAAGTGCTCAACTAGAACATTTGGAATTTGTGTTACAGCAGTTCATGTTTTCAACTTAAATATCAAATATTACAGAAAGTTAGCAAATCGGTAGCAAGTATGCAGGTGCTTCAGTATTGTAGTGGGCATAATCATCAACAGACACGTTTGTTTTATAAGAGGTTAAAAGTAATTTGTTTTAACCAGCGTTTCAGGATCATGAGGACATTTTCAGTCATGTCTTGGTGAAGCAGCAATGAAAAACGTGTTTCTTGATTATGTAAATAAAAACATTTAAGAGCATATTTTAGCCAAGAAAGCTCATTAGCAAATTCTAGTTTAAGGCTTCTATAGGAGAACAACAAGCAGACATGTTTCAAACTTTAATTAAAGTGCTCTGATCCTGGATCTGGGAAGGTTCTGGAGTGGCTGGTCTGAGGAGCTGGAGAGTGATGATGGAGAAGCAAGACAGAACATCTTCAGAAGCTCCTGTAAGACAAGTATAACAGTCGTTTAAAAAAAAACGAAAAAAAAAAACAATAGTGTGGCCAGGTAGATAAACGAGGGCTCGGGCGGGATTCGATCCCCAGACTCCCGGGTGAGAGTAATACGCTCTAACCAGTCAGCCAAAGGAACATCCCCTTGACCAGGTAGCCAGGGCGCATGATCAATCGGGACGTTGCGACAGCACACACACACACACACACACACACACACACACACACACACACACACACACACACACACACACACACACACACACACACACACACACACACACACACACACACACACACACACACACACTGTCACAATAGTAAATACTGAAAGTGGATGAACTTAAGAAGAATGGAGTTTTGGACAGAAAGAGCACTGATGTTTCAGCTGGACTCACGAGCCACGAGGACAGACTGATACGGCAGCCACACTTTTAAGTAATCATCAGGTCTGACTGAAACAGCGTTTCTGCCTTTTACAGGTGGACAGAAAAAATAATAATGTTGACACATTGTTGATAATATTACTACATTTCAAGGCTTTTTCAATACAGTGAAATTAGTTGAAACAGAGCCGAGTTGTATTAGAAAACAGCAATCCGCACAGCCCGACAGCCCGGCCAATCTGGGATGAATTAGTGCTGCCTCAACCTCCTCGTCTTTCATTGGGTCACTGGAGTTTAAATTAAGTGGATGCGAAACCCATGGGGAGGGCTCTGCATAAATGAGAGTAAAGTTGAATTTTAAACGCGTTAAAACTGTCACAAAGTGGCGTTAAAAGCGGCGTTTTATGTCACAGAACGGCGAAAAAAGCGGCGTTCAATGTCCGTACCAAACGCCGTATTTTACGCCACCCACACAGACAACGCGTCTGGGATTAGGGTGACGTAAAAAACGGCGTTCAATGTCCGGAAAAAACGGCGTATTTTACGGGCGTTCTACGGGACCGTTCAGAACGGCGTAAATTACGGCGTTCTGGCAGAGTTTTCGCCGTATTTTACGACGTCTTGGCACGTCAAACGGCGTTTTTTTCGCCATTTCTTAACTAGACGGGTTGGGAAAGTGGCGTATTGTGACAGTTTTGGCTTGCCATACATTCCAGCCGCGTCACCGCGCGGAAAGTGAATGCGTCAAGCATAAACCAAGCTTAAGGTGGAGCCACTAATTCATGCAAACATTGGAGCTGCTAATTCACTCGTCCCATGGCCTGTTTCACCTTCTGTTTTCATGATGAAACATAATCCCTCAACTTACTCTTGACTTTCTTTATATAAAGAAAGAGATAAAGATATGAGGGAAAGGATCAGTTGGATTTGTTTAATATTTTATGACTTTTTTTGTTTTTAATCTAGTTCTGTTTAAGATCATTATGATTTTATGACTTTTTATTTAGTTGGAGCAGAAACGGGTGGAGCTGACTCTAGGTGCATCTCCACCCTCTGGAGCAGCTCCACCTTCGTGGTTCCGCAGGGAGCACCCTCTCCGCCGGACGAGGCCCCCTCCCTGAATATAACATGAACCGAGATGTGGCTGGAGGGTAAATTTAGCTACCGTGCCCCCTCGTGGCGAAACACTTATATGATTTATATCCAGTCATTTTCTAATTCCCAAGAGTCTAAATTATAAGTGAGTATTTTGAAATATCTCATTAAATGCAACTTTTGCAGTCCGATGCTAATATGACTACAGGTTTATTTAAAATTTTAGATAAGGCAACATTTTTTCTATTACCCAATAACATTGTTCAGAACATATAACTGATAGTAGCGTGTTTGTAACAGACACGTGACATTTTAGAGGTTATTAATCAGTGAGTGGATTGCTGATAGTTTAAGCACATAAATTAACAGATTCAATAATATTCACACACCACATTCAATCAATTCAATAAAGAAAGTAAAAAATATATATATAAATAGCAGAAAGGATATTATAAAACATTTTGTATTACATTCACTGTTAGGTAATGTTTCAAGCTTTCAGTATTATGAGCACTTTTATCTGGCTTAACAAATCAATATGAGTGCAGCTTTAGGCTGATCTGTATCTCCAGTCCTATGTTACACACATTCAGTAGCGCTTTGGAGAAATGTTCAATATGAGAGGACGTTCACAGAGTCTGGATTGATTTCTGCTTCCTTATTTGTGGGGGAGTGGTTGGTCCTGCTTGGTGACTCTGATGGTGTTCCGATTATATCGCTGTTTACTTCTTCAGCCTCCTCCTCTCTCTGCTGCACAGAGGACAGGTACTCCTCCAAAAGGCTGCATTCTGCACTGTCCACTGCATCACCAGTGAGGCCACCTCGAATGGGGCTCAGCGTTCGCACGGTTTTTATAGTGTCGGCCGTCCCGCTGCTCAGGAAGCTGTCGTCCTGTGCTGCCTGGCGATCACTGGTTGATTGGAAGCCGGAGTCGGGGAAGGAGACGTCTGTGCTCGGTGGGTTTGTGGTGACAACAGGTGGGGGGGTGTTACAAGGTGCAGGAGATGAGATCTGAACTGCGCTGACAGACTTCACAGCTGCCAGCTTCTCCTCTACGGACTGCTTCCACTGCTGCATGGACTGAAGCTAAACAAAAATAAAAGTAAAGGATAAAAATATAAGTGATAAACTACATCTCAGAGTAGCAGGTTAAGAAAAATTGACCTGATTGCAAAAAAGAAATCTACATTTTATAATATTTACATTTTTTGCATTTTTAAATAAATCAGAAGCAAATTATCTGCACTTAAGCTGCTTAAAATGTCAAAACTGCTCCTTATTTTACTTTAAGCCTTCAGTTTTTTTAATTTACCTAAATATCTACTAAAAATGATTATAGCACTGACTAAACCGTTACTTAAAGTGATCATAAATGCAATTTCTAACCTCTTTCCACAGAAACTTCACAGCCTCCTCCTGAACCAGCCGTTGCAACCTTTCCTCCTCATACTGCTTTTGCACGCTGCAAAAAAATCAGGTTAAATTTAACAAAATCTCTCAACTTCCAGACATATATTAAGGTATAACTTTAAATAAAATGGTTAATAAAGAGATTTGTGACAGTTAATTCATGTTAAGTCACTCACGTGTCCAGTTTGTTCGACAGGAAGACGATGTGTTCTTGCATCCGCCGCAGACGGATTTCGCCGCGCACCTCTCTGGCTGCAGGATGACAACCCCGAGTGTAGTGTCCCCTCCACCAGGACTGGATTTTAATTGCTGCATTCTCTGCTTCTATCAGACTTGACTTGTTGACACACGTATCTGCTTGTTCCATCTTAGGTACTTTCACTTTGGCTTTACCAAAGTCAGGAGATATTTTTAGATCATTTTGCGATGAACTAACTTTGACTGCTGATGCAGCTGCTGTAGTTGCAACAGCAACAACCTCCTCTCCAGGAGCCTTCCTCTCATCTTTAGTCATCGGAGACAGGTTATTTGCCTTGCTTGTGTTGAGCTTTTTGGGTTGCGATGGGCGCTTTGGTGCCAGAGAGTCGGGCTCGAACGTCTCGGTCTCGTCTTCGCTGTCAGAGCGGGCCGTTTGCGACTCAAAATCAGACATGAAGGGGAGAAAGGTGGACTCTGAGGACAGCAAGCTGCTGTTGAGTTTGTCCTCATCAGTCTGCACATCCTCCAAATAAATGCACTCGCTGGCAGGTTTTGTGCTGCGAACCACTGGCAAAGATCGATGGGAACACTCAGAGCTCACCCATGTGTTAAACTGCACCACTGGTTCTGCACAAAAGCAGATAGTATCAGCAGCTGAGCATCAAAACACCAATAAAAACACATCAGAACAACTTCAACATGGAGGGAAAAAAACCTTTTACCGTTCTCTTGGACAGAAGGAGCAGCAGCTGGTAAATGTGAGGCGACTGGCTTCACCTCCTGAGCTCCACACTGCGGACTCGCACGTGAGGGACTGAGCTTTTCCACGTCAAGCTGAGTTGGACGAGGCGGACTGGGACAGCCACCTCGTATCTCCTCCAACAGCTGGCGCTGATGAAACCTGACACAAACAAAATTCCAAAACAAACTCAAGCTAATTTTAAAGGTGGATAAGACATCAGAATACTCTTGCTTTAATGGTTAGTATTTCCATTTGATTAACATGGATACCTCTGTTTACTGAGGATCTTCTCCAGTTTTGCATCTTCTGCTGTCTCCAGGGCTGGTGATGAGGTCAGAGGGCAAACAGTGGCCAAGTACTGAACCAGCTGGACATGCTGCCCTGGTCGATATGAGCGACCTTTACCCTGGCTGTAGAGCCACTCTGCTTTGAGACTGTAATTATAAAAATAATTTAAAAAAAAAAGTAAGATACAAAAACCTCCAGATTGTGGTCAATTAGAAGATTACAAGAAGACACCTTTCTTTTTGTGTCACCACATAGCCGTCGAGGACCTTCAGGTTCAGACACCAACTCATGATGTACGGTCGATAATCGCAACTCGGCAACATGGGCGTCGCCATGACACAAGGGTTACACATGATGGACAGCTGCTCCAGTTCATGAAGAGGAGCAAGATACGACACCTAAAGAGTAGTCATCATGGTTAATGAAAAACTATTGTGTTTTTAGGTCGTATCATCAAGATAAAAAAAAAATGAAAGCAGAAAAAGCTGATTACCTCATTAAGATCTCTTATCTCGTTTTCTGCCAGGGACAAGATGGATAAATGAGCAGGAAGGTGCACAGGAACAGTACGAAGGGTTGTTATGCTGTTTCCATGGAGTAAAAGTGTCTGCAGTGGGATTGAAAAACAAAATCAAAAGATACACTGAAGAAAATGTTTCGTATGCTATTTTTATGCACATATAACCACTGACCTTTAATGCCATCAGTTTAGTCAGATCACCAGTCGTTGAGATGTTATTGTCAGACAGATCCAGGTGCTGGAGCGACACACAGGTGTTAAGCTGTTCAATGACCTGTCACAGACCAAGGAATCTGTTAAACCTCTATCATCATCCATGAGGAAACGATGTTGGCAAATACAAGAATGTAAAAACAGGCATTAATCTAATCTTACTTTAATGTTGTTGCCAGACAGGTTGAGCCATTTCAGATGACGCAGATCTCGCAGCCCTTCGATGTAACCAATACTGTTGTTGGGAAGATTGAGTACTCTCAGCTCAGTCAGCCGAGAAACACTCATCATTCTCACCAGGCGATTATTGGCTACCGATAGCTGATTAGAAAATGATGAAGATTTTAAAGATAAGACGTTGAATTAGAAATCATGAGTTCACCCATTTACTGTAGGTCAATGCAGTTACCTGCTGAATGCTGGGGCATCGTTCCAGGTGATCCAGCTTCATAATGTTGTTACGGTCCAAGATGAGGGTGTGAGTATCCTCAGAACATGTGAAACTGGAATCTAGTTTCTGCATGCCTTGATCTGAAAAATCCTTCACAGATCCTGGCAGTATATAGAATATAGTTAGACTGACACAATACCAATTAAAAAGTTAATAATATATTTACTCTTTTTCTCCTTTACACAAATGGTTACAGCTAGCGAAGGGCAATTTCAAAACTGTATCAAACACCAAAATCAAGGGAAAATAAATGCATATTATCCCTACATTTAAAAGCAAAATGATGGGTCAGTGTAAGAATCTTTGCTTTGATGTGTTTAACACAAAACTGCGCGCATTGTAAGACGACAGAAATGACACAGGATGTTTTGATCTGCTCATAATCATGCTAACGGGCTAGCGGTAGTCATCTGATGCAGCCATCACTCCAATGTCCAGAAAAAACACGGAAATGTTACTTTTTCTGTAAAAACAAAACAAAATTTACACCACCTACCATCAACTATATCACTCTGTAAATCTGATACACCCATCTTGTTGCCCCAAACAACGGCAAGCGTTAGCTAGCAAGGGGAGAGCAAGAAGCGTCGTTAGGTTGTCAGATGCTGTGCGAAAGGCATTGTGGGAAATGCAGTTCACTTATTCACTTTCATTGGTATATTGCATCGACTTTCGTCTTAAAAAGACTACAGTTTTCCAAAAGCGCGCCGACGTCCCGACAGCCAAGTTGTAGTGAAAAACCATAATTAAAAAAAAAGACTGGATAAAAACGTCAAATTAAATATATAGGATTCAGTGTAAAACTATAATCTTTTTTATTTGCATCATACATTTGTTTTTTTCTTTACGTTTTGTTGCTGCGCATGTTTGGCAAGAGAGAAATATTGTATGAACTTATTGTAGTCATATTATTATTTTATTGGTTTGAGATTTTTGTTAGTATTTATCCAAAAGAAAGAAGAAAAGTGCCTAAAACGATATTAAAAGTGTACTTTGAAAGTACTCTAATTCTGTTTCCGCCTCCGTCATCTCTCTTTCCGGTTGTGAGCCGTCTCGTAGCCATCATGAAGTAAGTGTACCGAATAAAAATCTAAAGCCATCTCAACATTTAAATAAAAACGATTAATGCGTTAGCCATATAAAAATGTATTGTTTTTGTTTTCCCTTTTGTGATGTATTATATTTGTCATTTTCAGGGTTGAGTTGTGCAGTTTCAGTGGGTATAAAATATACCCCGGCCATGGCCGCCGATATGCCAGGATAGACGGAAAGGTAACTTCATCTTGTGTCCCACACCGGTTCTGTACTTAGCCGGTCTGTAATAGATATTAACATTTTCTCTAAATGAAGTTCATCGTATCGGAAATGTTATTGCTCCGTTTCTGTTGTATCTTCTGAAAGCCTTTTTACATGCTACAGTTAACGTTAGCAACCAACGTCATCATTAAGCGACTCATACGAATTTCCATGATCAAATGTAATGTTTCTAAATGTACAGCCACAAAATGTTACCAAGTGTAAATGCTATCTATTTTTGTAATGTATGTTGCATTAGAAGTAAGTTGTACGATTTAATGATGTATGACTTACATTTTAATGGACCATATCGCTTGTCAGTACAGCAACATTTACCATCTGATCTAGCCCTGGAAGTATTTTTAACCTGATCGTTTTAGTAATGTAATATGTGTTGAATGTAAGACGTTCTGTATAATCAAATATATTTAAATGTTTTTGGCAGGTCTTCCAGTTTTTGAACGCCAAGTGCGAGTCTGCCTTCCTGTCTAAGAGGAACCCCAGACAGATTAACTGGACTGTGCTGTACAGACGCAAGCACAAGAAGGGCCAGTCTGTAAGTGGCAGCTTTTTACTAGTCTTCAAGGACGAGGCACTTCTGATTTATTTATGTTTTCTTAGGAAGGTCCTTTTGAATGTTGCGGTTTTGAATTGATAACATTCATTGTAAATTTTCTTCTATTCACACCATTATTCATGCATTAAGTTGATCAAGCATATTTGGCTGCGAGTGAACGATGTGCATGGTGATGGTCCATGTTATGTGTTGTTGCTGAACTGTGTTTTGCAGTTTAACAGCAGTGCTCACACCACACCTGCAGCCATAGAACAACTGGGGATCATAGTACTGGCCTTTGACTGTCTTTCTTTTGGCATCTCTGCATTGGCCAGCCTCCAAACTCTCCAACATAATATTTTTCACCCATTTGTATTATTTCAGGTGTATTGCAAGATGGACAGTTTTCACAATTAAAATATGAAATTCCTTGAAGCGGTGCAGTCAGTTTTGCATTTTTGCTGTTTTAATTAACCCAAGTAAGGGTTTGTAGCATGCTCAATGTTCATTTCAAACTTTAAGTCTTTGTCCTTTAAAGTGTTCTTGTCCTAGAAATAAAATAGTTAAGTGTTTCATTAACTCGTTTATTTTGTGTTAGTGGTACCAGTTTTACTGATTTTAGAGTTGTGTGTTGTTGACATGCAAAGCACATTAAAATGTCACATTCAGCATGGTACAAGTAAATGTCATTTGTGTCAACAGGAAGAGGTGACAAAGAAGCGTACCCGCCGTGCAGTAAAATTCACGAGGGCCATCACTGGGGCCTCCCTGGCTGAGATCATGGCCAAGAGGAACCAGAAACCCGAGGTCCGCAAGGCCCAGAGGGAGCAGGCCATCAGGTCAGTGGACAAATTATAACTAAAGCTTGGAACCGACCCGGAGTACACATGACCAGACTGGTTTCAACAAGTGTGATTAAAGACTGGGATCACACACTTAACTGGTATTGATGAGGCTGTGAGGGATCACCGAGTACAGTTTCTCAAACCAACTTCCGACTGAATCCATCAAACTGCCAAGCTGCATCTACAGTAATAGTAGAAGGAAGTAAACATTAAAAACACTGCTGCTGTTTGCTAAGATTAAAAAGAAAAATTAGGGTTGGGTTAAGCCATGGAAGGGTTAACGTTTGAAATTTGGACTATCATTGTTTTGACATTCCTACTATTTATAAAATAATTTGAAGCCATTTCCCCACATCCCATCATTTCTTAAACATTAGCTGTTAACACATATTTGCAGATGAGTTTAACAATTTAATGCAACAAATTTATAAATTTAAACATGTTTGACTGCTGCTGACTTTAGGTCGGGTCTTTTTTGCACTCACATTTCTTATTTTTACCCCATTCACACATTTTGTTCCAACTAATCATGCAGACTAGACTGTTCCCAACTAGTGCAGACAGAAATGGTCAAATCTGACATAATGTTGTGTCTTTAGCTTTGCTCCTATTTTCTCAGTAAAACCATCAAATTTGACTTTACTGAGGTGAATGAAATGTTGGAGCTTTTTCTCACTGAACCTCAGTTTGACCTCAATGTTTTCAGTCCTAAACATGCTCTCACTTTATTCTTATCTGATAGCAACTCAAAGGGAAGCAGTTCTGACTATCAGAACAGTGATGCCATTACATTACTTTAGCTACAGCTTCTCATTCGGAGCAGGTAAAGGAAGAGACAATTTTCTATAACATGTTTTTGCTGGATCATTTAAATAATGACCGAAGCAAACTGTGTTTATGGATACTTTTTAGTAGTTTCAGCTTGTGTTTGAATTTTAAATTTAAAGTGCTACATAGGATGACTTTAAAGGGTGGGTTGTACAGCCATGTTATTAATAATGTAGCCTCCGCTTTTCCGGTTCGCGCCTCACTTTTTTTTTACAGTAGCGGCCCCAAATGATCTAATACATGGATTTTCTGCTTCCTGATCATGTGACGTATGCGAAGATCGGCTTTAGAGCTGTTTGTTCTCATGGTGCGGGGGCTCGTTCCAATGCCCACACAGTAAAAACATGCAAATGACGACTTAAGTCAATGGCAGTAAATGAGTTAACATTCAGCAAGTTAGAAAGGTTGATGAATGTGTGCGTCTGTTTTAGCCTGGTGTGCCAGACTCGTCCTCTTGTCTGTTCTACAGAGGACGAGTCGGGATACTCGGAGGCAGACAGCACCATGAGGGGTGGGACTCGCCAGCTCAAAAATAACCAATCACCAAAAAAAAAGCGAGTGACGATTGTAATTTATTACCTGTAGGCAAAGATGGCATCTAGTGACAGTGCAAACATCTTTTTTTTTAAACAAAGGCTTTTTAGCACTTCATGTTGAGGTTTTAAAGACATGTCCAAGTCATTTCGAACAAAGCCAAAGCAAACTCCGTTTCAGAAGCCATCTTTGTTTTATGAGAAACTGAGTGTGCGTGACGTACGCTGCTCAGCACTGATTGGCTCAGTCGGTGGAGTTATTTCAATAGGAATGCTACCAGGTCCTTTGCTTTCCATGAGAAAGCATTGGCATGGCTGTCCATGCTACATTTGTTATACAACAGTTACACTGAACTTCTGCGCCATTATAATTGCAAGTGTTTTATCATATATATCAGGGGCGTCAAACATGCGGCCCGCGGGCCGGATCCGGCCCGCAAGCGGGTTAAATCCGGCCCACAAAATGGTTGTGTTAACTTTATTTTCATACTTTACAATGTAGAGTGAAAATAAACTTATCATTGTGAGCAAGTTTTCTCTGTAATGAGTATAAATAAAACAAAGCTGCGCTCAAGGCTCACACAAGAACTTGAATCACATCCTGAAGTTGGCTGCCACTCAGGATGTGACTTCTGATATTGATGTGCTGGTGAAAGCTAAAAGGTGTTAAGTAAAATGAGTCAAATATACTTAAAGTGCTGCATGAAACAGATCTAGCCATGTGATCTGTAACTCTTTGAATCACTAAGGAATGTTTTTTTATTTATTGATTTTTTAGTTTTTTCAAATTTTCAAGTACACTTCAGGAGTTGTACTTGTACTATTTTGGATACACTGTCCTCAGGCTCCAGCCTTGTTTTATATTGATTGTATTAAAACAATCTGAAGTTGTTTTAAATTTACCGGTTCGGCCCACTTGGGACTAGATTTCGCGCAATGTGGCCCCTGAGCTAAAATGAGTTTGACACTCCTGATATATATGAATGCAGAAGCAAATGGGTAGTGTTTCCTGGCTTTGACCAAAAGTTTGTCTGCATCACTTTAAAATCTATAAAATCACACCAGACTGGTTGTCCCTCCAAATTAACCAGTATTAATACTTTTGTTCTTTCAGAGCTGCAAAGGAGGCCAAAAAGGCAAAGCAGGCCGCCAAGAAGCCTGCTGCTCCAAGTGCAAAGGTAGGATCTGCCGTTTAATTCTGTGGATGTAAATCTATGATCCCTGATGCTTAATTCAGCTTTTAGATGTTCTCTATAGTTGAATTGTACTTCAGTGCTTTCATTGTTTATTTTATTGTGCTGCATTAATGTGTTACTCTCTCATAGACCTCTGCAAAGACTGCACAGAAACCCAAGATCGCCAAGCCCATGAAGGTCAGCGCTCCCCGCGTTGGTGGAAAACGCTAAACCAACTCCTTGTTTATGCTTGTGAATAAAAAGTGGTTGAACCTCATTTGTATTGTTCATTCTGTAAGATGAGCCGTCTGAAATGGGAATGTTGGCTCTTAAGTGTTCAGTATGAGATGCAAAGTTTATTTTAGAAATGACCTCATTTTTAGAATGTTTAAATTCACAAACTTTCATGTGTAAAAAGTTAAAGCTCTGATGTTAAGGTGTTGGACAATCTTTATTACCAACACAGTTCAGTTAATGATCAAGGCTCAGTCGTTTACTTTTGAACAGTCTGCTGAATAATTAAACAATTAATGCTAAATTATGGGGATTATACATAAATACCAAAATTATTGTGTCAATTTTACACAAAAATAACTTAAAGGGCAGCAATATGTTAGAATAAGTACCAATGTTTACTCACGGACTTGCTGCAATGAGGGAGCTGCAGTTTCACAATTTAAGTATAAACATTTGTTCTCAGATAAAATTAAAAAAAAAAGCTATTAAAACGGAAGGATACATGATAATCAATGATAATTTGACTGCTGAGGTACAGTTGTCTGGACTCCAAAAAAAATATGTGATGAAATTCTTACTAAATTGATTATTTCATTTCCTAAACCACATCCTACATAGATCTAGATGCTATGATTTTTATCCTCTGGGAAACACCTGCCTGCGGTAGTTTACTACACCTGAAGAACAACGTTTGAAAAAGCAACTTTTCCCAGCTAGCTAATGAGACACAAATCATGACGTTAAGTCAGACGCTGTACAATCATAAAACTTGATGAGCAAGTAGAACTTGTGCGTTGATGATCACCATTCTTAATTAGTTTAAGAAAAAATGTTCTCTTTGTTAACGCCCTGAGGAAATGTGGTACTTAGGGGAAAGTGCATATTTCCTGCAGGGATATGAGGCTTGATGCGGTGGAAGGTGGTTATGGTGAGGAAGTTATGGAGACAACGTGGGATGGAGAAGGATGATGGTGATTATGTGAGAGTCTCCAAGTGAGTCATTAGTAACGTAGCAGGATGACGATCCTCAGGAGGTCTGAGCAGCTTCTTTAGCCTGTGCCTTCTTATCTTGCTCATGCCTGTTAGGAAAATAAAGATAAAAATCAGACAAACATGATCCCTCTTCAGTGCAGAGATGATTCTTTTGTAGTCTTGGGTTTTGTTTTTTAAATCCAGGCCAGGTGACATTCTTTTGTTAGCAAGCACCTTTATTTTTTACTTCCTTTTTTTCTCAAGTTTCTGATCCTATTTTTTCCAAACAAATACAAACCTTAAAAAAGAACAGAATGTTCTAAGTGAATTATAATTTTATTTACTAAAAAGTAATTTATTATTTTCACATCCATGTTTATAACTTCTTATAATCTTTGGAGTGTAACAAGCTTTAAACACAGACTTTTAGAGTTAAACATTTATTTGAGCTACACGACACTGTCAAAAATTAACCTAATTGTTTTATAAATCTGGTGTTATCAAGAACATTTATTAACAGAAAGCTACTGGGCAGCTGCAATTTCACAAACACACCTCCAGATCCTGTACAGCTGAGAAATTCCCGCGCCACCGACGAAGAAATTAACAGCAAAAAGGTTCCAGTTCTTCGGGATTATAACCAGAGAATATCTGGACCAGATGAGCCCTGAAGGAGGAGGACAGGGGGTTTGTGCAAAGTGATGAAAATCCCTCATTATCTATTAGAACAGGGTGCATGTTTTGGCAAGAGAGTAACAGATAAGATTTGTTTGAAGTAACAGATACTGCAAAAAAGATGCAAAAGGCAACCTTTGGCACACATCAGTGGAATGATCTCTGAGCTCAGAACAGTAAACCAACAGAGGGAAGTTTTTGTTGTGTGCACAATTCATGCAGATGTGTTGGTCTGAAATTTCTGATCAATTCTACAATAATCCTTTAGTATCCAGTCTCACCAGTGGCTGTCAGCACTCCAGACTGGGAGGTACTGAGTTTGTCTGCTGGTCGAGTCATGTCAGCTAAACCGGCAAGAACCAGACCCTAAAAAGAAGAAAATGGACAGTTTTTAATCAGAAAAACATTTAACTCATAATACCTTGCTTAAAATGCAATTTTTGTCTTTAAGGCATTTTTTGTACTTAATTTGTTTTAATTTTTACTATTTTAACCCTAAAATATTTAGCCTTTTGGTCATTAACCCTCTGGAGGCAGGCGTTGCAGATTTGCATCAGTTAGAACCTACCTACCTGGTTACTCCACATACGTATTTCGTGAGCATTTTTTAACTCAGAACTGAAGTACCCCTGAAGGACTTAGCTGTTCATCCTTTGATCAAAACTTGTTTTGAGCCTGAGAGGGTTAAACCTAATTATACTTTATGCATTACTGATTAGATGCTAACAAGATGAAGATAAATGAAAGCTGTGATGACGAGGTTAAATAGATCAAACTTTAATTCTGTCAGAAAATCGCAAAGGTTAGAAAACAACATGTGTTGGTTTATGTACACACGTTAAACTGTGTGAAAGTGCATTTACCCATTTAAACATCGGAGCCCAGAAGAAAACTGTTTTTGGACCTGGAATTACAAAAGACACACACACACACACGAGATTTAGAAGATTTAAAAAATGTATCATTTAAATTTGAGTCATTCACTTTACAGCTGAGGTAATGGAAATGTGACGATACTCATTTAGGTTTTAATCTTATTTAAATATAGTGTAACTAAAAACATACAAATATTTTTTATGTCAACTGTTCCACTCTGTATGTCAAACATCAACATGAGGAGTAGTGTCAGAACTACAGGAACTAAAGTCATCATGACAAACTAAAATAACAAATAAAGCTCTTGATCACAAAACTAAACCTTCAGATGCCAATTCATAGTAAAAAAAAGCATTTTCAATAATGCTTAAAACTACGTTTTGTGTCCTCTTTTCACTACTTTTTAATGAATTGATCCCTAATAACTTTAATAAACTTAATATATTGATTTGGTAAACTCGAGTCTGAACTTTGTTTTGTTTTAAAGCAACCGAATCCTATATGTATAAATATCTGGAAACACTCTTCAGTTTATCCTGGGCTAAAAAAAGAAAAACGTAGGACGCCGTTGCTGCAAATCGCTATCCAGGGAGTTGGCTTTTGTTTCCGCCCCTTCATACCTGTTCAGGAACACGTCCTTGACTTAATGAGCTTCTCGGAAAAAAAAGAACAAGGTTTGCACATTGCTGGATTTACTTTATTCTCACTTATTCTAATGAATGCAAGGATCCATGCTGGATATATTAGGTTAAAGGAGTGTTAAGCGAAGCTTATTCTTATATTTTGTGGGTTTCTGTCAAGAATAAAAGTCATTCTTTTATTGGCAAATGTTGCTACTATATTATTGTCATTCATAGAAACTAGACTGGAAATATGAACTTTTATAAATATAGAGTAAAGTTAAGATTTTAATGCTCTGAGTGTAGAGGTCAATGTGCTTTGGTATTTCACAATTCTTTCACAAAGGCAAAGGTTTTGTTGTAAATGTGTAATAATTTTCCAGTTTCAGATTAGCCAAAAACATCAAACAATTGCTTATGTACTTCTTTTGATACTTTGAAATTATTTATATTTGTTTAATAGACAAACTAAAGCATTTAAAAGGGTAATCTTATTTTCAATTAAAGTCAAATAAAATAGAAAACTAAATGTATCTGGTTAGGGTCCAACATTAATAACTTTGATAAAGATCTATAAGCTCATCTGTTTTTACTGATCTTAGTAAAGATATGGTCAGCACTGATAACTGACTCATTTGTGTCACTAGTATTTACACATGTGGGAAAAAAAACATTAGCATTAATAGTTGAGTTTGTTGAGAGGCTAAAACTTGTAAACAGGCAGGTCTCAGCACCACACAAAATAGACTTAACAGGCTTTAAAGTAGAACGCAAAAAAAAAAAATTCCTTCAAATATATAAATTCTTTGCAGCCTAAGAGGCTTAGATGGGCTTGGGGCAGACTTAGATCTGCTAGAGCGACATGAAAACATTGACTTTAAGTTCAGGCATCCAGACAACAGCTGCCTTTTATCTTCTCTGCAGGATGCTGTATACAAACAAAACATAAATTCCACCACAGCGGGATAACCCAAAAATTGGCTAAAGAAATCAAGAGTACATAGTGTACTTTACCTGCCGGGTGGTTGTACAAAGGTCTCAGTTTGGCGGGCAGCATATGCTCGATGCTGTCCAAAATCCTACGGTAGGACGCTCTGAGCGCAGCCATGATTGGAGATATTCAGGTACGAAAGAAGCGACTAAAGAAGCTAGCTAGCTAGCTAACTGGTAAATTCGGATGGTGTTTGCTTTGGCAGCCACAGAACTATATTACTTGGTCGTCTGTAAATAACGGGAGAGTTTTGCGTTAGTAGGACGCTACTGCCCTACTATCGACCTTCCACGGGAAAAACTAACACCGGCTAGCTGACACGACGAGGTGACTTTCCGTTTGACACAACCTTCCGTCTGAGGCGGGGTTACATGATCATCTCTTGGTTCCCACTGGCTCTGACAGTGAGAGCCTCAATGTGATTGGTTTATATGGGGTTGTTAGGTTTTTATTTGTTCCATCGAGTAGGTAACAAGGCGGTGGAAACTTCAGGTTCCTGTGGGCAAACTTAATAATCGATTGCAAAACAATTATACTTTTGTTTTATAACATTTTATTGCGCATACACTGCACACAAAAATGTGTGAATTAAGAAATTTGTTATGTTGGAGAAAAACATTTTCTTAGATATTATTATAACTAAGATATTTGGTACCATCCAAAAGTTTTGAATTTGTCATGTTAATAAAGTTACACTTCATACATACATTACATACTTAAAAAAATAATTAATTGCACCAAAAGCTATCCAACTTTCCAACTTTTCTGTTCATCCCCCGCCCCATTTTCCACCAAGCTTTTCAAAACAAACGCACCTGACTTCAACGTCAAGCCTCGCAGTTTCTCGCGTTATTTCGACACAGCTGACGGCTGCCAGCAGAAAGAAATAAACCAGGCTAGGCTAGAAAGACAGATAGTAGCCTGGAGAGCGGAGACACAGTCGGGGTAGGGGTGGACTCGGACGGTGGAGACCTGACAGGAGCATATATTTCTTTCCCAACAATGCTGAATACCAGCTAGCACCGTCCCGACAGAAAGGGACTTAATTGGACTAAAAACCCCACAGCAGATAAAAGACAACATCGTCAAGAGGAGGGTTAGCTCAGCTTAAATGTTATTGTCAATTCAAAATAAAGCTATTTGGTTACAATGTCCTACACTGGAAACCTGGTTTGGGATGTTAACAAACGTCTAATTGGATACACTGAGCCTAACACCATCAGGACCAACTACTTGGGTAAGAGAAAAACAACACATTGTTATGCTAGCCCTGATATGTGAACGTTAATTGAAGTTGGAGCGTCTGCAGGCTGTTTTTCTCTGCAGCTGAAGTGGAAGTGAGACTACTTCTGGCATGGATCCTCTTCCTGTGTAAACCCGGTTTATCTCGATTAAAGAGAAGCTGTGCTTTTTACAAATAACTCTTCAGATTAGGATTTATGTTTAATCCGCAACACATTATCAACTCTGTCAGGCTGGAGATCACATTTGTTATTTAGCCAGAGGCTGCTGCGCAAATGCATTTTCAGTGTTGTTACAGGACTGTTAGATTAATCATCTGTAAATTTACTCCGTAATACAGAAATGACTACTAATGTAATCAAAATAGGAATACGTAATTTTACTGTTTGAATAATTTACCAAGTTATTTTAGTTTACTAAAAATGTTGAAATTGCACTAAAATTATTACCCTCAGAAAAAAATGTGACAACCAGTTATTCTGGGTTATTTTTCATTGAATTAAAAGAGGTGGAAAAGCCAGACTTGGGGTGTCAGGGTGGATTATTACTTTTTCAAGACCCAACATTTTATGTTGTTATTTCAAATGAATCAATTGGCAACATATTGTAACCTAACTGGAGGGTAAAATAGACACAATCTTGATTTATGTTGTTGGAGACAGCCTCAAACAAAAACAAATTTGTGAGTTTTTGCAGTATTCTAAACTTTTCTTGACTTTTTCATGGTCATCTTTTTTGTTCCAGAAAATTGTAAATGTACAAAATTCCAAATATCATAATTAATATACATTTTAAAACTGAATAAGACAGGATCTCAGTTTCTGTTTGGTCACATGCCTATTATTCAGTTACAAAAGCACAAACAGCATTGATAATCAATTTTACTTCTGGATTAAAAGTGTTTGTCCACTCTATTCAGTGTCTTTGCAAACAAAATCAAACCAGAAATACTGCTCTTGTGCTCCACCTGTTAAAAACCTGCCACAAATTCATTTGTCCTGAACATTTTCAGCCAACAGCAGTGAAGCTAAAAAGTTTCACTGCCATCATTTCCTCTGTGTGTCAATGCATCAGCTATGATTGATCGATGGAGATGAAACAAACAGAAGCGGCGTAAACAGTTGGACACAGCTGCTGTAAGACAGTAGTCGATTAGGCAGACTTGTGTCCAACAGTCGAAGCCTCGCAGCGGTTGAATGAGGAGATATGAGCCCACCGAGGTGGAGCTGGTGCCTCAGAGGTTTAGTCAGAGCTGTTTTTAGCCTGGCTGAGATAAAGTCAGAGCTGTGTTTGTGTTCAGGGATGTGTGGGCCACAGCTCTTATCAGTTATATTTAGTGTTAAGAACCATTAGAGGTTATAATTTGGGGTACAGCAGCATGAGATGAAACAGAGATTCTGTCTAATGCTTGATAAGGTGGATTCATTTAATGGATTTCAGCTTTTTTATTATCTTTAGGACTTTGAACTGACAGTTGGACTAAAATGTTGCAAGTTTAGACAGAATAATTTATTTATTTATTTGTTTTTACAAATGTCTGGCTGTGAGTTGTCTCAGTCGTTAGATAAATAAAAATCTTTAAAAGTAGCTATGAAACAAAATCTTATCTGTCATTATGCACAGTTAAAAGTTTCTTCTAAATATTTGTAATGGAAATAATTTATGAAAGGTTTTTTTAATGTTACATATATAAAAAAGAGAATATTTAAAACTTAAAATCTTCACTTTTATTTTAAAATATTTTTGTAAATTTTTGTAAACTCTGTAAAGTGTGGATTTGGTTTAACTGAGCTCTTTAAACCAACACATGTTTATAGGATCCAGTAATATTGACAGAAATAGGAGTAAAAATCTACATATTTAAGGATTTAACACATATAATTGCGGATCTTTTTTTATGAACAGCAGATAGACGTTTGCACTAAATGCAGACGGATGATTCACTGTGGAGACTCTCTGGAAGGGAGAAGCCGAAAGAGAAAAGAGATCAGTGAAAACAGTTTTTTTAATTTAGGTCTCAAAAATCGAATCTGATATTTTCAACAATGGAGCAAAAGCGATCATAATAATATCATATTTAGTAATTAACACTTTCATAAACATTGTGACCATAAAGTGATTATGCAAGAACTGAAATAAAGCTATTCTTTTCCTCCCACAGCTCTGCAGCAGTAAAACCTGTAGCTGCAGGTTGTCGCTCTCATTTTAATAAACAGCAGCTGCAAAATCTCAGCTCATGTATTCAAAGCAGAAATGCAACTTTCTCTATATTTGAAGGAATCACATTCAGACTGGGAAAGATTTAGTCTTCTGCAGTTTTCCATAAATTGAATTTAATAATATTTAATAAGTGTTCTTTTTGCATTCATGCTAGCTAACTAACCTGTGCTGCTCATTTTGCTGCCCTTTATAATATTATTTATTCTGTTCTTTACTAATTTTTTGCAGCCGTAACATTTTCTTTCTGCCGCTTTAATTTGTGGATCGATGTGTTTCTCAGAAATAATTTATGTTTTAGCTTACATGCAAAGCTTTTATCGACTACTTTTAAGTCTTTTAAAATGTTTGAGTTCCTTTATTTTTATTTTCTTTCGGTTGAACTAAAATTTAAAACAGTAAAAAGCCCAAACGGTCTGGCTCACTTGGTGTTCCTGTAGAAATATTTTCCTGAGTACTAATAATAAACATATCCCATAATTCTACACTCGTAGCTTGACTAAAGTGGATGTTTTAATGTGTGTTCTTGTCTTTTTCCAGGTAGAAGAGAGTTTGTTCAAAGGCTAAAACTTGAATCGACTCTGAACGTGCACGATGGCTGTGTAAGCATTTACAATTGGTTTATTTTAGTGTTTTTCCTGTAGAGAGAAGCTCAACAGTTTGTTTTCCCCTCCGGAGTTTTGTGAAGTCTAGCAGATCTTGTGTCTAAAGTCTTGACTGCAGGTCAGGTGGTCGATGCTCCTGAGAAACCTGAAGCTGACAGATCAGTCACACATCTTGTCACGCTATCAGTGTCTGTCCGTCCAGAACACGTCAACAAACACGACACGCCAGCGAGGCTCGAGAGAGCTGCTCTTTAGATCCTGGCTGACGTTAACCAGAACTGCCGCTTTAAAATGTTGTTAACAGATTTTCTGGCTAAATAATGTCTCGACTGATAGAGAAAATCTGCATGAATGATAAGAACTTGGACTCAGATCCAACTGAAACAAGTTAATTTGTATTGTTTCTCTTCAGCTTTTCTTCAGGATCAGTGAAACACAACATGTCACTTGCAGCAGCTCATTTTAGCCCCAATTAACCTTAAAATGTGTCAATTACCTTTGAGAGCTCTGGTTGTTCTGAAATATTCTTCTGAAAATGAAAGGAGATATCACATTTTTAGAGTCTGCATCACTCAGTTGAACAATCTGACTCAGATTTTAAGGTGCTGTAGGATCCAAATATAGAGGAATGAATGTTATTTTTTACATAAAAGTAGAGTTTGCTGTAGCCACCATGTTCATCACTTTTTATCATTTGTGAGGCAATTGAACAAACATGGTCAATCATTAGAATAATGCAACTTACAGTAGGTAAAGAAAGTATTCAGACCCCCGTCAATTTTTCACTTTTTATGATTTGCAGCCATTTGCTAAAATCAACTAAATTCATTTTTTCCTCATTAATACACACAACACCCAATATTGACATAAAACAAGACTTTTAGAAATTTATGCAGATTTATTAAAAAGAGAAAAGCTGAAATATCACATGGTTCTAAGTATTTAGATCCTTTGCTCAGTATTTAGTAGAAGCACCCTTTGAGCTAATGCAGCCACGAGTCTCCTTGGTAAAGATGCAACACGTTTCTTGCCTGGATTTGGGGATCCTCTGACATTCCTCCTTGCAGATCCTCTCCAGTTCTCTCAGGTTGGATGGTGACAGTCATTTTAGGTCTCTCCAGAGATGCTCACTGGGTTTAAATCGGGGCTCTGGCTGGGACACTCCTTCGTTATTTTAGCTGTGTGTTTAGGGTCATTGTCATGTTAGAAGGTAAACCTTCGGCCCAGTCTGAGGTCCTGAGCACTCTGGAGAAGGTTCTTGTCCAGAATATCCCTGCACTTGTCCGCATTCATCATTCCCTCAATTGCAACCAGTCATCCTGTACCTGCAGCTGAAAAACACCACAGCATGATACTGCCACAGCCATGCTTTACTGTGGGGACTGTATTGGACAAGTGATGAGCGGTGCCTGGTTTTCTCCACACATGCCACTTAGAATTCAGGCCCGAAAGGTCTATCTTGGTCTCCTCAGACCAGAGAATCTTATTTCTCACCATCTCGGGGTCATTCAGGTGTCTTTTAGCAAAGTCCATGCAGGCTTTCATATGTCTTGCACTGAGGAGAGGCTTTTGATGGGCCACTCTGCCATAAAGCGCTGACTGGTGGAGGATTGCAGTAATGGTTGACTTTCTATAACTTTCTCTCATCTTGTGACTGCATCTCTGGAGCTCAGCGACAGTGGTCTTTGGGTTCTTCTTTACCTCTCTCACGAAGGCTCTTATCCTCTGTTAGCTCAGTTTGGCCAGATGGCCTTCTCTAGGAAGGGTTCTGTTGTCCCAAACATCTTCCATTTACAGATTATGGAGGCCACTGTGCTTTTAGGAACCTTAAATGCAGCAGAGATGTTTTTGTAACCTTGGCCAGATCTGTGCCTTGCCACAATTCTGTCTCTGAGCTCTTCAAAACTTATGGTTCTCATTTGCTCTGACATCCATCGTGAGCTGTAAGGTCTTATATAGACAGGTGTGTGGCTTTCCTAATCACGTCCAATCAGTAGAATCAAACACAGCTGGAGTCCAATGAAGGTGCAGGACCATCTCAATGATGATCATAAGAAATGGAAATCACCTGAGTTAAATATACGAGGGTCACACGAAAGGGTCTGAATACTTACAATGTGATGGTTCAATTAGTCTTTTTTTTAATAACTCTGCATACATTTGTAAAATAATGTGTTTTTCTGTCAATATGGGGTGCTGTGTGTACGTTAATGAGGAAAAAATGAATGTAGTTGATTTTAGCAAATGGCGGCAATATAACAAAGAGTAAAATATTGACAGGGCTCTGAATACTTTCCGTACCAACTGTATTAGAGAATCCAGTGGTGTTGATTTATCAGTGTGAAAATTTAATGGTATGAGTAAACAATCACATTATTTCTCATCTGAATCAAATGAAGCTTTCATTTGATTAGAGTAAGAGAGATAGATCTGAACTCTATTGCAGTTCCCTGAGTTGATTCAGTTTTCCAAGCTACACCCTGAGCAGCCAGCCAGCCTGTGAGGATGAGACAGAACAATATCGACCCACAGAGTAAAAGCTGTTCTATTGCTGACTTTGACCAGGAATCTCATTTAAATTAATGCCAATGAAATTACATTAAATTTTGTGGTGGGAGGTTGTGTGTCTAGATCCAGTGTTTGTGTCGCATCCCCTCAGGTCAACACGATATCCTGGAACGAGACGGGTGAATACATCTTGTCAGGGTCAGACGACACCTTCCTGGTCATCACAAACCCGTACAACAAAAAGGTATGAAGGCGTTTGTGAGTTGGCAATATTCACTACACCTGCTTTCTCCCAACACAACTTATTCATTTGTTGTTCGGTTTCCACCTGGGGCATTTAATCAGCTTCTGTTAATGTACTTTTAATAAATATCTATTAAAATAACTTTAAAAAGATAAAATTGCTCATAAAAATACACACAATACAGTGATTTTAAAATGTGTTTATGGAATATGTTGTTAAAATTAAAGTTTTGAAATGCTCTTTACATTTGTTAAGAGTCATAGAAGAACTTTTTTTAAGTCAGGAAACTGTTCTTTGAGTTTCTCTATAGCACATGAAACTTTGTTGAGGCTCTCAATGACCCAGGAGCCCTGAAAAGGCCAAATATAACCCCATAATAAAGCCCTACAACACCCTGCTTCAGCACACTTGATTTCAATTAGTAGGTGATTAGCAAGCTTCTGCTGAGCCTGATGTGCTGCAGCACAGGTGATTCAACTACTGAAGCTAGTGTGTTGGGCTAGATAAACCACTAAAACGTGTTGGATACCGGCACTCGAGGCACGGAACTGAATAGCTCTGCCCTACAATGGAAAGACTGGTTTTCTTTGCCCACTTGGCCACAGTATGAGTATTAAATGAGCTGTGTGCTGATTGGCCAGTGTATATTGATGTCTCTATGATTCTAGAACCTCTGTACAGCTGTATTTAGCATCCAGATTACTCCGTAGGTTCTACTGAGTATGGAGCTATCTGGCATTCATTCAAAGTCTGGATGTTCCCAGTACAGCTCAGAATGTTACACTAGTGCCCCAACTTTCCTCTTTGCTGTTTTTCTCTCATCCAACATGGCTGTTAGCAGTAGCTTTGGCTGGCCTTGTGTTGCAGTCAGCATTACCATGACAAATGTCTACATGCAGCTAATGTTGAAGTGGGTTGGGACTTGCAAATATAAGGGGCGTGTCTAAGCTTATGATGTGTGAAACCAGCTTTTCTCAGAACAAACTGTTTCTTGGTGGCCATTACATTATTGCTAATTTACATAAGAAAGTTGGTCAGACTTTTTGGTACATTTGAAACCTCAAACTGCCTTTATTCAACGGTAACATGGTATATGTGGTTTAAAATTCTAGGATCCATGAGAACATCTGGTCTAGGGTCAGCCAAAAGTTAAGGTGTCTGAGGCTTTGTGAGGAAACTGTAAAACTATCTGAATGGAAGCTTTAAATGAAACAGAAGAACTCAAATCCTATTTGTGATTTTGCACAAAACTCACAGCTGTTGTGTGTTTCTGCTCCTCCTCCTCAGGTCAAGAAGTCCATACGCTCTGGTCACCGGGCAAACATCTTCAGTGCAAAGTTCATGCCTCACACGAACGATCAGGAAATCATCTCCTGCTCCGGAGACGGCATCATCTTCTACACCCACACGGAGAAGAGCCCAGACTTCAACAGACAGTGTCAGTTCACCTGCCACTACGGGACGGCGTATGAGGTGCAGAACGGTGCCTCTACTTTAGCAGTAAAGCCTTTTTATTGGTTAATGTTCTGTCTTTGTTCCTGTTGTGTCAGATTATGACCGTACCAAATGACCCCTACACATTCCTGTCGTGTGGGGAGGACGGCACGGTGCGGTGGTTCGACCTGCGCACAAAAACCAGCTGCACTAAAGTAGACTGCAAAGATGTACGTGACACATGAGTTTTTTTTTTATTCAAACCCTGATTGTATCATTGTGATTTTCACAAGAAATCTACAAGTTTAAGCAAAATAACAGCAAGAAGATCTCCTTATGGCCTCTGCTTTCTGTCCCTTGAGCTGCTTGACAAACAGTTTTCTTGGTTTGAGTCCAGGATAATTTGGATGTCTTCTCCTATTTCCTTCTTTGTACCAGAACCTGTGACCTTAAAGCTGTTAGAATCATTTTTCCAGACGGTGTCACTGGCCCTTCTTAACCCTGAAGCTGTTGATGCTCCTCCATATGTGACAAAATAAAGAAAAAGAGTGACACAGCAGGCCACCAGAACGGCTACGATGCTGTTGGGGGTTAGTACGATAAGGTTCAGATTAGCTCTGATGGAGGAGTTCCTCTCTTTAGCAGTGAAATTGCTCTGGGTTCTTTGCTGTCTTATCCTAAAATTGACCCCAAAGGAAAATAACCAGATTGAGAATTTATGTAATTTTAGTTATTGATGTCCAAACCTTCCAAAAAAGTGTCCAGTGAACAAGAAATACGTTTTTCCTAAAGAATGCCCTATTTGGATTCAACATAGGGTCCAGGGGTTCAAGTGCAATTCTCTCATTATGGAGCTTCACCTATTACACACAAGAGTTCAACTTTCTTTAACATTTTGTATAAATCTTAATATGTTTGTGTTTAAACTTCAGCTTTGCTGCGTTTTCCGTGTTCCCAGGACATCCTGATCAACTGCACACGAGCAGCCACCTCCATATCCATCTCTCCTCTGGTGCCGTACTACCTGGCTGTGGGTTGCTCCGACAGCTCGGTGCGGATCTACGACAGACGTATGCTGGGCACCAGAGCCACAGGTGACATGTTTTTACTGAATATTCATGTTGATGAGGATGATTTACTCTGCATCAGCCAGTGGGGGGGGTGGGGGTGGGGGGGATGAGGGGGTTTCCTGTCCCGCTAAGTTGTTTCCCTCTGAGGGATCAGTCTAATATTAGATGCATTCATCCATGTTTTGACTTTATAATTGGTTTCCATCCTCCAAACACAAAAATATAAAGCAAAAAAGCAACAATTTGCTTATATTGTCATTCTCAGGTAATTACACGGGGCGGGGGACGACGGGCATGTGTGGTCGGTTTGTCCCCACCCACCTTTCCAACAAGTCCTGCAGGGTGACATCTCTCTGCTACAGCGAGGACGGTCAGGAGGTGCTGGTCAGCTACTCCTCCGATTATATTTACCTGTTCAACCCCAAAGACGACCAGGCCCGGGAGCTCAAGGGCCCGTCCGAGGAGAGGAGGGAGGAGGTGAGACCACTCAGGGATCCACTAGTGGGATCATAGTAGCCCTTTTCATCATCTTCCTCTAGAATTTTCCATTAACCCCCCTACTCTGTTAATGCACTTCCTGCAATAATGGAAACTCACCCGTAGGCAGACTTCAGTGAATTGTTGTTGGCTGTCAGCTGATCTGATCTGTAATGAGTTTGGAGGAAGAAACTGTAGCTTTAATGCTCTTTTTGTTATGAGAACTCTCCTATTTTAGCTTTCTGAGTTGCTGATTGGTTGCAGCGAGAGGAGACAATGTCTGTTAAAAAACAAGCAACAGGATGGATGAGAGACTAAATAAAAATCTGATTCATGGTTTTATTGTGAATTTATGTAGCTGAAAAATGAGCAATCAGGAGTTGTCTGAACGCGCAGGATCACACACACACGCACACACATTCCTTTCCAAATACAGCGACTAATGCAGGCGGCGTTCCTGTCCACTTAAATAGGTTCAGTGGAGGTGTGTAGGCGACGGGGTTTGGGGGAGTCAAAATAAAATCTTATCACCTGCTTAAACTGCCCCCCTTCTTCACCTCTGACCTCATTTGTTCTTTTTCTTTCTCATTTATTCTCTATATCTTCTGCTTTTCACCACTTGCTCAGACCTGTTGACATTTCCTGTGTCACACTCCCCCTCGACCTTGTTTTTCTAATTCTGGCTTCCAGCTGCGTCATGCTGCTGAGACAGCCATGGGACTGGAAAGAGGAGGCACCCTCCATGGGGTGGGGGGCTTAAGAGAGGACACTGACAGAGAGGATCAGTCTTTTGCTTTGGTAGCGAAGTTATTTTTGACCATCTTTTGACTGACAAACTGTGTGTGTGTGTGTGTGTGTGTGTGTGTGTGTGTGTGTGTGTGTGTGTGTGTGTGCGCGCGCGTGTGTGTGTGTGTGTGTGTGTGCGTGCCTCTGCAGCTGAGGCAGCCTCCAGTGAAGCGCCTCCGTCTTCGGGGTGACTGGTCAGACACCGGACCCCGAGCTCGACCCGAGAGCGAAAGGGAAAGAGATGGTAAGATCCCAGAATGCCCCGCTACTCGTTCAAAGCAGAGCTCAAGTTTCAGGTCCGACCTGAGGGAACATTTCAGACATTCAGGCCTTCCAAACAGTCAGACGTTTTATTTACCACATTTATTTTGTGATCAGTAAAACCAGAATGTTGGTATACCTGGGGAACAAGGCCTCTTTAAATACAAAATTACAGAAGAAATGCAGCTAAAGTTTAAGTTAAAGGTGGGAGGAGTCATATTTTTTACTTAAAAATCTGGGCTTCTTTTTTGTGTTTGTATCTTAAAATAATTTTAACCCCCTTCTTTATTTTAGGTGAACAGAGTCCAAACTTGTCTCTGATGCAGAGAATGTCGGACATATTGTCCCGGTGGTTTGAGGAGGCTAGTGAAGCTCAGAGCAGCAGAGGAACCCGACCTCAGACTCGACCCAGAGGTAAAACTGCTCCTTAATGTGTTTTCAGGATTTATTCGTTTGTAATAATGTGTTAATGTTTTGTAATCAGGGTCAGCTGTTCGTCCAGAGGGGCCTGCTCCACCAGGGGTGTCCAGCCCGGAGTTGAGCGCTCCTGAGAGGCCCGTGGGGACAGGGTCCCCCGAGGTACCTGGCAGTGCTACAGCCACCACTGCCATCTCTAAATCCACCTTCCCTTCCTCATCAAGGTCATCTTCAGCTGTCCCGGCTCCTCCTACTTCCAGCTCCTTAGTAGATACTTCAGCTCCTTCCTCCTCCTCCACTACTACCTCCACCCCCAATTCAGAGCAGAGGAGTCAGACTGACACCACCAGGACACCCACACCTACAGCCACACCTATTTCTGAACCGGCACTCTCAGGTAAGAACAAAAATGTTTTCTTTAAGAATTTATTTAAAACAAACAAAACCAAAATTCATCAACACTTTAATGATTAGATCATTTCAGGGTATCTTGGAGAGTGTGTGTGTGTGTGTGTGTGTGTGTGTGTGTGTGTGTGTGTGTGTGTGTGTGTGTGTGTGTGTGTGTTCACTTCACTCAAGCAGCAGCTGCACTCTACTGTCTTTTCCTCCAGCATCCTTGGTGTCCTCCTCCCTTTCTCACAACCTCCTCCCTCCTAATTGTTCATCCACTTTCCCTCTCTTCCTCTGCCTCTCTGTCAGAGTACGGTCAACATCGGCTGCCCATAAGTTTAGTGTGTAGGCGTTTGCAAAGGCTGCTACGGCTGGCCGACCCCCCGCGACAGGGTCAGCGAACGATCCCTTCCTCCTCCTCCTCCTCCTCTTCCTCTGCAGCCTCTGAGATACTGCCACAGAGAAGGGCTACCTCTGCTGCTGCTGATCTGCAGCCTACAGGTTACCTCCACCCCAAACCCCACCCTGCAAAAACTTTTCCATTCAGACCTCCTTCTGCCGCAGCTGGCACTAAAAAGACCTGAGCACTAACCTGATGCATCTTGAACCTTTTAAAGGTGTGGCTCACTGAAAAAAAAAACATTTTTTAATTATTTCTGAATTTAATCAGTCATTCTGAGTTCTTCATGCAGGCTGAACATGAAAATGGTCTTCTACACCTATCTCCTGCATCAGCTTCAGATAGGAAACATATGGTGAAACTGTAGGATTTGAAAATCCTGACAGATCTACATCACACTGTCACTTAACATTCATGGACTCACCCATCTTGACTTGTGACGGGGAAGGCTGTTGTTGCTTTAGCGTCCAGGAAACCGCAGAGAGCGTCTCTGCTAGTGGAAGCTAACTGCTAGCATTAGCAACTCCATCACATGGCAAAACACCTCCAGACTTGTGTTATTTGTGGAGATAAAACATCAGTGTTGCTAAGTAAATAGTCAGTTGCAGAGTTGCATTTCTGTTAGCCAGTCAGAGAAGAGATGTCCAAATATCAGGAAGTAAGACTCCAAATCTTACCATCTGAAGCTCACCTCTGATCTGGCAATCGTCTGCATTCTGAAAAGTGCACACCAGGGCTTTTTGTACCCAGAGTTCAACTTGAGTGGCATTAATTTCTACTAGAGAACACTGCAAATGTTTTGATTAAAAGAGTGAACCACACCTTTAACACCTCCAGCTTCCATGTTTGCTCCCCCCCAATCCATCGCTATACTTGTTTCTTGAGTTTTCACCTGCAGACTCACCTGTGGGAGTGGCATCAGCTGGTGTGAAGCTCTGTTCTGGTTCGTGTGGTTGTTCAGCCATGTTTGATGATGACAAACCGTTTGCTGCTTTGAACTGGCCATTTTCAGACACGAAATGTAAAACATCACTGACCAGTAAACCAAGCTCTAACGGTTGAATGTGGCGTCTTTTCTGAAGTGCTGCAAACCAGGCGGTCACTGATGGTTTAAAGAGGTTTTTAGGAATTCAAATAACAAATTTCTGGAATTATCGTTCATTGTTTTAGCATAAATCAGAATAAACGGACAAAAATGTTGCAGTCTTTATGGTCTAATGGAGGCGTGTTGGACTTTGGCTTAAAACTGTAAATAAAAAAATGTAGCCTCATGTTTTAATTTCCTAGCTGTTCTACTACAACGTCCTCGTATATTTTAAAACATAAAGGCTGTCATTTGAAGCATCATACTAGCTGGTAGGTTAGCTGCTGGCTAATTTACTCGAATTGTTAAGCTTTAGCTTGTTCAGCATTTTGTCTTTTGTTAGAGCTCACATCAGATTTCTAACATAATTTAATCCCAGTTTGCAGCATTTAGATTGAAGAGCATCAGACTTTAAAATTAAACTAATGCTCTTAGCATGTTTAACCAAATTTTATATAATATTTTTCAGATTTACTCATTTCTAACTCTCATTTTACATTTATAATGCCAAAGCTGCACCTAAACACACTGACTGTGGATTTATATGTTTTTTTTTTACGTGATTAAAAGTTTTAACCCTGAAGCTTTTCTGCTGTGGCGATCAGCTTAGTGTTCAGTGATGGCTCTTCTACGTGTTACAGATTCTCCTTCGTCTGTGGTGAATAAGCAGCTGGGGTCCATGACTCTGGACGAACAGCAGGGTGAGTCTAAGTCCCTCGTCTAACCCACCTCCTCAGAATTTGTTCTGTTTTCATCAGTGTTTTAATCCGATGAACCAGTTGTAACTATCTCTCGCATGTTGGTGCCAAAATGATGTTTACAGATACATTTAATTTAGTAAAATAAATGCAACCATCCACCAAGAAACACTTAATTTAATTATCTGAATGTGAAAATGTCCTGAAAAACTCATCAACACTGTAAATGTTTACAGATAAACACCTGAGAAACACCTGAGAAGTTGGAAATCTTATTTTTTGGGGGACTTTTCTTGTCTCTTCTGCTGAAAATAATCAACTTTATAAATTTACATTTTAATATGTGAATTATCTAAATATTTAGACACTTTAGTGAACAGTTTTCATGATAAATTAAGTTTTCCAGTTTAAATTGATCTGAGTAACATAATTAGTCTGTAAACAAATGTGGAAATGACTGTTATGCAATTCTATTCAGTTTATTTTTATAGCACCAAATTACGACAAGAGTCGTCTCAAGGCACTTCACAAATTAAATATTCCAGTACAGGTCAGTTCATTAAGCCAATCAGAAAAAAGTTTCCTATATAAGGAACCCAGCAGATTGCATCGAGTCACTTGAGTGTCAGTGACTTTACAGCAATCCTCATACTAAGCAAGCATTTAGCGACAGTGGAGAGGAAAACTCCCCTTTTAACAGGAGGAAACCTCCAGAGGCTCAGTATGAGCAGCCATCCACCACGACTCACTGAGGATTGAGAAGACAAATCAGACACACACACACACGCACGCACGCACACACACACACACACACACACACACACACACACACACCAATTGTGAGGAAAACCAATTGAGTCTAAGATATTACTGAAGGCTACATTGAGGCTATCACTTTCAATGTCAACATGAATGTTAAAATCCCCCACTACAATGACTTAATCAATATTTATCACCAAATCACATAAAAAATCAGAGATCTGATCCAAAAACTCAAGAGTAAGGGCCTGGTGGACGATACAAAACTACAAACAAGAATGGTTTTATGGTTTTGCACTCTGAATTAGGAAAACTACAAATAAGATGTTTAAAAGAACTGTAACTATTAATTGGTAAGGGATTGATTAATAGGCCTAAATGAAAAACGGTTGCTACTCGTCCTCCTCCTCCAATGGTCCCCCAAGGGGTGGCCATGGTCACCCCTAGAAATTTACTGAATACTAATGAATTAAATCATTAACTAACAGTCTTTGGAAAAAAATGTATTGTTCAATAAATACATTTAATTGTTCTAGTTTTCTGCTCAGTCAATTATTGTTCTAATTTTTATGAGATTTCCATGATTTTCTTTATCAAGCATTATTTTTAATCTGTTTAATTTTGGGTAGGACACTGTCTCAATGGGGTAGAGGGGTGTTTTTAACTACGACTCTGCTTCCTGGTCTGGACTCTGGGTTGTCATGAAGGACTAATACTATTGGCCATATTACTAGAAGGAAGAGCTGCTCCATCCAAAGAGGGATGGATGCCGTCTCTTCACATCAGACCAAGTTTTCCCCAAAAAGTTTTCCAATTATCAATGTAACCCACGTTGTTTTCAGGACACCACTTAGACAACCAGCGATTGAAGGACAGCATGCGGCTAAACATGTCGTCACTGGTCCGATAAGTTATTTAGTCCAACTTTTGCTTTGATCTGTTTTTCTGCACAGGAGCAGCTGTAGCTGCAGGCTCTCCTCCTGATGAGTCCGTTCCTGCAGCAGTCAGCCACTGCCCGCCCCCCCGTAGCACCCCTACCACCTCCGCCCCCTCCACCACTCGACCAAGCGCAGCAGAACCTGTCCTCAGCCTCCACTACAGCTCAGAGGGAACCACCACCAGCACCATTAAACTGGACTTCACTGATGAGTGGTGAGGGGCGCCCAGAAAAAGCTCTACGGGCAAACAGCAGAGAAAATCTGGCTCCTCTAGTTAATAAACTAAAGTTTCTGACTTCTATTAAGATGTGGTCATTTTTATGCTGATTTTATTCTCACATGCCGCTGAAGTGCCTACGCTTTTATTTAAATCTTGGACATCCTTTTCATCCACTGGTTACTTTGGTTAAATTCAGTGAAACCCTTTTATCATCTCAGTATTTATTTCCTATTCAGGAGCAGCAGCACCTCCAGCTCTCTGGGCAGCGGAGCCCCAAAAGCATCAGAGGCTGTGGCACAGAGCCAAGCGACTTCTGTACTAGAACCAGGTAAGTTCTTTCAACTTCATGATTATGGTTTTCTAGTCAAGCAGAGGCCATAAGAGACTCATGTAACCCCCCCCCCCCCCCCCCAGCTCCCCGTGAGTCCTCTGGGGAGCAGAATTTACCGGCTGCCACCACAGAACCACCAGGCGGCGTTTCCTGCTCCAGCTCAACGAGTCAGGGTCCAGCAGGGATCGTGTCTGAGGGGAGCAACGTGGGGTCTTCACCACAGGAGAGGAGTCAGCCAGAGGGGTCAGACGACACATCAGGAGGCTGCAGAAGAACAGAACCTGCTGGAGAAGGAGGAGAAGAGAGTCGGAGACAACCAGCGCCGAGCAGCCAGGACTCTGATGACAGCGATGACGAACCGATTCCAATCCCGCTTGCAAGGTTCAGAGGACAGGGACAGAGGTGCGTAAGAGACTAGATGATGTTGCTATGTAGTACATGATTTCACATAAGACTTCTAAAGCCTGATTCATGCTTCTCCGTAAGCTCCCAACAGGGAGAGACACGCACGCACGGACGGAGACATTTTGCTCTCATACTTCTCCGTCTCCTGGGGAGTGTTGCAAAGCAATTGCCCGGCAGGACAACAGAGGCCGTAGCGCTGTTCTGTGGTATCCTGTCATGTATCGGTCCAAGATAGTGTGTTTATATCGTGTTTTTTTTTGTATATTTGAGACTTTTTAACACGGAGACATTTGTCTCTCATTCTCCTCCACCTCTTCATGGGCTCGCCACCTCTAAACCCACGTTTCCTGTCATTTCCGTCCACAAATAAAACGCTTGCTGCGCATATTTTCACTCCTCCAGTCACGGGGGAATTAAATGTTCATATTTTTAGAGTTTTTTTCACGAGGTATTCTTCAAGCTTCTCTGTGTCTGCCGCTAGTTATTCTCGGCTCTCTTTATGTTTTTGAGGGCGCAATGGCGGCGCTGTAGACAACAGCAGTGCCCTGACCAATCACAAGCTTGCATTCTCCGTCTCGACGGACGGATGTTTAGAAAAGAGAGCTCGACTCCGTACGTCCTCGCGGGGCTCTCCAGCAGGCCCACAAGGATGGATAATGGCGTTGCGTGTCTCCGCACTGACGCAGACGCAGAAGCATGGATCAGGCTTTAGGCGTGGGTGTTTTACACAGAGGCTTTATTTGAAACCTTCTTGCTGACTGTTTCACAACAAATCTAGATTTAATTCCAGGGGGTCTGCTGTAGGAGATAGGATGATCAGGTAACGGATTTGTTCTGGAAACTAAAAACATCTAACCGTACAGGTGTCTGGCCTGCTGCAAAGCATTAACAACTCAATGCACTGCGTTGTTTTTATTTTTGTACCAGTTTGGAAATTCCACCTTAACTAACAACACACAGATCTGAGTGCAACATTTCTGCATCCGAGCACAAACTTGTGTGAATAAAGATGTCACGGCTACACATTTCTACCATAAAAATGTGAATAAACACATTAAATGCATGGTTTGTTGAAAAGATAATAGATAGCAACTGAAGATGAGTGATTTGAGTCACTTTTGATCCACCAAACAGATGTTTTTCTTTAAAAAGGGTTGCTTGAATAAAAAAATTGTAAAAAAAGAAAAAAAAATATTGAATACTTTTTAAGCCTGATTTGTTTTGGTCATCATGAGCATTATTTTGTGAGTATTTAGGCGTTTTATCTTTACTCCATTTTTTATCCCTCAGACGCTCTGCTGCTGCCCGTATCCAAGAGCTGTTTCGCCGGAGAAAAGAGAGACGAGAGCTTGAGGAGAGCGGGACTCAAAACATCAGGAGACCTTCAGTCAAAATGGTTTACAAAGGTCATCGTAACTCCAGAACGATGGTAAACCTCGCTCTGGTTCTTTTACACACCTAAACCTTGGTGTTGCGTTAAACTATTCCTTGAATTGTCCAGATCAAAGAGTCGTGTTTCTGGGGCAACAACTTTGTGATGAGCGGTTCAGACTGTGGGCACATATTCATCTGGGACAGACACACTGCAGAACACCTCATGCTGCTCGAGGCAGACAACCACGTGGTCAACTGCCTTCAGCCCCACCCATACGACCCCAGTGAGTTTCGCCCCAGCAGCACTCGGATCTAACACGACGTGATCGCATGTGTAAACCACCGTTCTCGTCTTCTGCTCTGTTTCAGTTCTGGCTTCTTCAGGTATCGACTATGATATCAAGATTTGGTCCCCCCTTGAAGAGTCGCCATCTTTTAACAGAGTCCTGGCTGTAGAGGTACAACACCACAGTTGGAACAGGTCGGATGGGATCAGAGCGTGATTGTGCAGATGTTTGACTTCTAGTCCTCTCTTCCAAACAAGGTAATAACCAGGAATGAGCTGATGCTGGAAGAAACTAGAAATACAATCACGGTCCCGGCTTCTTTCATGCTCCGAATGTTGGCTTCCATCAATCACATCAGATCAGGTAAACACATGAAAGTCATCTCAAAAACAGGAAGTTCGTCTTCTTCTCTTTGAAATCTAACTTCCTGTTCTCATAGATCGACTGGAGGGTGATCGATCTGAAGGGTCGGGCCAGGAAAACGAGGACGAGTAGTAACAGACTTTAATTTCAAGACGACACCTTTTGTTTTTGCTGTATAGCACTTAAAACACCCCTGAGATTTGTACTAGTGTAGAATACTTCCTTTTTGAATATTGGTGTCATTTCTAGGCCCTTGTGTTTTTTTAAGATGGCTTTCTTACTTGTGTTTCTGTAAGAGGGAAAAATGGCAGCAGTGTGAATGAAAGCAGAATGTCAGTACATTATATATATATATATGTGTGTGTGTGTGTGTCAAGTGTGAGAAAAAGGTGTGATGGCTGGTGTGAAAGGATGTTAAGTGCAATATTATTTCTGTTTGGAGACAGTCAGCATTGTTCAGTGTTAACGTTTGACAGTTTTGAATTTGTGGCAGAGATGTTGATGTGCTGCTGCAGCATGTGAACACAGACTTTAAACATGGATGCTTTAATTTTGTTGGAGAAACCAAACAGAGCAGCGCCTTTTCTCTCATGAAGTCTGTTTTCTAGAATTTGAAAGAAAAATAAAGTGAAAAAAGAAAGTTTTCCTCCTATAAAAACATTTATTTACTGGATTAGTGACAAACTGCAGCTACTCACAGCATCTGTTTTAATTCAGTTAGCTACTTTTATTGTGATCCATAAAGCTAATTATAGCCAAAATAGTAGAGAATGTTTCATTTGACTGGCTGCAGACAAAGGACAAAATGGTAAATATCAGACTTTAATGCAAATATTTCGTGTTAATAAAAATGCAACAGATTACATAACTTCTTAACTGCATAAATTACTTTAAAAAGTGGTACCAGGTCAAATATAAAAAGTAAACATACAAGGTAAGACTGAAGTTCTTTTTTATGAACACAAAAATAGTTGGAAGTTTTTACACTGATGTAAACAAAACATACCTCTGAACCTCTTCCTGTGTTTAAACGACAAGTTTATCATACCAGTTATGCTGAAACAAACCATTTCCTTTCATGTTGTACAGAAACTATGAAGTGCAAATACATTTATACCCCGTTACAAATATAAACATCTATCTGGTTACAAATGCTAAGCACCTTTCTTCAGCTCAGACAGATCTGATTCAGGCATCAGTAAACAAACTTTCAGCAGACCTGAGGTGTGTGAAATTAACAAAGTGTGTTAGAATAAACTGGTCTGTGTGTTTGATGTGGGTCATGATGAGGAGACATTATGAACAAGCAAAAACCCTGAAACTGACAAAAATCAATAACATTTAAATCATCACTTGCACATTGTGCACCAAAATTCCAATAAATGGGAGATTTTGGCTGAACAGTGGTCAGTGTTCGCAGATAATGTGGAGTTTCTTCTGAAGTTAAAGTAACAACTTTAATCAGATGTTGATGCAGCAGAATATTTGTTGTGATCATCATTTGCTGTTTGGAATCTTACATTTTCTTAATGTAAATGAAGGTTTTAACTCAGGGAAATTATGCAAATCTTCTGGATTAAATACATTATTTTAACTCTTTGACATTATGCAGCCCAGAGGCAGCACATCCCCTAAACACACCCAAAAAATATAAAGCAAATTATAATAATACTAATAACAGAACCAGTTTAGCTACAGTTGAGGCTTCCTACTAGAATACACTCGATACCAGCGTTTCATCCTTATTATTTGAAGTGCACACACACACACACACACACACACACACACACACACACACACACACACACACACACACACACACACACACACACACACACACACACACACACACACACACACACACACACACACACACACACACACACACACACACACACACACACACACACACACACACACACACACACGTTTGTCTGGTTCAGACAAGTTTCTCTTCCACATCCTGATCATCGTCCTCTACGTTGTCTTTAACGATCCCTTCATCGATACTCTCCAGCCTGAGTCTCTGACCGTCCAGGTATCTGGGTCTCTGCGCCGCCCTCGCCGTGAAGAATCCCCCCTGCAGAGAGACACTCTCCCCAAACAGTGCCAGCTTAGCGTCGCTCTCTATGGCTTTTGCTAAGCAGGAAGCGAAGGTGTCGAGGGATTTATGAACCTCTGCATGGACTTGGACTGACGACGTGTTTTCAGCTGAAGAAATAAAACAATTACTTTAACAAGAATTAAAAAAGGCAAATCTTATGTTTGCTGAGCTGTTTTGTTGCTCTTTAGCAAGTTCACTGTCCAAACACGAAGTATGTTTCTTTGTCTCTAATCATGTCTTTCAGGGAGATAAATGATAAATACCTTTGGAATGCTCCACCTGGTCTTCAAAGGTGACCGAGCTCCTCCTCTTCCCAGACAGATTCCCATGGTGCAGTGGGAAGGAGGAGCAGTCCGTGCAGGAGTTCTCTAGAAGCATCACATCTGTACCTGCATGGGCAACCAACACTCTTAAAGCCAGAAACTTTGTATTTACGTGCAACTACAATAACAAGCTACACAAATCTGACTGGTTTATGTTTTTCCTCATCCTGCAGACACAACACGTTAACAACAGGGGGTAACTTAACTGTTCCACATCCTGTCATGATTAGTTACAAGTTCAGGTGCATATTAATGTTTCAGAAGGCAGGTTGGGAGGAATACAAATGATTCGTAGAAACTTGCTGCTATTCTCTGCTTTGTCGACGATACAAGTCAGAATTGAAATTTAACAGCAAAAGTTATGAAAAGGTTTTTTTTTTTTTTGAGAAGCAGTATGTCACTTTTATAATCAGTTATCAGGAGTCTTTCTTCAGCCTGTGTCAGGTACATACCAGAGTCCTGAGTGAAGCTGAAGCCAGTATCTCCTGTGCTGCTCCCTGGAGCCAACAGGTGTCCTCCACCAGCCAGCATGGCCGTCAGGTGGGGGGACATACCCAAGTCTAAAGGGGAAAAAAACAAAAACATTTTATGGTTGAACATGACAAAGCTATCATTTATATCACGTGACAGAGAAACCCTGCTGCAGCCCTACCTGTGATCCTGTTGGAGATGCTGAAGAGGCGGGAATTTCGTTGCCTTGTGGCAAACGACTCTCTGTAGTAGCGATCTCCGAAGCACATACCCAGCAGCTCCTTTCTCACGGTTTTATTCCACAGGCCGTAGATGAGTGGGTGACACATGGCGCTGCACAAAGATAGCCACGCCACCAGAGTCTCCAGTCCCTGAGACACGCTGCCCTGACCCCACAGAGCCTCCGTACACACCACCCCGACATAAGGCCCCCACGTCACGAGGAAGGTACCGATCACCACCAAGATGGTGACTAAGGCCTTACATTGACTTCCCGCGTAGACGAGGCTCCGCCGGCTTCCGTTAGAGGAGGTCGATGTGCTTGAGTTCTTGCGCCCATTTCTTTGACCTCCTGTTGAGTCATCCTGGGTCACAATAACCGTCCCACAGTGTACTTTGCGGGCTTTCATGCGAGCCACACGGAAAATGACTCCATAACAGATCAGCATGATGAAGAATGGGGGAAGCATGCACCAAATTACCCAAAAGGCCGTGTAGCTGGGCTCTTTGGACCAAGACGCCACACACGTCCATTTAAAGCAGTCAAACTCAAAGGAGGACCAGCCAAACAGAGGAGGCAGACAGCCCAGCAAAGAGTGCAGCCACACGTAGACTATGACAACCACAGCCCGGTTCCCCGTGATCTTCATGGGGTAGATCATCGGGTAAAGCACGGCGTAGTACCTGCACAGATCAGACAGAATTAGTCAGCACAGTTCAGATTCTAACAGAGGCTGATGAGTGATGCTGAAAATAAAAGCTGTGTGTGTGTGTGTGTGTGTGTGTGGGGAATAATACTGCATTTTTTGCTAAAAGATGCAAACACAGCTAAGAGAAGGGAGCTTGGAAGGAGAACAAAAAGTTTCTGTGTAATCAGAAATCCCCAAAGGTGCCTAGGGTAATTAGGAAAACAGAGAACTGGGAGGCCTGCTGAAAACGTTTGCAGCAGTGTGGACAGTAGAAGCTTTGTGATTCCTGGGAACAACGAAATGATGCAGGGTTTACCTCAAGTTATTTACAACAGGAATTTCGGCAAATATTAGTCAGATAATTGATTGTTCCATTAAATAAAAGTCTATAAATCAAGATAAATAATGCCAAAATAACTTATAACTACAAATGTAAGTTGGGCCTCACCTGTCAATAGCAATAGCTCCGAGGGTGAGCATGCTGGCTGAGCTGATGAGCAGGTAGAGCAGAGCCGTGAAATTGCACCAAACCACCCCGAACACCCACTCTCTCTTCGCTGAGCTCACAGCCACAAACGGCAGCACCAGAACCGACAGCAGCAGGTTGGACAACGTCAGGCTGAAAACAAACTTGTTGCTGGGTGTGAGGAGGTACGGCCTCCGGTAAAGGGTCACCACAATCAGCAGGTTCCCCATAAAGGCCAGGAGAGTGATGGTCACGATGGACACGGACTCCAAGGCTGCCAGACCTTCGCCATTCCCCGCCGGAGTGCAGTTTCTGGTGGTGTTCATGGTGAGGGACTGGTCCACCGGACGGGTGACTCAAGAGTGGGAGACTGCAAAGGACAAACTCACCATCACGATCATGAAGAACCCACCAGAAAAATTGACTTTTTAACCATATTTTACCTCCTGAATGAGTCAAAAGTTCTAGAAAAAACATGGATATTTTATTAATTATAAAATTCATGATTTCTGAATTATATTTCTAAAATAAATACCACAGCAATTTCCTAATGATAACCAATTGTTTAGTGCTGTTTAATCCTATAAAACATATATTAGAGTTCACAAATTACTTTTTTGTTATTTACTAAAAGTTACAGAAATAGAAAAAAAAACATAAACATTTGTTCAGATTTAATTGTAATTTTTTTCTTTTTCTGTCAGTAGCCGAATTTGGGTCTAAGAAGACATTTAATTAGAAATAAAAATACATAAATATATAGAATCTGTTATTCACCCGAAAGTACATGCACAATACATTTAGTAATTATCAATAAAACTTACAGTTCAAGTAAAATGCACCAAAAGAACCCAAAAAGTCTTAATGCTAAAGCATAATTGTGTAGATTTAGATTTGAGATCTATAAAACTATATTTATTTATGCAGCTGCATTATTATAAATGTTTTGTTTTGTAAACGAACACATACTTGTCTGTATGGATCACAAACTTTGTTACATTTACAAACAAGGGACATAAACTCTTTTCAAACAGAAGGGTCTTTAATTTTGTCCATGAGGAGGATAAATCTCGTTCCTCAATAAAAAGCTTGAAATCCGAAGTTGTGCTCAGATTTCAGGCTATTAAATAAACAAATGTTAGCTTTGAACAACATCAGAACCATAAATTCTCCATAAACTAACTTTGTGTCTGGGAGTCAGGTACAAAAAGTTATTCTAACACAACTTTTAATCACAGCTAACAGCCGAAATGTTGTTGAATTAAGCAGAAATACTCGGTTCCGTTAACACGTTAGCTAAACATCCCGTTAGCCGAAAACTTTCCCCCATTGTCCTCCCTCGAACTCGTTTCTTTACCTGCTTTTGTTCGGCGCTTCGGCTCCACATTTCTCTCTTCTGCGAAGACAAAACGTCCATGTTACTTTTATGTTTCCACACTACGCTCTAGGAGGGGAGAGAATGGCAGAAAAAAGCACAAAGCTAGTGCTGAAAAGCAAATGTTTGGTATCGCTCATCCCTCTCCAACAGCCAGCTGTGGCTGCAATGGCGTCCTCCTCCACCTCCCACCTAAACTTCTATTCCCACTGTGTGCGTGGGTGGTCGTGGAGGGAAACTGCTCCGCTTTCATTTCTACATCTACTCATCTGACATCTTCAACGGGATTGCGTTGTTTAAGCCATAACGCATTTTGTAACCTCTCCGATGTATTTGTTTCTAAAAACCCTCATGTCTTTTTCATTCGGTTTCAAAAATGAAATGTAAAAGTAATTTGTTGTTTTGTTACCTAAACTGTTTGAATAAACATGAACATTCATGATGACCAAAACGAAATGACGCTCTGCAACAGTTCACAGACGCCTCGCTGCTGGAGCGGACCACACACGTAGAGATCATAGATTCGCGCAAAAATTCGTCATCATACGTCTTCCAATCAGAAATGAGGTGTTGTGCAGGAAAATGTTCCCATTTCCGGCAAAGGACCTGCAACCATAAGTGAGCTTCAGAATTACTAACATTACCATATTTTCAAATAACTGTGGAAGATAAACATATTTAAGCCCGCGAACGTTTGTCTTACAAAAAAGTTTTGAGGTGCATCTTTTGATTTCCTTCCTTTCCTGGATTGGAGATGGCACATATGTCCACTCTTTTATGACAGCTGCAGCCAAACTGGGTATTCATCTCAATATTGCTACATCAAAGGGTTTTCTCATATATATAAAACAAAAAAACTATCCTTTTGTCTAATCTTTAGAATCTTGTGATTTTTAAAGTTTTCATTTGTTTTTCACAGAGTATGACCCTGATGAAAGGCATTGAAGAAGCAAAGAAGCAGTCCAAACAAGGTTCTCTGCAGAAGTTTGAACTGTGTGTGTACAGGTCAGCTGGCAGACTTGACGGAGCCTGGGAAAAGATATATGTACGTATTTATGCAAATTGGTTTTTAATTTGTCAGAATATTTTGTTTGCTAATCCTTTCAATTGAGCTCATTAGGGACCAATCGCCAATCTCAGGAGACTATTAGGAGCAGCCAGAAATAACAAGCCTCCAAGGTATCTAAAGCTGTATAGGAACTTTTTTATGGAATTCAGACTTGTTAGTCCTTGCTGAAAATCCATTTCAGCCATGATTTAATATTAATAATCAGAACATAACAAGTGAAATAATGATTTAGGTCCCAATTGATTTAACAGATGAGACAAGTAAAATAAATTTGGTGCCACAATGTAAAAAATTATGCCAAGCATATACAAATCAAGTAAACAAATAGGAATTAAAGGCGTTCAAACACACATTTTAAGCTTTTATTTATTTAGGCATTCATAGTGTTTGCATTGTTTCATATTAAATGTTATTTTTCACGCCTGTTCTCATTCTTTTTTACTTAATGTAATGTATTACATGAACAGAAAAGGGGCAGAGCTTTCGAACAGTAAAAGAGGCAGCAAGTGTTTTCAGATCAGTTCCAGTCCAGTGGAAACTCTCATAAAGCCTTACTGACTGAGCTACTGACAGGCTCTGCAAAGAAATAAGTGTGAGTTCCAAACAAAGGAAAAGGAAAATGCAGTCTTAAATAAACCCCAGAAGATTACAAAGGAGTTTCCTAAAACTAAAACTCCAAAAGACAGAGAAGCTTTAAAAAGGCTTTCCAGATTATGGGTCCTCCAACAGTATGCCAAATAAATACATAAACAGGATTTGTGCATCAAATTACTTTTGTGGTAGTCAAATGATAAATGTGTACAGCAAACTGATTAATATCACAAACTAGTACTCAGATCCCATTTTTTTTTTTCATTTTAAAACAAATCTGCAAAGTAATTTTATGCTGTAGAAAATGTATTTCATTCTGAAATCTGGTACAAGTCAACATGCAATTTTGTTAAATTTGTGTGAAGTAAGAAGGACATCCTGTGATCAAATTTGGGTACTGCAATCCATGTATCAAAACAAACAAGGCAGCAGAGTATCTGTTACCAGTGGTGGACTGGCCATCGGGAGCACCGGGACAATTTCTGGTGGCCTGGCTGTTGCTCAACTGGCCCACTCGGTGATTGCCAGACATCAACCTGCAAAGGGTTCCTGCGCTTTTAACGGTCTCAGTCTAAATTACTGAATTACTAAAATAAATGTCATTTTGCACCATATTGTAATTTTCCAAGTTTCATCTGTTTTCCACAGTGAAATTCTTACTTATTGCACCTTTAAATTGTAAAAGTGGATTTTTGAATCGTTGAGCATTTCAGTATCATAGCCTAAAATACTGCCACACCAAATTGTGATTGGCTGGTTGTTTTGCATCTTGAAAAACTTGTTAAAACAAGATAATATTAGGCCTCACTTGCTCCATCCTGTTTAGATCTGTTTTAATGGATGAACAGCACAAAAAAGTTATTTTCAGAAAAAAACTACATAAAAGCAAACACTTGTTTTATAAACTATTAGGTCAAGAGGTTAAAACTTCAGCATGGGGGTCTGTGGAGTGTAGTCAGTCAGGAGAGACACCATAAGTCCCTAAAAGAGGTCAATTGAAGGGATTAGCAAATAGAATATTCTGACATATCACAAACCAATTTGCATACATTTTAAAAGTAATACAGATTACCCACCATGATGGTCCATTTCCGATTTTCTGCTTCAGAAAAGACAAGAGAGCGAGATGAGTAAAACACCTGGTCATCCACCTCCTCCATTTTTCGAGGAAGACAGTGAAGGAAGGTCCAGTCTGGTTTGGCTACACTTCCAGTCTGTAATCCACCAGATCCAAAACATGACAACAGAACTCATTCATGAAACTGTAGCTTTGCCAAGACAAAATAGGATGTTTGCACACCTTTTCTTACAATAAACTCCTCCATGAGTGGGCATCAGTGAGAATGCGTACAATGTAGAAATGTTTGTTTTAAGTTATTCACTTAAACCCGTTTAAAAGTCACTTGCTGCCACGATGGAGACTTAGTTTTATTCGGTGCTATCCAACCAAAGGGCAAACTCTGCCAGTCGAAAGTGAAGCCAACGTGGAAGTGACAAATTGCAATTCTCCCCTCATCCACCAGGAGCTGGTCCCACAACAGAGCTAACTCCCACTGACTCCCATGTTAAAAATGCCAACTTCAAGTGTTTCTACAAAAGAACTCTTAAATTTATAAATCAATTTCCTTCTTCTCCTAGTTAAAATTAAAATTCCCAAAGAGGACAAAAAAAGATTAAGAGTTTTTTTAAGCTTCAATAAAATAAGGATGACACACAATATTGCAGAGCTGCATCAATCATCACCGCCCCAAAACATCCAGAGCCGCAAGGACGTGTTTTTCTTGATCCTATTGGCACAAATCTACTCCCATAGACGTGCAAGTGAATCTCATCGACCCTGGGGGCGGATGTCGAACAGAAGTAAAAAAAACAAAAAACAAAAAAAAAAAAAACCCCAAAAAACAAATCACACTGAAGTTCAGATACGGGGTAACCAAAACCTAACCACATCTCTTCAGTTCTCATTGTTATTGCTCTGTGAGAAAAGCAAGGGAGTCACGTGGACTGCAAAACTGACGGGTAATCTGACCTGTTGTTTGGTGCATGAGCACTAAACACAGGCAGGGTCTACCCACACATATGTGGGAGGCTACCATGATGTTCACGATGGGGCCATCACTCCTGCTTGAAATCTCTCAGCGGGGGCAACTCTAGTGGAAGAGTGTCCAACCCCTCTTGAGGAAACTGGTTTTGGAGCCAGAGCCGTACATTGAGGTGAGTCCAACAGCTGGAACCTCTCAGTCTTGCTCATCATCCACTCGCTTTTTCCCAACAAGAAAGGTGATATTCCATGTACCGAGAGCCAGCTTTTGTAGAAAAGAATCAGACTGCCATGGACACTTAGACCACTGTTCATCTCACATCGAGTGATGGCTCAATGTGAAGAGGGACCCATGTTTCCTCATTGGGCTGTACCCAATTGGACTCAATGGGTAAAAGCCAACAGGTGCTCGCCAACGTATAGGTCTGGTGCCAAAGGGAGGCCCTACCGTGAGGGAACGCAGTTTCCATTCATGTTAATCATCATAAAGGCTCTTTAAGCTGCACTTTGTCTGATCCCTCACCTAGGACTTGTTTGCCTTGGATGACCTTACAAGGTGCAAAAAGCCCATGACAGCCTGGCTCTTAGGATCATTAGGAAACTCAAACCCCTCCACCATGATAAGGTGGCCGCCCAGGGAGGAGTGTATTGGTTTGAAAACTTTTTATAAAATAAAAATATATTAATAAATTAAAATTAACTCATTCCCTTTTCTATTGATGTTTGAAGAAAATTAAAGGTCATACATTCATGGTAATTTGGTATCCCTTGAAGTCTTTGAGTCTCTTCTTCTTCTCCTCCTCCTGACCCATGCTGACCCAGGTGTCAGTCACCAACACATTGCTGCCATGGGCTGCCTCCATTGGATCAGATGTCAGAACAAGTTGAGTCCCGTGCTACGACAGAAATTTGTTTACTAAGTTTTAAAAACTTTGGCCTGTTTACAGTTTAAACTGTGAACCTCACAAGCTCGGACTGCTTCTTTGCCTCTTCAATGACACTTTGCTCAGGCTCATACCCCTGTGTAAAACAAATCAGACATTAAAAAGTCAAAAGAATCTAAAAATGAGAAAAAATAATGGTCAAATTAGAAAATTGCATAAAAAATTCAACAAGGCAAACTTTTGGTGTAGCAATTTTAAGATGAACGCCCAGTTTGGCTGCAGCCATCATAAAAGAGTGGAGGACATTGTTCCCGTCTCCAATCCAGCTCACCGTCAGTCCACTGAGCGATCCATAATGCTCCTGTAATGATAATCGAGTTAGTGAGATAAATACTGTAATCTAGATGAACATTGTAGAAAATAACACACCTGTAAGGTAAGGAAGTCTGCCAGAATCTGGATGGGGTGATACAGGTCTGAAAGGCCATTGATGATGGGGATAGAAGCCTCCTTGTTCAGCTCCTCCAGCGTCGAGTGGCTGTACACTCGGGCCAAAACAATATCACAGAGTCCTGACAGAACCCTGAGGAGACAGATTATACATGGCATGCAACTTATTTAAAACTAAATTAAGAAAATTATTAAAAAATGTCTCTGGAAGGAAATCAAAAGACGCACCTTGCTGTATCGGTACGACTCTCATTCACGCCCAAATGGATGTCCTGGGAGGTGAGGAAACAAGGATGTCCACCCAGCAAAGCAAAACCTGAAATAATTATACAGGAAACAGTTTTAACAATAAAAAGTAATAAAAGGAAACAAATAAATCAGAGAAATTAATCAGGAAGTTGTTGCACTAGAATTTGCCTTTCAGCAGCTCTTTTGTTCCTGTTAACAATAGCAGGGATGAAAGGTTTCAGGCCCGTGAACAACAGAACACATTCTGTTTAAAACATGCAACAGATGAGCTTTCCCACAAACTTTTAATGTTTTCTTTTCTAATCTATTTGTGACAGAAATGTATAAACTGAGCCTGATGCTGAAATGTAAAATCAGCACCTGTTTCTGTGGACATTCTTGTTCTGGTGCTCCTCTTCTCAAATATCATGGCGATGGACTTTCCTTGTAGGAGAGGCAAATACTGAAATAGAAACAGGGTTTCTAAACGAGGATCACAGAGTAGTGATTTAATACAAAGTCATGTTTGTACCTGTTTTTCGTGCTTTATTCGATGTTTGAGGTCCTCCGACACCCATAAGAGCCTCTTAATTTCATCTGAGCTGAAGTCTTTAAGAGTGAGGCAGCTGCGGCCTTTTAAGTTCACAGAATTAAAGGAAGTGCTGAAAAGAAACTAGAATTAATTAAACTGGTTTTATTCTCACCTTTTTTCTGAATAAAGTTTGGCGTTACTCACACAAATCCTCGGTTCCATCTGGAATGAAAATAATTCAGGCATTTTAAAATCCGATTCCTGTCAGACAACATCTTTAAAGGCATCGTAGCTCAGTCTCAGTCGGAGATGATGATGAGAGTTTCTCGGGATTTTTTCAGTCTATGGAAAGAGATGATTTTTTTTCGATCAGTGAAGCTTTTAGATCCGCATCTTTTGTTTCACCACGAACATAACGGTACACTGAGTGAGCGGAGTCTAAAAGCGATAATTGAAATTCAGCTGTGAGATTAGCGTGATTCTGCCAAATACACAACATACTTCTACAGCTCTGTAAAACTGCTCTGGTTTTTTGAAATTTATTCAATGTATGAATTCTAAGTAACCACTTTAGGAGAGAACGTTCTCTCTCGTTTGTCCTTTTTCTTCCGGAGACAGGAAAAGGAGCGGACCCACAAAGGTCTCCGAACACGTGCGTCCACCATTGGGTGTCCACCAGGCAGCGTGGTGTCATCCGGGGGTGTGACACAAAACATAACATGCTGCAATTTTTTTTGAAAATGTATTAGAATCTTTGGTGGCCTCAAATTTAATTTGAAAGTCTAGTCTGAGAAATGAGGAATTTATTTTAAATGTTTAAATTATTTATGTAAAATCAAGACTGAAATTAAGCTTTTTAAAACAAGGTTTACCGAATTAACCTAGAGAAAACTGGACCAAATTCTTCCATTGCAAAGTTTGAATCACTTACACACACACACACACACACACACACACACACACACACACACACACACACACACACACACACACACACACACACACACACACACACACACACACACACACACACACACACACGTATGTTGTACTCATTTCATTTGATCTGATCTGTACAGTGTATTTTTTTCTCTCTCTACTTCTGTGAATTGGACTAAGGGTCCAGAATAAAGAATACCCAATTCCCATAGACTTGACTTAATTAAGCCCCTGTCCCAACTGCTTTCATTCACTTTAAAACCGAAATTGAATTTATAGTTAGACATTCTTATTTTAGATTTGTCTTCGTGTGAGGCAGGGCCGTGCAGAGACCTTTGAAGGGGCGGGTGCCCAAAGTTAAAAAAGGGGCACATATAGAGCAAAGTTTTTTTTAACAGATTCATGATGCAACAAGTTAAAAAATTCAGATAATGAGACCCTTGGTTTCAAACAACATAATGCAAACTAGGAAAAATATGACATTAATTAAGGTAACGTTAGTTCATAAAAAGTTGTTTTAGTTTTTAAAGCTGACTTATGTTACAACTATATTTTTGCCCCTGACCTGAATCCAAGTTGTTTGATTTTTGATTTTCTTACAATACTGAGTCCTGTTTTGATACCAGGTGGTGATGCAATGCATTAAAAAAGAAGAAAAAAAAATAGAGAAAGTCCCATAGTCATCATCACATACTGGTGATCTCAATGGAGGGCAGTGGTGAGATACAGCAATGGCTGTGCTCTAGAACTATTTGGTGGTTTTACCCCCAATCCAACCCTTAAAGCTGAGTGTCAAGCAGGGAGGCATTGGGACCCATTTTTAAAGTCTTTGACCCGACCAAGAATCAAACCTGATTGCACAGTCCCAGGGAGGACACTACCATGAGGCCACTGAGCTGGTCCCAAATTGTCCTTCTACCTGTATTTGTATTCGAAATTGACAAGAGACAGCTCATGTAAGAGGTGATAAAATATGAATAAAATAAAATAAGTCAAATAAATGCAACCACAGGAAGTTATCCAGCGTGATCTACAGCTACGTTAGCTGAGATCTTTTCCTGTCTGTAGGAAATTCCTGATCCAATTCCTTGATCTCACTCTGAACTTAACACTAAACATGAGAGCTCTGCTACCAACAACGCCCTTTACAGAAGGCCTCTCTCTCTCTCTCTCTCTCTCTCTCTCTCTCTCTCTCTCTCTCTTTCTCTCTCTCTCTCTCTCTCTCTCTCTCTCTCTCTCTCATTTCATACCATTTCCAGAATACTGCACATACTTTGCTTCATGGTGCTGATCCGCAATATTTACCTCATTATTTATTTCTAGTGTTAGAACAATAACATAATAGTCAACAATAAAAAAACATAATAAAGTCATAAAACTTATGCAGTTATGCTCACATTCACTTTTACCATCTCTTCGTGGGCAGAACATTCATCACATGTTTAACCCTCTTATGACCATAAATATAACTGCTATTTGTTTTTTCTGGCTGTGAAATAGTACCAAAAAGCTCAAAATATTTGTAACTGCTCCTTTTTTCAGAACAACCTCAGCTTTCAGTGTCTGGTTTGTATTTAGTATTTACGTTTTTCAAAGTCTGTAAAAATGCAGCTTAAATGAAAAAAAAATACAGATTTTAATTTTTTACATTTATTACTAAATAGGAACCTCAAAAGTACTTGGTCAAACTATTTCAAATGAACAGTTTAAACTCTGAACTTCATTAACAAACAGTCAGAAAACAGTGTGAACCCTGCCTCGCGTTTATCAGTTTAATGACTGCAGGCCTGTCTGTGACCACAGGCAGGTCTATGCTCTGGTTCAGAGAATGGCATGGAGTAAAAATAAATATTAGGTAACATAAAATAACACTCACACATCATCACAACTGTATGGAAATTTCTACCAGCATTATAATTATTGATAAGCCAGTTGAAAAGTAATACTAAAAGGTGAAATCTAAACATTTCATGACAAAAAGTCAACTAATAAAATTCTGCACGGATATAAAATTATATTTTCAGCTAAAAAATATTTATTGTACGTATAAATAATGCTGGAGTAAAGCTGAATCTTACATTCAGTAAATAGTTGATAAAAGTTTGACAGTGATCAGTCCCTTATGTCACCAGAAACTTCTGGGACACGTGATTAAGGTGGATTTTCTTTGAGATAAAGTTATAGAAAGGTGCTGATGCAGATGATTAGTTATCTCCTCCGCTTCGTTCTCCACTCTCCCGTCGTGGTTCGCTCCGTTTCCCGTGAAGCTGAAAAACTGCTTTCCCTCTAATAGCGATTTTCGGAATAACATGAATTACACCATGTAATACCTCGCAGGAAAGCTCGTTTTATGTGCTTTTAGAAACCGCTGGAACTATTTTCATTCGATTAGTTATTCAGAAGTTACCATGCCGAGAATCTCTGTGTCCTCTTTTCTGTCTCAGACACGCTGACTCTGCTCAACACCAACACGCACTAACCACAGACTCAAATGTTAATGTAAACAAAAGCTCTGATGTTAAAATCCATCCAGCTGACATGATGCAGGCAGAATAAAAAACTCACAGCTAGATGAGCGCAGACTCCTGCCAACAAGCAAAACACAGGTTTCAGTCATCTCCATGGAGACAGATTTAGAGCGACAGCAGGCACAGCCAATCAGACGTTGGCATGACGTGGCAAAGCTAATCAGTGAGCTTGTGGGTGGGTCTAAGGGTTCAGCTTGAGGAGGCTGCCTCCACATGGTCCTAATGCCTGACCTGTATCCAAGTATGACAGTTTTGGATGAAAAAAGGGCACTTTGGGCACTTTGGACAAAAGGGGCAGGTGCTCAAGCAATGTATTTTCTGTTTAAAAATACAGCAAAACTAGAACGATTTTGGTGTTTTAGCTAAAAAAATATCTAAACTATTTCAGCTTTATTTCTCTCAGCCTTAAAATCTGAAAAGGTGAAGCTTGTGGCTTGTGGGAGAGATCACACTATCATCTGCACATGTAAGATGCACATTTAAACTTTTTTTTATTATTTGGAACAGAGTGTACAGTTCTGGTAGTAACCAGAAGGGTCAGCTCGGTTTGGGTCACTTCAGCAACATCAAATCCTTTCAGCTTCTTCGTCCCTTCCGTGACCCGGCGCCTATCAAAAAGCTCGCTGCACCTTCGCTGCACCTCCGCTGCCCTGACAGGTGTGACCAGTGATCATAGAGCGTGTTTCTGCAGATGTTTGATGGTTTATGCAGAAGACGGGAGGCTGTACATGTGGAGATTGATTTAGGGGCCGACGGCTTTGCATCAGAACCCAGAGAGGTGAGCTTTGGGCAGGCAATGGAATGGATCTCCTGTGGACTCCGTCACTCAGCTTTGGTCACAGGTGAGACACCTGTTTATGGTAAGCATAAACCAGTAGAAACTCACCAGTTAGAAACCAGTATCTGGGTTTCAGTACATGGGAATCTCTACACGTTTGGTGAAAGGACGAATGGAAGACTTGGTTTGCAGGTGGAGCAGCTGGCCAATCGCAGAGTTCCTCAGCGGCTGCAAGGCATTCTGGGACATGTCACTCAGGTGTGCTGTGGAGGGGAGCACACTGTGGCTCTCACAGGGATAAAAATAATTTCTTATCACAAAACGCTTACATTTCTGATGTTGTTTCTAATTTGTGAAATTATACTTTTGATAATTTCAGTTATTTGTCTCGCTTTATGCCAGGAGAAGATGTTTACACATTTGGCAGGGGTCAGTACGGTCAGCTGGGACATGCAACATTTCTGTTTCAAGTTAATTCTCCAAAACGTCTGCAGCACTTCCACAACATCAGCATCCAACGCATCGCCTGTGGAGAAAACCACACCGCTGTGATCACAGGTGAGCATCTCTGAAGATCAGTCTCATAAAATGTGCCGTGCATTAATCATCCTGTTTGTCCTCCTCCACAGGTGTTGGGCTGCTCTACACTTTTGGTGATGGCCGTCATGGAAAACTGGGTTTGGGGGAGGAGAACTACTTCAATCAATTCACCCCAACCCTCTGCAGACACTTCCAAAACTACAGCGTTCAGTCAGTAGGTAAGTGATGCAGCTTTCAACATGTTACGTTTGAGGAACACATATAAATCTTGTCTTTGTTGACTTCCTTCATCATTACTTACAGGACACTTTGTCCTGTATCTACATAAGATTTTATGATTTTCAGGTGTCCTGCAGCGATCATCACATGCTGGTCCTGGCTGTGCCCAGACCAGCACAGAGTCTGGATGTTATTCCAGAGAAGGAAGCCCTAATCGGAGACTACTTGGAGACGACAGGAGAAGAAAATCTGTTAAAATACTCACTCACTGATCCAGATCCAGCCATTCCACTCTCAGCCCTGGCTGCTCGAGGCCGTCGCAGAGAAAAAGTGAGGATCTGCTTCTCTGTACTAAATTTCTAAGCACATGCCCTAAGTTTATTAATTTTTTTCATATAAATAGTTATTAAAATGCATTGATTCGTCTTCTGCAGAAACATAAAAGGATAATATAAAAGACAGAAAAACATGAAAAAGTAAATAAAGTAAATTTTAGTTTTTGTTGTTGCAGATCTGTGTAACTCCAGTAGGGGGTAGTGTTGCACTAGTATTCTGCTCTGCTGCGTCATCATTTTGATGGGGCTGCAGAGATTCATTTCTTGTCTTTCAGAACATTTCTGTGGAGCTGTTTGGGGAGTTGTCTCAGAATATTCCTCGTTTTAACTCTGGGTTCCTGAACGCCTCGGGGCAAATGTCCAGGAACATCCCAAAGAAAAAGACATTTTCAAATGATGTTCCCAGCCCTACACCTTCGCCCAAACACAAATCAGAAACAAACGTAACCCCACTTTTATCCCCTAGATCTCATTCGCTCTCCCCTCAGTTTGGTGTTTTTCTCAGAGTCACCAAGCCCCCCATCATCACACTCATGTCAGAGAAAAGCTTCCACCGCTTCTGGTCTAAATCCAAAAAGCTGCCTTCTCCAATAGCTCTAACCAGATCTGTCACTAAATATAACCTCAGTACTCCTGCGTTTATGAAAAGGAATGTAAAAACCAGAAGATACCAAGCAGCAGCCACTGAAAACGGCTTAAAAGACAAAGTTTCTCCACCTAAAGAGCCCTGCAGCCCCACCAGACCCCCGATCCATGTTTCCAATAAAAGCCTCAATGAAGAGGAGCCTCACGCAGGTAAATGAACCTGTTAAATGATGGCGATAAAATATGCAGGAGTTTATAAAACTCTGTTTCTTCTAAGGTGAAACATTTGAGAAACAACCAGGCGAGACTCAAGAAGTGGAGAGTAAAGGGAATTCTTCTAACTCTTTGCCATATAAGGTAAGAAAAAATACTTTTTAATAGCTTGTGTGCAACCGTTTCTCTTTGATAAATGCAGAACAGCATCCAGAGCATCATTAATATAGAGTCTGCTGAGTGTAGTTTCCCCCTGAAGGTTTCTTCTTTCTGCTCCAAATTAAAATACTCCAGGGCAGGAAGTTGCAAAGTTGAGCACACTCACTGACTTTTCCAGGAATTGTGCTTACTTCAGCATGTGTGTGTGTGTGTGTGTGTGTGTGTGGATATTTTCCACTGTGTATGACACTGAAGTCTAACAGTGAATAGAATTCTGGTTTCTTTATTTTCCACATTATTTTCCTCAGAATGTCCGATGATTCTCCCTCACGCTTCTGTCAACACACACACACACACACACACACACACACACACACACACACACACACACACACACACACACACACACACACACACACACACAGCTTTTGCAGTTACACAAACATGATCTACACATTAGTATTGCTTTGGAAAAGTTGGCAGGAATCTCGCCACATCTCATCAGCGTTTCCACAGCCAGCGTAGCGATGAAGCAAGCGGTGGAGGAGTTTCCCCACATTGTCAGGAGCACCAGTCTTCTCCAACATGTGGAGCCTCTTCCTGTTTTATCCGAAGTGCTACATGAGAAGCTGTATTTCAACACGATGAAAAATAAAACCCAGAATGACTCTGCGGGGGATCAGAAATCAGGATTTCAGTAAATTTCTCAATTTGGCAAATTTGAAAAGTGTTCAAGCTATTAAACGTTGAGTTTTTTTGTAATTTTGAACATCCTTAAAAGTGATTTCATCTTTATTGTATGCTTTATTTGCATGATCTAACATCTATCTGCAGTTTCTCACATGTATTGGTGATTATTTTCAAAGTGTGTTACACAAAGACAGTCCGACAAATAAAGTAAATTAAAAAGCACTTAAATCTTTACTTTTAAAGGCATTCCCAGTGTTTGTATAGTTTTATACTGAATCATTCTTTTTTATGCCTGTTTTCTTTTTTTTTTACGTTATGTGATGTATTACAGGAACAGAAAAGGCGCAGAGCTTTTAGACGAACTGCAAATGAGGCAGCGACACACTCAGACCAGTTCCAGTCCAGCGGGAACTCTCGTAAAGCCTTACCGACTGAGCTTCTGACAGGCTCCAGCTCTCCAAAGACAGCAAAAGGAAAACACAGAGTCACATCTAAAGACCAGCGGATTACGGAGGAGTTTCCTAAAACTAAAACTCCAAAAGAAAGAAAAGCTCAAACATTGCTTTCCAGTTCTACATCAGATAAACACAAGAGCAAATCACCACATTTTAGTCCTAAAACACAACCATCTGTGCAGAAGACTGATGTGAGTGAGACCACCAGAAAACAGGTGATAGAATGTATCCAAAATAACAACAAAGTCACGGAAAATTATTTCAAGAGAGGAACCCCAAGAAGAGAAAAAATGACATCACCGGTTTCAGACGAGGCAGGTCCAGTCTAACGATCGCAGATGGTGATCAAACAGTTGAAAATGTAAACATATACATTATGGTCAATTCTAACGAAGTAGAGGGGCAAAACATGATACAGCTGCCGAAATCGCCTCCAGCAAAGATGAAATGCAACGTTCCGTCTGCATCAGGATCCATCCGGGACACGAAACACGCTCAAACTAGTGTGAAATCTACACCTGTTCAAATAAAGGAAAACTAGGGCTGCACATTATATCGTAAATATATCTTTATCGCGATATCAGCATGAGCAATATGCATATCGCAAAGAACAAAAATATCGCAATGAATGGTCAGCTCATATGTTTGCTTCACATAATGCGTTCTGTCAATCAAACAGAAGCATGATGTTTAACAAATGAAATAGAGCTCTTCACCCATTTGGCCAATCGGGTGGGTTCTCGTAGGTTAGATTCCAAAGTGGCAAGAAGTGTCAGCAGCATCTCTTCTTCCTGCTGTTGGTGTGGCAGGGGCTGTTGGGCTCCTCAGTGAGGTTGTGACTGGTCTGGACAAATCTACACAACCTAAAACACCTCAGAATCAAACAATTCACAAAGCAGACAGCTGTTTCACAGCAGTCCTCCACCTCCTCCTCTTCATCACATTTCACCTCAAATGGGATGGAATACGGCATACAGAAAGTTGATCAGTCAGATTTAAGAACCAGCATCCAGGAAAAAGAGCATTTCACAGAAGATCCATCAGAACAGGAAGCAGCGACAAGTGTGATATCTGAGCAGACCAGGGAGGATGATGAAACTTTCCAAAAGGAACAAGAAGGAGGTGAAGATGGGAGCATTTTTAAGAGAGATAAAACGATCAGTGAGAAAGAGGAACAAAAGGGGAGGAAGAAGAAGGAGAGAGTGGAGATGTGGAGGCTGAAGAAGAACAAAGTAGTGAATTGGAGGAAGAAGATGGTGAGGAGAAAACAAGCTCCAGCACTGGGGAGGAAGATGAAGGTGAGGAAGAATAGAACAGTTTGGAAGCAGGTGAAGGACCAAGTGATTCTGAAGTGAGTGAAGCAGATGATGATGATGAAGGTGAAAGAGAGGAGATAAGTAATGGGGAGAGGGATGAAGAAGAAGAAACAAGCAGTGATTAATCAGAGCATGCACACACTGAGAGCTAAGTTTCAGAGGAAGAGGAAGAGGGGGAAAGTGACACAGCACAATCTTCAAAAGGAGATGAAGAAGTTAAATCTGAAGAAGGAAGTGAGGAAGATGAGAACAAATCTGACAAAAATGAAGAGACAGAGGATAGTGAGGGAGAAGAAGATGGTGATGAAAAAGAGTTTGAGGAGGAGGAAGAAAACAATAAAAGTTACCAGGGAGAGGAAGTTTCTGTAGACGATTCTAAGACTGAAAATAAAACAACAGAGGAAGAGGCCAGTGGAGAGGAAGAGGAGGAAGAAGGTGGAGAAGAGGAGGAAGAGGAAGAGAGAACAGAGAATGAGGAAGAAGATAATGTAGAAGATCCTGCAGAGGAAGAGAGTGGAAGTGATGATGATGATGAAAACGAGAAACAAACTGAAAGCAACCAAAGTGAAGAAAATGACAATGAGATGAATGAAGGGGTAGAGGAAGAAGAAGAAAGTAAAATACACTCTCAGGATCTGGAGCCTGCTCATTTAATATTTAAATTGTTACCAATTTCTGTCTTTTGTAGCTCATGCTTGTCATATTTCAGGAAACAGAGGAGCTGCAAAAGAAAATACTTTGTAAATCTGGGAAGCGTAACCTGACGCTTCCTGTAAATAGATGTTAATCTGAGCAGAGCTGTAAAATAGGCTGATTGTTGTGTGCATCAAAGATTTGCATAATTATAATTGTGAAGGAGAATTAGCTTTAAGGATGACAATCAGCTCAGGATAATTTACCTTAATTATTATAATCAGTAACCCTAATCATTGCTGTGTTTAAGAGCAATAAAGACGAAACTAAATTCGGTTTCATTTGATGCTTTTTACCATTTGTTTGATCTAAATGTCTTTTTTCCCCATGCAGATAATTTGAATTCCCAGCATGTTTAGTCACTCTGTCTCAGGAGGCAGGCGGTCAGAGAAAATAAATCTCTTCAGTGGCAGACAATCCAAAAAACGTCAATAAAAAACACTAAATTTAACATTTAAAAAGACTGAATTAAGCACTATACATATCCACACAATAAAAACAGTTTTAAAAATCTGAAAAACAAAAAATAACTCTACTTCAAAACACATTCTGAGTTTTATGCATAAGTTCGTGCCCTATTCCTGTTTCCTAATGATGTAAATATTTCACCAAGTCTAGTTAGAGCTGTTTCCTAGCAACACATTAATGATGCAATGCACCCTAACCATGTTATAATCAGTCGCATGGTTTTGTTTTTAGCAGTGGAAGAAGCAGAAGTTATTTTTGTGAGCTGATATTAAAATCACAAAGAAAACAGTATTATTCAGTCATCACAATCCTAATTATAACATGGTTATAATGTGGCATCTCATAATTATAGTGTGTGAGAAGGCTGAGTCACCTGATGATTATGGGATTTCCATAAATATGACTGCTGGTATATAATGATGACTTTATCTTATAAGCTGGTATCTAATACATAAAATAGAGGGTCTAGAGATCAACCTGATGTTTACATACATGCAGGCTACATGAACAGGAACATTAAAACAATACTGAATCAGCTTGGAGCTAACTTGTGACATTTCCTAATTAAAGATACAATCCTGTCCTAAATGGAACCCAGTGATCTATAACTGTATTTTAGGGCCACTCAGAATAAGAAATAAACAAAGATATGTTTTAATGTCCAGGGAAAAGCCAAAATGTTGCCAAAAGGAGTAAATTTCCAGAAAAAAAATTCTAAAAAGGTAAATACAAGTGAACCTATTGTAATCTTGAACACAAATGTATTTGTTTTGTTTTAAATAGTATAGTTATAAGTTTGTTTCAATATGTGAACTATTAAAAAACATGACATTTAATAAAGAGGAGCAGCCTTTTGCCCACATCCACAGCAGAGCTTCCGTTAACCCTTTCACAATAAAAGTCTAAAACGTGTGTACCTCAGGTCACCTGAAGCGTTTAAAATGATTATTATTATCTTTCTCTGGTGAAACCCCGGCTGCAGGCTTAATTCCAGTGAATACAGATGACTCTCAAATCCAGAAAATAATTTATTTTAAATTAAATCCTGTTTGGATTTGAAGTCAGGACATGAGTGGCTTAGGTATTTATTAACTTTCCAAGAATTTACATTTGAGTTTAATATAATTAGACTTTTTTTACTCAACATTTTGACTTAATTTTTTTTACAAATTTCTCTTTATGAATTCTAACAGTTATAAAGATATTTAAAAAATGTTCCAAAACAAGGCAACATGGCAATTATGACTAACAGGATATTATTACTATTGTTATTATTAATAAAAATAGACTATTATATTGATAGATAAGCCCAGAGTTCATAATATAAAATGAAACTCGTTTAGAGGTTTTCCCCTTTATTCCCTCCTGGCTATCTGACTCGCTCATACCGGTGGATGGCCTGCCTGCAGTAGGAGAATCGTCCCTTGTTTCTGGAGCAAGAGGCGGGCCTTTTGGAAAACTGGAATGCGCTGAAAGTTTTCCTGCAGGCTCTCCTCCAAACGCGTCCGTCCCGCATAACGACATGGACGTGAGACCATTGGTGCTCCTGCTTGTCCAGCTCTGTCTCTGCTCAGGCTATGAAGGTAAGAACTCTGAAGGCCTCAATCCATCTGCAGGACGTGTACAGACTGGAACCATCACATGGTTTGATCAAAAGCGCGCGGCGCTTATCGCCACCTTGTCCGGTGAAGAAATGTGGCGCACCAGACTCGGGGTTTTGGTTTGGAGTCAGACTGGACAGCTTAAATGACTTTTGGGAGTTTCTTGTTCGCGCTGCTTGCGTTTGGTGAACCGCGGATGTGTTTACGTGGAGGGGGTGTGAAGCGGGGGGAGTGCAGTGTGCATCTGGGAGACAGATCTCAGGTCTGTAGATCAGATTAAAGCTCGTTTTTTAATCTTTACTTTCACTTTTCAAAGTTTATATCTGCAGAGAGGAAATCAGAGCGACTGTCCCTCAGCTTTAATTGTAGGGAGTTATTACAACAACTTTGATTTTCTAAACACACAAGATAATTAAAGATCTATTCATTAACTTAAAAATAAATATTCAGGTTGTAGATGTTAGACTTATCTGTGCAGCTTAAATTGGATGAAGTTTTAAACACCTCAGTAATTTGTTAATTATCTACACGTTTCTTTAAATAAACCCACTCACAAAAAATATCATTATTAGCAAAGAGTCCTGAGCCTTTCAAACATTGTATATGACATGCATGTTTTCCACAGAGACCCTCATTAGAGAGCCTGCAGCCTGCTGCAAGGAGCTGAAGTTACTTCAAAGTTCATGCATGCATGAATGGTGTGTGTGTGTGAATAGATTAAGAGTGGCAAAGACTGCTGCTGAATGATCATGCAGGCTGGAACATGAACACACGCTGCAAAACTGATTCACGCTGGCAGATTACAAACTGCTCGTCAAGATGACAGGACTCTCGTCTGTACTTGTGTGTGTGCGTGTGTGTGTGTGTGTGTGTGTGTGTGTGTGTACAAGCCTATATTTATGGGAGATTTGTTGGACAAGGGCAGTTTGTGTTCTTGGAGGTAAATTATCCCTTTTATTAGTTCTGCAGGTGCCAGGGTGCACCGGATTGAGAAACTCACAGGCAAGCATCATTAAAAAAAACTATTGGGACTTTAAACTGACCCTGGATAAGTAAATTTATAACAGCAAATAAAACTAGTGATTTATTTTTCAGTTCAGAATTGATTGAAACTGTAAAAATAATAAGAGCTTAGTTAAAATACTTCTTTTTAGGGCTAACAATCGTGATTATTTCGGTCAAAACTGAAATGTCAACATTTTAACACTGTGGATTTACATCAGATGGTGGCAGAGTTGAGCTGTGGTGGTGGCTAGGTGAGACTACCTCACCTAGCCACCACCACCACGGATAATGGACAATAAAATGGACAGCCGTAGCTCAGGAAGTAGAGTGGGTTGCCATGTGATCACGGGATTGATTCCAGCTCCCACCAGGGGTATCCTGCTGTAGTGTCCTTAGGCAAGACACTTCACCCCTTTTCCCTCCATTGGTGGTGGTCAGAGGGGTTGTTGGGGCAAAATGGCACTCTGTCAGACCACCATAGGGTGGCTGTGGCTACACAGTAGCTTACCATAACTGGTAGTGTGTGAATGCAAGCGTGCGTGGCTGCATCACACGTCTTGTCACTCCTTGAAAATACAAAAATGGAGCTGAGTGTGTGGCTATGAGGTGGGGGCAGATGATTGACACCTAACAAACTTGGACAATGTAGCTACGAGCTAAATGAGCTACACTGAGGTTGAGGTTGTTGGATGCTTTTAACCAGAAAACTGCGGTTAAGTGACTCTAGTTCCCATTCCCTTTTGAGGCTGAGGCCTTCCCTGGAGCAAGAAGGAGGGCAAGCCGCAAGCACTAGTGCTGATGGCTCACGTGCTACGTGTCAATCAAAAAGACACCCCCCTAATAAATCCTATTTTCAAGGTTTCATTTAAACCTTTAATCTAAATGGATGAGTTAAAAAAAAATTCACAGCCCTGAAAAATGTCATGATGGTAAACCTGGCCTAGTAAACCCTAAACATTTTTGGAATCAGGCTGTAAACGTGTATTTCTGCTGTGAAGTTGGTATTTTTAACATTGGAGTCAATGGGAACATGCTCCTTTCTGGAGCTAGCCCCTAGTGGATGATGGGGTAACTGAAACTTTTGTCACTTTAGTGCTGGCTTCACATTTGGAAGGTTGAGTTAGACTACTATGCATTTTATCACCCTTTAGAGTGTCATAATGATATTTAGATCTATTTAAGATAAAATACATCTCAAATAAACATTTTTGTAACATTCAGACATGTGTACACATGTACTGATAAAAGTTTAAAGTTCCATTTGATCAATCAATTGCAGAAACAAAACATAGATAGACAGCACTGCTGTAAAATTTGAGCTGCTACGGGGGCCCAGAGGTCCAAACAGAGAGGCAGTGTCCATGGAAATGACTTTTATTCTTCAGGTGCAATCAATCAATCAATGCTTGGAAATTCAACTGTGTGAAAAAATATTGCTGGAGAGTGTTTGGACCACGGCTGACGATGATTGAAGAATATTGACAAAGTCAGTTTCTGCAGTTAAAATTTTCACTCCAGGAGTTTTGTTAGAAAAGCTGATGCTGTTTGATGTGGAAGATACAGAAACAGGAAGCTGATGCTGGATACTGATGCTCTTTTCATCATTTTGACAAATTATTTATGAGTGATAAAAATTATGATCCTGATTAATCCAACTAATTAATTTTTTTCCTGCAGTTTTAGATCCAATCATACTTTTGTCCCCTGTTGGCAATAACACAGCAGCAGCTGTTCAGAATTCACTTAAAGTCATCAAAGTTTTGATTAAAAAAAGTTAGAAGAGGACACACACTGCTTGTAATGTCCTTGTGGGAAATTTAAATGACAATTTCCTTTAAAATGTTTGTGTAAAGGAGCAGTCTGCACAAAATCTGCTGTTTGTGGTTATAAAAGCAATTCAGCCACTTTATGAGATTATTAAAATTACGAAGCAAAGCACTTTATTGAACACAAATGATTTTAAAATGCTATAAATAAATTTTCTGCTATATAAAGTAGATCTTATTTTTACCTTACCTTCCATAAAGGCCTGAAGGCGAATTTGACAAATATTGTTGCTTACTCATTTAAATTTCTACTGTATCATAATGTTACATTAAAGGGACTTTACGGAGTTTTGAATTTTTATGCTCGCGATTGCCCCCTCAGGCCAAAAGCGTAACAGCAGCTTCAATAGGAGGCTCACGCACGAGGTGCACATGCTGTACGTGCACACTCCTTCACGAAAATAACAGCTGAGACAGTCCCGTGTGTGTGTGTGTGTGTGTGTGGCCCGAAGGACAGAGGACAGGAGAACGCGCAACTAATTAATTAAATAATTTGGTTCTGTATGTTTCTCTTCAGCACAGCCGACAAAGGTTTATGATGGGTCAGTCCTCCTGCATGCTCAGACCATTCCCTTCCCTTGCTTGAAAAATTGTTCCAAAATGAAAGTTGAACCCACATCTTTTTTATCTGTGAATTCAATGCAGTTCGGCGAGTCTCAAATAAAAATTTGGGCTTCTTACTGTAAAAAATTATACCATTAATGTAAAAAATAAACTCTAAATAATCTATATACACATCCAGAATCGAACCTGGGTTTACCCGCAAGAGAGTCCCATGTCTTACTAGGTGAGCTATAGCATGAGTGAAATCTTGTGTATCTGTGACATTTATATCCTCGATGACACCTGAAACAACGTTCAAAGAACGGTTCAGAGCGAAAATGGCTATTTTGTTGCTAATTTGCAGGAAATATCTAGAAGAAAGTAGCTAAGGGTCCTCAGAAATATAGCTAGGTTCATCACTAGGTGTTAGGAACAGCGACAAAGTCGCTGAGTTGGCACTACCTCACTCTCTGCTGCTAAAGCTACGGATAGCAAATGCTACGGGCTATGCCTGGGCGTGAACGCGCATGAAGCAGCCTGCACGACCCGAGCGGCTCTCTTTTTCTGTGATTTTACAGAAAAACAGGCAATCACAGTAAAAATGCCAGGGCTCATTCTACAGGACCAGGGCATTGCAGGAGAATGTATGAAGAAGAAATTTATTATTTCTATACATGTTTTGGCTGTCAAACTTCCATAATGCCCCTTTAAGCTTTTATTGCATTCATGCTGCTATTCCTATTCAAGCCAGGAACCACAATATCAGCATGCTTTTTAATAAACACTTAGAATATATCATCATTTCCAAGGCATTCCCTAAAAACACAAGTACATGTTATTTTATAAATCCGTGCATACTGTGTTAGCCCCCATCTGTTATGAATAAACTGAAGTGATGCAAAGCCAATAAATGTGATAATATAATATATTCATTGATTTACAATTCATCCAATCCAAAGACGTACAGGCACTGAAAGTTTAGCTATAAAACTACTGTATTAAATATCAGCAGTGGTGTTCATCTTTACTGTGTACACGCCCAAGACAAGTTTTTAGAAAATTATTTTTCCTATTTTATCTGCAAAGCAACAAATGTTTATTGTCTGCAATCATAGGCAATCACGACCAATGTGAGGAGAAAAAAAATCAAGCATTTTGCAGATTTATCGGGTAACAGTTTAAGTTGTATGTACTTTGCAAATGGTTGGAAAGTTTCTTACTTTTCTGATATCAAATCAAATCAACCTTTATTTATAAAGCAACTTACAGGCATGAAACATGCCACCAATGTGCTGTACAATTTAACTTAAACAGATAAAACCACCAGGGATAATTAAAAACCAACAATATAAACATAACAGAATAAAGCATATAAAAATGTTAGCAACAGCTAACCCACAGAGTTAAAATCCAGATCATAAAAGTAGGTCTTTAACCTCATTTAAAAAACCTCTACTGACAGGGAGAGCATTACAGTTAAGGTAAGGGCATTCCATAGTCTTGGACCCGCTACCGAGAACACCCTATCCCCTCTTGTCCTCAGCCGAGCTCTGGAAACCGAGAGCAGCAATTGGTTCACAGAACGGAGTGACCTACCAGGAACGTGTGTCTTCAATACCTCTGACAAATAGGCAGGGGCCAATCCATTTATTGACTTGAACTCCATTAAAAGAAGGCAGCGGCTGCAAAGGCTCGATCCCCCATGGTGCGGTGTGCTGTTATGAAAGGGGAAAGGAGGTTGGAGTCAGCAGAACGAAGGTGCTGGATAGGAGAATGGCGATGGAGAAGTTCCGTCAGATAGGATGGTGCAAGGTTATTGAGGCATTTGTAGGTGATGAGGAGCAATTTGTAATGGATTCGGTATGGAACAGGGAGCCAGTGGAGTTGTTTAAATACCGGAGTTATGTGGTCCCTGGAGCGGGTGTGGGTGAGTAAACATGCTGCTGAGTTTTGGATGTATTGCAGTTTTTGTAGAGCTAAGGAAAGAAGTCCATAAAGAATGCTGACAGTAGACAGTAGTTATGAAGTCGAAGATGAGTGTTTGGGCAGCGGAGTCAGTGAGGGATGGACAGAGACGGAGATGGAAGAATGATACCCTGGTGATGTGGTTGATGTGAGACTTAAAGGAAAGGGAGGAGTCAAAGATGGCGCAGAGATTACGGACTGTAGAGGAGGGAGTCACTGCTAGACCGTCAATTTGGAGCGTAATATTTAGAACAGAGGGTAGGAGAGATTTGGGACCAGTGATGATGAGTTCTGTTTTGGAGCAGTTCAATTTGGGGAAGTTAGTGTCCATCCAATGTTTAATGTCAGAGAGGCATCTTGAGAATGTTGAAAGAATGGTTGGGGTGATTGATTTGCTGGAGATGTAGAGTTGTGTGTCATCAGCGTAGCAATGAAAATGAAGACACTGTTGGCGTATGATGTGACCGAGGGGGGGCATGTAATGGATGAAGAGGAGGGGCCCTAACACAGAGCCCTGGGGAACACCATGGAGGACAGGAGCACATTAAATTTAAGCAGAGCCGCCTGCAACATTGCCATTGATAAATAAATAATGATTAAATTTTGTGGTCAACAAATTTGTTAGAGGACATGCTAGGGCTGGGCAATAAATAGAAAATTTATCATTATCGAAATTTCGTACTCTTATTGAGATAATGTTTCTCATTTACATAAATTTGATAATAAAATAGCAAAACGATGTGTGTAGGTTGGCAACGTTCGTGTCCCTTTAAGAAGCTGTACCACCTTTAGTCACGTAAAAATGTGACTCAACATAATACATGTGACAGCCCCATCTAGTGGACAACTTTTTTTTCTGCGCATACCTGTAGTTCTCGTCCACTTGTCCTTATTGAGGTGAAATCCTCAATAAATCGTGATATTGATTTTAAGTCATATCACCTAGACCTATGACATGTCTCATGTCTTATTTAAACATGTGCTGAACCTGACTGGAAATAAAAGAAAATCTTTCTTTCTCAATCTTTCAAATGAATTAACGACAAAATGCTAAATTTTTTTTTGTTGTTGTTGACTGTTAAGGGTTAAAGCATTCTCTCACTCACTCACTCACTCACTCACTCACACACTCACACACTCACACACTCACTCACACACACACACACACACACACACACACACACACACACACACACACACACACACACACACACACACACACACACACACACACACACCTGTAATTGGATTTCCATAGCCTTCTCACTCCATTAAGAAGCAGACACTTAAGTTTACCCATTAGATCGCTAAATCTGACTCAGTATGTGGGTTTGCTCTTTGCCGTCCATGCTGTGTGATCTGACTTCAAGCTTAATGTGTGTGTGTGAGAGTGTGTGTTTGTCTATATTGCATTACAACATTTATTCCAGAAAAAGTTTTGTTAAACTCACAAAAATCCGCTATAAGGACTGAGAGGTTTTCTGTGTTGGTATCCACGTTCACCAGAACATGTTACTTTTGTGTGAATCAGGAGGGTTGAACCTTCTCTCCTGTGGGTCCTGAACAGAAGACATATTCACGTTGGGATTCATAACAACCCCCAGCTATGAGGTGGAACACCCTGCCCTCCAAACTTAACCCCTTCCTTTATGCATTTCCTCTTCAGCTCACTGACTCCAGGCCACTTCTGCCCTCTTGCCTCCATCATCACTCTCCTCTAAAATGATCCCTCTCGTAATTATGCTCACATTTGTCTCTTGCCGCTGCCTCTCAGCTGTATCTGACAGCAGCTCGGCAGCCATCAGAAATTTCAGCTCTTTGAATAATTGTGTTGATAGTTGAAGCTGACTCAGACCAGTCTCTGGTCCTGTGGGTCCTGAACAGAAGACATATTCACGTTGGGATTCATAACAACCCCCAGCTATGAGGTGGAACACCCTGCCCTCCAAACTTAACCCCTTCCTTTATGCATTTCCTCTTCAGCTCACTGACTCCAGGCCACTTCTGCCCTCTTGCCTCCATCATCACTCTCCTCTAAAATGATCCCTCTCGTAATTATGCTCACATTTGTCTCTTGCCGCTGCCTCTCAGCTGTATCTGACAGCAGCTCGGCAGCCATCAGAAATTTCAGCTCTTTGAATAATTGTGTTGATAGTTGAAGCTGACTCAGACCAGTCTCTGGTAGGTATTAGTCTGGAAGGTCTTGTGGAGCCAAAATCTGATAGACTTTCCATTTGAATTAAGACACAGCAGGGGACTGCAGAATAAATCTAGCACAGAGAAGATTTTTTCCCCTAGTCAGCTGGGAAAAAAGATCCTCATGAGATTTATTCTTCATGCATGTTTTGTGTCCAGAAGATTAGTCCCCTGGAGTCTAATTAAGATGGAAAGTTTACTAAAATGATTTTATTTACAGTAAGAAAAGCTCTTTAAGATCAGCCTAGGACAATGCTTTCAAACATTGTCTGGCATGTTGATCCTGGATGTGGCTTTGCTTTGCATTAGTACCTTTTCTTGTCTTCACCCCCAGGGTCTGGACAGTACGCATATGGAGACGACGAGGACTGGTATTCCCGTAGATATAAAGGTAGTTTGCACAGACATTCATTCATGCAGACGTTTGACACACTATTGCAGTGGTTGTGCTGCCTATGTAATCTTTTAGTCACTTTAATGTTTAAGTGTAGCTCAGGAACTATTTATGTTAAACTAGTACAAAAGCAAATATTAAACCATTTTTCTGTGACTTTTAAACTAACGTCGCTGAGAGATGTAAAGGCCGAAAAACTAACAGCTTTTTGATCAGCCTCAGCTTAGAGAAATAGAGTTCATATCTGGCAGGACAGATGATGACTAATTGTTGCCTTCTTAAAATAGCTCCAGTCTGCAGAATTATCCTGCAGCGTGTGCATTACTATTTTATAAACTTTTACACTACAAGGGATTTTGCATCATGTGGTTATTTGCATGGAATTCAAGCTTCATCAGCAGAAGCTAACTGTGGCACTTTCTGTGCATTCAGGGGTCAAATCTGACAGGATTTGTTTAAATAACAATGTAAAGCAAAATAAATGCTGTTTTAACTGTTTATGAAATGTCACTTCCACTGATCGCTCTGAAATCCAAGAGAATAGAATGATTTCAAAGGGGCAATAAGTAAGAATTTTGTAGTGAAACAATCACAATCTAATGTCTCAATCATGTTAGAAAGAAGGTTACATTGAAACAGAATGTAGTGGCTATTTGTCCATGAAACTCAAACCAAAAAATAATCAAATTCTTTCAAATGGCCACTGGGCTACGTCAAGGGTTAGGCTTTAAAAAGATTTCAAATCAAACAATGTCCATGCCAAAATTGCGTTTGGTGGTGGTTTATTCTCACAAGAAGCAAGAGCACAGATTTTTTGCGTCCTCTCTGTCTCTGTGGTAAAAAAAAAACCATGTCCCCTCGCAGCCCTGGCTGCTCCACCCACCTTGACCTATTTATACAAATAATCACCCACACCTGACCAATAAACAATAAACTAATTAGCCAAAATAATAAATAAAAAGCATAATGCAAAACAAACAAATGAACTTTAGCATAAAATAAAGAAAATAAACTAGGCTATAACTTAAGCTATAACTTCAACAACCCAGCCCCTAATTGCGAAGGTACTTTACCCGCAATTAACCGTAGCATTAGCACAAAGAAGCTATTTCCTGACTGAAGCCTAAGAACTAAGCCGGAATCTTTGGATCCTCACCATGTCCTTCCTGAAGGAAACAAATAGATAGAAGATTAAGTTGAGAGGAGTGTGGGTATCCAAGATGCACAGTCATTCATTGGCCTCCAGGAGGAGACAAAGCTTGGAAACCGGTCTGTTCCTGGATGCTGGTCTTGGTTTGGACCTTTGCAGAGCGGACCAGTCCTCTGGAGTCAGCTGTGGTGCTCAGAACTCTGCCCATCATCCAGGAGCCTCTTGGAGCAGTGGCATCAGCGATCACAACAAAATCCCCAGAGGAAAAACTTCTCCTTTTCTTTGTCCATGTTTGCCTTTCTTGCATTACAAGCAAATACTCTGGTATCCATCATTTCCAGAAGAGCTCCCCCATGTATTGCACTTGCCTCCATCTCCTCTTGATGTACAGGTCAGATTTTTCAAACAGTCCTGGTGGTAAAATAGGCTTGCCTTTTAGTAGGAGAATATGATTTGGGGTGAGTGCCTCCAAGTCATTGGGGTCTTCTGAGACTTTAGTGATTGGCCGGTCATTGAGTATTGCTTCGACCTCACAAAACAGCGTCTGCAGGCCTTCTTCATCCAACGTTTGATGTCCTACAACAGAAGTAAGTATACTGTGCACTGAGCGAATCAGACGCTCCCAAACTCCACCTTGGTGAGAGGCAGCTGGGGTATTAAAACTCCACTTCACTCCTTCCTACACAAAGGTTCTTTCAATTTTAGAGTGATTTAGAGCAGCCAGAGCCTGCCTCAGCTCTTTCTTTGTACCTACGAAATTTGTGCCATTATCTGACCTTATGCTTCTCACAGGTCCTCTTCTGCAGATAAATCTTCGCACAGCATTGATGCAGGACTCTGTATCAAGGGAGGTTGCCCCTTTCAGACAGGTGAATATCACTCCATATCGCTTCAGCAAAGTTCTCCCTCTTCTCACCTCCAGTGGTCCAAAATAGTCCACTCCAAAATTTGTGAATGGTGCTTTATCAGGCACAACTCTTTCCTCAGGCAAGTCTGACATCTTCTGTTCTCCAAGTTTTCCTCTGTACCGTCTACACACTGTACACTGCGACAGAATCTTTCTGGCTGCAGAGTTGGCATTAATTATCCAGTACTTCTGTCTCAATCTGTGCAGCATATGATTGCGTCCAGCATGTCCAAGTTGGTAAAGAATGTGACGCAATATAAGCAGGGAAACATGCAGATCCTTTGATAGGATCACAGGATGTTTTACCTCCCATGGTAGAGCAGACTTAGACAGGCGCCCACCAACTCTAAGAATGCCATCTTGAATTAAAGGGTCAAGGCGATACAGAGGGGTGTCTTTGGATCATGTTTTAGTGAGGCAATTTCCCAGCTAAATCTTTGGTTCTGAACAAACTGAATTATTGCCTTTTCAGCCTCCTCCAAACACTCTGGTGTCAAGCTGGATCTTCCAAATGTGGCTTTGAAAACTTTAAGCTCCTTTTCCACATTTACAGTTGACTTAACTGCATACTCTTTTCTCATGTTTATGTTTATGTATTTAGCAGACGCTTTTGTCCAAAGCGACTTTCAAGTGATAATCGGCATGTTGCCCTTGAGGCTAACAACAACAATAACAACAACTTGGCATCGATCATGGAGAGGAGGGAACAAAGGAGTGGACGGTAGAGGAGGGGACAGGTGCAGGGAAGGTGCTAGTTAAGAAGATGCTCTCTGAAGAGCAGGGTCTTCAGGAGAAGTAAAAGTCTTTCTTTCAATTCCAGCAACCAGGCCACGGATGTTTTCATTTTTCTCCAGGATGAGAAATAGTGAATAAGCCGACTGGTGGGATTGTCACTGTGTGTCATAATAGCACTCACTTTAAGTTCTCTTTTCACCTCTGGATCATCCGATGGGATGGTGGAGTCATTCAAGTCGAACTTTGGCCATTCGGTGGGAGGTAAGCTCAAGAAATCTGGTCATTTTAGCCATTTTTCTTTTCCAAACTCCTGAGCTCTTAGTCCTCGAGATGCTTCATCAGCAGGATTGTCTTTGGTGTTTACATATCTCCACTGATCTTTGTGGCTTCTCTTCTTGTGCTGACACGGTTGGCGACGTATGTATGAAAGCGCTTTGTTTCATTACAGATGTACTTGAGAACAGTAGTGCTATCAGTCCAAAAAAATTATTTTTGCAACGGCAACTGGAGCTCTTTCAACAGCATTATGTTCACTCGCACGGCAAGCGCTGCTGCAGCAAGCTCAAGACGTGGAATAGTAACTTGCGTCAGTGGAGCAACACGAGCCTTGCCTGTGACAAATGAAACATGCACACTGTTAATGCTCTCCAGTCTCAAATATGAAACACCATCATACAGGTGCTGGCCAGTAAATTAGAATATCATCAAAAGGTTGAAAATATTTCAGTAATTCCATTCAAAACGTGAAACTTGTACATTATATTCATGCAATGCACACAGACCAATGTATTTCCGATGTTTATTACGTTTAATTTTGATATTTATAGGTGACAACCAATGAAAACATCAAATCTGGTATCTCAGAAAATTAGAATATTCTAAAGGCCAATGAAAAAATGTTTGTTTCTCTAATGTTGGCCAACTGAAAAGAATGAACATGAAAAGAATGTGCATGTATAGCACTCAATACTTAGTCGGGGCTCCTTTTGCCTCAATAACTGCAGTAATGCGGCGTGGCATGGACTCGATCAGTCTGTGGCACTGCTCAGGTGTTATGAGAGCCCAGGTTGCTCTGATAGTCGTCTTCAGCTCCTCTGCATTGTTGGGTCTAGCGTATTGCATCCTCCGCTTCACAATACCCCATAGATTTTCTATGGGGTTAAGGTCAGGCGAGTTTGCTGGCCAATCAAGGACAGGGATACCATGGTCCTTGAACCAGGTGCTGGTGGTTTTGGCACTGTGTGCAGGTGCCAAGTCCTGTTGAAAGGTGAAGTCTGCATCCCCATAAAGTTGGTCAGCAGCAGGAAGCATGAAGTGCTCTAAAACTTCCTGGTAGACGGCTGCATTGACCCTGGACCTCAGGAAACAGAGTGGGCCAACACCGGCAGATGACATGGCACCCCACACCATCACTGACGGTGGAAACTTTACACTGGACCTCATGCAACGTGGATTCTGTGCTTCTCTGCTCTTCCTCCAGACTCTGGGTCCTTGATTTCCAAAGGAAATGCAGAACTTGCTTTCATCAGAAAACATAACTTTGGACCACTCAGCATCAGTCCAGTCCTTTTTGTCCTTGGCCCAGGCGAGACGCTTCTTGCGCTGTTTCTTGTTCAAGAGTGGCTTGACACACGGAATGCGACACCTGAATCCCATGTCTTTCATGAGTCTCCTCGTGGTGGTTCTTGAAGCGCTGACTCCAGCTGCAGTCCACTCTTTGTGGATCTCCCCCACATTTTTGAATGGGTTTGTCGTCACAATTCTCTGCAGGGTGCGGTTATCCCTAGAGCTTGTACACTTTTTTCTACCACATTTTTTCCGTCCCTTCGCCTGTCTGTTAATGTGCTTGGACACAGAGCTCTGCGAACAGCCAGCTTCTTTAGCAATCACCTTTTGTGTCTTGCCCTCCTTGTGCAAGGTGTCAATGATTGTCTTTTGGACAGCTGTTAAGTCAGAAGTCTTCCCCATGATTGTGGTGCCTTCAAAACAAGACTGAGGGACCTTTTAAAGGCCTTTGCAGGTGTTTTGAGTAAATCAGCTGATTAGAGTGGCAGCAGGTGTCTTCTATATTCAGCCTTTTCAGAATATTCTAATTTTTTGAGATACCAAATTTGGAGTTTTCATTAGTTGTCACTTATGAATATCAAATTTAAATGTAATGAACATTGGAAATACATTGGTCTGTGTGCATTGCATGAATATAATGTACAAGTTTCACGTTTTGAATGGAATTACTGAAATATTTTCAACCTTTTGATGATATTCTAATTTACTGGCCAGCACCTGTATGCTGTTTGACTGGCTTCTGAAAAATGATGCAGTTTTGCTATTACTTGTGTTCCAAAGTCATCTGGTTTGATGCACCGCTCCACTCTAAATCCACCCATTAGCAGGAGTTCAGAGAGCCACTCAGACCAACGTTGTGAGAAGACACTGGGGACTGGCTCATCCCATGTGAGGTTCATTCTGCACAGCTCCTGTAACAGTAACTTGGCAGGAATGATGAAAGGAGACAAAAAACCCAATGGATCATAGAGAGCTCACCAGAGAAAGGATGCCCCTCCTTGTGTGTGGACGTTCCTGCACCACAGCCCTGAACCTGAAGGTATCATCCTGAACACACCGTTGCATCCCCAGAGCTCTTTCCAGAGGTAATTGGTCCTTGTCCAAATCCACATCCTCCAAACCACCTCGGATGTTACGGGGAATCAGTGCAGAAACATTTGGGCTGTTTGTGACCCACCTTTGAAGATTAAAGCCACCTTTCTCAGAGAGACATGTTAATCCATGTGTGAGCCTCACTGCATCTTCAGTTGCAGCGGACTTAAGGCAGTCATCAACATAGAAATTTGTCTTTACTACATTGAGGACGTCAGCTGAATATTGCAGAGCATTATCCTGAGCAGTTCTTCTCAGTGCATAGTTTGAGCAGCTTGGGGATGACACAGCACCAAACAAATGCACACACATCCTGTATTCCTCTGGCTCCTTTGTGATGTCTCCACTGGGCCACCACAGAACGCAGGAAGTTGACATGTTTGTGTGGGACCCAGACCTGGTAAAACATGGCGTTAATATCAGCCATAAAGGCGACAGGCTCTTCTCTGAACCTGAGGAGGACACCAATAAGAGAGTTAGTTAGGTCTGGGCCTTGTAGGAGCTCGCTGTTCAGTGATGTAGCCACAATCCAACACAACACGCAACTTTCCTTTAGTTGGGTGGTAAACCCCATGATGGGGAACGTACCACACTTTTCCTCGTTTTGGAGTGGGCTCATCTGCTGGAACTTTTTCTGCATATCCTTGCTCCAGCATGTTGTTGAGGAATTCAATATACTGAGCTTTAAATGAAAGGTCTCTGTTGAATCTCCTCTTCAGACTTTGGAGTCTCTGTACAGCAATGCAACGGTTATTTGGCAAAACAGGATCTTCAACTCTGAAAGGTAAGCCAATGCAATAATATCCATTATTAAGCACTGTAGTATCGTTCATAATTTTCATGAATTTGATGTCCTCTCTTGACATCTCAGGTTGTTCATCATTTATTCTTTCATTGAAGTCATGATTGTACTGTAGCATTAACGTGTCTTTCAAGTGCTCCACAGATATGCGGATAGCCGTTACAACAGTACATCCTGATTTGACACCAGCACCTCCAGAGTCTCCAATACAAAGAGGCCCGTTTATGACCCAGCCAACCCTGGTTCTCATTGCATATGGTCCTCCACCCTGGCTGTTTATTATTTCCCATGGCTCCAAAACATTGGGAGAATCAGTGCCAACGAGTAACTCCACATCTGCATCCACTTCAGGTAGTCCAATGCTACTCAAATACGGCCACTTAGCAACATCGTCCTTACATGGTGCATTGACTTTCGACACAGGCAGTGTGGTTTGTGTCAGAACAGATGGCAGCTCAATAAAGTCCTCTTTGTCAAGACCAGAGACCTCCAAACGTCTTATTGCAGTGGTTTTAATGATTTTAGTATGACCCATTGTTCTCAACAATACATTGCAGCGTTTGCCTGTTACTCCCAGCCTTTCAGCCAGACTTGTGGTCCAGAAAGTAGCAGAACTCTCAGGGTCCAGAAAAGCGAAAGTATACACGGCTTTATTACTTTTCTGACTTTTCACCTGCAAAGCCACAATGGAGAAAACAACAGTGTCCTCTTCACCAGCCCCAATGTGACCACACGTCTGCTGCAGCTCATGTACAGTACTCACAGTTTCTTTGGGAACTATACTTGTGGTATCATCCTTCCCCACATGCAGGACAGATGGATGTTTCCTGTGGCACACTTCACAATCCAAACGATTTCCACAAAATTTGCTTGTGTGTCCATATTTTAAACGTCCAAAACACACTCCTTTCTCCTTTAGAAACTGTATTTTGTCCTGCTGTTTCCTTTTTTTAAACTGAAAGCATTTGTTCAGAGTGTGATTAGTAAGCTGGCAGAACAGACACTTGAGCTGGCTACTGATACTTTTTCTTTTCTTTAGATCCAACCCTCAGCGCATTGATGTTTGTCGCAAAGGAACCACTTTTCCTTTTGTGTTTTACTTGTGTGGATACCTTTGTGTGGCTGGCTGGAGAAACATCATGAAGGTTTCCGAACAGTGGGTCCGAAACAATTTTTACTTGGTTTTCAATAAAATTGTCAAGATCACCAAACACTGCTCTGCTGCCAGTTCGCTCCAATATGTCAGACGCCACATCTCTCCACTTTTCCCTCCACTTATACGGGACTTTGGCTAAAATTGTCCTCAGGTTGGTTGGCATGTCCAACTCCTTCATGTACTTTATATGATGGACCATGTTGGAACAACCTCGAAGAAACAAAGCAAATGACTGCAGAGCCGCAACATCCTCAGGTTTTATTGGGGCCAGTTGTTGATTTTGTCCATGTATGCAGAAGAGATTTTATGTTCACTGCCAAAATGTTCAGTCCAAAGTGCCTTTGCTCTTTGGTAACCAAGTTCAGAGGGGAGATGCTGGCAACTTCTTACAATATCCCTCGGTTGCGCTCTGGTATACTGTTCTAGGAAGTACAAGCAGTCACTGAGATTTTGAGTTTTGCTCTCAATACAATTTTCAAAGGCTTTTAGAAAGGATTTAAAATACAGTGGGTCACCATCAAAAACAGGAATATTTCTCATAGGCAAAGCAGAAGCTGTAATTTGTTGAATCAACAGAGCAGTGATTTCATTTTGACGCTGCATTATATTCACAATGTCTGGAACGTTACTTGACGGAACACTGCCATGAGTATTTTGCAAAACAGGTGAATCATTACTTTGTCTTTGAGGAACATCAATGACATTTTTCTTAGGAACTTGTATTTCCACATGCTTGGGTTTGACACTGACGATGGCAGAATCAAATGGAAGGCTGGGTGAAAATGCAGGACTTTGACTGGCTGGCACAAAATGTTCAGCATTTGGAGTTAGTCCATTTGTTTCTTTAGTTTTTGACTTTTCCAAGTAAGAATTCATGCCATCTGATGCAAGGACACGCTTTGACGCCCTTGAGCCACATTTTGAATTTACTTCCAGAACCTCCAGTTTTGCATTTGTCACTTTTATTTCTGCCTCCAGAGCCAGTTGCTCCTAGCCTGGCAAGCCAGACTAGCAAGAATTTAGTCTAGTTCACTAGGCTAAGTTGCTCCCTTTCTCTTCTTAAATGTTCCCGTTTCTTTCGTAATTCCTCTTGTTCCAATTTTATTTGTTCCTCCTGCGCCTCCAAAAGGTGCTTTTGTTTTAAGGCAGTCATGCACTCCTCTAATGCTGCTTTCTCTGCTTGTGCCAATAATTTTGCTGATGCCGTAGATGAAACCTTGGAGACTTTAGACTTTATTTTGGAATGTGCTGTGTTACAATTATTTGATGCACTGTCATCGGGTCCCATCTCATTTTGGATTTGGTTGTCAGGAGGCTTAATACAAAATTCATATGAATGGCCAACATTTGATAACCACCCTTTGACATCATCCGCAAAGTTCAAAAATACTTTTTTCTTTTCATCAAAATATGTATTTTGTTTTTCTCTTTCATCCTGAGGTAAGTCCAGCGACATGAATGACAAATGATGTTGTTTTGGCTCATCAACACAAATTATCATTCCATCCAAAAGAGACTTGAATTTATCAATATTGTCTGCAGAATGCATCAATCCATCCATTTGTTTCATGCATGTTTTGGTTTGTTTAAATTTCATTGATTGTTTTTCTTGGCACGTTTGTATGAAAAACATCAATCCTTTCGGAGTAAAACCAGTGCGCCTCTTTGATGAAAGCGCCACCTGAGTGTCACTTGCGGCTTTGGCTGCCACTTCAGACAATATGGATCACTGATGTTGAACAGGTGCACACATTTAATTGCAACGATTGGTGAGAGACATACCTTGCAACTCGGTGCTTATCCGGCGTGGCTAGCCTTTGCGCACAGAGTCGGGTGCGCCATTGGTTTCCTTTGCGCGCAGCCGTGTGCGTCAGCTGTGATGGCCTCGGGGCTTGGCCCGTGCAGATTGTGACGAAAAGTCTTCCTCCATGCGGTAGATGCGGCTCCAGCGCTCCAACAGCGTCACCGCTGTCCAATACGGCATCCAGGGGAGCTTCGTGTCAGATGCATCTCACCGCGTTGTTTGCACCATGCCCGGCTCACACAGCCTCCACTCCTAGGCCCAGCCCTTGTCCTCATCTCCACCGTCCAGGTGTGCGATCCTGGCTTTCAAAAAGATGATCCACGCGAACAAAAACGGTCCAAGTTCCAAATAAGCAAAACAATTTGCTTCCGGGGGGAGTTTTTTTTTTTTTTTTTACTTGTGTAGTGGCTATTTGTCCATAAAACTTAAACCAAAAAATAATCAAATACTTTCAAATGGCCACTGGGCTACGTCATGGGTTAGATTTTACGCACGGGTAAAAAGATTTCAAATCAGTCAATGTCCATGCCAAAATTGCGTTTGGTGGTGGTTTATTCACACAAGAGCACAGATTTTTTGCGTCCTCTCTGTCTCTGTGGTAAAAAAAAACCCACGTCCCCTCGCAGCCCTGGCTGCTCCACCCACCTTGACCTATTTATACAAATAATCACCCACACCTGACCAATAAACAATAAACTAATTAGCCAAAATAATAAATAAAAAGCATAATGCAAAACAAACAAATGAACTTTAGCATAAAATAAAGAAAATAAACTAGGCTATAACTTAAGCCTATATTAAACTAAATAGCTTCAACACAGATTTCATCCTCGGCCAGCTGGGGGATCATCAGTGTTTCTGCTTTTAAAGAGGCTGAAGAGGAACGTAGTCTTTGTTTACAATCTGTGCTGCCTCTATGCGTCCTGGTTCTAGAGTCAATCATCCGTGAGCCAGCTATTTGGTCAAGTCTGTGCTGACATTTATAATTTAACACCAACTGGTAAAGAGCAATAGATTTGTGGAATGTTAAACAGTAAAAGGAGTGGCCCAGAAGTTATTTCTTGTATCCCTAAGAAGCCTTGGCATCTTAAGCACTTTTTACAGGACACAATTTGCTAGAAAATCGGCGTAATATTACTGAAACGATGTGTCTTTAAACATGCAATGCTAGCATTACTTGGCGTTACTTCATGCACCTTTAAGACAGTTTAATTCCCTTTAGATGTGCATCTTTTAAAATGAATACATTTAAAACAAAGTAATAATTAAAGTCTGTTTAAAGTCTGTTTAATCTAATAATATTTATGCTTGTAAATAATCACGCATTGTGACATTCATCATGTATAAGTTTAGCTGTTTTAAGCAATGTGGTATTTGCTGCATTTAGACTAGCCATTAGCTTATCAATCCTGTCAGATGTAATAATTTAAACTTTAAAACAAAAACACATTTTAAAATGCTAGTGATAGCATTTTCCAATTAGTTTATTTAAAAGAAATAAAATATAAACCAAAAATACCTTTTGAGTTAATTTCAACAGGTTTTGTCTGCATCACTGCACAATGTGTAGCTATTTCTATGTGCACACAAAAATAAGATGTGCAAAAGTCTTGAACCACTCCTTATCTTTTTTTGCCACTCCAATGGAGACAGTTATTTTTTTGTATTTTGCAATAAAAAATGACCAATCAAACATTCAAACACACATAGAGGCAGCTGAACTCAAGCGATTGTTTCTGCTACGTAACAGAAAACATATCAAAGTTTTAAATGTTTGTTGCTTCTACAGAAGATCTACTTTGTAAACTGACAGAAGCTTTCAGTTTTAAATTGGGTCAGTAAAACAGAAGATTATCATTCAGGCCAAATTAAAACATACCCATTGTGTCATTCTGTTTTTCTTTTCTTTTCTTAGACTCAGTGGTGGTAGGAACTTGGCCAACACACACACACACACACACACACACACACACACACACACACACACACACACACACACACACACACACACACGCACGCACGCGCACACACACACACACGTGCACACACACAGCAAGATGGGGCAAGGGAGGCTGTCTGTGTCTCCATACTCATCTTTATTCCATTTGGACATTAGCCTCCTGTGTGTGTGTGTGTGTGTGTGTGTGTGTGTGTATGTGTGTGTGTGTGTGTGTGTGTGTGTGTGAGCACATTTAGCCACAGGGCTATGAGTTTGTTTCAAGCCAGAAAGAAATAAGAGTACAGATTTTGATTTCTCTGTATTCTCTGAAATGAGAAACTCTTGGCCTAATAAACTTGGCACCAGACATAAGCTTTTTGCATAAGCCTTGCAGAGACGGGCTCCACCGTGCTGGGGCAAGAGATGAAATTAACTATTTCTCAGAGAAAAGTGTGACATTTTGTTTCAATTTAAATAAACAATTTGATCTGGATGAAATTTACTAGTGTAAATTTTGATCTACAGGACAATTTAAAAAATGCAACAACACTAAAAGCTGCAGTTTAATAAGTAGCAACACTTCTAATTCGAACTTTAACCTTTTTCTGTGAAATTTTCTGAAACGCAGGCAATAGAACATAGATCCCAGTTATTTAGTCCTTTTGAGTTTTTCCCTTCTAGGACACTAATGGATGATCATAGAGAAGGTAATAAAAAATCCACCGTATCTGCTTGAACTCAAAGCGATGGGTGTATTTATTTTTTTATTTTTTTTACATTTTTCTGCTAAAGGAAGCCTTTCTAAGCCCTTATACTCCTCAGGTAAGTGCTTTTATTTAGGTTTCTCCCATTCAGAGTTATGGTGTGAGTGATGTTACTTCCTTGATGCCTCTAATTTAACCTCAGTACTTAAAAAAATCATCTTTACTCTCAGGAACCCCGTGGTGTGCCCCCATTAAGTTGAAGCATGGGGACGTCAGCTGTCGCACGCCTAGAGGGGAGCATTACAGGAACGTGATGGGGACTCGCTGTAAGATCCACTGCAAGCGCGGGTATGAATCCCAGAACTCTGAGGTGGTGTGTATGGCAAGCAGACACTGGTCCTCCAACTACGCTTGCAGAGGTGAGAAAACACACACACACGCACACACCCTCAGCAAACTTCAACTTGACACGGCTGATTGATTATTGGTTTATCATACAGAAGCCAACATTTCTGTTGTAAGATTGATCATTTTTGAGCTGAAAATATATAATTTTGGACAAGAAAGAGTTGGAGATTATTAAAACCCTCCAAAGCTGATTGGAATACAGATGATTGACCTGCAGATGAGTTTAGCCAGGCAGCCAATTAATTTTGGTAAGATAATCTTGTTTGGTCAGGAACTGGGGTCTCATTTATCAAACATTGCGTAGAATCCTTACTAAAACCGTACTTAAGCTCAGCAAAAAAATGTACTTATGCCAAGTAGGTTTGTGATCTATCAAACGTGGAGTACGCACAGCTGCACGCAATCTCCGCTTCATAAATCGGAGACTAACGAGAATGTTTCTCAGCTGCTTTTAGTCACATCCCGCCCTCACCACGCCCACTTACTGCCATAAATGATCAATGCAAAGTGCCTTGTGGATCTCATGCATATACATAAGCCGGCTTGTTGCAACATTTCAATCACGACCACAGATCAAGGAAGCGCTATTTCACAAGCAGAAATTCAGGTAACTGTGGGTGAGGTGGAGAAATGAAAGGAAGTGCTTTTGCAAAACAAATAAGACAAAATCCACAGAGTGGCACAGCGTTGCTGAAGCCGTCAATGCTGAGTTCTTCAGAGAGATCTGTGGCGGATATAAAAAAAGATCCGATTTGAATTTGATCCCCAGACTCCCGGGTGAAAGTCTCGCACGTTAACCAGTCAGCCAAACATAGATCTCCCTTGTCCAAGTAGCCAGGGCGCATGATCAATCTGGTCACAGTGAAAGGACACACACTGTCACAGACGCATGACATTCTGTCTCAATCTGTCCCCCTGCTGATAATCTGCATTCTGTATTCTACGCTTCAGGCTGTGTGTGTGTGTGTGTGTGTGCGCGCGCGTGCGTGTGAGTGTGTGTGCATGTGTGTGCATGTGTGTGTGTGTGTGTGGGGGGTCTTGTTCTGTGTGAAAACGAAGCAGTACAAGTAATAATGCTGCAGGATTTCATAATTTTATCCTTCTCAGCAGCAGCACTGCAGGTGCTCCATGCCCAACATGTGCGTAAGCCAGGTCTTTATTCAACTTAAAGTTGCGTACATTTTTCTGCTAAGTTTTCTTTCTTAAATCCCAAAGTTTGTGTGGAAAGTAGCTTACGCAGTTTTCCTACCCCGTTTTGTGCGTAAGCAAGCTTGATAAATGAGGCCCCAGGTCTTTAGCCAGTTTTAATCTGTAAATGGGACATATTCTGTAAAACTCACCTTTTGCATACTTTTGTGCTGCAATGAGGGTCTTTGCTGCCTCTATAAACACTCCAAACATGGGGAAAGAAATCAGTCCATACATTTTTGTCAGAGTTTGGTTTTAGGAATTATGTGCCTGAAACAAGCCATTTCAAAAAGTCCCTGTTTGTGATGTCATAATCAGAGAAACTAGAATAGAACCACCTATTCTCTCTCTCATGTGCAAGCAGCTCAAGTCAGAGCCCATCCCAGACATCTGAACTTCTCAGCCTATAGCAGCTTGAGTGGGGGTATGGGCATGGCCAGCTCCAGCTTATTTTCTTTTAGTGACAGAGCCCTGAAATGGCTCATTCTGTCAGGTACTGAAAATGTCAAGAATAAAACGGATTAAATTACTTCATGTGAGAGGGATTTAGTAAAAATTCCTTCAAAATCATGTTTTGTATCGACCATAGAACTATTACAACTGAAGAAAAAAGTCATAACCTTTAACCTCCTGGGAAAATATCATGAAGAGTGGTGGATGAGACTATAAGCAAAACATAGCAACAAATCTTCAGGAGTTTTTTATGCAAATATATCTGTGAGTTTTAACTTCCTTTTCTGATTTGTTGACCTGTTTAAACTCCAAATCCCTAACTCGGAGCTCTTTCTGCTGACAGAAATCCGCTGCCCGAAACTTGAAATGCCTATTAACGGTGGCTACAAGTGCTCAGATGGCTCCTACTTCAACTCTCGCTGTGAGTTCTTCTGCTCGCCTGGATACACTATGAAGGGCCAGAAGACGGCAGTCTGCCAGCACAGCCATGTGTGGAGTGCTGCAGTCCCCACATGCATCGGTAAGCCTGTTCGGACTATGATTTTAGTCTTCCACCAGGGAATCCTGAGGCACAAAGTCAGTCACAGCTCCTAAGTCATGATCTATGACAAAATTGTTTCCTCACACGTTTTTGTGATTGATGTTTGGAAGAAAACAAGCCTAACAACCCTGTAGGCAGTTTTGTCCACACACCATAAACTTTCACTGTTTTTACGTTTGTTTTTGCCAGAGTCTGAGCTGAAAACAACAGCAAGCTGAGAGATCTGAATTCTCTGAACATTTAAATGACAGAACAGTTTTTTAGCTACTGTCAGAGTTTTACCTCCAGCCAGCCTGATATGGCATAACGTCTGCTGCACCTTCGTCCACAAGGACACTCTTGACTCATTTTGACTGCGTATTGATTTATTTGATTTCTGTGTCGCCCAAAAAGGTCATTTTGTCTTGTTTCCGATGCTTCTGGCGTATCTCTGGGCTTTGCCGTGTTTGATAAATCTTCAGGTGTTTTTGGTCTAACACAGAGACAAAAATGAGGCAAAAAATATGCAAACACCCACAGTTGAATTTGAATCATAGTTTTGTCCAACATGCATGGTTTTGGACTGTGGGAACAATTAAGCCAACATCTTTCACTAAAGTATTTAAATATTTATGTTTTTCTGTAGATGTGGAATCTCCCAAAATCAAGTGTCCCAGTGTGAAGGACAAATGGGCAGACCCAGGAAAGCTGACAGCTAGGGTGACGTGGGACACGCCAGAGGGCGTTGACACGGCAGACGGGATCCTTACAGAGTCAGTCTCAGCAGATCCTCTTACGCTTCTGTCCCGTTTTGCTTCTGTGCTCTTGTGTTAAATCCTGTTCAAAAATGGAGATCTCAGTGAAAGATTCATCCTGAGCATGTGGTTTGCAGTGTTATCCTGAAAGGACGACCTTCAAAATCTGACTTCCCAGAAGGCCTCCATAAGATGACCTACACTGTGTTTGATCGGGCCGGGAACAAAGGGTCTTGCCATTTCTCTGTCAGAGTTCGAGGTGAGCTTGTAAAACGGGAAACATCTTCTCAAAGAAAATAAATAAAATCTCCGGCGCACAAGGATCAGGTTTGCTGTATTTCTCTATGCAGTGCGTCGCTGCAGCCCGCTGTTTCCCCCAGACAACGGTTACATGAAGTGTGACAGCGACGGAGACAACTACGGCGCTACCTGTGATTTCACCTGCACCGGCGGCCATGAGCTGCACGGCAGTGCTGCAAGAGTGTGTCAGTCTGCGCTCACCTGGTCCGGTTTGGACACAACATGTGCACGTATGTACCATAACACACTCACTCATGCATGCACGCGCGCACACACACACACACTACAGAAATACAAACTCTTTATGTTTATAACCCTAACCAGCTCATGCATAAAATAAACCACAGATGTGTACAGCTTTTTTGAGGCAGAAGTGAAAAGAAATTTGTTTATCTTGACAAAATTTTGACACAAATTCACTCAAACTTCCATTTAGTTTTTTCTTTATTTCTAATGCTGCTGCAGCCATTAGTGCTTGCAAATAATAGAGTTACATATAAATAACAACACAAAGCAAAACTTATGACTGAATTAGAAAATGTTTTGCATGAACTGCCAAATAAATCTTCAAAACTTTAGTTTGGTTTTAATCTTTTGTAGGCAGCGAAATGCTCTTTTATCTTGGGCCCGCCCAGACTCGCTATTAGGTCATCAGTCCAGTCAGAACTAATCCGTTTTCTCAAACTGAGTCAATCCATAATAGTTCACTGAACTGCTCTTTGGCCTGTCTGGCCATCAGTTTAATAACAAAAATTACATTTCTATGTGAAGCGGCTGGGATGAGGTGTTTTGTTATTGGACTTCTGTGCAAGCCGCAGTTTTTCCATAACGAACACCATGTTCGAACATAAGGATGCCCACCGGTACACTTGGTACCAGGGCAGCCTAGGTCACAGGTCGATGATAGATTTTGTAGTCGTATCATCTGACCTGCGGCCGTATGTTTTGGACACCCGAGTGAAGAGAGGGGCGGAGCTGTCAACTGATCACCACCTGGTGGTGAGTTGGATCAGATGGCAAGGGAACATGCCGCGTAGACCTGGCAGACCCAAACGCATAGTGAGGGTCTGCTGGGAACGCCTGGCAGAAGAACCTGTCAAGACGGTCTTCAACTCCCACCTCCGGCAGAGCTTTGACCACGTCCCGAGAGCAGTGGGGGACATTGAGTCCGAGTGGGCCTTGTTCCACTCTGCGATTGTCGAGGCGGCTGTTGCTAGCTGTGGTCGTAAGGTGGCCGGTGCCAGTCGTGGTGGCAACCCCCGTACCCGCTGGTGGACACCAGAGGTTCGGGGAGCCGTCAGGCTGAAGAAGGAGGCCTACAGGGCGTGGCTGGTCTGTGGGTCTCCGGAGGCAGCAGACAGGTACCGGATAGCCAAGCGGGGTGCAGCAGTGGCAGTTGCCGAGGCAAAATCTCGGGCGTGGGAGGAGTTTGGTGAGGCCATGGAGAAAGACTATCGATCGGCTCCAAAGAGGTTCTGGCAAACTGTCCGGCGCCTCAGGAGAGGAAGGCAGCAACTCGCTCACACTGTTTACAGTGGGGATGGGGAGCTGCTGACGTCAACTGAGGCTATAGTCGGACGGTGGAAGGAATACTTTGAGGAGCTCCTCAATCCCACCAATGCGCATTCCGAGGAGGAACCAGAGCTGGGAGGCCTGGGGATGGACTGTCCGATCACGGGGGCAGAAGTTGCTGAGGTAGTCAAACAACTACACAGCGGCGGAGCCCCGGGGGCGGATGAGGTTCGTCCTGGGTATCTCAAGGCTATGGATGTTGTAGGGCTGTCATGGTTGACACGTCTCTACAACATTGCGTGGTCATCGGGGGCAGTTCCTAGGGAGTGGCAGACCGGGGTGGTGGTCCCCATCTTTAAGAAGGGTGACCTGAGGGTGTGTTCCAACTATAGGGGGATCACACTCCTCAGCCTCCCTGGAAAGGTCTACTCCAAGGTACTGGAGAGGAGGGTCCGATCGATAGTTGAATCTCAGATAGAGGAGGAGCAATGTGGTTTTCGTCCTGGCCGTGGAACTGTGGACCAGCTCTATACCCTTGCAAGGGTGATGGAGGGGGCATGGGAGTTTGCCCAACCAATCCACATGTGCTTTGTGGATTTGGAGAAGGCTTATGACCGTGTCCCCAGGGGCACCCTGTGGGGGACGCTCCAGGAGTATGGGGTGGGTGGCTCTCTGTTAAGGGCCATTCAGTCCCTTTACCAGAGGAGCGTGAGTTTGGTCCGCATAGCCGGTAGTAAGTCGGACCTGTTCCCAGTGGGGGTTGGACTCCGCCAGGGCTGCCCTTTGTCACCGGTTCTGTTCATCACTTTTATGGACAGAATTTCTAGACGCAGCCGTGGTGTGGAGTGTGTCGAGTTTGGTGGCAGGAGAATCTCGTCTCTGCTTTTTGCGGATGATGTGGTCCTCCTAGCTTCATCCAGCTCTGACCTTCAGCTCTTGCTGGGTAGGTTCGCGGCCGAATGTGAAGCGGCTGGGATGAGGATCAGCACCTCCAAATCTGAGACCATGGTTCTCGACCGGAAAAGGGTGGCTTGCCAACTCCGGGTCGGGGGAGAGGTCCTACCTCAAGTGGAGGAGTTTAAGTATCTCGGGGTCTTGTTCACGAGTGAGGGTAGGAGGGATCGGGAGATCGACAGGCGGATTGGTTCGGCGTCTGCAGTGATGCGGACACTGAGCCGATCTGTCGTGGGGAAGAGGGAGCTGAGCCAGAAAGCCAGGCTCTCGATTTACCGGTCGATCTACGTCCCAATCCTCACCTATGGTCATGAGCTTTGGGTAATGACCGAAAGAACGAGATCGCGGATACAAGCGGCCGAAATGAGTTTCCTCCGTAGGGTGGCCGGGCTCAGCCTTAGAGACAGGGTGAGGAGCTCGGATATTCGGGAGGGACTCGGAGTAGAACCGCTGCTCCTCCGGATCGAAAGGAGCCAGTTGAGGTGGTTTGGGCATCTGGTCAGGATGCCTCCTGGACGCCTCCCCGGGGAGGTGTTTCGGGCATGTCCTGCCGGCAGAAGGCCCCCGGGTCAACCCAGGACACGTTGGAGAGGTTACATCTCCAATCTGGTCCGGGAACGCCTTGGGGTCCTGCCGGAGGAGCTGGTGGACAAGGCCGGGGAGAGGACGGCCTGGAGCTCCCTAGTTGGGATGCTGCCCCCGCGACCCGGACCCGGATAAGCGGAGGAAGACGAGACGAGACATTTCTAACCTTTATTTAATATCTGAATAATTGTATATCTTAAAATGCATCAACCATTATTTGCCATAACTGAAAACAATGTCTGAGAGGCGTGATCATCTATAAAACATGATCCGATTTAATAAATGTAATTTGTTATTACAAACCTGTGTGTGTCATTTAATACAGGAAACTCAGTTTCTTGTTTTGGTTGATGCTCAGTGGGGGAGAAAACAGCAGTCTGTTCATCGATCAGTAAAATCCATTCTGGCCTCATACTGTTTTATTTAAATATCTGTGAGTCTGAGCTCCGGGCTATTAGCAGTCAGCCCTCAGTTCTTCTGAGCAGCTAAAACCCTTTATTATGCAGAGCCTCCTGGTGACGGTGTGCTGTAATAAATCCTCACCTCTCATACTGTTTCTTTCATATCTTGACTTAATTATGCATTCAACGTCATCACAGCCATGAACATTAATGTGGGAGTGCGTACAGCTGCTGCACTGCTGGACCAATTCTACGAGAAGCGACGGCTACTGATTATCTCTGCGCCGACGGCTGCCAATCACAATTACCGCTTCCAGATGACTAACCTCCAGGTGAGGCACGACTCTCATACACACACTCACACACACACACACACACACACACACAAAGCACCGGCTGAACGTGAGTGGATGCAGTCGGACAGAGGAACGGCGAAACGGCGCTGCAGTGATTGGCGTCCTCTGTGATGTTTCTCACAGGCGCTCTACAGCGTTTGTGTTTTCACTTACATGCCAAAGTGGGACAAATGGCAAGGGGAGAGGTTGTCGAGGCGATGATCAAAAAATGTCACCGGGGTGAATAAATGCCTCTGACAGCAGCTCTGATAGGGCTATTTTGGTGTGGATGTTTTTCACCAGCCCGTCACAAACCATTAGGTCAGCGTCGTGTTTAAACACCTGACCTTTTGGATTCAGTTTGTTACAAGCTGAGAAACTAACCAGTGTCCGTTTGTGGATAAGCAGAGCGCGTATGCTTATGAACTGCACAGAAGTATGATTCGTATGGTTTTATGTTATTACTGAAAAAGAAAAATTCCTATTGAAGCTGATCCCTGAAAAGAATAAATTATCCTTCATTCTCAGGTGATGTGAAAGTAATCTGAATTAATTTTATTGCATTAGTACTGAGTAGGGACAGACGGATACATCGGTCGGCTGATTTTTAGCATTTTTAACATTTAGGTGTAGGTACCAGATGTACACAGGGTGCCAGATTGGCTTGGGGGCCTGCGCCTGCTGGTGACACCACAGTACATGATTTGCTGATGTTAGAGATTTTAGTTGGTTCGTACAAATTGTGGAAATTACATCAACTATTTTTGTTTGGGGTTGTAGCACTTCATAGAAAACATGAATAAAGAAATACATCATTACCTTTATAACTGATATTTAGTCCAATAAATAATCTCACACTGCACACCTTAAATAAATCACAATATAAACTCAAATTTATTTACTCACATGAGAAATTGGTTTTTGGGGGATTCTTATGGAATATTAGGTTACTATCAAGTACACAACATAAGAACAAATGAAGTATACAGAAGAATGCAGCACTTACACAAACAGCCAGGGGTGTTAGTTATGGAAAACATGCAAAAATTCTCATTTATTAATTGGTTTGAGAACCTTTTTGTTGGTAGAATTTGTGCAGTTTGTCCAAGCGATGTTGCCGTAGTGTGACATCATCGGCAGCCTCCAAGCTGATCTGACACTCCTCTGGTAACTACATGTGCACAAAGAACAAAGTACCTCTTTAGTAGAACCGATTTAAAGTCAGGCACATCAGCAGGCAGCCCTGTGCTGCCAAATTTTATTTATGTTCCTGAGAAACACCAGCTTAATAAATGCTTAAAAACATTATTGACATTTAATTATTTCATGTTTTATATTTAATACTTGATCAGCCTATTTGATTAACTTCATTTAAATGTTTGATTTTAATACCGAGCAGTGTGTAAAGTTAACACTCAAGAGTTGGTTAAATTCTGATTCAGGTTCAGACATGTTGCGCATTCACTGATGTTAGTAGTGACATTTTAGCACGCAAATAAACTCCGACCATGCAAACTAGCCCACAAAATCAGCAGCACATCTGCTGACTGTAACCTACCCATATCGGCATCGGCATTAGAAAAGCCCACATCAGTCGATCTTACCGAGCTGAAGTGCGACGGACAGCATTTGCTTATTTGTCTCCCATCATGAGTAGCTGGGTCTCAGTTGTCATTTTGAACATATCAAAAATAACCCTACACGACGAATGTCCTCTTAAAAAAATCAGACTCATCACAGTCATCTGCAACTATTCTCAGTTTAGTTCCTGTGAGTCCACAAGTGCCAGAAAATTGTTCATAGACTTTGTGACTCAATTGCGACGTGAACATTTGCACAACTGTTGAAATTTCTTTGCGTCATTTGCCCCACGTGACCCAGCCATGTGTAAAACAACTCATCCCAGTGTCACACACACCGATTTGGTGTGATCCCAGCAGAAAATTTATGGATTTTCCTTCAACTCATCACCAACAGCTGCAGCTCGATGAGACCAGTTTATGCAGGAGTTATTTGTACAGAGGAGGACAAAGGAAGCAGAAAGAAAGAGATGTTATAACTCACTGAGCCATTAACGGCATCAGTAATATATAGGCATTATGCAGCATCATGGAGACATCATTATTATGCATTGTTTAATTGTTTAAAAAGTGATCAGCATGAGGATGGCTCTGTAATTAACGATGAATCTATATGTTTAACGTCCCATGAGGTGCACGATGCTATTCACAAACTAGCTAATAATGAGGCTTGTGGTCTGGATCACGTCAGTGCAGAGCATTTGAAATATGCTAGCCATAGACTAGCTCCCCTTTTAGCTCTTTGTTTTACAGGGTTTATGATTCATGGCATACTACCAGACTCAATGATGGCAATTCTGTTTGTTCCAGTCATTAAGAACAAATCTGGGAAGGTGACCAGTATGGATAATTATATGCCGATTGCACTAGCCAGTGTTTTGTCTAAAGTTCTTGAAAGACTTATATTTGATAGAATCACTGTTTACCTCAGTTCCTTGGATAATCAGTTTGGCTTTAAGCCAAAACATGGTACTGACATGTGTATATACGCACTTAAAGAAATGGTCAACTGGTATAGAAATAGAAATTCTTCTGTCCTTATGTGTTTTATTGATGCCTCTAAGGCTTTTGATCGTGTAAACCACAGAAAACTTTTTATTAAGTTAAAGCTACGGGGGGTCCCTGGGTTTATTGTGAGAATCCTGTCTTACTGGTATGCTCATCAGACGATACAGGTTAAATGGGGTGCCAGCATCTCTGCACCTTTTGGCATTAGTAATGGTGTTAGGCAGGGTGGAACTCTGTCTCCTATCTTATTTAATTTGTATGTTGACGATCTGTCAGTGCAGCTGAGAGCCTGTAACACAGGATGTTTGATGGGTACAACTTTGATCAACCATCTGATGTATGCGGATGATCTGGTGGTCTTTAGTCCAAGTAGTGCTGGTTTACAGCAGCTCCTAAATATCTGCTCTGAGTATGGTGTGCAGTACGATATTCAGTATAATGCTGTTAAAAGTGCTATCTTGATATGTAGAACCAAGCAGGATAAAAAACTAAACTTTCCTGTGTTCAAACTGTCTAATAGTGATCTTAATGTGTGTGAGAAGGTGAAATACCTTGGCCACTTTATAACCGATCAAATGCGTGATGATGCTGACATCCACAGACAGTGCTGTAAGCTGTATGCACAAGCTAATACTATAGCACGTAAGTTTAGTTTTTATTCACCTCCAGTTAAGGTGGCTTTATTTAAAGCATATTGTACTCCGCTTTACACAGCCCAACTGTGGTCATCCTACAATCAAAGCAGCATGAATAAGCTGCAAGTTGCATACAATGATGCCTTAAGGATCATACTTAAAATACCCAGAGGGGGCAGTGCCAGTCAGATGTTTGCAACAGCAGGCATTTGTACTTTTAAAGCACTTTTAAGAAAACTCATATTCACTTTCATAGGCCGACTGGATAGCTCTGCCAACAGTATAATTTTAGCAATCACTGATCCTACTGTGAGCAGTTGTCGCTATTTGTCCAGTATAAGGAAACACTGGTTGAAGTGTTTGTGTGGTTAACCTTGTGTGTAACAGTTCATAGTAAAGTTTTTAAATTACATTTAGATTTTTATTCAATTTTATGCTGTTATCTTTTTATTTCTATTTATCTATTTTGTTTCATTGATCTGTTGTTTTATATGTATTTTATCTGGACCTAAGAGTCTGTCAATAAAGATTATCTGTCTATCTATCTATAGGGAAGGGACATTGTCCCCCACCTGCCCTGTTATTCAACTTGTGAGTCTGACATCAGTTTAATTTGGTTTAAACAGTAATGACATTAAAAGTTTATGTTTCTACTCATTCTGTGATTTGACACAAACGTTTTTGACCTCGTTCCCTGGAGCTCTAAGGGAGTAGCAGACTGCTTTACATCATTACCGCCTTGATTTTAAAGCATCTTTAACTGCCTGATTATTTATTTCTTAGTGTTTGTTTAGTGGAAGTTTGAATTTCTTCATCACAGCTGTGTACGCTCGAGCTGCGGTCGTCTGTGTGAGTGGAGTTGGAGTTTTATGTCTTCTGTTGTGGGAATTCTCGCTCCTTTTTCTTTTACCTGCATAGACATGAATAACCTTGTTGAATAACTCATGGATCTCTGTTTCTGTGGGAACAGCACGCTCAGTGTGGACTGGATCTGAGACATGTGACGGTTATCGAACTAGTCGGCACTTACCCGGCACAAGTGGGACGCATTCGGCACAGGCTTCTCCCACCTGGTCTGGCCCTCCAGCTCAGGTACTAACACACGCACACGCACACACACACACACACACACACACACACACACACACACACACACACACACACACACACACACACACACACACACACACACACACACACACACACACACACACACACACACACACACACACACACCTTCAGCAAATATGACTTTTACCTAGCTCCTGCTTGCTAAGCTGATGTGTGTTTCCTAGGTTACTGCTCCGGATCCCTCAGAGATCTTTTCAAATGGTTCTGGTAGATAAGCAAGGCATTGACAAACAGCGCTACCCGTTCCCCATCACAGCGGCTGAATTATTCACCACCATCGACACCTTCCCCCTCCGTAAGGACGAGATGATGCTTCAGCAGGAGGCGGGACAGACCTGTCAATCGTAAAGCACCCCTGAAGGGAAATGTCAGCTACATTTTGATCGTTTTCCTTCTTTGTTGAAAAACAGGCCGCCTCAGATCACTGGTTTCTATCCGCATGTCACACTCGTTCTGTCCTGCACCTGGTGTGTGTGTTTATGTGTGTGTGTGCGTGTGTGTGGTCATGGTGCTGATCTGATCACACTTTCATCAGATCACAGAGTAAATCACAGTCAAATTGATTCATATGTTTTATTTTTTATATATTGTCAAAACAGAAAAGGTTTTACTATTTTGTATTTTGTTTAAAAACTCTGGAAAAATGTTTCTAATATTTATGTCTTTTATCTTTCATTATGATCTCTGGCAGGTTACGCATCTGTGAAGCATCAGATTTAACAAACACTGATTAATAAATATGTGTACTGAGTTGATTTTATGCTCTTTCACATTATTGTGCCATTTGAAGTCCTTGATTAGATTACAGGTATGATTAGACTTTCAAATCCAGCCTAACAGAACAAAAATATTAATAATTCAAAGATTAATGCCAGAAAGAACACTCTATGAAGGAGCCAATAACAAGTTAGTGTCATAATAATCCATGTGGTTCAAACTGAGGCTCTTAATAAACAGAATCAGCTGATCTAAGTAATCCAAACTCTCTCTTCTACAATAAACATTAAGTAAACTCAACAGAGCAGTGAAAGTCTGGGAATAATAAGTTGCTGAATGTTAATGTTAAGCTTTTGGGATAAATGATGCAGATGAATGAGAAAAAAGCAGCTTTTTTTCTGATTGTGATTATATAAATATGTAGTATTTGCATGCTAATATTACAGTTTAATCGTATTTGTGTAACAGTGGATGCCGAGTGAACACTGGGTAGAACATTTTTTAATTTCAAATAAAAAACAGGCGTCAAATCATTCAGAAATAGTTTAATATCGTTAATATTCCTTAAAAACAAGAAAACCATCATGTATTTATTTCAAAATATTCTCGTAGAACATCAGGGAGAAAACAAGCTTTAGGAGAATGATGCTTAGAAACCAGACACAAACATGCTGTACAGTTAGCTTCTTCTTAATAAGATGACGCACGAGCATTTAGATTATTCTGGACGGTGAACAAATTTTATTACGAGAACTGTAACCAGAAGACAGTTTGCTCTGGTAGTTGGGAGCAGGCGGGTTTTGAAGGACAAGCAGGCAAAACTGGCATTCCACACAAAGAAAGAAAATGCCCTGATGGGAATTTAAATCTGGAGCTGTTTTTGTGAACTGTGATTCGTCAGAGGATGAATGATCACAGAGCCCTGGGCGACGAGGACAAGGTCAGTGTCACTGGCTCATTAATAGCCCCCTCCCTGAGATGACGACAGCTCATCTCGCTGCTGACTCATTTTGCAACACACACTTCCCCATCTCACGCTTCCTGAGAACGCACCGCACATCACACTTTCTCCTCTTGGTGTAAAGTGATGTCAGCATCAGTGCTTCGTGTAACCTTTAGTTCCTCTGTTTTCTACAGTACCATGCACTCTATGTTAACACACTGATACAGTGTTATACGAAATTACATAGAAGCTAGTCTAAGTTTTAGAAACTGACAAAACTTTGAGCCACAAGTTTATTTATTCTATTGACAAGCGAGGGAAAGCTATGGAGCTCAGAGAGTGTTGAAGAGAAATCATCTGGACGTACATCTTTCTGATGATGGTGGAGTAGAGCCTGGCTGTAATGTTTCATAAAATCAATATTATTGTCTAATATATCCCATTTATCAGATATTTATTTTATTTACAATATTTTCTCAGCAGTTTATTTTCTAAGTTATTGGAAAATGTGACTTTTTCTACAGTTTTCTACATTTTCATATTATTTTTCTCTAACATAAAGATATATTTGAGCAGATTCTGAAACTGAGGCAACACATTTCTACAACTTCTACTTTATCTGGCACCCTCTGGGCTTCGGCTAATATTGGGTACTTACTGCATGCAAATTTATTAAAGCATCAATTTACAAACAAATGTGATGCAATTTATTTATGAAAAATACTAATATTCAGTCTTTCTGTGCTAATAATTGTTCACAATGTTATGTATAACATTTGGTCCCTTGCACCTTTTTCCTGATTACCAAGGTTCAGTGGTTCCCAAAGTTGGAGGACCCCACCATGGGGATATTAGATAATTTTAAAAATCAAATGAAACTTTAAATGATTATTATTAGCATTTTAAAACATAATTCCTGCAGGAGATTCTCAAATAGATGTCAGATTAAAACAACTAAAAGTAAATTAAATATTTGAGTGATAGTTTTAGGTCTTTCTGTTGGTGTTTTGTGGGTTGGAGGCTGAAAAATGTGGGAGCCTTTGCACAAATATTAGCATGCTAATGTTTGTTGTTAGCAATCTTAGTTTAATGTGGGACAAATTGTATGTTTGTCACTTTTTTGCTGTAATTAGCCTTGTTTAAGATTTTTGGTACAAATATAATACTTTAAACTTTTCAGAAGAACTATTCTCTGTTTATAGTTATTTATTTCTTTTGGCCAAATTTTGTTGTATTAGATGAATTTCGTCCCCCAGCACACTGCAATTCACACAAGCCTTAAAAAATAATTAAGTTGTTAAGAAACAATGATTCAGGTGGATTCGGAGTCCTGGTTATAATAATAACAATAATAATAATAATAATAATAGTTTTGTTTTCGATTTACCTTGGACTGCATGGTGGCACAGTTGTTAGCACTGTTGCATGCGTGGGTTTCCTCCGGGTACTCCGGTTTCCCCCACAGATCACAACATGCCCTATAGGTTATTAATTGAAAGTCGCTTTGGATAAAAGCGTCTGCCAAATAAATAAACATAAACATAAACCTTGAGGAAAATTTCACAGTATTCATTAAAGAACTAGATTTGTGCTTGAATGATGAATAAACCTTCACTTGGACTTCTAGAATTCTTCATTACAATGATTATCACCGAATTACGGCAGACTTTTAAGAAATAATAATGAAGAAGTTAATTAATTTTTTCATTTTCGAGATTAAAGACAAAACGGGAAATAAACTCAAATCTTCAGGGTTGCATTAAACGGAAGCAGTATAACTAACAGTATGGATGAGTACTGTTAGGATGTTTTTCTAATAGTACTCCAATAGTACAATAACTAGTAGTTTTTCTTCTCTGCATCATTCTGTGCTTCATACCAGCTTAATAAAGGGAACTGTCTAACGTCTGATAAATGTTCTCCATCAGCTGTGAATACATGCAGAAACGACTCACAGATGAAACAGGGATGGACACATTAGGAGTCGCCGTGTGCTTATTTAGACGCTACAGTAAGTTAAATACAACAAGGGAGGTTTCTTTTTTTAGACAGCTGTAATCAGCAGAGGGGCGAATGTGGGTGAGTGAGTAAGGCATGACCGGCTGTGGTGGAAACCAGAAGAGGTCTGAACATGAAGGAAAGTCCAGAGAAAGAGCTTCTCTGCTCCTTTATTTGAGTCGTAGTTTGCTTTCTTTTCCCTCCGACCACCTCAAACTTTCTCCTCACAACTTCAGATCTCCTCTTCCTCCCCTCTCTCCTTCTGTTTAATCCCCTTCCTTTTTGCTGTGCTTGATCCAGCTCACGTGTAACGCTTGCGCATGCTCGAGCGCAGCATCAGAGTACACTCCTGAGGAACCTCTGGGTTTTCTATCATGCGCTGCCAAACCCGCTGTTCCTCTCCGTACGAGTCCATCCAGTCCACGTCACTCCCGTAGCTTTTGCCTTGAACAGAGACGAACATAAATTTCTGTTTTAGTTTGGTTTGAGTCCACAGGATTTCCATGTGCACCAGTCCTAGCTGGAATGATATCATTAAAGATTTATATATGATTAAAGGATCACAGTGGATTTTACTGCCTGACAAGCCATCCTATACATGTAAATATATTTTCTGGCCATAACCGATAGACAGAGCTCAGTTGTGGGGAGGTCTTTCAGATCTCAGCATGTAAATGGACAGCGCTAGGACCAATCAGAGCAAGGAACAATGTGGCACATTCATCATTAAGGTTTTCTGTCTACGGAGCATAGCCATACGCCATCGAGGACGAAGCAGAAACTACATCTTTGTCCAAAGCTGTTCAAAGTTGATGCCAAAGCCATTTATTTCAAATGAGCGTCGTTCTCGAGCCAACGCCATCTTTGTAGTTTTTCTCCATCGCAGCTCTGGCGCTAAGCCCACCCAACAGAGAGTGTGATCAATAGTAGACCTACTTAGGCTACAATGGTGTGTGGCTAGAAGGACCTCCAGAGTAAAATACTTTGCTACTGTTGCAGTTTCTAGGATAGTGGTCTCCAGTATGAATGAATGCTCTGGCGTTCCTGTTTCAGGTGGAGGAATGGAAGTCAGAAAACAGGATTTTGAGTCTCACTCATTAAAATTCATGACATTCGGACATCTCATTCCTGATTGGCTAACAGAAGCACAACTCTTCCAATGCCTGGGTCTGCTTTGCAACATAAAACGTTTTATCTCAAAATAGCACAAGTCTGAAGGAGTTCTGCCATGTGGTGGAGTTGCTAATGCGGTTAGCAGTTAGCTTCCACCTGCCGAGCCGTGCTGTGCTCTCTTCCGCCTGCAAAAAGCCAACACAGCCTTCTACTGTCACAAGCCAAGGTGGGTGAGTTTATGAATGCTAATTTAAAGTTTGACGTAGATCTGTGAGGCTTTTACTGACCCGAGCGTTTCCTCGTCTTTTTTCTATTGGCGGCTAATATAGGAAATAGGGGTAGAAGACTATTTTCACGTGGATGTGAAACTCAGAGTGACCGATCGTATTTCATTAAAAGTTTTTTATCGTCACTTACCTGTGCCAGCTCCCAGCCTGACTCCGCCCAGGAAGACATTGCTGGACAAAGCCTCTTTGTCCCACACAGTCAGCTCCAGACAGATGTTGTTTAGGTCTCCAGGCTGCAGGCCGCAGTAGGTGAAGGTGTGGTTCCAGTGTGGGTTCATGGTACGACGCTCCACCGCCGTCTTGTGCTTGGTCGATTTCTTGTTGTCAGGGAGGAGGTACCTATGAGAAAGAACAGGAATAGATGTAGGAACATGTGATCCAAATGCTCACAAAAAAAAAGTAATTTTGGAATGATTGCAAACATTTGTCATTTCACCCTTTCACAAAAGGATCAGAAGTGCCACCAGACTTGACAGCAGTTAGGTTTTTGGCCCCTTTGACCAACAGCTCAACCATGCCCCCTTTAGGCAGCGTGAAGCTGCTCGTCTTCTTGCTTTTCAGGAAACTCTTTTTTACTGCAGGAAGAGAGGTGACACAGAGATAGAGACACAAAGTCCATCAAGCATTCTCAGGTGTAACATTCCAGAAAAGTGCTGAATGTTTGCAGTGAAAATCTTCATGAGAGGAAAGAGAAGAAATGACTGACATACTTTCAGGTGCCTAGGACTCTAAAGATGAGTCATGGATGAACAAAACCCCCACAAAAATGGAGAAGAAAGACACAAAAATGATTTTAGGAGTTCTTGGTGAGCTTAATATATTTTAAAGAAGTCACCTTAGAACAAATGAACTCAAATAATAATAAATAAGTTTTACAGAAGCACAATTTGTGACAATACACATCAACAGCTAAATATTAGCAACCCAGCCAGGAATCTGACATTTAAAAAAGGCATTATTTTTGTTGAGTTTATTAATGAATAATAACCCTAACCAGGAATCGCTGCACAGTAATTTGCTCCTGGTTTCTTTTGCAGAAGATTTATTGGGATTGCTTACAACACATTCCAGGCCAGTGCATGAAACAGAATCCCAATCTCAGAAATGTGCTTAAAGGATGCTACTGGAGAACATTTCCCCTGCAAACGGCTCACTTTCTCCAACTCCACCTTACATCAGTGACATATGCATATCTTATCGTACCTATTATCTGAATTGCTAGTTTGTTGCTGCCTGACGTGCTTATTTGTATTATTGTGCAATTCTGACGTTTCACCACTACAGTTAAATTCTGGGAAATTACAGTTTTTTTCACAGGAGCTGGCAAGCTCTAGAATCCAGAGCTCTGAAGAACACAGCTTATTGATGTGCTGGTAGATGAAACACTTTCTAACAAGCAACACTATTCCTGCAAAATAACACTGTTATTGATGTGATAAAAATCCTTTTAGCAGAAATATTGACTGCAGGTTTTGAAAAAGTGTCAGATAAAGCAACGAGATTAAATTCCCTTGTGGGAGAGTCACGATTAAATGTTTATTTATTTTTTAAAATCTGACAACATTCATGATTCTGGTGCATGAAGGAGAAAACTGAGAGAGCCTCGAATGATTTTTCTGGCCTTTGAGATAATTGGTGACTAAATCAGAGCAAGTCTTCGGTAAAAAGGTCACAAGGGGGTAGGGAGAATTTTAATTTGTGACCAAACTGGGATGAAAGAAGTTGTTTTTATTCTTGTTAACATTTAGCAACACACTTGGTGATGATCACAGACTCCTGCTGCGCTGCTGAACATTACTTCCGCCTTCAAAGGTTCACAAACAATACTAAAATTTTCAGTATTGGTATCTAAACTTAATTCTTGGGCTTAAATCCAAAGTGAATACAGAAATAAATTAATGATAAAAATGACTTGATCGCTTTAGGGAAACAAATCAATGTACCTTGAACCTGGTCGAGAGGCAGCATGAGGTTTTTTTCTGCAGGAATGTACTTCAGCACCACGGTCAATTCTCCTTTATATTGCATCATGGAGTCGATGCTGTTCTCCACCTGCACACACAAATAAACAAACACAAGAGGATTCTTCACAAGTTTCCTGAGGACAACATGCTCTGATTCTGGCTCCTACCCTGGGCTGCAGAGAGTACCACTCCTCTATCTGAGAGTCAAATTCCCATGAGTCAAAGGTCAACTCCACCTCACCCAGGAAGCTGTTGTACCCAAAACGGTCATGATGCCACACAGACACCTGCAGTGATCGAGTCTCCAGCTGTGAGTGGCTGATCACATACTGAAAAACACACACAGAACATCAATTTAGCAAGATTAAAGATTTAGATTCAAAGAAACTGAGATTATTTTCTCCTACAAACCCTCAGATTCTCATTGAAAATGGGATTAATGGTGTTGGGTTTGACGCTGGTCTTCCTCTTGCTCTGCCGCGATGTGTCAGGAAGCAGGTAAGTCTTCACGTAACTGCAATAACAGCAAAACAAACTATAACACAACCCATACTGCATTTCAGTTTATTTTCAGCATCTGTCACTAGTTAAATGACATCTATTGCCACCAGGTGATCTCTTACGCGTCCGTGCGCTGCCTCCTCTCATCCCCTGTTGCCAGGTTGTGACACTCTTTCACCAGGACGTTGAGGGCACCTGTTTTGTAGTTGTAGCTGATGTTCAGGAGGATCTCACCGCTCACCTTGGCGTTGCTATAGTCACCGGTCTCGCTGTACATGCTCATCATGCTGTTGATGCTGCTCTGTGAGGCCGAGAGGAGAGATCAGGATGAGGATTCGAGTTTTTAATAAACACGGGGGAGCAAATAAACGAGGGCCAGGTTAGTCATGTTAATCATCAGGGGCACAAAAAAGCTATTATCGGACAGGATGTGCTGTTTTTTAAACTACATCTATATCAGGGGTGTCAAACATCCGGCCCGCCGGCCGGATCCGGCCCGCAAGTGGGTTAAATCCGGCCTGCAAGATGGTTGTGTAAACTTTATTTTCATACTTTACAATGTAGAGTGAAAAATAAACGTATCTTTGTGAGCAAGTTTTCTCTGTAACGAGTATAAATAAGACAAAGCTGCGCTCAAGGCTCACACAAGAACTTGAATCACATCCTGAAGTTGGCTGCCACTCAGGATGTGACTTCTGATATTGATGTGCTGGTGAAAGCTAAAAGATGTAAAGTAAAATGAGTCAAATATACTTTAAGTGCTGCATGAAACTGATCTAGCCATGTGATCTGTAAGCTCTTTGAATCACTAAGGAATGTTTTTTTTTTTAATTTATTGATTTTTTTTTCTTTTCCAAATTTTCAAGTACACTTCAGGTGTTGTACTTGTACAATTTTGGATACACTGTCCTCAGGCTCCAGCTTTGTTTTATATTGATTGTATTAAAACAAAGAAAACGATCTGAAGTTGTTTTTAATTTACCGGTCCGGCCCACTTGGGACTAGATTTCCCTCAATGTGGCCCCTGAGCTAAAATGAGTTTGACACCCCTGATCTATATAATCAGTTATATGTCATATTTTTTTTGAATGTTGATATATTTTAAATTTAGATTTATATATCTCCCTTAATATCGTTATGTTATTATATCCCCCAGCACACCTATTTTAAATTTTGATTAATAATATTATATCTCCCTGATGCACCTATTTTAAAATAAAGACTTTTAAAAATAAATTCAACATTTGCTGTACCTTGATATGTGATTAGTTGTCTTGATTTCCATTTTTTGTTTTCTGCAACAAAATTTTAACCTCTTGCTCTAATTTATTAACCAAAATGAGAATTATTTTCTTTAAAAAGTTGGAAAACAACTTAAATGCATTCTTCAAATTCTCTTTTTGTTGTCACAATCAGTAGATCAGCTGTATCATGACTGATAATCTGCCTGTGGTCCAAAATGTGTCCAATAATAATTGTTATATAAAAGGATCATAGAATTCAACTGAAAAATCTAAGAAACTCAACAGTTGAGGATCAGTGAAGCCAAACTTTTAGTGCTATACTGAAAAACGTATCAATATAAAGTTTAATTTCTGACTTTCTGACAGTTTTAGCTGCAAAATCCTTTTCATAAAAAGAGGTTTTAAACTATATCCTTTTTTTTCTAAATAATGCCAAGCTGTTAAACTGTTGCTTCAGTGTCTCCCTGCAGAGTCCCTCTGTGATAAATAGCGTGTTAAATATGGGAACTTTAGAGTTATTTAAAAAAAAGAGGAAAACAAGCATGCCCTGAACATGCAGTCTGGATGCAATTATTCTGGTCTACTAATGAAACAAAAATCTTTTTATCTCATTGAAAGATTCATGCAACATTTTTAGTTTGCTGGCGATATTTTGGGAAAGCAGAAAGCAACGACAACATGCAAACACCATAGCAGAAGCTTACAGTCTCAGCGTCTGAGTCGGGGATGTTCAGGTACCCCCACCTTCTCTCTGAGACGGGAGTGGACGACTGGATTTAACAGATTAACAGGAGAAGGAGGGAAGAAAAAGAGAGGTAGCTGAGCTTGTTGGCCATGGAGTCAGAGAGCCTGACTCCTCCACCTGGAAACCCCCATTACACACGGTTACCATGGTGATGTTCAGATAAAACCACAGAGGTCACAAGTCGACTAGAATCAGCAGTGAAATAAGAAGAGATGCACAGAAAACACACAAGGAGTTTAGAAACAAGTGGAGCAGGGCGTATGTCCTCAGAACTCAAAAGCAGAAGAGTTTTAGATATTAAATTAAAATTAATCTGTAAATCAAAAAAAAAAAAAAGATCATAGGGTCCCTTTTTGCTTTATATAAATAATATCAGAATTATTCTAACTTCTTACAATAAAGCAATTCGGAATTAACTTTTCAATGTGCTAAAGAATTATTATTTAATTAAATTAGACCAAAAAATAAAGTTGTGAAAGTCAATGTTGAGTGAAATGAAACAAAAGGTGCTGATTGGGTGCAGCATATCTTATCCATTTATCACCAAAAGACAAGTGGAGGAACATGTCGATGCACCTAAAGCTGCAGGAGGAGGAGTTTTGGTTGGTTTGGTTCATTAGGAGACAGACTGCTGCATCATCTCAAATAATCTCGTTATCAGGGGCCAAAGCAAATCGTATTGTAAGTGGAGGTTATTATTTATTTTATTTATCTTGGCTTCATGCCTCAGTGACATTCGTCACATGAACCTGCAGCTCGGTGCACCAGGTAATTACATTACATGGGCTGCATGGTGGCGCAGTTGTTAGCACTGTTGCCTCGCAGCACGAAGGTTGCATGTTCGAAACTCGGCTGCAGCCTTTCTGCGTGGAGTTGCGTGTTCTCCCCATGCATGCGTGGGTTTCCTCCGGGTACTCCGGTTTCCCCCACAGATCACAACATGCCCTATAGGTTATAAATTGTAAGTCGTTTTGGATGAAAGCATCTGCCAAATAAATAAACATAAATAAACATAAACATCTAAACAGATCAACAGCAGCAGAATCTTCTCCCTGCACCAGTGTTAATCTCAGGGTGTTTGATCTGAGCTGTCACTGGTTCCCCTGCAACTCCACGAGTCGTTCCAGCTTGGAACAAATCCCCTGGTTCAAATGTCAAGGCAAGATGCACCATGTGAAGCACACACACAGGAGAAGAGCTGCAGTATGGAATCAATATATAGAAAAGTGCTTGGGGCAGTTTGAGAACAGCACAAACCTGCTGTTACTCCTGCTGTGGGATTATCCAGAAATGCTACTGGAAAACATCTAAATCTAAGGTTCTGTTGTTATTCTTGCCATGATGTTTGTTTTTGTATAATGAACATGGAGATAGAAACAAATGGATTCAGGAGCATATTTGAACCTGGGTCACTGACCAAACTAAACCTAGAGTGAGCATTTTGCATAATGAAGTCAGAGACGTGTGTGTTAGAAACTGTTGCTTATTACAAAATCCAACAGAGTAGCACTGATATTTATCTGATTCTTTCGCCTCCACAAGGAAAATGTTTCGCTTTTAGGATAAAAAATGATGAAAAGGGTTGCAGATAAGGTGTTTTTATTGCCTGGTGCTGGCCAGGTGTTACAGGTGGCTTTATCAAGACGTTTACTAATACAGAAAACACGTCAAAACAGGACCTCCATGTTTGTTTAAATGCACCATGTTTCCTGTCTGGGCTCATATTATGTTTACTCTATGTGTATAAACAGAGAGCATATTTGTACTCTGTGCTTGCATGCAGAGCAACCCTGATCTCATGTTTAGGTGTCTGTGCCACCTTAAGCGTTTACCGTTGACACAGCGCTGCTGACGCTCCGGCCGGTGCTGTGGGCTGACATCAGAGCATCGATGTCTTCCTCCTCATCGGAGAACTCCTGTGAACGACAGCGTGCAGATTAATCAAATAAAGATGATGTCTGAGATGCTGATCTGTGCCTTGCTGCACATTTTTTCCATCTGCAGCAGCTGAACGGGCAGAAAATTCAATCAGACAGGTCTGGACGCAGCGTGGTAATGTGATTTTCACGTTCAAATCATTGGTTTTATTTGTCTTGCACGACAGGGTGACTAAGAAATAAAGTCATTTGAGTTTCAGGGGGTTTTGTGAGGCGCTACAAATGCAAATAAAAACAAAAGCTGACCATCACACCATCCACCTGTCTTTAGATGCTCTTTGAAGTGAGCTGTGATGTGGATTTAACATTCACACCCGCAGCTGAGGAGTCACGTTGAGTTTACTGTCTCACAAATGCAGAGCTTGACGGGATTATCTACTACAGGTGTGGATTTTGCAAGTGTTTGAGCTAAAATTAGTCATTTTTAAACCAAAGAATCATCTTTTTCTGTGACTGAAGAGAATTTGTTGTCAAACCGTGAAGATGAGCTGTGGTGATGAAGCTTACTGCATCGTTGAGTCCAGGGATGGAGCGACTTCTGAGGCTGAGGGCATCGTCGCTGTGTTCAGAACCAGGAGCTGACAGATCCATCTCAGAGCGGCTGTGATCTGGAAGGGCGCAGAGGCATAAATACAAAAACGGCTCATTACACATAGTCTCAGGCATCCCGCAGTTTGGCAAAAATCACAACAAAAAAGTATTTAAATGAATAAAACAGACATTATGTTTTTTTGTGACATTTGTTACTCTTCTAAGCTTCCTTAAGTCCCATCCATCCATCCATTCCTCCATCCATCCATCCATCCATCCATCCATCTTAATCCGCTCATCCAGAGTTGGGTCACGGGGTCAGCAGCTTAAGCAGAGTGGCCCAGACGTCCCTCTCGTCAGCCACTTGGGTCAGCTCCTCTGGGGGAATCCCAATGAGTCCCTTGGCCAGCTGAGAGACATAGTCCCCCCAGGGTGTCCTGGGTCCAACCTCACCAGGGAGGCGTCCAACAGGCATCCTAACCAGATGCCCGAGCCACCTCAACTGGCTCCTTTCGATGTGGAGGAGCAGCAGGTCTGCTCCGAGCCCCTCCCGGATGACCGAGCTTCTTACCCTATCTCTAAGGGTTGGTTGCGTGACCGTAGGTGAGGGTAGGAACGTAGATCGACCGGTAAATCGGGGTGTCACCTTCCGGCTCAGCTCTCTTTTCACCACGGCAGACCGGTACAACACCCGCATCACTTAATTTTAAGTATCTCGTGGTTTTGTTCACAAGTGAGGGAAAGATGGAGCGCGAGATCGACAGGCTTCCTTAAGTTCAAATTTCTATTTTTTGACTTCTCAGTGAAATAACAATGATGTGTAGAAAATTAGTATTAGAGTCAAAATGTACTTCCTTATTTTTGATAATTCAGTACTTTTGATGATAAAATGAAGATCCAGAGATAGTAGTTTAAAGTATGTGTTGGCAAAACTTTGTTAATGTTATTAACGCACCAATCTAGCTGCAAGGTTTACTTGGTTATAGTGGCTCTCATGTTGATTAGCTGTGGTGGCTTCTTGAATTGAGTTGAGTTCTGGTAAATAAAACAGATCTGATGCCATGCGAGGATTTAAAATCAAAACGTTCAAACTTGTCTCAGACTGAAACATTATAATTGCTCAGAATCACAAAGTTGCAGCTGTTGACAGAAAACCTCTGAGGATTTCCATCAGAGCAGCAGGATCTAACCGCATAACAAACAAAACTGTTAGTTAGAAACTCGCTGCAAAACCAACTCTTTTCTCCAGGTTGTGAATTATTTATTAGAGAGGGGAAAAAAACGAAAATACAGAACATTTGCCGCCTCTGGACTGTACAGCAGACACTAACATGTACGAGCCTAAACGTCCGCCTTAAAATAAAAAACACAGGAGTTTGGGTTGCGACATCCAGAGGGAGATGGTTTTTAAAAGCCTAATATATTTTATTCATCCAAAAATATATAACTGCCTGTTTGGATGTTCAAGAGAATATGAAGTCTGTTGACCTCACTTTTTACTTTCAGTTCTGTTTCCCATCAGCAGGAAAATAAATGTTTTATTAGTCCGTAGGATCCTGATTTGTTCATTTTATTTCATTTTGATTGTAAAAACTACAACCAAACATTTTTCACAAGCCTTAATGAGACATTTTGTGTTTCTGGCCACAAAACAGCTTAAAAATGCTGTTTGTGTACTAGTGGAGTAGATTCAATTTTAGTTATTAAACTTCTGAGCCAAAAGGCTCAATTATTCATCTTCATGCGAGCCGATGCTGTTTTCTTTCATTCTAGTTTTAAAGCATTAACATATTTTCCTTCAGGCTCCAAATCCATACTTAAAATACTGGATATAAAACTGATTTCCTCTAAAGCGACTATCACCTAGAAGTATGTTTATTTAACCAAAACATTGAATTATTCTTTTAAATGTTGAAAAATCTACACATAAACTTTCCTCTCAACTAAAACTGAATAAGACCGTTAAAAGCACAAAGTCTCCCATCGGCAAAGCAGATTAAACTTCATCCAAAGCTGCAGGAAGCAAATTTTCTCATGGATTTTTGAAACTTGAGTAAATATCTGAGAGATATGCTAATTATTTAGCATCTTATCTACCAATAAAAGTTTATAAAGCTCAAACTTAAAGTACAAAACTAGAGAGCGCTTCGGGTGCATCATCCTGAAATCTGCAGCCATGACTGGAGACCCTCACTAAAAACTGTAATTAGAGTCATTCTGAGATCTCTGCACTCGCCTGAGCAGTAAAAAGCTGGGATAAAAGGTTTGGACATTGATGGAAACAAGGTAGAGTGGATTATAGAAGAAAAGAGGAGCGACAGTAAAGGAGGTCAAGTTAATAGTGCGATTTGTGCCTGCTCCTGACAGAAGGACTCATTTTATCTTTTGTAAGATTCTCTGAGGTGGAGTTAGATGGTCTCACATCACCTCTGCTGCCAACACATTTTGAAGCTGTGATTCAGTTGTCAAAATGTTTGTGCACGAGCCGCAGAGCTGTGAGACAGCATAAGGAGTGGTATTGCTTTGACACAGAAAGAAAAATAAATAAAAGGTCCAGTTGTTACCTGATGAGACAGAGGCCCTGGACACAGAGATGGTCGGAGTGTCAGAGTTTGTTCTGTGATGGCCAGCTGCCTTCTTGTCAGGCGTTCCCTCGCTGGAGTGTAAACTGGCAATGCTTTCTGCTCCGTCAGGCTGCGTTCAAGACAAACATGTCCAAACTGTTAAAACAAAACTTTAACCTGGATGAAAGTGCTGCTGTTTGTCTGTTTGTGTGTGTCGTCGCTGACCCTGAACCTCCGGTTTTTGCTGGGGTTGGGGGATTTATCTGGAGTTTGAGAACGCAGGTTGTTGGGTACAGTGGGCATTCCTGAGGACTCTAAAGCCATCGCGCCTCCCCTGAAACCCAAAGAAACTTCATTAACATCCACAGTGTGTGTTTAACAACTGAAACTATGGCTGCTTGGAAAAATTAGAGAAGAATACAGAATTTTTTGCAGGAATAATGTTGTTTTATGTCCCCATGACTCTGTATTACAGTGATATTGCCTCAGATTGAAGAATTACGGCTTAGATGCAACAGGATTGATAAGCTAATGGCTAGTTTTAGTGCAACCAAGATCAAGGAACATTATTGCCATTTTAAAATAGCTTCAATCTCCACAGTTTCAAAACTGTCCATAAGGACATTATTTTGTTGTTATTTTCACATCATACTGTTATTTTGGCAGACATATTGGTTAAAATGACTTAAAGGGATATTCACCCAACATTTAAACTTTTATGTTATCGAAATTTTATATTTCATTATATATATTTGTATTCACAAATGTATTACCTTATGCCTGAAAGCATTCACACACACACACACACACACACACACACACACACACACACACACACACACACACACACACACACACACACACACACACACATTCTTGTTACTTTGTAACTAACTTCCCACATGCACACACATTGTTCTTCCCATACACACACACACACACACACACATACTGCCTCTCCCCTTCATGACCTCTCTCCCATTCATGCACACACGTCTGTTCTTTCCTTATCTCATGCTATAATTCGGGGCAGTTGTCTCGTTGCTCTGCCACAAATTGCAATTTGGTTCACTTGTCTGCTTCCTTATTGTCTCCTGTCTCTCTCTAGCTGCAGGAAATGGGTTTATTGATAAACATATTGATAAAATCCCTAACAGTTGATATTTCCCAGAGTTAGATAAGTGAGAAAAAATTATTTTAAAGCAGCCCAGTCATTTTCCTGACCCAGCTGTACTCCGTTCGCTTTAGCTTAGCATAAAACACAGTAAGTTAGTACGTTATCTAATGCTGGGAAATATGTCAACGGACTAAGTTTCATTTTTGGGTGGAATTTCTCTTTAATAAGTGACCCATGGATGCACCAGAAGCTCTACATTTTACTCCTGCTGGTCATAGTTAAGCTTTAAGCAGCTTTAAGCAGAAATCCATAGTTTTCTTTCTCAGAGGGCGCCACCTACAGGTAGGAAATGTACCACACTTAAGCCCCTCTGTATTTGCAGCTTTGTAGCAGCTCAAAAACGCTGCTCAGTCTAGGTACTTCCACAAACTTATGTGCACCTGCTCTGTGGTTGACTTTTGTATGTAAGCAGATGTCAAACGCTACTGGATATTGCTGAGCGGCGGTCAGTTCAAATTTAATGGGGCTGTACAGGATAGGGGGTGGGCCATAACTGACGTATTGCCTATCACAGTACAGGGTAAGACTATCAGTTTAATGGGTTTCTACAAACAGCATGCATCATTCCTGAAAAGGGGAAAACTCTGGATTTCTACTTTAAATAATCATGCAATAAAATTTTATAAAATAATGTTGCTTCAACTGCTGAGAAGTACTGAATCTGTTTTGGGGTGATGATATTCCACTAACTAGTGGTTAGCTTATCAATCATGTTAGATGTAAATTTTATTTCTCTGTACTGAGGCCAGTCTGGATGGTAGCTAGAAAAGATGAATTTTTTAAAACTTGTATACAGAAAAATACATGAAAAACTTCCTTCGGCTCTGCATCCAATAAAATCTTCCATGTAATTAAGCTCAACACTGGGAGGGGTTGGATTCTGAGGAAAAACAGCAGCCTCCCTAACTGCTATATTACACAGAAAAGATAGTGTAATCCAATAAATGGGAAGTTTATTGCTTCTTATTTGAAGGCAAAACTTCTCCGTATGCTTTCATTCTCAGAATGAAGGTGTGTTGATATATCTTTGAAGAGCAATGGACAAAAAATATCTTTTTCTTTATTTTAAACCCAAATGAAAAAAAATTGATGTTTTCTGAAGTAACATGACACCAACACATCTATTGTAGAATTAAAAAACACTTCTGTAATTATTCCTGATAGCATTAATATTATTTTACTGTATTGTGACAGTAATAGTGATGTGAGTGACAGATACCTGTTTGAACGTGGACTCGCCGCAGAGCGAACACTCTGAGCGTCTCCATCGGAAACAGATTTAACGCTGACGCTGTCGACTCCATTTTCTGGCTTCGGGGTGGGCTGACTGCCTTTCTTAGCCATCTTCATTCGTCTGCACACACACACACACACACACACACACACACACACACACGCACGCACGCATGCACGTGCACGCACGCACACACACACACACACAGGAAGGGTTTAATTTGCTGTACAACAGAGATGTCATGTCCATTGCTGTGAAGCCATTGCACCAGGTCACTCAGGTTCATCCTATAATTTTGGATCCTGCAGAGAAAATGTACTTAATGAAAGACATATTTAACTGACTTAATACTATTTTTCAAATTATTACAGTTTTGTTCATTTATTGGACTTTCCTCTCTTGTTTATGTAAAAATAATTAAATAATAAATTAAAGCACACTTTTGAAAGTGATTCTGAACCTACAACCTCATTTGATGTTTCAAATAAAATATAAAGTGACTCATCATCCAGAACACGAGCTTCTCATGTTACATACAGCCCAGCATTATCATGGTTCTGTTGATGTCATTTACTGGACTGACTGTGATGAAATTCTCTAGTTTTGATCCTTGTTATTAGCCTTTCATTTATGAAGGTCAACGCTCTTCTTGTGTGGCCGATAACAATCTCTCAATTATTGAGAATAATGAAAGATTTGTGCGAAGTTTACCCTGAGGCAGCTGTGTAAGTTATCTTCCATTAAACCACCTTAACATCTCTGATTTAACACACCGGTTTCGTGTGTGTTTGCTTTTCTCGATGCCTTCAGGAACCATCGGACTGCAGAGATGATGATCCAATTATTTCCTTATGAATTACATTCTTGGTCTCCAACAAATCAAATGAACATCCATTTGGGCTTTCCAAATGGTCTTATTTTAAAGTGGGCACTCATCTGCCTGCACATTTTTATTACGTTTGAGATAATATCATCCTGCTCTCTGAATTTTTCACAGAGCTTTAGAGGTCTGATTTGAACCCCCTTTGGTTTAGAATAGATCCATCACTGATTGTCACATTTAGAGCTGCTCTTGTTTAATTTTCCTCCATAAAACAATCTTCTGTTGATGATGTGTGCATTTCCTCAGCAGGCTACAGGCACGATGACGGCCAATCCCTGAGATTCCATATTTTCACTTCATGAACCAATATTTCCTATTTTATATTTTTGTGTCTTTGCTTTTTCCCCATTGATATTACATTCACATGGAAAATGTTGTTTATGTTACCTCTGTCTTTTATTCTAAGTGTAAATCACAATGGAGAACCCACTTGAAAAGGAGATGGTTCATCTCAAGTGGTTTGATCCTCCATATACCTCCATATATATATATATATATATATATATATATATATATATATATATATATATATATATATATATATATATATATATATATATATAATTTAATGTTTTCATTGTTTTCATTAGATTTTCTCAGGATATACATTTATTTATTTAAAAATATTAGGTCATCACAATTAGTGTTAAAATATACTAGTGAAAGAAAAAAAACAGATTACTATTTTACAATTATTACACATTTTTGGTAGTTAAACACTTACTTTAAAAACAACATGGGTCTTGTAACACATCCTTGGGGAACTCCAGAAGTTATTTTAGCATAAATAACAATATGATGATGATTTACAGAATATCTTTAAATAACTTTGTATAAATATGAGTTTATATCCAAGAGGTTCAGTGGCAACAGATTTTCCTGCTGAGATGAGTTCTTATATGTGGTACAATCCGTTCTTACCCCTTCTTTTTGGCACCATCCATAAGGCTGCGTACGGCGCTTCTGTTGGATTTTGGAGTGTCTGGTTTCTCTGGCTCAGATGAGACCAACAGATTCTCTGTGGACTTTATTTCTGTGGCTTATAACAAAAAACAGCAGTTTATAGTGTATAATAAAATCTGCACATTTCCTGCAGCACACTACCCAATATGCCTTTTCCACAGTAGCCATTATGGTTTGAGTTGTAATTTGCAATACATTAGTGGTCGAACTCACTTCGAGGACTGCTCAGGATGGAATTTTTGATGACGTCACTGCTCAGGGCTTTGTGCTCAAACCGTTTGGACCGCTCCTCCAGGAACCACTCTCCTGTCACCACTTTCAGCTCCCTGTCAGATAACAAACTGGACTAATATACTGCAACATTTTTTTTTATTTTAAAAATGTTGTTAATTTTACGCCTTGCATCACACAAAGATTCCTGAGGAACGATATTTTCCTTCTAGATGATCAAAGTTAATTTATTCTATGTTTCATGTTTTGTGTAAATGAGATAACAGATAAAATGAAAACATAGTAAATGCTTTAGCCCTCTGGAGGCAGGCGTTGCAGATTTACAATGTTAAAACCTACCTGGTTACTCCACATACACAAGCATTTTTTAACTCAGAAGTACCCCTGAAGGACTTAGTTGTTTGTTCTTTTATCAAAACTTATTTAGAGCCTGAGAGGGTTAAAAGTCTTTCCTCCTGCAGGTGACACTCACGAGATCTTGGCACACACGTTGCACCTCCACTGGCGTGAGCTAGCAATCGTGACGCGACACCCACCGCAGACACGTAGTTGACACTCCTCACACAGATCTCCACGGTCAAAAATCAGGCCCAGAGCCTTCAGGCAGCGGGCGCACTGACGCTCCCTGGAGTCCTGCAGGGGCTGACGAGGGCCCTTCCGTTTGATCTCCAGCAGTTCATTTTTTAACTTCCTGCCATGCAGATATAAAGAAGATGAGAAGACACACTACAGAAAAGAGCATGAGTTTAAAGATGACACTTAAATCCTCACCGTATCCTTTTCTCCTCTCGTTTCCTCAGCTTCTCATCTTTCTGTAGCACCTTCAGGATCACTTCTCTTTCATGCTCCAGCAGAAAAGAGAGGTTTAGTTGATCTATGGCCGTCTCCATTAGTCCCACAGTTTGCATTCAGCCAGAGAAATCAACCAAGTAAATATTTTGCATGAAGGGATGCAACTAAATCCACAATTGGCTTATATGCTCCAAAATGTTCTGCAACCAATCAGAGTGCCCATTTGCTTCTGGCATCATCCTCTTTCCTCTTTTATTTCTTCTTTTTGGTGGAAGAGAAGAGCCTCAAACAGGTGATTCGTCTCAGGAAACCTTGGCGAGAACAAGAAACAGAATATAAAAGCATATAAAACAAGAATGTGACAATATTAGCTTCATATTAAAATGTCCTCCCTCGCTTAGCTGTGGGTTTAAAAATCATTAATTAAAACAAGACAATACTTTTCAGTTTTAGAGGAGCTGCAGGGAATTTGTAGATATTTGACAGCAACTCAACAACCACTCATTTAGGTTGTAAACAGAGTGCAGCAGCCACATTTTTCTGCTTCCATTAGCAAAGCTCGACAGTCTATTACCCTGAAATCCACGACTAGACTTGTACTCATTATCTGTACACCTGCATACTCGTCCTCACTGCAGCATAACACTTATCTGACTAGGAAATGGGTCTTTCAGCACCTTTGGAGTTTGCATTAAGGATGGAAACGTCTCAGAGTGTGAGTGCATCACTGTGGCTGGAGGAGCTGAAATAAAGTTTGATCTCAGGTCACCATGAGGCATGTAATGGAGAATTTATTGGATCAAGTATTGGATGAATTGGCAATACATTTGATGAGCATAGATCAGAAGAATTTGAGATCTGTAGAGCCCTAAAAGAGCACCTTGTTTTGTGCACAATTTAGAATTTTAATCAATTTTGTTTTTTAATAATTAAAATTTGCAGTTTTTGCAAAAGAGTTAAAGAAAGCATGGCAGCAGTTTCTGGCTGGATTTAACTTTTGAGATAGTAACATATAGAAAACACAGGGCAGAAAACTCTACAGTGGATGTGTGTTCCACCAAGGGAACCGCAAACTCCCCCTCCTGTACTGTGGAAACGACGAGTGGTTCTGATTAACTCCTGAAGTCTATTAGAGATCACGTTCTTAGAATAATAAAACTCACCAACAATATGCCTCATCAAGTTGTTGGTCCTGAAACTAAAAAAATGTGTAGAAAAGAATAGAATAAATAAAATATAAATGAATAAACCAGCTTTTAAAGCACGTTAATCAGTAAAGTCTTAAGCTAATAAATGTAAAACATGGTGTCTAAATTAAGATTAAGGATCAAAATTCTGCTCTCACCAGCCTCCTTCAGCCTTCATTCATCCTCGTCCTTTCTTCTCTCGCCTCTTCCCTTCACTTTACATTAATTAACACTAATGAACCAACATCATCAAAACTCCATTTGCAGCCAAAGGCACATCAGTGATCAGAGCATTTTCAGCTTAACTCCAGCTGCTCCGTCGCCATTACCTACAAATAGTATGTACGATAGTGAAAACAATAAGAATTTACTTCATGCATGAATTATTTACAGATCTAAATACACCCGTTTTTTTGTTTCTTTTTCTTGTGCCTCCTTGAATTAGCCTGCAGCTACAAAGCAGCTCTGTGAAGCGGCACTCAGGCTCAGCGTTGCATGTGCTGAATACAAACACCACAATGAGGCAAAAATAAGATAAATGCATCCACTGAGCTCTCAGACCTTAATAATCTAGTCTGGGGTTTTGACATGTTCAAAGTCATCCTCACAAAAAGGCCAAGTGAAGCAAATAATCAAACTTTAACTGCTTGTTTGTTGGAAATCTAGTCTCCCCTGTAATTTAGTTCTGTTTTTGTGGTCTGTGCACATTTCCACGGCTAAAAGGTAAATGAAATACTGGAAAAGACATCAGACAGGTTGTGTCACATGATTTCCCCAATGTTCTAGGAAAGTATAACTAATACTGGGTCAATAGAGTTAAAAAATGAGTCTAATATTTATCTGAGCTTCTGCACAGCTACAGTGTTGGTGCATGTGTTTCTGTAGGGGTGGTGTCCTGAAGTTGCCCTCCCTGTGTACACACAGCACACATTCCCTCTGCCGCTCGCTCTGCCTTGAGTAAACACGACTGTGGAGGCTGAAAACTTTGGCGTCTCAGAAGAGGCAACACACTTGCTGCTCAGCGCTGCGCATATAATGTTGCTTGAAGGAAAAGTGCAATGACTCAGCTTTTTCAACTCACTGGCTTTCATCTTTCCCAGTGATCGCATAGCAGGGTTGTGCTATTCAAGTGTGATGGATTATGTGTTAGTGATCTGTGTTGGATCATGTTGCCACAAAGCCACGCTGTGGTCTTGTTGGTGTTTAGTAGCTTAGTGGAGTTTTACCAGCTGTCAGTCTGATGCTTTCTGCAGGTGGATGAGCTTACAGACAGAAGAATCCATCTGCTGAAGATCACAGCTAAGCTGCGAACAGCTGGTCTTCGGTTGGAGGAGCGGCAAAAAGACACTAGTGGAAAATTCATGCAGAAAAACATGTTTATACTCATCAATAACACCCAATTAAAGAGTGTAAAACACATGTCAGAATGTTTGTTCATTACAGCAGTGCTTGTTCTGATAACCAAGCAAGCTAACTTTGGCCTGTGTGGTCCCATATACAGGTGGTTGTACATTTATTTAATAAAATCACTCACAGTCAATACTGGTGTCACACAGGGCTGTTATCTCGGCCCCTTGCTGTACAGTCGTAATGACTTTGTGGTTAATTGTAGATGATTAAACAGTAAAAATAATTACATAAGAATGCTGTGATTTGCAGAGAAGTTATTATTATGTCACAAGAATTGATTCCCCCTGAACCCAGGAAAGAAAAACTACTTTGGGAATACTGAAAATATTCAGAGATCTATTGTTACGAGTAATTCAGAAACTTAAAAGATGTTAGTGTGTTAATTTTTTTTTAATTCTCAAATATGACAAAACAAAAACAAAAGGAACTTTATGTTCTGACATGTTTAAAAGACTTACAACATGAGCACAAGTTCCTGATCAAATTCTACCTGTCTACAACAAAAAGTATTCGAAATGGATAGAAACCAGTAAGAAATACCACAACATAATTTCATTACTAAATGATAAATGACCCTGCACTTGTATAGCGCTTTTCAGAGTCAGAGGAATCCAAAGCACTTTACACTACAGTGTTATCATTCATTCATTCACACACTGATGGTGATGAGCTACAATAGCCACAGCTGCCCTGCGGGCGCACTGACAGAGGTGAGTCTTCTGTTTCTACTAATGAAAACTGTGAAAACGTCCTCTAACATTATGAGGTCATCACTATTTTAGCTGCATCTCACACAGAGGAAATCATCCTAAATATTTGATGTTTAATAGCTAAAAGAAAAAAAAACAATTTAAAAGCATTGGCTGGGGAGAGGGCAGTCTGGGTCTGGCCACTGCCACCGCGACCTGACCCCGGATAAGCGGCAGAAGATGAATGGATGGATGGAAGGATGATATGTACTTTTTTAATTTGTGAGACAATAGAATTTTAAAATAAGTGAAACAAGAATGAAAACAACTCCAAAGCGATGCAGGGCTGTCAGAACAGCTTCAGTTCCTCAGTTCTGTCACTGGCTCTGATCTTGTTCTTCCTGTAACTATAAATACTGTCTTTTCACTGAGAAAACACCGAGATGACAATTTCCCCTTCTGAAAGAATCCTCCCAGTTTGTGTTTCACACCTAAGGACATCATATGCTTTGAATAAAGGATCTTCCTTATTTTGTTGATATCTTACAACTTTTGTACTGTCACCAAATCTCCCCAAAGACCAGAAATAAACAAGGAACCAATCCTGCTAACACGTGTTGCCTTTTGTAGCCAAAGCCGGCTTTGCTCCAGCTTTCTCCTCTGGCTCAGAGCATTGTCATTACAATGTTATTGACTTCATCATGAAGAAAAAGAAAGCTAACAAACAAATATTCTGATTATTACTCGGATCGTGGAATGTTTTATGGTACAGAAGATTCTTCTTGTTTTGTTAGAGTTGGTTTTCCCCTTAGGCCACATTGTTTTGCTCACCACCGATGCTGTGATTAAAACAACAAACATCTGTTCTCCCATGGTGTTTATCGTGTTGTCATTTGCTGAAATTATAAATTGGTCTTGTAGCTGAAACGTACTCCTCTGCGGACCTGTGTGTTGCTGCATCTAGCAAACACAGTGTAAATAACACTCTGTGTGCAGCCGAGACCAGGCTAAAAGCTTCATACTCAGTTATTATTATCACAATGAGCACATTTCTAATGTACATTTAGACCAAAACACAGTAAAACTTATGCTGAATCACAAGAAACAACAACAATCCCAACCCAATAGGGGTAGGGGGTGAGCAGCTCTGAGAGGTATAAGGGGGCTAGACCATTCAGGGCTTTGTAAGTAAAAGTTAGAACTTTGTGTTGAATTCGAAATTGCACAGGAATCCAGTGTAGATCCGTCAGAATGGGAGTGATGTGGCAGCGTTTATTTGCATTGGAGAGAAATCTGGCTGCAGCATTCTGGACTTTCTGCAGACGATTTAGGACAGACACATTTACACCAATTAGAACCGAGTTGGGAAAATCGAGTCTGGAATCACTGATTCTAAGTGTGGCCTCTTAAGAATGGGCTTTAGTCGGGCAAGGCGACAAAGCTGGAAGAAGCAGGATCGAACAGTGGCATTAACATGTGCACTCATTGATAAGTCAACATCCAGTTTAACCCCAAGGCTGGTCACACATGAATTAAGGTTTAGGGGGGAGAGATCAAAGGCAGCAGAAGTATGCAGATTATGTTTTGGTTTGAATAGAATGGCCTCGGTCTTATTGTCATTGAACAACAACAACATGTGTACAAACTGCTTCATTAACCATCATCAAATGGATCATTTAGTTCTTGAACATTTTCATGTTCTGAGCAATTAACTGTTGTCCATGTCAGTAAATTAAATCTCCACGTCTCTGTGAAAAACAAATGATAACATTCGGTTTGGTCTCATTTGGCCTTGAACACGTAATTTATGCCACATTTAACACAAATTCTTGTGAGGTGTTTTACACATGCAGCTGAAAATAAGCAACATGTGCAACTTAATTATGTAAATTGTGATGATTACGGTGAAACATAATATACTGAAACAGAATTCTTTAAGAATTGGGTGGCTAAACATTAAAAAAAGCAATGATACCTCGAATAAACACCAGACCACAACAACATGTTCCCATTTCTTTAGCTGAATTTCTGAAATTAACAGTTTAACAAGCATAAAATTGTGTTTTAGCACAAAATTTTTATTTTCATAACTACTTGCTTAAACTTGATTGACTGAAGAATGATGAATCTCTCAGGCCGTAGCTGAATTTTTTTTCCATTTTCTAAGAAAATATGTAATGTGTAGGAAGAAAGAAAGACCTCACTTGTTAACTTTTAGACATTTAATTATTTTCTTTCATTAAAAAGACCTTATTCCCCAATAATCTACTCTGACATGCTTGAGAAGTTGGCTTCAGCACAAAGCCATGAGAAAAGAATGGTACTGAAACATCCTCCCAGTGGAACTCCTCCCAACTTTACAAGAACAGAATAAACAACTTTTCAAGAATGATTAACCACAGTGCCATGCAATACTTTTTCTACTTCTCAGAAAATAATTTCTGATATCACTCATCTGCTGTCATTTATTAGACCCTGCATGATATTTTGTCTTGGTCAGGTGCAAGAACTTATGATGAAGCTATCCAGCCAAAGAAAAATCTAACTTGATCCTTTAAATTTTTTGCTTTGGAGAAAAGTAAAAATAAAAAATCAAGGGGTGTAATAAAACATTTATTGAGCACTGTTTGTGCATAAATGATCGTTCTTTGGTAGGAATTAGAAAAACAAGCTAAGCTGCATCTCAGATTGTAAACAGATCCAGTATCTGATTAGCTCCATAAAGGAGGTCTAAAGACTGAGTCCCACATGTGCAGCAGGTATTGATTCTTATTGATCTCAGCTCCATGGGAATGTTTAATCACCATTTACAACTAGACACCTACAGAAGGTTCAGTTTTAGGACAAGTTTAGCCTAAAGGGATCTTTGATGTCTTGTATTTGTATGACATATCTGTTCAACCTGCATTTTTAAGTCCCAGCAATAATGAAAAATGTCTATTTCCAACAAAGGAGACAATAAAACAATATATTTTTTAATGAAATGAGATGAAAAACACTGAAGTATTACAAAACATTTGGGTAGTCTGTCCAAAAATGTGAGTCATTCTAAGCTCCTTAAAATGAAACTTGGCTTAATTTTGCAGCTTTAGTTTGTTATTGTGGGAAGGAGAATTTCAGGGATTTTCCAGAGAGCTCCTTCACTTTATATGCTGTAAAAATTTCATAAAATAAGGTGGCTTCTTTGACTTGCATTGGTAGTTTATTTTTATAATTTTGATGTTATTGTCCATTTAATTTGGATAATTAACAAATAATTTCCTCCGTTAAAAAACAACTTTATTTTTATTTAAATCTGCTCTAAAGTCATGACTCACTGGACTCTGAATCATTAATGCAGCTCTGAAACTGATCGATGGCGTGGAACAGAATGGGTCCCCAAAGACCATTAATCATCAAATCATCTGACTCAGAAGTTCTTCAACATACCCAACATTTGACTTCCTCCATGAGAAAGCATGGTTTATTCATCAGCAGGTAATAACACGTTTCACAACAAAACACTGGATAATATTTTACATCTCTGTGTGTCTTATTTTACCTAAATATAAAGTTTCTTCACACGGCTTTCATCATCCAACATGTTTCTGATTATTCTGCACGTTTTCCATGTCAACTCAGATTTCGAATAGAAAAATATGAACTTCTCACAAATATATAAAACTGGCATAAATATAAACAGAAACTCTGACTTCACAGTAATCACGGGTAAAAATATTGAATTTTTTTTTCCTCTTGTAAAAAAGCATTTCAACTCCAGACACATTCAGCAAAACACACTGATTGCAATCAACTTTAGAGGAAATTTCAGTCGTTAAAAAAATCTTCTTTGATTCTTCCCTGAGATTTTATTTAAGTATATTTAGGAGAAACACTTTGTTTTGTCATTATATCATCATCTAAGAGGTTTAAGACAGAAAAATCAATATTGAAGATCTTTTTAAATATTGTTTTATAATTTTAAATGTCTGTTTTTGTCAAGATTTCATTTCAGATCAACGTCACAACAAAACAGACAATGGAATCCTCCAAAAGGAGCTAAAGAGAAAGAATAATTTGACTTTATTTATGTTTAGTTATTAATTCTTGGTAATTAACGGTCTGTTATGTACAGAGGATAATGCAATAATGGTTTGCTAAACTGTTTTTTGTTTTCTGTGCGTTAGAATATTTGTACAAATAATGATGTTTTGGTTCAATATTTCAATTAATTAAAATTAATATAGAAGATCTGACGTAAAAGTGTTTCATTTAAAGATTGGATCCTCATTTAAGTGTCACAGTGATTAAAAAAATATTTAACAGACATAAAACACGTTTTATGTTATGAGTTACAGGTTGAATTGAAGCCCCTCCGACTGACATAAAATGCAGAGTCAGGCTCATTTAATCATCGAGTCTACAGATGGGAGAGCAGTTTCCCAGGTCTCGTGCTGAGAGGAGTCTGACAGAAATCACGTTCTAAATGGTTTCTAGCTGGCTGATCCCAGTTTAGAGTAAATGAAGCCAATAAGATTTATCTGGTTGTCTGGGCTGGGCATCTGGCTGCATGTAGGATCGGATGTGGACTTGTGTTCACAGCGAGGTGAAATCAATAGACAGCCATCACTGCTGCAGAAAGCTAAAGATCTGCAAACCCAACACTTCCTTTGTTTTATAGAACATGATGTGCTTGTCCAACTGGAAAGAAGCCCTTCCTTCAGTTTAAAGTTGTGACTTCCTGTATATCCTGCCTGTGACACACACACAGCGCCCCGGGGCAGATAACATATCTGCGCTGCTGCAGTGCACTAATGACTCCCCTCTGAGTCTGAGGACCCATCAGAAACAACGTTCATGTAACTGCCAATCAGTGAGGACTTGCTGTCAGGCTGAATCCTCATCACTCTTCGTCATCCTAATGAATTCTCTGCATGGATGACTCTGCAGAAACACAGCACATCCTGCTGTCAATCAGAATCCAATCTGAGACCTTAATTACGTGGTTGGCTTACAGGTAATGAAGCGGCATTAGGAGGTGATATGAATAACTCCTTTCTGTTGAGTCTGACACTTAGCATGACGACTCGTGCTCCATCTTTGCCAGATTTGGCCTTTTGTCTCTAATTATGAGACGCCTCAGAGGAAGGTGATGCCAGGCCGCCAATCTGACTGATCTGATATCCTAATAAGCCGTCTGCAGGATTTCATGCTTGGACTGAAGATGAGAATCAGCACAAAGGAGATAAACAGCAAATAAGCCTCATTAATGCTGAGCTTTTTATGGTATTTTTGACCACTCAACACTCTTTTAAACAACAAACTGCATTCACCCACTCAGACACATTCATTCAGCACTTCTTACACAGAGGAGTGTGTAAGCGCTCTGGAAGCGAAACAGCTGCTTTCAAAGCTTTTGAACAGTCTGTCGTAACGGAGAGGGACGAGACTCTGGGAAAACATCACACACTTTTACTGACGGCTTCTACTCAAAGCCTGTCATCGCATTCGGCTCATTTGTAGACAAAACGTGAGAGGAGAAGCTGTGTGAAGGGTGCAAAGGAGAGCACGAGAGAAATCCAAATGCAGAAACAGAGATCCAGCTTCTGATTTATTATCAGGCAAAATAAACAAGCTACAATATGAATGAGAATAGGTGAGAATATCATCCCAAAAGAGTTGTCTCTGTCTGATGGATCATCACAGGTCAAATTAACCTGAGAGCAGATGGTTTGGTAAATGGATCCATCCAATAAGTGTTGGATCAAGTTCCGACCTACAGCTGGATTCATTTAAATTAGTCTCTTAAGTTGTTTTTCTTTTTGAACACAAAAGCCTCTGCTGTTAATAGGAAATTCATGACTGGAAAAGACCAGCAATTAAAATGTTGCCCGTACAGATAGTGAGCCTACATGTGACTGCAGCAGCTACATTACATCTGCCATCTGAGTCTTTTCCAGTAATGACCCAACAACCCTCCAGGACTGCATGTTTCCTGCTGAACTAAATGGAGCAGAAAATAAGAAAAAAAAAAAAACAACCAACACCATCAGAGCCTGTAAGAAATAAAAAACACATTTCCAAACCTCCCTTTTTAGCCGTCCTCCCCTGTCCTCGCTGCTATTATTTTATCCTTCACTGAACTATCAGACATTGTTTTTGTCTGAATTCTGCTTGTGTGATTTCACCTAATTAAGCAGAAAAAGCAGCAGGGTTGGGGGAAAGAGGCTGCTGCAAACAGAAAATAACTGCTCGGTTTCTGGTGGTTGTACTGTTCGGTTCTGTAGGAGTTATTAAAAACTTAGCAGGGTTAGAAAGTCCACCTGAACTTCAGGGGGCCGAAAATGAAAATGTGCTCCATAATTAGTGAAATTGGCTCTGACCTACTTTAGGTCACAAAGTATTTTATGGGAGAAGAACTAAAAGCATCTAGAAGATTATTTTTGTTCCAGTCCAGTGTGGTGACGCTAATGGCTGCTTTAAAGAAAATGTCTTTATTACCTGAATTGGCATTATACAACATAAGGACTCTAAAGAATATACATCTGTGATGATTTTCTGAGACAAATCTGAAGTAAATGTGTAATACATGGGAGAAAGGAAGAGCCTGCTTATTAACTTTTAGAAATGTAAGTGTTTTTCTTTCACAAATAACAAACTTAATATTCAAAACCTACTTTGACATGTTTGTGAAGTCGGCCTTAGGACAAGACCATGAGTAAAGAATGGTACTTAAGCATCCTCCCAGAGGAACTCCTATGAACTTTCCAAGAACAGATTAAATAACTTTTTAAGCATGATGAAGCACTGCACCTTAAAGAGCAAGTCACCCCTTACAAGAAGCGTACTTCACTCCCACTTCATGTTTGAAAAATGCAACAAATGCTGTTGCCTAGCAGACCGAGAGGGTGGAGCCACTAACAAATACACACACTCACGACATTGTGACATCATAATGTACCAGTTTACATCATAGCATGCCTCTTAGCCAATAGCGGTGGCAGATTTAAATTCAAATGTAGTGAAGAGTTTTTACCTGACAACGGCACAACATTGACAGTTTCAGGCAGAAAATTTAAATTTTACCTAAAATGCACTAAAGTGCAAAACTATTGACTACACGTGTCTGCAGCATGATTAGACACACATTTGTATAGTTTATCAGAAAAAAATAGTTGATTTGGGGGTGACTTGCTCTTTAAGTCTAAGTCATACGTAGCTTGAGAAAAAAAAAAGATCAGCCTGAATTTAATTCAATTCAATTCAAAAATACTTTATTAATCCCAGAGGGAAATTGATTACCCAGGAAACTCTCAGTACCTTAATCCTATTGAGAAATAAAGGGTCAGCCCTCAAGAAACAGGTAAACAAATATAAATCTACAGATCCTGACAAATGTCAAGCATTTATATAGCAACAATGAGCTGCCATTAGTCAGGATTTTACCTAAAGGTGATTCATGGAGAACCAGGGTGGACGGTAAAGAAAAACCAATACTGCAAATATGGACTTTTTGAATAAACTCAGTTTAATTTTAAAGATGGTTATTTACACTCTATTTTACTTCAATACAACATGGAAATATCAAAACAAAAAGTCATGATTTCATTTGTATTAATGTTATTTTAGTTAAAAGGGGCAGACAACATAAGTTTTTCCTTCTTTCTGTCCCCTTTTTTATTTTGGCTTGCAGCAATTTAGTTCTGTATTTTTATTTTAATGTCAATAAATGAAAATAAAAGAAAAAAAAAACAAAACAAAAAAAAAACATAAAAACACAGAAGCAACAGACTTGGTAAGAATACTGGTGGTATTCTCTAAACTTACGGCTACAGCCGTATTTATACGAGTCTACTGAGCTTTTCAGACTCACAAGGGCATCAGCTGTATCCGTAGGAAGAGCAGTTTGACCTGGCATCGGAATATGATGTTCTCTGTCACAGTTCTGTTGTACTTATAGCAAAAATCCTATTTCTCCCATCAGTTTTACCATGTTTACCTCTTAAAAACAACAATTTTCAAATACAGTCTTGAGAAATCAATCAATCAATCAATCAATCAATCACACTTTATTAATCCTAGAGGGAAATTAGAGTTTCAGTACACACAATTCAGAGATCAGACATACATGGGCAAGACACATGACAAGAATTGGTGACTGTGGCCAATCGCAACCCGAGTCGCGCTACCTTAAAAGAGATAAGAGGGTTACATGAAGATTGGTTCAGGTGGAGGAAAAAAGGCACTTCAGAGTTACCCTCCACAGGGAGGGAGGCTTTGCTCTGCAAAAAAAAAACACCTCAAACAGATATGCAACAGACTTCAGACAACACAACATAACATGAGACTCCAACAGGAAGGTGTGGGTGTGGGTGGGGGGGGGGGGGTGGGGGGGGGGCTGGGATCCTGCCTCCCCCAGCGAGAGCAGCCATCTAAGGCACTCATCTACTGTACAGTCACAGGTGGGAGGGAGATCTTGGGAGAAGCGAAGAGCACATTGACCTCGCCTAGCTGAAGTCCACCGATCCGAAGGCGGGGGGAGGGGGTAGGTCGGGTTTTCACAGCATCTGTCTGCATTCCTTCTTGGGGGTTTTAGTTGCTTGCAGCTCAAGGCTACCAGGGCATCAGATTCAGATAACAAGAATTTTTTTAGGTCAGGCTGAGATAATTTTCCTCTTTGCCTTCAATCTTTAAACTGATCATTTCCAGTCCTTCAGTGAAGCCAATTTTGGGTTTTAAGATTGTCCATACCGTCCGGTGACTCTCTCCGAGATGACATCCATTTTGCGCACTAATACCGGTATCGCAGATAGAACATTGTCCAGCTTACGATTCACCTCGAGTAACGTCCCAGTCTGAGAAGTCCCCACACGGACAGTGCTTTCCGTGGGTGCGGATCGCCCTCCAATCGCTCCCGTCCTCCCAAATTTCCAGAAAACCAGAAATTCTCTCACTCCAATCAGGAGAAATCCAGTGATCATCAGGCCAAATATCCACACGTCTTCGATGTCCTCAATGGACAGCTGGGAGAGGCATATGATCTTCTACTCCTTCCAGGAATCCAACATACATCCCACCGGGTTCGTCCCCTGTGGACATGTGGGAGCCCCCTGCTTCGTTCTCATTGTTGAAATAATCTTATCATTCGCATTGAATGACCAGTTTATCAAATCCATGGTTAGTAAAAAATAGAGTTTTTCAGAAGAAATGCAGAGAAGCGCTCTGTGGGCAGACAGAACAACGAGCCTTGGGAAAAAAAGATATTCTCAAGTGCCAGAAGAGAATGAAACATTAATAAATAATTCTGATTCAGGAGAAAGAAGCTCTTTATTCTATCAACACAAAATAAACCTAAAAGGTCTTACTAATGTATAAATAATATAAATAAAATCTCATTTCTATTATATGAGTAAGATTGGAGAAAAAAGGCACAGAACATGGGATCTATTGGATCTATGGCTGCTCCAGGACTCAACCTCCAGACCTGCATCCAGCTCAGGGTTTTTGGGTGGTGGAGTGAGGTGTGTTGTGTTTGTTAAGGTGCTGACGCAACAGGAAAGCTTGTCATTGTTCACTCACTGCTCACTGTTAGTGATGCTCTTCAGAGATGGTGCTCGTCATGTGCATAACGCTAAATTCACTTTCATCTTATAGCAGACTTTCAGAAGGTTCTTTATTATGATTAAAGATGTCAGTCTTAGGTCAGCTGCTCTCATCTTCAGCTTATTGAGGCTCACCTATGGGGCGTGGTGTGTGTAGATGAAGATTTATAACCCTGATTTGTCTTCTTGGCACTCCTATTGTTAATTCTACATCACCCATTTTTCCTGTGGGAGCGACTTATCTTTACAAACACAGAAAAGCTGGCTCAGAGGTAGTTTCTTTTTAGTTTGGGTGTTGTGGAGCAGCTATAAAGCTCACATCTTTTGCAAATGGTTTATTTCATTGGACATAATAATGACATCCCAGCACTTGGATGTTCTTCACTCTCATACATGAACCTTTTTTGTGCAAACATCTGTTAAGAGATTGGCAACATGATAATAATAGATCCTGAATGATTTGAGGTTGTTGAGGAAACAGAGAGATCTTCGACTTAGACTTGTCTTTAGAGATGTTCTATCAGAAAATCTGAGCTTAAGAATGTTTAAGGTCAATTTCCACCAGGACCACTTTTGAAGTGACACATCCAAGGCCTGAATGTTAGTTGCATCCAAGTTCAGGGATAGGATTCAACAGAGCACTCGTCCTATCGGTCCACGAAGGGGTGGACCGCTAAGACCAGAAGTGAGCCGCTGTAAATCTGGAAAGTCTAGCCTTCATATTTATTCCTGCCCCTACCTCAGTCTGTCTTTTCGCTTAGGAGCTGTGACAGTGCTAAACTTAGCTTCTTCTTTTTTTCTTTTTTCCCCCCACATAAAATAAATAAAAAAGCTCTACAACACAACACAAATGTCTGTAAGTTTTTTACCGCCTCATATCAAAAATGCTAACATTTAAAATGTTAGTCCTCCCCAGCTTCATTCACCATTATTACAAAATAAAAACTCCGTCTGAGTTTGGGCTCTTGTTAAGTTGGACGATATCAACAGCATTATAGGTGTGCCACAAGTTTGTGTGTTTAGTCCCGTCTGTGTGCTTTAGACTCATGAACAAGTAAATTGAAATTAGCTATTAGAAATGAGCATATTTTTAACAATACTGAACCCCACCAAGTGGTTTAGGAACTAACGACCAACTCCTAACAGTGGATTTTAGGAACTCTAAAGGGACTTTACGGAATTTTGAATTTTTATGCTCGCGATTGCCCCCTCAGGCCAAAAGCGTAACGGCAGCTTCCATAGTGGGCTCGTGCACGAGGCGCGCATGCTGTACGTGCACACTCCTTAATGAAAATAACAGCTGAAACCATGGACGTAATTTTCACTTTAGAAGGGGGGGGGGGGGGGTATCTTTACAGTATGTTCTAATGGGAAACAGGCTTCGAAACAAACGGTTGCGTTCTGCTTGGTCCTAGAGCTCAACCAGTGTCAATTTAATACAGCTTTATATTGTTTTTGGTTGGTAAAAAGTGCAGGGGTCAAAACTTGACTTTGGAAAAAGTGTGTGGGGGGGGGGGGCATGCCCCCCCCCCGAAAATTACGTCCATGGCTGAGACAGTCCCTTGTGTGTGTGTGTGTGTGAGTGTGTGTGTGTGTGTGTGTGTGTGTGTGTGTGTGTGTGTGTGTGGCCTGGAGGACAGAGGACAGGAGAACGCGCAGCTAATTAATTAAATAGTTTGTTTTTTTTACTGTTTGAGCATCGGAACGAGCCCCCGCGCTGAGAGAACAAACATCTCAGCCCTGAAGCCGATCTTCATCCGCATACGTCACAGATCACATGATCAGGAAGCAACATATCCATCGTTTTGGGCCGTTCCTGTAAAAAAAGTGAGGCACGAACCGGAAAAGCGTCTGCCGATCACAATTCGACAACGGATTATGAAAGAACGGATAACGCTCGAAACACGCGGACTCTTCCTGATGTAAGAGGTGAGTCTCCTCTTTGTTTCGGTTGTTTTGGCACACACATCATGCTAGCGCGCAACGTTCTGTGACTCTTAAAAAAACAGTAAAAACGGTGAAAAACGCTGGCAGCGAAGGCCGTTAGTGATCAGGAAACGGCTGGCAGTGAATGAGTTAATGATATATTTTTATTTAATAATTGAGAAATGAAAATGACGTGACCGTTTTTTTAAACTCTGTCGGTGAAAATGACAAAAATCTCTTGCACAGCCTCTGAAAGTACATATTGACTCTGTACCTGCTTGTATGAACTAACTTGCTTGATTAAGGCCCATCCAAAAGTTTAAACATGGCCCTTTTAGTGCAGTAATGTTGTTGGACGGCTTCTTTTACTTTTACTCGATTGTAAACATGTTGAAGTAGTGCTACTCTCACTCAAGTCAGTTTGGCCGTAATTTAATGTCTGCACGTTTCTCCTTGTTCTTTTTATCTATCTTTTTGACTCTTGTGTGCTGCTTCAACTTAAGCCGTGGCTTCCCCGAGCAACGCGAGTCAAACACCCAAAATGGCACTAATGGGGTGTGGTTGACAGGCAGGTCACATGTCTGACAAAGACCAATGTCAAACCGAAAATGAAACTTATCTCCTCACTGTGTGTTCATGTTTTTACCCCCTAAATTCAAGAGCAGAAATGTCTCCCCAGCCTTCCTTGGTTTCTACAAGAGCGATTCATCACTAGGTTAAACAAATCAGGTCTGTTCGTGATCTAAAACATGCAGAAAGCGTGCTGCAATCAGACTGAGTCAGGTATGTCAGTTCCATTTTTTTCTATGTCCAACAGGTGCCTGCCTGCCAGTCTTAAGTTGCAAATGTGGTGTTCTGGCCACAGGGTGCAATAGGGCAATATAGGGCAAATAGGTCAATGGTGCCAGATGACTTTTTTAATCTATAAAAATTCCCAATATATGTAATTTTTTTCTATTGCTTCTGGGATTTTTTTCTTTAAACTTGGGAAATCTGAGGGACGTAGACTTTTTTCTCCTGAAACAAAATTGGTCATTTAACACATTTTTTTCTTTCTAGTTTTTTTTTTCCAGATTCCGCTCTCAGCTCCACCTAGAGTGTCAGGATGTGTGACACGGCCAAGATGGTGGAGATCAGAACCATTCTTTAGGCTTCAAGTTGAAGCCTCAGAAACCTGTGGGTGATGTCTCGGAGGGTTTGACCATTATTTTAACAGTAAACGGTTTGTTGGTGCTCGGTTCAGTAACTTGAAAATGTGTTTTCTCTCATTAGCTCTGAGGTAGCTGGAGGCTTGTCACAACCGGGAATTGAACCAATGATTGTTTTGTTCGCTTGAAGAAACATCCACTCGGAGAAATGTGAACTTAAAGTTGATTATCCTCTTAAATCATTCTACAAACAAGTCAAAACAATGACCACTTTAATAGATTTCTGCAGCGCACCTTCCATAAATCAGCTGAATTCTGTTTATTTGGTTAATTATAAGAAGGGTTCTGTGTGGTCAGAGACCAGTACTGGCCTTTAGACCGTCACTCTTCACTATAATCAGCCTTTCCGATGAGTGCCGCCTGAAACAGGCAAGTTTATTCTGCCAAAACAGCAAGGAGAGAGTTCAGATCCGAGGGCACAATCTGCTGCTGGCACCACAGGCTGAACCCACAATATAAACTGTCAGATGGTTCAAGTGTTGGATGTCGGTTTGTTGGGAAACAAGCAGAAATAATGCTTTTAGTCAACCCACAGATGGTTGTGGACAATAATACTTTAAAAATGTGAATTTGTTTTCGAGAGGAACCTCTCTGGTTTTGAGTCTTTTCATTTAAAACAACATGAGAGCTTTCAGGATCGAGGCGGGATCTTATTAACCCAGATTCCGTTTGTGGCCCTTGCTGCATCTTTGAGAACGAAACCTTGGGGTTGTAGCTCTTTCACTAACATTACTGAATATTTCATAGCACTCCAGTCCTGCCACATTGTGCTGCACTTCTTTTTTAATGAACTACCAGCTAATGGAGAAAAGCCTGTGCTTAACTAATTCTGAGTGTAACAACTGTATGAGATGTGAGTGGATGCTAATGGATTTCTCTTTTCCACATTTATCTTTATGTCATCTCTGTTTTCTTTCATTGAATGCTGGAACATCAAGGTGACAGTCGCACAATTACATTGGGTAATAAATAGGTGGGATGTTAGACTTCTTTTTGTTTTAATTTCAGATTTAATTTGAGTTTATTGGATAGGAAGGATCCAAACCAACACTTTCAGTTCTGCATTAATCCAAAGTAATGGAAGAAAATTAAATCCTGAACCTAAAATAATCTGCATTCAGCAAACACAACGTAGAGCACAAAACACTTTGCTTGTTTGCTTTTTAGTTTACTGTATTGCAAACATTAAAGGTGTGGTCTACTTGTTTATTTAATATCTTTGCAGTGTTTTAGAGTAAATAAATGCCTTATGAGTCATTAAAAAAGCTATGATGCTCCTGTTCTGAGATGCAAAATTTTGCTGGTGGAGAGGTGGGCTGAAAACAGCAGGATTACTCATTAATTATTATTAATGATATGCACACACACCTCTCTTCTGATTGGCTAACAGAACGCATTCAGCCATGTTGCAAAGTCACGATCACAAACACACTCTCCGTTCTCTCTCCTCACTGCAAAAAAAAAAAAAAAGGACTTCCAGTGGGCAGGCATGAGCTAAGATCGGCGAGGCCATGAATGCAAATTCACATTGCGACATCACAATCTGAGAATTTTCAAATCCCAGAATTTCACTGTCTGTTTTCTATCAGAAGCTAACGCAGGAGATAGGTGTAGGAGACTTTTTTCATGTTCAGTCTGCATGAAAAACTTAGAGTGACTGATTATAATCAGAAAAAAATATGAAAAAATGTTTTTTTTCAGTCAACCACACCTTTAAAAAATGAATAAAACTAAAAAGACGATAGTTTACAATCAAAGCTCTCGATTTACCGGTCGATCTACGTTCCTACCCTCACCTATGGTCACGAGCTTTGGTTAGTGACCGACAGAATAAGATCGCAGACACAAGTGATTGAAATTAGTTTTCTCTGCAGAGTGTCTGGGCTCTCCCTTAGAGATAGGGTGAGAAGCTCAGTCACCAGGGAGGGACTCGGAGTAGACCCGCTGCTTCTCCGCATTGAAAGGAGCCAGAGTAGGTGGTTCGGGCATCTCGTTAGGATGCTTCCTGGACGCCTCCCTGGTGAGGGTTTCTGGGCATGTCCAACCAGTAGGAGATCTAAAGGAAGACCCGGGACACGCTGGAGGGACTATGTCTCTCGGCTGGTCAGGGAACACCTGAGGATTTCCCTGGGGGAGCTGGCCCAAGGAGAGGGAAGTTTGGACCTCAGATAAGCAGCTGAAAATGGATCGATGGAGTTTACAATCAATGTTGTTCGAAAAGGAGGGAGGTTGAAGTATATATTTTGATAGAAAGGTCACCCTCATCTGTGTTTCAACTAAATCTTCACTTTAGAGAGTTCACAGATGTCCAACAACTTTTAATTAGCTTTCTGTTAAAGTAAAATTAAACCTTAAAGTGAGAATACAAGATACCAAGCCATAGAAGTTGGATTAATGAGGCTCTGCTTGTTCTTCTGTGATATTTAAAACCTCTTTAATTAGAATTAAAGGTTCTTGTTTCTGCAAGAAACCCACAAGAAAAGGAGTCTCCTAGATGTTGTTTGCAAATACAAACATTAATATTAACAATATTCCAACTGTTTTCCTTCTATATGGTTAATTGGTTTATAGCTGCATGGATGCTGAAGGTTAAAGAAAGGTGTTACACTAATTACATGTAAACTTGATATTAATGCATGAACTCAATCACAATTATTTTTTATTCAGTGGTGCCTTGCTCTTTGAGAGCATAAAAGGTGAATGGGATCCAAGATCAAAACAATGATGATGAACTGAATAAAAATCATTTTCATCACATTTTCTGAACCTGTCATTTTGCCCAGCAGCAAACAGAAAATATCGGGTACATCCTGCTTTTTTAGTGATCCTAACACAATTTTAAGGACTCCACTGTGCCTGAAACCAGTCAGGTTTATTTTTAGTTTATTTACCACCTTAGTTCAAGTCATTCCCACTCATTTTTCTTTTTTTTTCAAACACATTTTTTTGAATCAACACGACATTATTGCATGGCTCACCAACAATAAATCTAATTAATGTTTGTGTTAGATGTGCGCAGAGCTCTGTTGACTTTTCCATGCTGCACATCCTGGTTGGTGCGCAGCAGGAAGGGAGTGAAACAGCAAAACTATAATGAGATTTAGATTACAGCGTCTGTATTTTTGAATCACTTTAATCCAAGCTGTGTCTATCGGTTGCACAAATACCCACAAAAGCATCTATCCTCACATTTACATGTGCAAAGGAGAGGCAGCATCCCTTCACATCACTCAACTCAGCTGTTTCTATCTGCCTACAAATTGCATCTCTGCTTTTGAGGTGATCCCCCCCACCCCCTCACCTCTGTAGGGTTGTCGTGCCGATTGGTTTCAAACTGATTTTCTCGCTGCTGCTCAGACTGATTGGGAGTGTGATGCATCTCTGTGGTCAAACAGGGCTTTGCGCTGCATGTTAAAAGAGCATGCAGCATCAGTAGGAGGGAGGGAAACCCCACAAAACACTGCACTCCAGAGATCAGATTTTATTTAACGCAGCAGCACTCTGAGGAGCTTTGATGCAGAGATTCAGACCAGCAGATTTGATTTGGATGCAATCAGGTCATAAAAAGACAATACTTGTGTTTTAGGCCTGGAGACGGTTTTATTAACCCTCCCACTGTCCTAATGAGTGACCCCGCGAGGAAAGTTGACCATTGAGCAGGGTTGATGGTTTATCCCTTGAGGTCCATGTGGCAGGGGTGAGGAGTGAGCACCACCTCACCCCTGCCACGTGGATCTCAAGGGATAAACCATCAATCCTGCTCAATGGTCAACTTTCCTCGCGGGGTCACTCATTAGGACAGTGGGAGGGTTAAAAAGAGACCTGGCAAATCTCTTCTGCACAGGTTAAAAGCATGAGTTGTCAGGCTTGTGCAACAGATAAATCCTGTTTTATATATTTTATGCTTGTTGTTTTGCTATATGCAGGGAAAAAAGGGCAAACCTAAACTAAAAATGACCTAATTAGGAGCAAAACCAATTAACTCATCTGATATCTAACATTTAAAGTTTACTTTCCCCACTTTAAATGTTATTTGTATGGAAAAGAAGGCAGTGGGGGAGAAATACCACAAAGTCAGACTCTGATGTTAAATTACTTGCTGCAGCATCGTTTGGGTATTCATTAATTTATTTATTATTTACCACACTGTATCCGTCTGACACACCGAGTCTGAAACGTCAGTGCATGTGCACGCACACTCACATGCATACATGCATCTCTGTTCCCTCCTGCCTCATCTTGGAGATGCAGACCTCTAATGCTGTGTGACTGCACTCCCCAGGGTTTCTTTCTGCTCTGCTGATCGAGCCCGGCTCCCTGAGTGTAGAAAATCAGGGAATCCCTGCATTCGCTGGCTTCTCGTGTACTTTAGTCGCCCATTTGTTCCCCCTCTTGCCTCCAGCCTGATCGTTGTGTAAAGGCTTGGCTATCATTAGGGAGCCATTCTTGTGACTGTAATACAAAAAAGCCTCGGCAGAGACAGCAAAGGAGCCAAATGAATCAATTTACAACAGTGTCACTATGACAGATTACACTATGATGGGATGTCTTGCACAGCTTTGTGGCATGTTATTCAGAATATCCACTGGATTTTAATTTTGTAACAATTATTTACATATTTTTAAGTAAAACAAGTGATTTCCTCTTTTATGGTGAATGAACAGACTTGTTGACAGAAACTGGTTAATAAAATCAGTGTATTGATAAAACTACGTTTTTGTAGTATTATTCAGAAACAATAATTCTATTAGCAATAACATAAATTAGGGGAAACTGCATTATCTGAAATTTAATTATTTATCTTTAATCAAATAAAGCAACAGAATGCAAACCAACATTTCAAAAATGATTCACATGCATTTGCAGGATTTTGAAAAATAACAAATGCTGCTCATTTTTACATCCAAGGATGCAGCTGACTGGACCTTCTGTGATCTACAGCATCACTAATTAGCTGTATTCTCTGCATGCTTTTGAGCTTTGGCTTTATATCAAACAACTCTCATCAACATTTGATGCAAAAACAAAACATAAAAAAGATGAAAATAAATCCTCTCCTGAAGTGGAATGAGGTCATCCTGCCTCCTGTGCACTGGTCATTGTGTCATTAAACCTGCAGACACCCAGCAACATCCCTGGGATTTCCTGGTGAAGCCACCAACAAGGTCAGCGTTTAACAAGGAGACACCTGTTAAAGGAACAGCATTCGTTGTCGTCGGTCATTAGATCTACACCTGATTTACACTCCCCAGGTCTGATCAGAAGTTAAACACCTCAGCATGTTGGATTTATCTGCAGGTAAAGCTGTCGAGCGGAGGCGACTGAGGAGGAAAAGGAGGCTTTTGCTGCATTGCACCTGGCTAAATGCGCCTAACTTTGGGACGCAAGTGGGCTGTCTGGTCCCAGGGACCTCCACCGAGGTCGCGATGGTGGACGCACACTTCTCCCTTCACCTCCCCTCCTCCTTCTGCCCAAAACAAGGAAAAGACTAAAACAAAAGCAACTGCAGAGCTCCCATTTCCCTGAGAACACACGGCGGTGTTTGGTCCCTGGTGGGTTTGTCGGCTGACTCGCAAAGCAGGGGCTTACCTGGGGGAGCGGCGGGGAGGCTCCGGCTAGGGGGGAGGAGGCTGCGGAGTCAGTCCGGGGATCACGGTCCGTGTGCGCGTCTGTCGGTGCGCCTCAGCACCGTCTGAAGGCACAGATCCACTGCCAGGGTGTTCCCGACAGGAGGGGGCGTGGTGTGTGTATGTGCGCGAGTGTGTGCGTGCGTACACACATGTGTCGGACGAGCAGTCCTCACAGATGTGGTTATTCTTGACAATGCGACAGCTGTTGTGTATAAATGATCCAGACAAGCCAGCCCGGAGCAGCAGCATCTCCACACAGGCGCAGGGAAACTCCCCACTGTCACAATGGATTTCCCTGCTGGCTTCCTCTGGGAGCCTGTTTCCCTGGAAGAGCTGTCAGAAGTGAATCCGGATGAAACCATGTTTGAGCTGGTTCACTTACATCAGCAGAGCAGAAACAGCATCAGCAGAATATTAGCAGAAGTGTCAGATATAACGTCTTTCAGATCAGAGTATAACTGATTTATCATGATCATCATCATCATCATCATCATTATTATTATTATTATTGTTGTTGTTGTTGTTGTTGTTGTTTTCAAATCTTAGAATGTTATGAACATGTTAAAATTGCTAAATGTAAGTTGTAACATGTAGAATGGTTCTTTTTCTAAATAAATGTCTAACAATGACCAACATTTTTTGCATTATATATATATATATATATATATATATATATATATATATATATATATATATATATATATATATATATATATATATATATATATATATATATACATACATGTATATATATAAACCATAACATTTTTTACGTTAAGAGCTTAATTTTATTCTGAAACTCAGTCCTAATTAAAGCTTCTTTCGACCTTGTAAGCTTTTCATTCCATAGCTAACATTATCTTTCACACAGGTTTTTATCCCCTATGTAAATGTTCTTTTAACAACTGAGCCAAGGCTGCTTTTCCATCATGTTAAAGTCTCAAAGAACACTCTGAGTAGAAACACCTCCACTTGAAAACAACCAGTAACAATGATTTAAACCACATCTAAATATCCAAATAATGCAAGACCTTTTAATTTTTCTCATGCATTCACTTACTGCTGAGAGCCAACAGAATCAATGGCACACAGTTTCCACTGTTTACATTTAGCACTAGTTAAATTACCTAAAATCATCTCAAGAGGCTAGATATCTCATGCAAAACCACACTGAATCCCTTACTGGTGACAATTAGTTTTCTCTTATATTAAAACTATACTAAAGTACAGAAGACAAAGTAGTTTTATATATTAAACACATTTCATACACAAAGGCAATTCAATGTGCTTTCCAGTTGCACGAATATACAACATCACAGAGTAGATTTTAAAATCTAGCCTAAATTATGGAGATTACATGAAATTAATCAAGTCACGGTGCAGCATAAAAAGCAAACAGGTAAAAGAAATCAAACGTTTTCTATTTTGATTTAAAAGTCATGGGGCCCATTTTAAGTAAGATGATTTAGTTTGTGTGCAGCTAGTAGCTAAAATCATTACTAATTTTTGCATTGTCCTCACAGGTATTATTGTATTTTCTTATATGTGCAAGATAATAATGTGCACAACATCTAAAATCAGAAAATTATCAGAGGGTATTCAAGATTAGTAAAATGAAAAATTGGTCCAAAATAGGGAAACTAAAAAAGTATGAAAAAAACAGTTTGAGACTCAAATTGACACCATGAGGCACTGAAGGCTAATGCTATTGATTTACATTTGTTCCCAGGGCCCCAATAAAACTGTAATTATCTGTTCACTATCACATCAGATACATTCTGATGTTGTACTGTCCATTTTAACCACACGGGGGCAGCGTAGCATCACGTAGTAACTTGTTTCTGGCCAATGGGAAATCTTATTGCGCACGTTGACTCTGAACAGGAACAAAAACAACAGGCACCGGCGATCATTAACAGAATAAAGAGGCGGTGTTACCGGTGGTTTTAAACATGGATGGGTACAACTCTGGAGAGGACGTAAGGCTTTTTTTAAACTAAATTTACATATTATGTAAACCTGAGCAGCTGACATTTTTAATCCGCCTTGTTTTAGCTAGTCGTTTCACCGTTAGCCGTGCTAGTTAGCGTTAGCTCATCCTGCTATCACGTTAGCTTTTTAGCTTATCTGGTTAGCTGATGGTTTTAATCAGGGCGTTGTTCCAGTTTTCTGTATTTCATTGCAATAATAGTTTCTCACTCTGAAATTTAAAATAAATCAGTGTCTTTGTGCCACAAAAGATCAAATCTGGTGTCAAAGCTCATTAAAGAGCTTCTCAGCAATCGGAAGAAGCCTAAAAAGTTACAGGAAGAAAATTGCAGATTTTCAGTGAAGTTGCTTTTAAGTTATTCAAAGGTTTAAATAGCTGTAAATACACCTCCTCCTAAGACCACAGAACGTTAAACCTTGTGCTAACATTTGTTGTGAGGAAACATCTAAGACAGGATAAATAAATAGATCTAAATAGAAATAAAAGAGATCTATTCATTTAGGATAATTTCATAAATTATTGACCTTTTATGTTCCTGCAGGTTGTTTTTAATCCCGATGAGACAAGCTCCTTAGTTAAGGAGGTAGGTTATAGTTTCATGTAAGCATCATAAACAACAAAAATTTTTCTTTTTCAATTCGCATCATATTATGTGCTTTGTGTCAGTGTATCGAAGGGATCATCGGTGGAGCCGATTATAACCATAGTAAAGTGAACCAGTGGGCAGCGAGGGTAGTGGAGCATTCACTGTCTCATCTGGCCAAACAAGGACGGCCGTTCAAATACATAGGTCACCTGCTGTTTTACTATTTTCCTTCATTTACAAACACTTTTTGTTTGCTTGGTTTAAAAATGTAACTCTGGTTTCTGTTTGTTTCAGTGAATTGTGCGATCATGCAGAAAACCGGTGCAGGTCTCCATGCAGCCAGCTCCTGCTACTGGGACACATCTACAGATGGTAGGGATCCAGTGTTTTAGCTGCAGTCTCATTGTAGTCATAGCTGACTTCAAAAAAATTGGATATTTATTGATATTGTGTTGGAACTGGTTTGATTTGTGTGTTTCAGGAAGCTGCACAGTCAGGTGGGAGAACCGCACCATGCACTGCATGGTCACTGTGTTTGCTGTGGCAATCTGAAGGCGAGGCTGGGCTTCATATGTTCTCCCTCAAAATGCCATCAGTCTTGAAGCAGAGCTGGTCAGCATCACACAGAGATCCTGACCAGAAACGCAACGTTTGTGTACCTGAGTGTGTTTGAGTGGATTAAAGTTGTTTGCAATCCAGGCTGATGGAAGTCTTTTAAGACGTACTTTTCAATCATGACACTTGTATTCTTTGATCCAAAAGGGTTAAATGTTAAATACTTCCTAAATAGCCAAAAAATTTCCAGCAGCAAACTTGTTCACCTTTAGCTCCGTTAGCATTAAAGTTTAAAGAATATCTCATGTTTTGTCCCTCAAGTGGCTTTGATTTTTCATTGTTTAATTTGTTAATTAAATTAATTTACATTCCTGCAACAATGAAGACATTCCCATCTGCCTTCACTGTACATTTTTAGAAGCAGTTCTGAATGCTAAACATTAAAACAAGTTGAAATGTTTCTGTACTGTAACATGTTTCAGAAAATTCTTATTGTGTTTCTAACTGCAGTATTACGATTGTATGAAGCGTTTTTGCTTCTATTCTAGGCTTTTAACAATTTGTGGACATCTGGCTTATTTGGTCCTCTGGTCGTTAAACAGGTACTTCTAATTTTGTTTCTTAAAATTCTTCAAAACTGTTTAAACTTTCTGAAATTGTTTAATAAATGTATTTATCAATATCAAGTTTGGTACATTTATCTTAATTTAAAAATATAATTGGTTTAATTAGACATGAAAGAAAATGACTAAAGTGCACTTTGGGACATTGTCCACTAGAGGTCAGCATAATGCAGGTAATGCAGTAATAAAAAGCCATGCAACTTTCGCATATAAATATAGATTTATTTTGAAATTTCCGTTAACTTTAATCAGCTTAACACTCATTTTTGCCATGTTTAATGATTTTTTTTGGTCTATACTTTTTTGGCATCAAATGTTGCTTTTTTGTACAAACAGAAACATTCGTGATTTTTTAAGTTGCTCCTTTGCAGATACCTTGCACAAAGGAGTTAGTGCAAAACCAAACACTAGCATTCTCTCCCCCTGTAATTTCACAATAAAAGTCAAAAACAAATATCTGTGAAGAACTTACAGTTGTGCACTTGTTGTAAGTCTGGTTTCCGGTGAGAGACAGACACATATGCAACAAACATGAAGGCAAATACACCCAAATAAAGCATTTCACATCAGTGTGGTTCCTGCTGCTCAACAGTCTGACGACACTCAAATATTTTTTTGTAAACATGCAAAATACACAACTCTCACTGAAAATGCCCGTGCTTTTTTATACAGTAACGTGTTTGGTGAAGTTTGATGGGGATTAAACATCAGGTCTTCAAGCATGAGCAAGTCACAAAAGCAGCGAGTGCTAGTTATAAAGCTCTTCTCAAGGAGTAAAAAAATGATTGCTTGCAGCCATAAAACTGGCGAGATTATCAATAACTTTCAGCTGATCCCAGGTTTCACACATGCACACCTTCACGCCAAAAACAGACACAATACAGTCGCTTTAAACGCTCGGCTCCTTGTGATCAGTAATGCAGCATGTAGCGTGTCCGTGGGTTTTTATGTGTAATAAAGGCGAACATGTTGGCTGAGATGCAGAGGCGGATTTAATCATTCTAGGGCCAAAGGTGAAGCTGCCCCCCCCCCCCCCCCCCGTTTAATTATTCAATAAAATTATTTCTCTATCCTGATTTGTCATAAACTTGTTGCTACATTTGCTAACATATGCAATAAAAATGTAATTGTTCTTGATTTACTTCATGTAAACATGAGGTTTATTCATCCTGTTACATTTGACTTCCTCATTAAACATTTTAGAGAATAAAAAGATTGAAAATTCAGATAGATTTAATAGTTTTTTTGCTCGTGGTTGGAAGTCAATAATCAAGGCTGTTCAAGAAAATCCACGTCTAAATCCATCTGCAATAAAATATTTATGGCTGATTCTGTTAAAAAGGAACAGGAAAAACATGAAAGCTTTTAAATGCACTCCCCATGAAAGGGTGCTTTACATATGGCTCTCTGTTGTACGAAACATCTGTTACTGGCAGCCACTAGCAATGCTAACACAAGCGCTCTAGAAAACATCTAGACATCTTCTTTTGTCTGCAGGTAAAATAAAAATAACTTGAACTTATTGGTAATTTTGCTAAACAAATTAATAACACATTCTTCTCCTTATTTCCTGTTTTCAGCACATCTAATGAAAGAATGGACACATTTCTATCCATTGCAGAGACGGTTCTAGGAAGGGTCCGAGGAGGGCCAGTGCCACCCTGAGAGCAAGCTTGGACCCCTTTTACTCCCCCGTACCCTAGGGCAGAGCCGAGGTATTAAAATGAATGATTTTGAGTACTGAAAAGCTGCTATTATATGGTTGTAATTACAAACTAAAATTTGAAACACTTTGAAGTAATGTTTGTAACATTTTCTTACAGTGCCTCTCTAATGGCACTTACACATTAGCATCGGCACGGCCTCAAAAGGTACGGAACGGCACCGGAATTTGGTTTTACACACAGGTCAGATTTGTGTTTTCGGTGCAATGGCGACTCTTTTTCTCAGACCTTCTCCCCAGCGGTCAGACTGGGACCGAGGCAACACTACGAAATGATTGGCTGGCTGAAAATACGCCTACCGCCTCCCATCTGCAGAAGAATGAGCCAGCAGGTGGGCGGGGGGGGGGGGGGGGGGGGAGGTTCCGCATGCTCGATTCATTGTCATGCTGGTTGCTGTTGAGTAAACTTCTGTCTGTAGCATGGAGCTGCCGATCAGTGTGTGTGTGAGTGTGTGCATGCGTGCGCCTGTTCTCTGCATCGGAGCTCTTGCCCTGGCGAGCAGACAACTGCTCAGGGGAGAAATCAGTGTGTGTGTGTGGCACAAGATTATGAGGACACACACAGCAAATTAATAAAATAATGTGGTTCAGAGTCTCCAAAAGCAACACAGCTCATGCCCACCTTTGTTTGCCTTATAATGGAGGACACCGCAGACTTTCCCGCGCACATTAAACGCTGCCCACAGGCTCGGGGATTTCCGCATTCCTAAGAAGTCTCTCAGATTTATAAGTGAACACTCCACCGCCCGTTCGAGACCGAACCCACGCCATCCAGCCCGACCAAACCCCGACCGTGCCGACGCTAATGTGTAAGCGCCATAACAGAGCAGCCGAACGTTCCCGATCCATATCAAACAACTGCAGAGAGTCCAACATTGTAACATGCAGGATGGAGAAAAATTTTAGTTGTTGATCATTTTTGACAGATTTAATTTTTACATAAAGAAAATAAATAAAAAAAAGAAAAGTTAAGATCTGCAGCACCCATGGTTTTTCTGAGGCTCAAAGTCAATGTAATTTTTTAATTTCTTTAGCCAAATGGATAAATCCGCCTCTGCTGATAAGACGGGTGAGCATCAGCTCTGTGTATTTGCAGAAGGAACACGTTCTAAAAGTCTAAAAAAGCTGACATGTGAGATCAGAGGACTCTGAAATCAGCTCACAGAGGGACGCGCATGGCACTTAAAACAAAATAGTCTATTGAATGGCTGTGATGCTTTAAACGTTGCAGGACACGTTGTGGCTGATCCCACCGTTGATTTCACCTCCTGTATTGTTTTCTGCCTCAGTGGGAATGTCATAGATGGTGTCATTCAGCATGTCATACGTTGTGTCATTGGGCACGTCGTCTGTGCTGTCACTGGCCGTGTCGTTGGCTTGGTCATTCCTCTGCTCTTTGTGCGTGGACTCCTCCGGCTCTGCCTTTCCAATTGGCCTGTTTGGAGGCGACGCAGATGTACACATGATACAGAGGAAAGCAGAGCAATCCCAAAACCCCTGCGTCATGCTGGAGGAGAAGAGCTTCCGACACGGATGACAAAACTGGTAGAAGATCAGCATGAAGAAGATGGCGATGGCGTAGGCCACTAGCAGCTGCAGCAGCAGCAGCGGGGCAAAGATGAACTTGTAGACGTCTGTTTTGTAAATGTACCAGAGCAGAAGCAGCGAGGCGTTCTCCACAAAACGCAGCATGTAGTACACAGCCATGCGATACCAGTTCTGGGACTTATTGATCAGGTCTGGGTCGTTAAGTTTCACCTGCACGGCCGACCAGCAGAACATGTTGATGCCTGCGTAGAGGAAGGTGAGGAGGCACAGCACGATGGTAGTTCCAACTCTGGTGAGAGTTTTTTCAATGTTTTCTGGGAATGGGGAGTGGCTCTGCCAGAACAGGATCCAGGGGTAGAGGAAGAAGACCAGGAAGTTCAGGAAAACCACCGGCAGTACCCAGAACTGCAGCACGGAGCTGAACAGAACAAGGACTACCACACGAGTGGCGATCTCAAAGCTTCTCCAGAGGAAAATAATCAGGTACGCCAGAGGCTGGATGTCCACCTCGTAGTCATCGTATTTGATCTTGATGGCTAGGATGTTGCAGCGCAGCGCTCCGTACACGATGGACAGGAGGGAGATCACCATCAGTGTGCCTGACATGAGAAAAAAAAAAGTTTAAAGGACAAGTTCACACATTTTCAGTTGGAGTTTTTACAGAGACAGCTCAGATTATTTTGAAGCAGTGTTCTGCAACCTCAGTTTGGAAAAATAGGGATTATGTCTTATGAGATTGACAAGCTAACAGCTAGTCAAAGTGGGACCAGGAGCAAAGTGGTTTGCTTCAATTCCTCTAAAGTCAAAAACTTCATGCAAACACTAAGCTATGAATGTTTACACTTAGGTCTATTTAGCATCACTTTATTTACACACACAAAAGCAGCTGCAAGTTATGGCGCTTCCTGCAGAAACTGTCCTGTTTCAGCTGGAACAAGCTTTATAATAAATGTATTTTAAAAGTGTTGCATGTAAGTGCAACATTTGTTTAATGTTTTTAATAATAAGCAACAAAACGCTCCCAAAAAACCTGCTTTTCTCTGAAGACTACAGAAAAATTAAGTCCACTTTCAAATGAGTGTGAGAAGTAACCAAATGTCTCCTTTGTTTACCGGCTGATTCAATGCAGCAGCTTTTGCCAACTGTCATCAGTCATCCTGCTCATGCATAATAATAAAATATGTGATGTGTTTAGAGTGACTGATGCAGATGTCACAAAAATCGTGTAAAGTTAATTATTTCAGATGAATTTAAATAACTTTGAATTAGCCTTTTATCGTGTAAATTTGCATGTTTATAATGCGGTTCAAGAAAAAGCTGTTTTGTTGTGTTTGTTGTTTAATTATTCCAACAAGACAGAAATGTCTCACGTTTTATTAAAATCTGAAGACCACGTGTCCCGGGTTGAATTTGGGATGAATTTAGGAATGAGTGGCAGAGCGAACCATCGTGTTCCCTCAGAATCAGAGCAGCAGTTACATAACACCCGTTGGACTCAACATCCTCTTGTTTCTAACATGGCTCTAAACAGACCAGCCCACATTATGGTGATGCTCATAAAAAAACCCTGAGTCCCACGTACGATTCCAGCTCAGCTTCCCCTCACCTCTCCCTATGGACACCCCCTGGCGTAGGACACAGATGTAGAGCTGCAGGGTGAGCTGGGGGGCCGAGCCCAGGAAGGCCTGGATCACAGAGGTCCGGGAGAAGGCCGCTCGGTGTGTGAAGAGTTTCCCCTCCGCCTGTCCCACCTGCCGCTCCACTTCTTCAGACTGGCCCCCGCAGGGGAGCTGCTTCTTCCTGGTGATGCTGACATACGGCTCCTCCACTCGGCCCTCGCTGCCATAGATACAGAACGCCTCCAGACACCTGAAACATCCGCAGAGTGGAGACCTTCAGAGGCAGCAAAAATTTAAAAAATAACAACATTTAAAGTCTTTTTCCTCAAGTCTCCATGTCTTTGTGTTACATTTAGTCCCAGCAAAAACAATAAAAAGCTACATTTACTGAGATGCTGCAGATGTTCAAGAAGTCAGCGGTAATTTTCCCATCGAGCATTGATGCGATCGTCATCATGGATGCCACAAGACACAATGGTGACGGTCAATTATCTGAACGAAAAAGCTGCAGTGTGGAGAGAGAAAAGGAGCAGAGGTCGAGGAGCTCTGATGAACAGCCAATAAAGCAACGTGGCAGCAGGATTAAAGCCTGAGAGCTGCTGAGAGACCAACTGTTCATCAGCCCAGATAAAGTGAACTGACACGTAAAGGGAACACGTCACTGAATTATTCAATGTAAGAGAACCTCGAGGGGGTTTTAGGATGTTTAACCGCATCTGAGTGTGTGAAAATAGGGATCAGTGAAACACTAAGACAGTGTTTAAGCTTTTAGCTCAGTGCATTCAGACTGACGAGCAGCAGCGGTCAGGAACGTTCAGGGAATTTTCTACAGAATGAAACAATCTGAGCTCCAAACCACTTAACCATCGCGAAAATAATCTCAGGCTTATAGACATCTGGTGTCGACAGCAAGGTTCAAAATTAGAGCCTTTTAACGGATCACCTAAATAAAGATCTAAACCTGACAGGTGATTATTTTGGGCAGGGTCGCGATTACCAGTGCCCTCCTACACAGTGTGACCTCACTAAAACTATTGATGCAGAGTTTCTATAATCAGCAGGTGAAGGTGATCCTCTGATGCTGCAGCCAAGGTCAAAATTCCAGCCTCTTACAATTTTATGCATCACTCAACAAATCTTTTGTCATTATTTACATGAAATTTAAGTCTGTCGTTGCTTCTGCAGGGTTTAAGAGGTAGTGTCACCCTGGTGACACTATTCTGGCCACAGGGGGTGGGGGAGTGGGGGGGGTGTCTAAGTGACATTTAATTAACCCAGTAAAGGGTCATGTTAGCACACACTGGCGCAAAATAATTGTGAAAAAATGTGAAAAAGTTGCTTAGTAACCTTTTAAACCGATGAGCTAAAGGTGCTATCAGCAGCTAGTTAACAAACACAACACATCAGATCATACGCCCTGTGGCGACTACAGGGTGGAACTACATCCACAGTAGCCACTGGTGTTTTATTCATAAAAATCTATTAAGTTATTAATTGGTCAAATAAATACCAGCACGGAGCAGTCAGCTGGAGGAGAGAGAGGCGGAACACGGCAGGTTGTGGAGTCTTATTTTTTGATATGTGGACATCTCGCCTTGAACTGGCTAACAGCAACACAACTCTACCATTAACTCTGTTTGCTCGACGAAATTAATGTTTTATGAATGTTCAGAGACAGTGTTACGTAGATCTGTCAGGATTTTTAAATCCTGCAGTTTTACTGTCTATTTTCTATCAAATGCTAATGCAGGAGATAGTTGTAGGAGACTTTTAAAACTTTAACCTGCATGAAAAACTCAAAGTTATCGATTATAATCAAACGTTTGTCAGTTTTCCACACCTTTAAAGTCTCTAGATGGAGTTTTGGGATTAGTACTTTCATCAATACTAGCCTTATCTAGCCCTTTATATGTTTACTGCCCTCTGGTGGATGATCTACGGGTAGTAAGAGCCAATTTTATTCCTTTGCTACTGTTATATTCTTATTTTTTTTACATGATTAAATAAAACTGATTATGTAGTTGTTTTATTAGTATTAGCACTTAAATGGTTCAGTTTCAAAATCTAACCTTTTAATTGATATTTCACTTTACGACATTAAAGGGTTAAGCAACAAAAAAGTACAAAACAAAATATGTGGGACTAATGCAGGTCTGCTAGTTAGAAGTGATTCATGATCAACACGGACACTAAAAACAAGTTGGTGAGTGTGGTTAGAGCAGCAATCAGCTGTGTCACTGCACAGAATGATAAAGGTTGTTTAAGTGTTGCTCTGGGCGGATAAGAGAAGGAAGTGCTGCCTCGCTGTCTGCAGCAGAGACGGACGTCCCCCTCTTAGCTTGTGTTGTTGGTGATAAGAAGCCTGCAGCGATGTGTGCTATTCTTAGAGCTGCTCCTCACTAAGGATAGACGTGCAAGTCTGAGGAGTGATCAGTCAGCTCGGGATCAATCAAATCAATGTGAGGAAAAATACAAGCTATCTCTGAATCATAAACATAGATGTCTCAGGGTGATTTCACTGTAGTCTCAGCTCACATGTTGAATCATAAAACCTCACCTGAAAACGGTATTCCTCGAAGTTTTTCTAGATTCATATTTTACTCTAAAAGGTTTATTATTTCTATCTTATTCTGTTCATTGCTGCAGCACCTTTCAACGTTCTGTAACACTCTGAATTAGCTGCTGTTTCTTTAAGGCCTATGTTTCCTTAATGTGGTTGTCTGTTCTAAAATGCTGCATCCAGAGACAGCTGCACTATCATCATCTGACTGGTGCCAAACTACCAGCCAGACTGGCAAGTTTTGCAAATGTAAGATGTAAATGACTTTACATGCAAATGCCTGCAAGGATCCCTCTAAGTAAAGCCCAGGGTTTTGACTGCAAGGCTGCACCCTGTTCAAAAGCTGGTGCAGATTTTAAAAAACGAGCCGTCTTAGAAACAATAAAATGTCCTGGAGAGGGTGTTTGTGCATCTTTTGTAAAGTTTCAAAGCAGATGCAATCAGGAAAACAACATTTAAGAAAACATTTGAAAAGCTTGCAACATTTTCAAAAAGTTGCAAAAGAATCTGTTACATTATTAATTTATATATATGATGTCTATGATACAGCAATATATATATATATATGATGTAGTTCATTAACATCATTTCTTGGTTAGAGCTGCAAAATCGAACCAGCAGGTGCAGCCACTTTCAGGAGGTGCGCGCGCGCGTGTGTTTTAAGGGATGCATCAGTGGATCTACTCCTGTTTGATAATTGCTGTGTGGGTGGAAGTTCATAGGGAGGCTGTGAATTAGCTGGATTAATCTCGTGTTCTGTGGTTTATGATTTCATGTCCTTCATGTCATCAACTGGTCTGAGATCAGGGCCGTGTGGAGTCATGGGAGCAGGTTTTAGTTAAAGTGCTGCACAGATTGGGAGCTGCAAAAGGGAACATATTGATGGTTTATTGATTACTTCTGATCTGAAAGACTCTGAGTGACATATGTGTAAACACCCAACCAGACAAAGGGCCACACAGCAGGATGAAAACAACAGCATGTGCGCAGTGTGGTTTTGCGCCAATTATGCACAATAAGCAGCCGGCGCGGGGTTTTAAAACACAACATATTAAAATCATGTCTGGCTACGAGGACAGATGCAGAAAACAGCTCCTTTAGTGATGAAGCACCGACCTGACGATGGGACCGAGTTGCAGGATGTGCAGCAGCAGGATGAGCGGTCTGTCCCTGCTCAGGTCCCGGTGGATGAAGGTGAGGGTGAGCTGCACGAGCACGGACGGCACGAGCGTGAAGAGCAGCGTGAGTCCCTGCCAGATCTGGTCCCCGTCGGAGCGGTACGTGGAGCTGAGGTACAGCGCTGCCGTGGTCTCAGCCGTGAACAGAGACACCGACACCAAGATGGAACTCGGGAATCTCATCCTCACTCACTCCGCCATCTGGGGATGGGGATGGATCTGCGCCTCTTCGCTCCGGGGGTGCGCGCGGCCATAACGGAGCCACCGAGCCGTCTGACAGGGGGTCCGGTAGGACGAGACGGGGCTGGGTCCTCTCAGCAGCAACGGCTCGGATCCGAGGCAGGGCTTTAGCCCAGTGTTGTACAGAGGAAAGACTGCAGGGGGCGCAGGCAGCCAGGCAACTACACACGCCCTGCAGACGTGGTATGTGTCCCGCGTATTTTAGATGTTTTCATTCTCATCTTGTTCAACAGGAACCCATTAATCACCCTCTGTTTCAAATCAAGTGTGATAGAGACACGTAAAACCTCCAGGGAAGGTAACCCGGAAGGACCTGGACCTGACCTGTTATTGAATATTAAGGTAAATCTGTAAAAACTCCTCATTCTGGAACATATCCTCATGCAAAAACTACATATTCTCTAGGATGACATCAATACTAGCTTTGATGACATTTCCTCTGAAAAAGGATGGTGCATGTTTGAGTCCCCACCAATCCTCCAAATTTGATCAGATGTGAAATTCGATTAAAAGAAGGAAGAAAAAAGTTCAAATTGCAATAATGTTTGTTGTTGCTGCTGGTTTCCCATTTTCTCACTATGGAAGCATCAAATATGAACAAATGGCTTTAAAACTTTAAACACAACTTTGTTTTTCTCAACAAGGCAACTAATTTTAGGTGATTCCATTTGTTCGTGTTACGTGCCGTGCTCCATTTCGGCCACAAGATGGCCTCAGTGGCCTTTGCCTCGCCTGTCTCCCGGTCCCCAGCTGTTGTCAATTACAGAAACCACTTGGCAGCTGTTAAAAGCTGCTTCCAGCCACCAGTCCAGGGAGAAGGTCCAAGGGTAGACTAGACTGGCAAAAGTTTATTCTAGTCTCCTCGCTCGCGCTTTTGGTAAAACTCGGAATAGTTAGTCTTCGGTGCTCTCGGTTTCTGGATTACGGATTTGGATTTAGGATTTTGACCATTTGTCTTATAGACTTCGGACCGGTTTTGACCTCGATTTAGGATCTCCCCTTTTGTATCATATATATTTATTGCTCTCGGTTTTCTTCCCACCCCCTTCTGGGGTGGCGCTTTTCGTTATCTCCCTTTTAAATATAGCTCCTTTTGTTTTGTGTATATAGTACTGGTTTTAGGTTCTTTGTAAATATTCCATTCCGTTCATTTTGTAATAAAGGTCTTGTTTTAAGCGACACAGCACCCTGATTATTATTTCACCCACACACTAATTTTATTACCCCCCTCCTCATCTCTCCTAGAGAGCCGGGGACGTAATAGTTCGTATCTTACAACAAAATCCTAGAAATCTCTAAAACTCATGACACTAGATGATCTAAGGACCATCATTAGATTTATTTCTTATTTATTTCTTACGGAGACGTGGCAGCAAGATGGCTATTTTGTACATTTCAATGAAATATGTCCACCAAACTGCTCTGTGTTTACCACACCACGCCCGACACGTCGTGGTGGAGGTCTTGCTGTGGTCTTTAAGGACAAACATGTCTTTAATCTGGTGTAAAATGGCCCTTTTACAACTTTTGAATGTCAGGTCATCAAAGCAGGGTTACAAAATGTATTTCACTGTATTTTAATCTACCGACCTCCCGGTCCAGCCGGCCCTTTTCTCTCTGAATTTGCAGAATTTCTATCATCAATGATCAAACGAGAAAGTTTTAATTCTTGGTGACTTTAACTTACACATTAATGATCCTAATTGTAGCACAGCAGTGGAGTTCATGTCTATTATGGAGTCTTTTAACTTAGAGCAGCACGTTTCACGCCCCACACACAAAATGGGCCACACTCTAGATCTTGTTGTCTCTTTGGGACTAAAAATCTATCTGAAGAGGTTCATGTGAGTGACCACAGCTGCATTTTCTTTAATCTCTCACAACCTAAAATCAAAGAGAAGTATCATTAATCAGTCAGCAGTGGATGGATTTTCTAGATTATTTGAAAGCAGCTCAGTTCAGGGTGATGATCCAAGCTCCAGTCATTGGATAAACAATGCTGCCGCATCTTAGATAAAGTAGCTCCTGTTTAGCAGGTTACTTTTTCTAGCAAGAGAAAAAGTCCCTGGATTAATCAAAACATTTACAGTCTCAGAAGGACCTGCCGCAGAGCTGAGAGACGTTGGAAGTCAACTAGATTAGAAAGTCACTGGTTGCACTTTAAAGAACTGATAACATTACTTGTAAGTCGCTTTGGACAAAAGCGTCTGCTAAATACATAAACATAAACATCTCTGAATGAGACGGTGAAAACTTCCAGGGCCACTTACTTTGCTCAGCTGATTGCAGTAAACAAAAATAACACTAAAGTCCTGTTTGACACCATAAACCAGATTGTTTCACCTCACCCCCTCTTATGCCAGTTTACTCAAGGTCTGACTGCAACAACTTTCTAGCATTCCTTGAGAATAAAATCAGAAATATCAGAGAAATGTCAAAGTTTTTCACCCCCATCTACTTCCTCCCCCTCCCGCCCATCCAATCCCCTCTCTCTCAATCATGGTCTGTCTCTACTCCTGTAGATCTCCAGAACATTTGCCTCATTCAGAAACCATAGAACCAACCTCATGCCCTGCTGATTTTATTCCTACTACCTTGTTAATCAGGATGTTTGACCAAACCGGCCCACACATTGTAGAGTTTATTAATTTATCCTTACAATCTGGCTCTGTACCATCTGTTTTCAAACATGCAGTTATTGAACTTATCCTTTAAAAACCAAGTTTGGACTAATCTCAGCCTAAAAATTACAGACCCATTTCTAAATTACCCTTTATCTCTAAAATATTGGAAAAGGTTGTGTCATATCTACTGATTACTTTTCTGGATCTACACAACAGTTTTGATAAATTCCAGTCTGGTTTTAGTAAAAAAACGTTCAACAGAAACAGCTTTGCTTAACGTTTCCAGTGACTTTATGATGGCTGCAGATGATGGGGAATTCACAGTGTTAGTATTGTTAGATCTTTCTGCAGCTTTTGACACTGTTGATCACAACACCTTAATTAACAGACTTGGTGACTTGGTTGGGATCTCTGGAACTGTTCTAGACTGGTTTAGATCGTACCTTTCTAACAGAAGTTATAGTGTCTGTATAAACCAAATCATGTCAGATCCCGCTGATCTGTTCTGTGGGGTACCCCAAGGCTCTGTTTTGGGTCCACTGTTGTTTCTGCTGTACACACACCCTCTTGGACAGATACTTGATTATTTTCATAATGTCTTATCACCTATATGCAGATGGTATTCAGCTGTACTGCTCCTTTAAGGATTCTGAGTTCTATAAACTGTCTGAATTACTAGAGTGTCTATCAGCTACCACCAGCTGGCTAGAAGATAACTTCCTTCTGTTAAACTCTGAAAAGACTGAATGTCTGATCATTGCCCCTGGGAGCATGGTTCCCCTGATTTTAGAAAAACATTCGTGTATTTGGATTTAACAATGAATGTGTAAAATATTCAAATAAATAAAATAAAAACCAAATGCAAATTAAAAACATTTGGTAAAAAAGCTGTCACAACCTGTCCTGTCTCCCCACTCTGTTCAGTCCTATGCCTTTCCTAATTGCTCCCATCTGCCTCTTGTCTCCCATTTCTGTCACGGTGCACGGGTGAAGTAGAGACGAGCTGAGGTGAGGATCCAAAATGCAGGGGAAAAAAGGCAGGCAGGTCAGAATGATCATGAAAAGAGGTTTTAATAGGGAGCGCACGGGACATGGAAACAATGAACAGACAAGGGACACAGAATTGGGACGGTTTAAATACACAAGCCTCGTGTTTGATTGCAATTAGCTTATTTAATCAGATTAATGAAAAATTTTAACAACATGCAATATATAAGAATATGCATTGCATCTTAATTATATTACTTTCTTTCTGAAATCCAACTCTTTAAAGGCAGTTTATAATAAAAATTACCTCAAAATTAAACTTCCAAGAGACACTACCCCCAGAGTGGCTGTTGTCTGATAGTAATAGTAACAACTAAAATCACCACCATTAAACCAACTCTGTTGCTTTTGAGTTCCTGTGTAAGCTGTAAAACTGTGCTTCAGTAGTTCAGTGTTTCTTCCTTCCTTGAAAGTGACTCAAACTTCGTTAGGTTCAGAATCATGAGGGAAATCACAACATTAGAGAAAAACCCTGAAAAAATGTGTTTCCATTACAGCAAAAGGTCCAACATCAACCAGCTCCAATGTATAATATTTATTGTGTTATGTGTTTTTATGTTGTGTGTGCTTGCTCGCGCACGCGCGTGTGTGGTTGTTTGACCTTGTTTTATCGTTGTTGGGTTTTTTGTTCAGAGTTGTTGTATAATTTTCACCAGCAGGGGGCGACAGAAGCCTGCCAATCCTGTTTGATGCTGTCCATGGTGCTGAAAGGCTGCTGCTGTCAGAGCAGGTGAGGGTGGGTCACTAGAAAGCCCTGGTGGTCAGAGGCGATCAGAGGATTACGTTTCACGTGTTTATTTAACAGAAATGTGGTTTCAGTCAAATAAATAAATAAATTACATATGAAGTGGTCACAAAGGGATTTAAAGTGACCCCAGAAACACATGAAGTGAAAAAGGAAATGACACAAAGGCACATATTAACAAATGAATACTAAATAAATATACCAAACCATGAAAAATACAATAAACCTAAAACTATAAAAATGGCCTGTATTTGATATAACGTGTTCTAGAGTCCTGGAACCTCCCAAGGCACTTCACAACACAATCAGACATTCTCTCACTCACACACACACATTCACACCCTGGTGGTGATGAGCTACATTGTAGTCCCAGCAGCCCTGGGGCGCACTGACAGAAACGAGTCTGCTGCACACAGGCACCACCGGTCCCTCCAAACACCACCAGCAGGCAAGGTGGGTTAAGTGTATTCCCAAGGACACAACAACAGCAACAGACTGAGCGGGACTCGAACCTGCAACCTTCCAATTACAGGGCAAGCACTTAACTCCTGTGTCACCATCGCCCCCAAAAAGTTAAACACAGACTCTGTCATGAAGTGAAGTTATAGGACCCAAATGCCCCTGAGGCATTCTAATCAGATGCCGAGCCACCTCAACTGGCTTCTCTTGATGTGAAGGAGAAGCAGATCTACACTGAGCCCCTCCCGGAAGAGTGAGGTTATCTTTAAGGGAGAGTCCAGCCACCCTGCAGAGAAAACTAACTTCTGCCGCTTGTATCCGCAGTCTCCTTAATTGAGTCACTACCCAAAGCTCATGACCATAGGTGACGGTATTAACGTAGATCGATCATTAAATCGAGAGCTTTGCCTTCTGGCTCAGCTCCCTCGTCACCACGACAGACCGGTACAATACCCACATCACTGCAGACGCAGCACCAATCCGCCTATCGATCTCCCAATCCATCTTTCCCTCACTCGTGAACAAGACCCCAAGATACTTAAACTCACTTGGGGCAGGACCTTGTCCCTGACCTGGAGAAGGCCTTCTACCCTTTTCCAACTATTTGATTACATGTAATATTCTGATTGTCTGAGATTTTGAGTTTGGGGTTTTCATAAACTGTAAGCCACAATCATCACAATTATAACAAATAAAAGCTTGAAATATCTCGTTTTGCATTGAATGAGTCTATGTCATATGTTAGTTTCACCTTTTAAGTTGAGTTACTGACGACATGAACTTTTGCACCATATTCATATTTTTCCAGTTTCACATGTATATTCCGTTAAGTACAAACACGTGAAGGTGCTCTGAACTTGTGTTGTAGTTAAAAAAAATAACAGAAGCACCAAGTTACAGGTGCAGAACCAAAAGACAAAATCTCAAACAGCCTCATCACTGCAGCTGCCATCTGAGAATATTTGGAGCAGATGTTCTTCAAATGTTGTGATGACAAAAAATTAAAACCAATTTTTGTGGACTGTTTTTTAACTTGAATGTGTCTATTAAAGGAACACTCTCTTGATCTTTGAGGCACACTCTGAATTATGTTAACAAATAAATCTTGAATTTCATTTATCTATATTTTGACTCATGATGGATGAGAATTATAATAATGAAAGCACTGAGGGACCCGTTCTACAAAAACACACAGTTGTGTCATTAGATTATAAACTGCTTCTCGCACAGATGAGGAGCAAGTTTATTGATTGCAAACATGTTTTTAGTTGGACAGATGATGGTTGGAAAAAAATCCACGGAGGCTAACCATTATCAAAACACGATGTGATAAATGTGTTGCCTTCTTTACATTTATTTCTCATATTTACTACACTTTTGCTACTCTGAGGCATCAACACCGGTAAGTGGGTTAGCAGCACACAATAATAACCTGAAATTCAAACAAAAATATCACATTCTGAGTCATTATATATGACAGATACCTCCTGTGTTCATTAAAGTTTTATCTCTCTGTTTGGCATTTCCAAAATGATCCATGCAGTTATCTCTAAATGTGGAAATTAAAAAAAAATAGGCTGAATGTCACGAAGTTATGAGAGAGTTAGTAAAGGTCGTTTTGTGTATGAAGAAGGAGTTAAATCTTCACCATTAAATGCAGTTTCTCTGCTCCAAAACTGGAGAAAATCAATTTAAAGAAAACCAAAGATTTTCTGAGCTATTCTAGTGAGGACGTGCGCGAGTGAGATGAGGATGAGGAAGACATTTTAACATCAAGAGAGGGGAAGAAGCTAAGCTCAGAGCTCTGCTTCTAGTTATTATGAGAAGCAGCATCAGTTTCTGGGGTGTGTTCGTGTTTGTGAGTTCAGATAAAAGTCCACTTCTAATTAAACAGTTTTGCTTTACTCTGATGGATATTTCCTGCTCAGATCCTTTAGGAATGCTGCTGGGATATTATCATCTTTGAAAAGAGTTTTGGGCAGTTTGGAGTAAAGTTCTCAGACATTGACAACAGAAGAGCTGTGGAAAAATGAAATGGCTCAAGTCATGCTCAGAGTAGCAGTTTTTTTTTTTTTTTTGGTCTTATCTGCTGCAGTGACACAGAAAACCTCAATTTGCATTTATATGAGAAAATGATTTTGGTCCCATCTGATGCCACTGAAAATAATGCCCCTTTTTGAGTCTTTAGCTAGAGATATTTTAACAATATGGCGGTGAAAAGTTAAACAATTTTGCTTTTATTATGTAGAAAATGTTACTAAACTTGGAGGATGTTTATTTTTGGGGAAGAAAAATCACAAAAACCTAATAGGTTAGCAAAACTTTTCTTTAGATTTTATAAAGGAAGCAAATGTGTAATACATTCTAGTTTGCATTTCTTATTGAAATAATTTCATATGTAGTTAAAAAGCCTTTGCAGAACATTACGAGCTCCTGCAGCTGCATGGTTTAGCTTTCAGACCAAACTGGGTTTATAAATGTTTGTAAAAGGTCATTCAGAAAGAGAGTTGTGGTGAATCTGGAGCAAGTGCAAATCAGCTGTGAAAGCAACTAACACAAAAAAATAAGTTACTTACAGAAAAGCACAAAATTAATCTTATTTTACTGTAAAACTATAATTAAAATGCCTACAGAGAAGCTGTCATGGATTAAAAAGAAGGTGATGAATCTGCAGTCGGAAAGGAAGACGATGATTAAAAGATGCTTAATAAATAAAATGACGAATATAAAGAGGCAGCAATGAGAATTGAATATCTGAGCCTCTTTTCCAGGAGAAGTTTAAAGGGGTACTAGAAAGTTTTGCTCACTTTTAGCACCCCCTAGTGTCCATTATTAATTCACAGAAAATTAAACTTATCTCCTAGCTGTGCCTACTTCATTTTAGCACCTTCTGTTGAAAAGTCTCCCCAGCCTTCCTTAGTTTCTACAGAAGCAGTTCATCACTACATCAAACAAATCAGTTGTGTTCATGATCTAAAACATGCTGGAAGCAGACTGCAGCTCCACCATGTCAGCTCCACTTCACTCCACTCCACAGCTTCCATCACCAGGTACCTGGTACCTCTGAAGTTGCAAGAGTGGTATTCTGGCTACAGGGGCCAGTGGGGTCTGAGTGACACTCCATTAACCTTGTAAATGGTTATCTTAGCACACACTGGCTCATGAAAATGTTTAAAAAATATGCAAAAGTTGCTAAGTATCCCTTTGCTTTGTTTGACATTTGTGGGAAGAAGCATGGGTTGATGTGGATCAAATCAAATCAATCAAAGATACTTTATTAATCCCAGAGAGAAATTAGAGAATCCCAGAGGGAAATTAGGATCTGCAGTCATGTGGTTGTGTCGCCTGCAAGGTGAAATTACCAATTGGTCCACATTCCAATCATCACATCAGGTTTTAACCAAAATAATAAGAAATTGAAAACAAGTGTTTCCTTCTGTGGGAGGTGTTTTTAGATACCTGGAGGTGCATCACATCTCACAGCTGAATGCTTTGGAGTCCTCTGGATGAGCTGGAGGAGGAAACATAATTATGGAACATCTGGGTGCAGACACTTTTTTCATGGGTTTAACTTTATGACATCTCCATGCGGATGTCACAATTAGTCATAACTTGGGTCTTTTGTTCTGGTTTTTGTCTTTAACAAAAGATTCTACTAGTTTTTTATTAGTTGATTTATTGTCTTGAGAACTGGACTATCACAAATGTCAAAATTTTGAGAGGATTTCCCTACAAACATGTTCTGCATGAGTGATTTTATTTATCATTCCTTTATTGGTAAACAAAGATTTTTATGCGTTATGTGTATTTCCTGTCCCTTTTATGCTTTTCTCACATCACTAGTAACATTTACACAACGGCAAAACGGTTTTTACAAGCTCCAAAACCTATTAACCTGCAAAATCCGTTTCACACATTTTTCCATTAAAGGACTCAAACAATGAAATGATGATTATTAGTTTTGCAAGAAATGACTATCCAGAATTCACGAGTGCATTCATGACTGACATGACATATGCTAATGAGAATGTTATGAAACAGCAGAGAATAGTATAGAAGCAGCTGATGGATGTCTGTTATGGATTTTACCAATATGTTTATCAATAACCCATTTCCTGTAGTCGAAGAGAAAAGGAGACAATGAGTCAACAAGTCAACCAGTTATAACTGTGGCATATGCACGAGGCAACATGCCCCGAACATCTGGTCACAGACTTTATTTAAACAAAAAATAAGAAAAAAATGGGAGTGAGAGAGAGAGAGAGAGAGAGAGAGAGAGAGAGAGAGATTGTGTGTGTGTGTGTGTGTGTGTGTGTGTGTGGGAAGAACAGTGTGTGGGTGTGTCTGACCTTAACCCTAAGCTTGGTTTATGCTTGTGCACATTTACTTTCCGCTTGGTGATGCGGCTCGCGGATGGAACGCGCTTCACAACTTGCAGCGTTTATGGTTCATGCGGCTTGTCTCTGCGGTGAGCCATTATTCTCCCAAACTGTAGGGGGCAGCATGGAGCTCTACGGCATGCATCCAACACTGAACTGTAGTAGAAGTAAAACTTATTGTTGTTTACAACATGGCATTCCAGCATTTCTAACAGCGTCCTCATCTTTTCCGACAGTGCGAGCTGTTTCTCTCCAAGAATTATTAACATGTTGATCACGGTGATCTCTGAGAGCTGAATCATACAAATGTCTGTATTCACGAACCTCTGCCATACTAGTTCTTGCCAGTCTGCCATGTTTTTCCGCGTCCGACCGTCCGCGTGGTTAGAAAATTTCCTAGGTGCGCGGTGCGGAAAGTTTGGGCCATGCGGAGGCGCGGTGGAGGGGCGTGGTTGTTAAAATGATGCAATTTCGCCGCACGGAGCCATGCGGACCTCGCAGATGCGTCAAGCATAAACCAACCTTGAAAATGCTTCAGGTCATTTGTTAACAGGATTAAAGCAATGAAATATAAAATTTCCATAACAATGTCCTGAAGCATTTCTGTTTGATTGATGGAATGAGAAAACACAACTATGATGAGCACAAGTGACTAAACGTGGGGGTTGAGGGAACATTATTAAGAGTTTTTATTCTGATTAGACCAAAAACAGTAAACCATTTTCTTTTTAACCTTTTTTTTCACAGTTAAGATTTACTCTAAATCAGATTTAGAGCCAGTGAAGGCATCTGGAGCTTGGCTCACTTCTGAACGTCATCTAAAGAGACAAACTGATTTAATAGAAAATGACAAGGACATCTAGCAGGCACGAGTCCGAGAAACTCAGTCAAGAGATGACGCCTGGACAAAGGCAAAGATGCAAATTACATCTTTTAACATGTTCCACGGTGACTCTGGAGATGTTACTGTCTGCTGAAATCCTGTTCACAGAAACAGGATTTGGGATTTGTACATTTTCCAGCTGCAGGATACCGTAGGGGTTTCAACTTGATTTAAATAATAAATGACCTGCAGTTATCAGCATCAGAATCAGAATAAGCTTTATTGCCAGCGCTCCAGCGACCCAGAGCATAGGAACTTGACTCCGCAAACACAACCTGACCAAGGTTAAACATAGACAAAAACAGGAACAGGCAGTCACGAGAGCAGCCAGGACGGCACTCATTTCGTTAGATGAAGAGGGTGTTACATGAGGATAATTGGGGTAAGGTAAAAAAAAAAAAGGCATAGCAGAGTTAGTCCCAGCAGGGAGTAGCTCTATTATACAAAAAAACTCCTCAACATAGAAGCACGAACATCACAGTTACAAAACATCAGACTCCAATAGGGAGGCGGGGTGGGGCGGGATCCTGAATCCTCCAATGGGAGCTGCCAGTACGGCGCTCAGCCAGCTGCAGTCAAACGGGTGGGAGGGAGAGTTGAGGGACAGAGAGCACATTGACTTTCCTGCTGGTTGACCTCGAAGCAGAAGTCACAATCTGAAGGCAGGGGGGGAAGGTCGGGTCACAGCATCTGTCAGCATTTCTTCTTTTGTGGGGATGGGTTGGTGGCAGCCTTGGAGGCTGCCTTGGCGTCAGATAAGGATAAACAAGACTTTGTTTAGGGCAGACAGAGATAATTTTCCTCTCTGCTTTGGATTCTAAGTGGTCATTCATGTCCACCAGTGAAGCATATTATACTTTCTAAACATCCCCACACCATCCGGCGACCCTCTCCGAGAAGACATCCATCTTGCGCACTAACACAGGCAACGCCGCGAGGACATTGTCCACCTTACGGTTCACCTCGAGTAACGTCCCAGTCTGTGAGGTCACCGCACGGGCGGCACATTCCGTGGGTACGGGTCACACTCCAATTGCTCCCGTCTTCCCAAATTTCCAGAAAACCAGATATCCTCCCACTCCAATCAGAAGAAATCCAGTGATCATCAGGCCGAATATCCACAAATCTGCCACATCCTCCATGGACAACTGAGAGAGGCACACGATTCGCCAGACCTCCCACAGCTTCCCTGGGGCACACTGACGGAGGCGAGGCTGCCGAGCACAGGCGCCACCGATCCCTCCAACCACCACCAGCAGGCAACGTGGGTTAAGTGTCTGGCCCAAGGTCCCTGGGTCCCGGGTCACTGGGTTCCGGGCTCGGCCAGCTTGGGGGTGAGAGGCTGCGGGCGGGCCTGTAGGCTTGCCGCTGATATCTCCCGGGACTCTGCCGGCTGCTGGTTGTGGCCTCCCGGGGCAATCCTCTGCACCTCTCGAGGGGGGCAGGGGCTTTTCTGGTCGCAGTCTCCCTGGGGTCCCTGCGCTCTGGGGCAGCTCCTGAATCTCTGAGACTTGGAGCTCCCTTCATCTCCTGCGCATCTTTGTGGGGCAGATCTGTGGTCCCTCACACTGTCTATTGGACGCTCCTATAGAGAAATCTTACATATACAAGCGCGTCTACACACACAGGTGCTCACATGGTGTTCTCTAAGTATGGACTTGGGCACGTTCAACACGTCTTAAGGCTGTGGTTGGCATTTAATGCACTGTGATTTATGATCGTGATTGTTCAGTAAAACAATGCTGATTCTATATTTCTTCATCAGGTTGACGCAGTGATAGTTTGCTCCTGTTGTATTGCTGTGTGTCCCTTTTCTTTTTTGTTTCTCTCCTTCTGCAGGTCTAGAAGCAGACTCTTGTTCATCATTGATTGTTTGTTTTTGTGGACCCCCCCTTCCCCTTCTTTTGTCTCTTCCTTTCTCTTTCACCTCTGTCTCCGTGTCTGGTCGTAATTACAAGCATTCAAAAAACAAGAACAATAAAGTTTTAAATATCAGGCGTGACATTAAAAGCTGACGTTTTGATGCTCCACCTGAGAGTAAATCCGTAAGGCTTGTTACCAGCATTCAGACATTAATTCTGTTTGCTTCACAGCCAGACAGGACACGATAAAAAATAAAAATAAATAAAATAAAATAAAGTGTCTAGCCCAAGGACACAGCAGAGTTCTCTGTCTGGAGTGGGGATCAAACCTGCAACCTTCTGATTACTGGACAACCCGCTCTACCTCCTGAGCTGCACTACTGCCGGTTAAAGATAAACAGCAGCAGATATTATATTTAAGGGATGATAAACATTTCCCCATGAAAGCTAACCTCTCAGATAAAATGCTCTATAACGAGCAGATTTGTCCAAAATCCCTTTATTCAAATAATTATGGAAACATGGAAGTTTAAACCTTTCAAAATCATTTAAACTGTACAGTTTAAACTTTGAATTGTTATTTGTTTGCTTTTTGTTGGATTGCTTTTAAACTGGTTTTCTATGTGGATTGTAAATTACAGCATACAGAAATGTGTTATTGGACTTAATTGGATTATTAGCAAAATTCCTCATTTTAATATGAATGGTAATGTTTGCTATCTGGTTACGATGAAAATGGTAAATTAAATGTTGCTTTCTTATCAGTTCCTCCTGTTTCTGTCCTCAGCAATAATAATACCCATGGATTTCTCAGATTTGCATCATGTGCAAAACTGCGCACAAATGAGCAGATTTATTGGAAGATGCACAGAGAACGATGTGATTTTTACCTGAAGGTGTAAATCAGCTCCATCTTTTCAGCCTCGTGACGCACGCGCGTGTAGGAGGGCAGAGAGAGTTTATAAATCAGCCAGGACGCAGGGAGGACGCACCAGTGCCCACTACTCCTCCTGAGCTGTGATGTCTCAGCAGGATCAGCTGGTTTTGACCCCAGAGGACAGCTCCCTCCTCAACGTATCCAAGGCGTTATGGGATCCATCCATGGAGCAGCAGCAGTACATCATCTGGATCCCTGGCATCGGGATCGCTGCCATATACGGGATCATCATCATCGTGGGTCTTGTGGGGAACGTGACTTTGATGAAGACGTGTCTGCTGGTGAAGACGATGCGCACGGTGCCAAACTTGTTCCTGTCCAGCCTGGCTCTGGGGGACCTGCTGCTGCTGGTCACCTGCGCCCCGGTGGACGCCAGCCGGTACCTGCTGGACGAGTGGCTCTTCGGCCGCGTCGGCTGCAAACTCATCCCGTTCATCCAGCTGACCTCAGTGGGAGTGTCGGTGTTCACCCTCACTGCGCTCTCGGCTGACCGGTACAATTCAGGCTGATCTCAGACCTGCTTTCACTTTACGAAAGAGTCCTAAAATCTATTAAACCTCACAAATGACCCAGAAAACGCCCTCAAATTGGGATTTATCTTGATCATGCTTAAAAAACCTAATTTCCAAAGCATATTCGAGCTTTTACACAAACTTACTGAGTGAAATTTTAAATTAAGCATAAGGAAAATGTCTTAATTTGAGCAGCTCTTTATTTTCTTGTCTGTGGACATGTTTTACTGTTTTGACAAACACAAATAAATTATGATCCAAATTATTGTGTTCTGAATACATTTTTTAAAGTTGTGATTTAATCAGATTGACTACAAAAATCAACAATAATCATCAATTTTGAATAAAATTCTTATGTTAGAGAAATGCTACAAACAATTAACTTATTGAACTTTAAGCCAACAGCATGAACATGCACAATAGCTTGTAAATTTTATTTTAATCTACAATCAGCTAAAAAACAAAACAAAAAAATACTTATATTCTTGCAGAATCATTGCTGCAAATCTTGCTTTTCCTGACTAAATTTTACTCCACACATTAGCTCTGCATGCTGCAGGCTACAAAAGGTCTGATTTTTTTACTTTCAAAAAAGAGAGAGCTGGGCTTTATTCTGAGCAACTGTGCTGAAACACACAGCGAGCCTGCACTTTCTCTTGGAATCTTAGAGTGAATGTTCCATTTCCTGTTTTTCTCACAACGAACAACAAGTCCACAGCCAGGGTTTGAGCAGCAAAATGCACAAGTGTTGCCATGCATTAAAGCGTTGAATCAACTGCACTAAAAGGCCGGCTCTTCTGAAAATATGAAATACACCAGAAACTTTCCATGAGTTCACATTATAGAAGAAAAGTCAAAATAAAAGAACTTCAGGAGATTTACTTTAATGTTGGTGGAAAATAGAACAAAACAATCTAAATGTACATGTTTGGTGAGATTGTTGCAGCTGGTGGAGAGAATAGTTCATAATAGTTACGTTTTCTTCACTGATGGACAGACAACCCAAAAGAAGCTTTTAGTGGAGAAAAATGCCTAAAACACGTCCAGTAACTCAGAAATGTGTTTTTAAGGAGAAAACTAGGCAGCTATGAAGCAGATTTGTGTCGGTTCTAACAGCTGTGGTGATTAATCCGACTGTCACCACATGCAGATAGGATCACCTTCTGTTTTCTTTGAATCAGAGCCTGCACTGATTTTCCATCTTGGATTTTTTTATCAGTATTTGTTTGAATTATATGCTGATTTTAAATTAAACAATAAAACATCCTCCCGCAGTTTGCTCTGATTACTTAAAAGACCTCTGATGAGCCTTTAAATGATGTTTCCACCTCCTTCAGGTACAAAGCTATCGTCAAGCCACTGGATATCCACAGACCCAATGCCACGCTCAGCATCGGTCTACGTGTCGGAGCCATCTGGCTCCTCTCTGTGATGCTGGCCATTCCTGAAGCCATGTTCTCCGACCTGCACGCCTTCACCACCAGCCACACCAATGAGACGTTTGTCACCTGCGCGCCTTACCCCCACGCTGGGGAGCTGCATCCAAAGATCCACTCCACCGCCTCCTTCCTCATCTTCTACGTAATCCCACTTCTCATCATATCTGTTTACTACTGCTTCATAGCTCGTAGTCTGGTCAGCAGCTCTGCAGACATCTCTGCAGAGGGACACCTGCACCTTCAGAAACAGGTTAGTAAACCCAGATTGGGTTGCTTGTTTTTACTGATGCACAATCATGCATGTTTTAGTTGTTTTCCTGCTCCAGTACGCCTGTTAACATGTCCTCAAGGTCTTCAAACTTGTTGTGTTGAATTAGATAAGCAGCTAAAAGAAACAGGATATGTACTAATAATGAGATAACCTGAGATTGTAATCAGAAAAAAGACTTTTACAAAAAAATAGTTAAGTCACACGTTCATTGTTAGTCAAAGAAAACTTTTTTGAAGCCAAGCTGCAAGGAAAAACAATTTCATGTTTGTATCAATGAAAAAGAAATTCAAAAACCAACCAACCAACTAACACTAAAAAGTGTCAGCAGTCTGTTACTTTTCATTTGTGCTCATTTTAAAGTCCAACAAGACAGCTAATAAGGGTACAGTAATTGATACGATTTCCTGAAGCATTGCATGATCTGTTAACACTCTGATGAGACGACATTCAGCTACAGCCACATTAAATTGTTATGCAATATCTGCAAAAATTGTTGACTTATAGAGATTTTTGTGTCTTCGAATGTCGGCCATCTTTAAAGCTGCAGTTGCAAATTTGGAAAACGTGTTAGCTTGAAGCTTTTTTTACGCCTCTTAATAACATTCTAACAGAGTATAGCTATAAATATGTTGTGGGGATAAAAAAAATGAAAAAATAAATAAATAAAATAAAGTGACTCTCTTGCATTTGTCAAAAATCTCTGTCAACAACACACTTCGGACCAAAAGCAACCATTGGACCATCCGCTTGTCGGTCTTGCCAAACCACCGAACCGCTGCCCTTCCCTGGATCCTCCATTCATTACGCACCTACGTATTTTGCAACAGAACACCAACGTTGTGAGAGGTTCTCCGCTCAACAGTGGTGCCCTCAAGGGGTGGCCAGGAGTAACCCTAGCCACCCCTTGAAAATTGCTGCCTCCCCAGGAAAGACCAAAGTTAATAAATCACATTAATTTTCACTCAGAACCATAAACTGATCTTATTAATAAAAGACATAAATGTAAAACACAACAAAAATACATAATCAATGAACAAAGAAATGATCAGAATTAAAAAAAAATTATATGTTTCTGCTCACCATTTAAAAAACCGTTCCACATAGTTTTTTGTGAAGACAGCAACAGGTAAATTAAACTAAAAAATTAAAATTCTAAAATAACATTTATAATAACTGAAATGTGTTTGGCTGAGATGTTTGTGTTACTCAAGTTTGAGCTAAGTTTTTTGGGTACACATTGTTTTTTATAATACATAATAAATAAAGAAGCAATGCAATGCATCGCCATGAGGACCAATTTGGTGTGCCATCCCAAAATTTTCCATGGCTATCTGGCCAACCTTATCAAAATTTTCTGGGGGCGCCTCTGCCACTCAGTAATATCAGAGAAGGAGAAACAGCTGATTGCTACCTTCAACTTTAGGACAAACCACCAGAGTCCCAAAAAGAAAACACCATTTGAAGTCTTGGACAACAAAAGACATTTGGACCTAGAAAATGACGGCTGGTGTTTAGCGCTATCTCGTTTCCTCTTGCAGTGTGTGTTTCCAGTTCTGGCAGAAGCGTCTCAGGAAAGATACCCAAGGGTCGGGATGAGTGTTTGCATTCAAAACTTAGCTTGTTTAACACATAGCCATAACAACTTTAACCAGTTTGACTCTAAAAGCTGATCAGTTGCAGGGGAACATATGAAGGTCATTTTCTGGGAGTTTTGCTCAAATCTGTCCAGTGGATTCTGAGATATTTTACCAACAGACAAAATCAATAAATTTTGTACAACAAAGGTCAGACTAGGATATTCTGGTAAAATCTTGCAGTGATTTCTTTTGTAGTTGGAATGTTGATCACATCACAATCCAAAGGTAAGGCTGTTGCAGCATCCTGTCCTCCTTCAGAGACACAAGACAAAGAGAAAGATGGGCAGACAGAGATTATGCACGTCTTGAAAAATGATCAGATTGCAAACAAATGTAAATCAGATTGAAGAACTAGTGAAATAAATAAATGACAAAACACTGAAGCTCTTTGGAAGTTGCTGTCATGGTCACCTGCTTCCTCATAGACCACCGCCTCCCTCCACGCTGCAGCAGGCGTGTGACGGGAGGCTAAAACAGAACCAACATAGTTAGGATTTTTTTGCTGCAGCTGCAATAAAAAAAAAAGAAGAAGAAACAAAAGCTAAACCGAATCCTGACAAAAATAACCCATGAAAGAGAAAAGACAATTCTCCTATTATATTGTCCACTTTTAGCAAACAAACACCATAATAGCAACCATTTTAATAGTTAGATAAAAATCTTTTTTAGAACAAGATTCCAAAAGCACAATTTTGACCATCTTTTAAATAATTAATCTGCACTGTTTTTATTTTTCATTTGATTTGTGAGCATTTCCTGGATAAAAGCAGCATTAATGAAATGTTCAGAGCATGCACAAAAATACCAGTCATTATAATATCTGAAATACTAATGTTAACAATACCTAAGGGCTGTAGCTCCGACAGCATTTCAGTGAAAAAAAAAATTGGTAGCCCAAGATTATCATCGTCCCGGTGTCTTAAATCTTCTAGTTGCTCGGCAACTCCTCCCAGCTCCAAAAGAGTCACAGCGAAACTGCAAATTGCTCTTTACACTCTTTATTCTTTATGGATTAAAGGATGGAGTTGTGATGCTTTTAAGTGCTGTGAGGAGCTGTAACAGGTGACCTGAAGTTGTGTCTCTTTCAGGTTAAACGGCTTCAGCCCAGCATGAACGTGATGCGGATTGTCTCATGTCAGAAATGTTTTAATTAAAAAATCTGCGTGACACCATTTACCTCGGCACTCAGAGGACATTTCTCACAGCGAGGTGCTTCAGATCTTTATTCTGTGTATTCACCGCCTGTTTGAAACTCTTTACAGTTTAAACTGAGCTGCAAAATGTCCTAAAAGGTCTAAAGGAAGTCATCTTTCAGGAATTGCATCAAGTCAGTGACTCGATGCAATTTGCTGGGTTCCCTAGCCACAGTTGGCGATAGGAGCTGGGTGGCCTTTCATTAACCATGTAAAGGATACTTTTAGCACATACTGGCTCAAGAAAATTTTTTAAAAATATGAAAAAGTTGCAAAGTCTCCCTTTAAAATGACAACAGAGTGATAGATTTGTCCTTTTCTGTCAGATCAAGTCCAGGAAGCGTCTGGCCAAGACTGTGCTGGTGTTTGTGGGTTTGTTTGCAGTCTGCTGGCTCCCCAGTCACGTGATCTACCTGTACCGCTCCTACCACTACGCCCAGGTGGACACATCCCTGGCTCATTTCATCGCCAGCGTGTGCGCTCGCATCTTGGCCTTCACCAACTCCTGCGTGAACCCGTTTGCTCTCTACCTGATGAGCAAAAGGTTCAGCAAACACTTCAGACACCAGCTGATGTGCTGCAGCTCTCCTAGATGGCTCTACAGCCAAAACAGCGCCAGCACCAACGTGACCACCGTCTGAAGGGACCTTGTAACTTTTCATCCAGTAAACTTCTGTGAATTCTTGTCAGATTCTTGCATGATGGTAACTTTCGTTGAGTTTGTTCCCTGCAGATTTAAACATGCCGTTTATAAAACCTGTTACAAAACCTTTCTCTGGTGGAAATGTTTTTTTTTTCTTTTTGTTGTGTTCATATTATCTGACATCTAAATGTAATATATAAAAAAGTCATGTCATGGTGGTAAACCTAAAGCCATTTAGATGTAGCAATTATGTGTTATTATATGGTTTTAAGGGAAACTGATCGCAGCTGCCATTAGAAGTAGACAGACATTAGTTTTTTATGCGTTTTTGTTTCCTCCTTTATAGCAGTAATTATTTAAGAAGCTTAGAGTGGAGCAAAGTTTCTCTCTGATCTTCAAATGTTTGACGAATGTAAAATATTCAGCTGAACACATAGCTGTCTTGTTCTTTGTAAACTGTATGTATGTGATGAATTACATTAACATGTTGCAGTAATTAAAAATGTGATTTTATTGAACGGTTGTGATTTAGGCTTTGCTTCTCTATGCTGCAGGTATAAATTATTTCTCAATAAAATGATTATAAAGTAAGTTTTGCTTCAGGCTGAATACTAAGTTTGAGTCATTCATAAAAATGCGAGTCTTACAAAAGCCCCAAACAGAAAAATCACCTGAAAAACGGCAAAACTACTTCACCTTCTAAGCAGTGGTGCTCCCAAGAGGTGGCCAGGGGGGCCACCCCTAAAATAAAATGCCCACACAGCACAACAGTAACATTTAAAACAAGAACTGTTTGAAATTTGGAAAATTTTTCAGAAATGTTTGTGTTTCTCTAATTTGAGGTTAATGTATATGCGTATTTTTAATGAAAAAAAAAATGAAGGAACAATGTAATGAAACAGAGGCGTTTTACCCACACGCTCCTTTTCAAGTGGGAGTGATTCTGAAATAAAACAGGAACAAAAGCATTCCACACAGCTGATCCTCTGAGGTCACAAGATCACAGGACAATTGCCAAATCACGCGAGATTTTGGAAGTTACGAGCAAGGACAAAGACAGCAGCATGTACTCACAAATAGCTGTGGCTTATTTTATGTTCTGTTTAACATAGACTACAGGGGTTTTAATAGGAAATTATGGACGTTTACCTGCACGTGACTTTTATTTAGAAAGTCTCGTCATATTTTGCACCGCTTTTTTGTTTGAATTTCTGTCTGAGGATTTTGATATGTTTCGGAAGTGTAGCCCATAAAAAATAGACTTGAAACATACACTTTGCTGCCGGTGGAAGAAGAACCCTTCCATTATAACGACAGCTAATTGCGACACTTTCTCGCCCGGTGGAAGGAAGCTTCAGTTACTACAGTGACCAATTTGGTGTGACGCCCCAGAAATTTCATTGGCCCCTCATGAAATATTTCTGGATACACCACTGCTTCTAAGACCTTTCATGCTGGAGCGTCTGCTTCCTTTTCACACTTCGTCATTGCTATAGCAGGTGGTTCCTGCGGGAAGTGCTACAGCTAGCTCCTGCTGCTACTTGAGCTCACAAGTTTTATCTGAAAATTGATGAAACACAAAACTGTTGGTGATGTAAAGATTTCCAAACCACCTTTCATATAAGATGCTAAAACAGCATATAGCTCATTGAATGTAGTCTATTTCTTCTAACTGAGGTTGTTCAAAGATATTAACTGATCATCTAAAAATATTTTTTTTTATACCTGCTGGACAATTAATTGAAATTACAAATTCTTATTTCCAGATATTTTTGATCTGATCACAAGGTTTATGCAAAATGGTAATTACTAAAAAATGTGTCTTAGCTTTTTAATTACATATCAGTGTGTACAATTCTACGTAAATCAACACTTCTGGAGGCAGGTAAGTCCTCTGCTTCTTCTTCTTTTAGAGCGATGCTCGTCCAAAAGCAGATGCACCAATTAAAACCCTTTAGATCATTTATTTTTCCCTCAGAGCTGCATTAGGGACCAGAATGAGATTCGTTGTCTGATCACGACCTGCCTCCTTGCTGTAACCTCTCCATGAACTCTAACGGCACTTTTTGCTTCAAATTGTATAAGTTTGTTCAGCTGCAGGAAAACATGAACTGTTTTTCATTTTTCTGAAGACTGAGGTTCTTCTTTGCTGTTTAGCTGAAGAGATGTCAATTTAAATCTGTCCAAACAACATTTCCAGGTCTCCGCAGAGGTGACCTTTTAGGGTGGCATTTGGAAATGAATTCCCCTTCAGCAGCACCGGCCCCAAATACAGTCCATCCGTCAGTTCTCCAGCCTTTACTCCTGTTAATCTTTTCCTGCAACTGTTTATTTCACTTCAGGAGATTTAATTGTTTTGCATCTGGTAAATCTGCACAAAACTACAGACGGCCCTATCTGAACAGTAATGAATCACTGATTGGTGCAACCCGATTAATAAACTTATTTTTGCTGATTTGTGTCTTCTCTAATAAATTGTGCAGCCTCCTTACCAGACTGCAGCAAAACATTTAGAAACAGAATCAAATTGGTTTCTGCAAGTTTGACCCGGCACAGAGACATAAAAGAGCAGATCTGGAGGAGTGGATTTTATTTTTAGGTTTTTCATTATTTGTTTTAAGTCTTTTGTGGTCAAGCTCCGAGACCCTGAGTTAACTCCACTTTCAATCCATTATTCACACTTCAGAGCCAAAGGTGACTTCTGGGTCAGCGTTTTCACACTGAAAGGCTCCTTATTCTTCTCTTGCATTTATGTCTGACAGAAAATGTCTGTTTTTAATCATTTTAAGTAGTTTTTATTCCACCTGTTCCTCTTATTACTGAATTTCTTTGCTCAGGAGGGAAAGAGCTTTATCATCTGAAGCTTCTCACAGGTGAGCAAAATGTGTTTTTCAGAGAGACCTTGAAGGGGTTTGTTAATAAATATGACTCGTGTGATAATAGGTTTTAAAAGTTTACATAATTTCTCAAGGTCAAAATAATCATAAAGCTTTGGTAAAATGTCTTTACTCTCAAACGCATTACCTCATTGCAATTTTTCATGATAACTTGGGTCATGATTCATCATTTCTCATCGCTTCAACATGAATTCAACTTTAAAACAGAAACTGCAGAAACAAACAAGGATCAAAAAGTCTCCCTTCATTTAACTCCCGCAACAAAATCATTTTTGTCCTTTTTCTGTTGTCTTCAACCCCAAGAGACCTCAGTTCAGGTGACATTCAGGCGGCTCCCTGTGAAGCTCCAAAGGTTTAGCACACTTATAGAAACAAGAACAACAATAAAAACACTGATCTGGCTGTGCTCATCTTTTGAAAGCATGCAAAAAGGGATGTCAGATTCTCAGCTACTGAATGGACGGCTTTAATTAAAGCACAAAACACACACAAAAAGCTAATTTGGTTAGCTATTTCTGTCTTAAACGTCTTTTTTAAAACAAAATTAATAAAAAAGCTCCATTCTCTGAATGAAAATGTGTTTTTGTGCATGTGTTCTTTTTAGGTCGGTAACAAAAAACAAATGAGACGGGTGAATCAGCGCATGAGACACACAGCAGGCCTCACACATCTTAATGGTAGAGCAGAAAGTCCTTGATGGTGTGAGGGAGGAAGAGGATGGAGGCGCGGTGTAGGCGGCTCCGACCAAGACTTCGACGGATGGAGGAGCGACACAGCCGAGACAGAGAGCCGAGACCTGGGTGGAGGATAGGATGCAGATGTTAATACTAGCAATCAGGCAGAATGACCTCTGAGACAAGGTGGAGTGCATGCCAGTTAGTCATGAAGCACTAAAACATACCTCTCTTCTGCAGCACAAGTCTAACTGAACTGTCTGGTGCTGAAAGATCTAAAGGAGATTTCCCATCTGTGTTTCTGGAAAACCTGTCAGCTCCGAAGTCCAGCAGAACCTCAACCACGTCTGATTCCCCAGCTTGAACCGCAGCGTGTAAAGGACTGTCCCGTCCGCATCCAACAGAAACATCAGCACCTAAATAAGAAAATAAACCCCAGCACCAAGTGATGTGAGCCCAAATGACCAAAACCCGCCACATCCTCTCCCTCCATTCGTCTCTGGCTAGAAAACTAAATTCAGCGACTAATGAAAAAAATTAAGAGATGGAAAATTACAGCTATGATTAGTAGTAAATAATTAGCTGCCACATTTGACAGTTCTACAAATGAGACGGACAAGAAAAGCTGTAAAATGCATGTGCTGCTGTGAGGTGTGAAGCACAGCGTCTGTTACCATGGAAAGAGAAAGTGGGGGGCCAAGAAAGACTAGACAGCAAATCACTCAGGAATAAAAGCTGCAGCTGCAAATGACTTTCTGCATGAATGAAACTCTGGTATGTTTCATCAGGTGGAGATTTCTCAATGCTTAGTGTACTCCTTTTATTCTGATGCTGAAATGATTTATTTGTTACGGCTTGCCAACTCCGGGTCGGGGGAGAGGTCCTACCTCAAATGGAGGAGTTTAAGTATCTCGGGGTCTTGTTCACGAGTGAGGGTAGGAAGGATCGGGAGATCGACAGGCGGATCGGTTCAGCATCTGCAGTGATACGGACGCTGAACCGATCTGTTGTGGTGAAGAGGGAGCTGAGCCAGAAAGCCAGGCTCTCGATTTACCGGTCGATCTACGTCCCAATCCTCACCTATGGTCATGAGCTTTGGGTAATGACCGAAAGAACGAGATCGCGGATACAAGAGGCCGAAATGAGTTTCCTCCGTAGGGTGGCCGGGCTCAGCCTTAGAGATAGGGTGAGGAGCTCGGACATTCGGGAGGGACTCGGAGTAGAACCGCTGCTCCTCCGGATCGAAAGGAGCCAGTTGAGGTGGCTTGGGCTTCTGGTCAGGATGCCTCCTGGACGCCTCCCTGGGGAGGTGTTTCGGGCATGTCCTGCTGGCAGGAGGCCCCCGGGTCGACCCAGGACACGTTGGAGAGGTTACATCTCCAATCTGGTCCGGGAACGCCTTGGGGTTCTGCCGGAGGAGCTGGTAGAGGTGGCCGGGGAGAGGACGGTCTGGAGCTCCCTAGTTGGGATGCTGCCCCCGCAACCCGGACCCAGATAAGCGGAGGAAGACGACAACGACGTTTTATTTTAAAATAACTCATCAATCCTCTTAAATCCTCATGATTTCATTATATTTGCTGTGAGTGTCCAGATTGTTACCTGATCGTAGCAGCAGCTCCACACTCGCTGTCGACCCCGCCTTACAGGCGCAGTACAGCGGTGACCCCACCTCTGGCAGCTCCACATCAATCGAAGCCCCATGGGACAGCAGCAGCTCCAGACACTCTCTGTGATCTGTTATCACACACACACACATGCATGTGCATGCACGCACACATCAACAAGCCTGTGCTGTAGCCTTTAAACTGCAGCATTTTAACACACATGCACCTTTAGATGCAGCCTCATGGATGGGTGAAGCCAGCTGGCTGGTGGTGAGGGAGGATGCTCCGTGCTGTGAGAGGAGTCTGACACATGCAGCACTTCCACTTCTGCAGGAGTTAAAGAGAGGTGTGGCGCCATCTGCTGAAACTGCCTGTGCCTGCAGGAGTTTTATAAACATGTGACTTTTATAAAAACCAAAACAAAACAAAAAAAAAACCCGGATGTTTAAATTCTGCAAAGTTTGGGCTTTTGAATTTCAGCAGAAATGTGCTTTTTATGATGGGTAAAACATGTAAATTTGTTCTAATCAGGGGTCATTCAAGCACTTTCTGCTGTAACTTCATAAATAAAAGTTTCCTGCACTGCAAAAAACGATTTTCAAGACAGTAAAAAGGGCTTGTATTTAGACATTTCATCTTTTTTTTGGTCTAGAAAAAAAACGTCTTATCTGCAAAAAACAGCAATAAAGAAAAATAAGATGAAATGACTAAAATCAAAACTTTACTTTCTTAAAAATCTGCTTTTGCAATGTAGAAGCACAAAACTCATTCTAAGCACATTGAATTGCCTATTTTTATGCTTATTTATTTAGCAGGCGCTTTTGTACGAAGTGACTTACAGGTGAAAATCCAGCCAGCAGGTTGCCCTTGAGGCTAACAACAAACACTATTCAGTCAATCCTAGGTGGCAGCGAGGCAGCATAATCAATGTGTATGAAACGTGCTATATAAATAAAGCTGCCTTGCCTAAATAAATAATACAAGCTCAAATAAAGTAATACAAATACCATAAAACTATATGTTAAACTCTATTTTCACACTAAAACCTAAAAAAGGACAAACTTCAGAAGAACTCTAATCTCTAGCCTGATATTTCTCAACATGGACGCCTCAAAATCAGACCCCATTGTACATTTTACTAATAGTGTGTTCTCACATTTGCACCATTGTCCAGCAGCAACTTGGCACAAGCATAATGACCGCCGAGGCAGGCTTCATGCAGAGGAGAGACTCTGTCTATGGTGAGTGTGTCCACATGGAGGCCCTGGAGGCAATATGGAGGATAAAATCTGTCTGGTTTTCATTCTAAAACGTGTGTGACGGATATAAATCTCATGAAGTATGTTTATTCTGATCACCTGAGTGATGAGAGTCTTGATGTGCAGGAGTCTGCCCTGACAGGCTGATTCGTGGAGGGGGGTTCTGTCTGACCACGAATCTGAGACAAGAGAAACAAAAACATTGACTTCACTGGAAATGAAAAGTAGATCATTGTTCTTCTTGTTTTAGTGGATGTTTTTATTTCTTGATGAACCGCAACACACCCATGTTTTAGTTGGACCGCAAAGCTGGCCAAATTTGAATAGCAATGCAGTCTAATCTAATCCAGCTGACTCCTCATTTCTCTCATATCCAAAACTACAAAAACGAAACTCACCGGCCATCAGAGAGTTACACGGCAGACCCCCGTAGATGTAAAACGGCTGTGATCTCTTGGAGACTTGCGTTTGACCTGCAGCCATGATGGAAATGGAGGCAGACTAGGCTCACAAACTGAAAACAGACTCTTATCAGAGTCCTCGGTCAACACCCCCACATTACCTCCCCCCTTCTGCATCTGCATCACAATAGCAGCTGGAATGTTCCTGATCACCTTTCAGACAAAACATTTAAAAAATGTGAGGGAACTGCAGGGCTGCAGGATTGGGTGAGTAAACAGCTGCATCAAGCTTCATGCACGTTATAATAAAGCTATGGTAATAGCTGTAAAAAGCCCAAAACCATCACATGCAAAATGTTTTATTCTTTCTTAGTTTTACTCAAATGTAAACAAGAAAACAAGGTTTTCCGCCATGTGTGAACTTACTACTTCCTGTTTAACAGCTACTTTGGAGCTTTCCCAAAAAACAAATTCCCAGGAACAAATGGTTTCTGTTTGTTTTCCAATGAAGAATATTCCTTTGAAACATGAATAAAGAGGTGAATGTTTTATATAGATTTAAACATCTGCTTTATTTTACAGATCTAGGCCAGGAGGTTCTCCCCTCAGACACAAAATAAAACTTTAGAGCCACAACTGTTACAGGGCCTGTTGCAAAACAAAATTTTACAAATATTTAAAAATATTCATGGAAGAAGACGACCAGTGAAATGTTTTTTCCTTCAGATTTATAAAAATAACTTGAGAATTATGAGGAAAAAAAGACAAAATTTGGGATTAAGTTCAGGAATCTTTTTTCTCCTTCAAATATTAGAGATTTGTTTTCAGTTCTGAAAAACAATTTTGTTTCCCTTTGGGATTTAGAAGAAAAAGAGAACAATTTTTTTTCAATGAGATGTTGATTTTTGAGGACAATTCTGTGAAAGAAAAAAAACAGATGTAAAAATATTAGATATTTTTGGAAAACAATATCAGAAAAGCTGCTTAAATCCACAATTTTAGAAACTATTCATGTGTTTTAAAAAAATCAGTTAACATATTTTCAAATTATTTTTAGCAAACGTTAGAATCCATCGCAGATGGCTGCAGACTCATCATCATCTGCAAAAAAAGAAAGAAAAAAAAAACCTTCAAGGTTGAATTAAAAAATCCATCCATCCATTCTCTTCCACTTATTTGGAGTTGAGTCGTGGGGGCGGCAGCCTAAGCAGAGGCCCAGACTTCCCTCTCCTCTCCCCAGCCACTTGGGCCAGCTCTTCTGGGGGAATCCCAAGGTGTTCCCTGGCCAGCTGAGAGACATAGTCCCTCCAGCGTGTCCTGGGTCTTCTTTTAGGTCTCCTCCCGATGGGACATACCTGGAAAACCTCATCAGGGAGGCGTCCAGGAGGTATCCTAACCAGATGCCCGGGCCACCACAACTGGCTCTTCTCAACGTGGAGGAGCAGCGGCTCTACTCCGAGCCCCTCCTGGATGACCAAGCTTCTCACTCTTTCTCTCAGTTGGTTTTTACAAAGCAATGCCGTCAATTTGCCGCTAAGGTGCAATAAGACAGACAATTACAGCAATATTACTACCAAGGAGATGGAAGGAATGCTGCAAAATTTGCGCATCGCCATGCCAGAACTGTGCGCCTTGTAAAAAGGGCTTGTGGGAGAGCCCAGCCACCCAGCGGAGAAATCTAATTTCTGCCGCTTGTATCCGCGATCTCGTTCTTTCGGTCACCACTCAAAGCTTGTGACCATATGTGAGGGTTGGAACATAGACTGACAGGAAAATCAAGAGCTTTCCAAAAATAAATATAAACGTGTGCTCTAACAAATAATTTATCAAACCAACTGTTATTTTATTAGACGTGATTAAGAGCAGATGCTGCTGCTTTATTGTAACCAGTGTTTTCACTGCTTTAGTTCAGAGCAGCAGGGAGTGTAAGAAAAAATAAAAAGTGCTTATTAACTACCGAGAAGAGCCTCCACACAAAGTTCCCTTTGTTTAGAAAAATGTAAACGTTGAGCATTTGATCGAGTACAGACAGCATTTAAACAGTCTGATGGCCGAAGGAGAGATGGGTTTTCTCGTTTTGTGGCAAGTTTGGAATCAGTCAAACTTTTTCCTGCTTGTTTTCTGTCTCCACAGTCCATGAGGGCCGGTGGCATCAACAGCCACGTCCATGAACCGATCTGGCAACAACCACTGCAGAAGCAGCAGGAAGAGGAAGTCCAGCATGGCAACAAAGGCAAAGATGGATCCAGCCACGGGGCCACAGTGAGACCGGAGTCTCCGCAACCTCTTGGCCAGAGGGAGGACCTCTTCTCCAACTACTTTATCATACACCTGGGAGGAAAAACATATGATGATGTCATTACCTACACCAGATATCCTATCATTCAAGTCATCCTCTGGTACCTTTTCTGTCCTCTCTGCGACATTTTTCCAAGTGTAGAGGTTTCTAACACGATTGTGGATTGAAGCCGGTGAGGGGAAAGAATCGGATCGTTGCTTAGCGATGACTTGTTCCAAACCATCACACAGCGACCGCACAGTAGGTTCACACAGGGTTATTAAGTCATCAGGCAACACCTCAGGAATGCCACCGACGCGAGTGCTGACAACCTTCCAGGGAGGATGGAAAAGAGCTGCTCAGAGTTGATAAAACCAACATTCTAATAAGGCAAATCAGAATTATTCCACTACAGCTAAAGATCAGTCTGAATCTGTTTGTTTTAGATAAAACAATGAAGATTTTTAAATTCAGCATCACTATTCCAAAGATATGGAGTGTTTCTGAAAATAAAATCCTTTCTATTAAAAAAAGATGCAGACTTAAACGAATGTGTGAAAGCGGACAGAAAAGAAGCACCCTACAGAAAAGTGTTCAAAAGGCATCAGTTAGTGATCCTGATACACGACAAATCAAAGACTCAAAAACCAGCTGCTTCCTACTTGGAATGCATACCAAAGAAATATTTTACTAATGAGGTTGTTTCACTTCTTTACACTTTCACATGTGACTAGATTTAGTTTGCTACTAGTTTATATCTGTTAACGATAAAGTTACACAATTATCATGAATTGTATGAAAGATTTAGGTCTGATTAGTTTATTGTTACACAGAAAGTAAAACCTAAGTAAGAGATGTAAAAGAGATCAAACTTTTGCTTGTGTGTAAGCTCAACCAACTGGAAACAGGAGCAGACACTTTCCATGAATCAGTGAGAAAACACTGCGTGGGGGCCAAACAAGCTATCTGATACCTTGCAAGAATTTACCTTAACCCTTAGAGGTCCCTCGTGCATTTTGTTGCGCAGGCAGTCATGTATTTTTGAATAACTTTGGCTGTGTTGATGAAATTCTTTTTATTTTTATTTTGCTCCGGAGTGTGTTTTTGGGTACGTTTACTAAAAATAAAATGTGTTTTCATAATTTATGTGACTGTGTTTTTTTCAGTTTTCATTAGAAAAATCAGTTCTCACCCAAAGTCTAATATCAGTGCAAAATCCTACACAACAGATGTATATGTGCTTTTTCTGTGTGATTCTGCACACTTACATACATGCACTTATGACTCAATGCAATCGACAAATGACCAGAGGAAAGATTTTTTCATGCTTTGGTGGGTGGTGGAGGTTGGAGCTTTTTTCTGTGTGAGGGACCTGGATGTGAGTTTTTCTGAATATCTGACACCATACAAAAGAGACAGATAAAACAAAAAATATTTTTTTGCTCATTTGTGACTCTCTAGAGCCCTCACAATTCACCCCCTAAAGAAGTCCTCTGGACATAACACACGAGAAATGATTTAGGTTTTTTGACAAAATATGGCCCTCTCCCTGGGCTGCCACCTTACCGTGGTGGAGGGGTTTGAGTGTCTCAATGATCCTAGGAGCTAAGTTGTCTGAGGCTTTCTGCCTCTGGTGTCACCCATGGCAAACAGGTCCTAGGTGATGGATCAGACAAAGAGCAGCCCGAAGACCTCTTATGATGAATTATATAAATGGAAACCGTGTTCCCTCGCCCGGACGTGGGTCACTGGGGCCCCCCTCTGGAGCCAGGCCTGGAGGTGGGGCACGCTGGCGAGCGCCTGGTGGCCGGGCTTTCACCCATGGAACCTGACCGGGCACAGCCCAAAGAGGAAACGTGGGTCCCCCTTCCCATGGGCTCACCACTCGTGGGAGGGGCCAAAGGGGTCGGGTGCAGTGTGTGACGGGTGGTAGTCAAGGGAGGGGACCTTGGCAGTCTGATCCTCGGCTATAGAAGCTGGCTCTTGGCACATGGAATGTCACCTCTCTGGTGGGGAAGGAGCCTGAGTTGGTGTGTGAGGCTGAGAGGTTCCGACTAGATATAGTCTGACTCACCTCAACACATGACTCTGGCTCTGGCTCTGGAACCAGTTTCCTTGAGAGGGGTTGGACTTTCTACCACTCTGGAGTTGCTCCCACTGAGAGGTGCCGAGCAGGGATGGACATACTAGTTGCCCCCCATCGTGGTGCCTGTACGTTGGGGTTTAACCCGGTGAATGAGAGGGTAGCCTCCCTCTGCCTACGTGTGGGGGGACGGGTTCTGACTGTGGTCTGTGCTTATGCACCAAACTACAGTTCAGACTACACACCCATTTTGGAGTCCTTGGAGGGGGTGCTGGAAAGCGCTCCTTCCGGTGACTCCCTCGTTCTGCTGGGGGACTTTAAGGCTCACGTGGGCAACAACAGTGAGACCTGGAGAAGTGTGGTTGGGAGGAACGGCCCCCTGATCTGAATTCGAGGGGTGTTTTGTTTTTGGACTTCTGTGCCAGTCATGGATTGTCCATAATGAACACCATGTTCAGACATAAAGGTGTCCCTATGTGCTCTTGGCACCTGGATACCTTAGACCGCAGCTCGATGATCGGCTTTGTTGTTGTTTCATCTGACCTGCGGCCGCATGTCTTGGACACTCGGGTGAAGAGAGGGGCGGAGCTGTCAACTGATCACTACCTGGTAGTGAGTTGGCTCAGATGGTGGGAGAGGATGCCGGTCAGACCAGGCAGGCCCAAATGTATATCGCGAGGGTCTGCTGGGAACGTCTGGCAGAGTCTCCTGTCAGAAGGAGCTTCAATTCCCACCTCCGACAGAACTTCCAAAATGTTCCGGGGGAGACGGGGGGCATTGAGTCTGAATGGACCCTGTTCCGTGCCTCCATTGTTGAGGCAGCCGACCACAGCTGTGGTCGCAGGATCGTCAGTGCCTGTCGTGGTGGCAACCCCCGAACCCGCTGGTGGACACCGGCGGTTAGGGATGCTGTCAAGCTGAAGAAAGAGTCTTATCAGGTCTTTCTGGCCTGTGGGACTCCAGAGGCAGCTGATGGGTACCGGCAGTCCAAGTAAAACGCAGCTCGGGTGGTCACCAAGGCAAAAACCCAGGCATGGGAGGAGTTCGGTGAAACCATGGAGCAAGACTTCCGTACGGCTTCGAGGAGATTCTGGTCCACCATCCGGCGCCTCGGGGGGGAAAGCAGTGCGCTACCAACACTATCTATAGTGGGGATGGTGTGCTGCTGACCTCTACTCAGGACGTTGTGGATCGGTGGGCAGAATACTTGGAAGGCCTCCTCAATCCCACCGACACGTCTTCCAGTGAGGAAGCAGAGTCTGGGGACTTTGGGTTGGCCTCTCAAATCTCTGGTGCTGAGGTCACTGAGGTGGTTAAAAAGCTCCTCTGTGGCAAGGCTCCGGGGGTGGATGAGATCCACCCGGAGTTCCTTGGTGAGCGATGTTGTGGGGCTGTTGGCTGGCGCGATATCGCATGGACATCGGGGGCAGTCCCACTGGACTGGCAGACTGGGGTGGTGGCCCCCTTACTTAAAAAGAGGGACCGCAGGGCGTGTTCCAACTACAGGGGGATCACACTCCTGAGCCTTCCTAGTAAGGTCTATTCAGGGGTTCTGGAGAGGAGGGTCCGTCGGATTGTTGAACCTCAGACTCAGGAGGAGTCTCTATACCCTTAGGGGGATCATGGAGGGTGCGTGGGAATTTGCCCAACCAGTCTACATGTGTTTTGTGGATTTGGAGAAGGCATTTGACCGCGTCCCTCAGGGGGCCCTGTGGGGGGTACTCCGGGAGTATGGGGTACCAGGCCCTCTGATACGGGCTGTTAGGTCCCTGTATGACCGGTGTCAGAGCTTGGCCCGCATTGCCGGCAGTAAGTCAGGCTCGTTCCCAGTGAGAGTTGGACTCCGCCAAGGCTGTCCTTTGTCACAGATTCTGTTCAGAACCTTTATGGACAGGATTCCTAGGTGCAGCCAAGGTGTGGAGGGCATGCGTTTTGGTGGCCTGAGGATCAGGTCTCTGCTTTTTGCAGATGATGTGGTCCTGTTGGCTTCATCAGAACGTGATCTTCAGCTTTCACTGGAGCGGTTCGCTGCCGAGTGTGAAGCAGCTGGGATGAGAATCAGCTCCTCTAAATCTGAGACCAGGGTCTTGATTCAGAAAAGGGTAGAATGCCTTCTCTGGGTCAGGGATGAGGTCCTGCCCCAAGTGGAGGAGTTTAAGTATCTTGGGGTCTTGTTCACGAGTGAGGGAACACTGGAACGTGAGATCGATAGGCGGATTGATGCTGCATCTGCAGTGATGCGGGCGTTGTACCGGTCTGTCGTGGTGAAGAGAGAGCTGAGTCAGAAGGCGAAGCTCTCGATTTACCGGTTGATCTACGTTCTTACCCTCACCTATGGTCATGAGCTTTGGGTAGTGACCAAAAGAACGAGATCGCGGATACAAGTGGCCGAAATGAGTTTTTTCCGAAGAGTGGCTGGGCTCTCCCTTAGAGACAGGGTGAGAAGCTCGGTCATTTGGTAGGGGCTCGGAGTAGATCTGCTGCTCCTTTGCATCAAGAGTAGACCCGCTGCTCCTCCACATCGAGACGAGCCAGTTGAGGTGGCTCGGGCATCTGGTCAGGATGCCTCCTGGACACCTCCCTCGTGAGGTTTTCAGGGCACGTCCAACCGGGAGGAGACCTAAAGGTAGATCCAGGACACGGTGGAGGGACTATGTCTCTCACCTGGCCAGGGAACGCCTTGGGATTCCCCAGGAGGAGCTGGCCCAAGTGGCTGGGGAAAGGGAAGTCTGGGCCTCTTGCCTTAGGCTACTGCCCCTGCGACCCGACTCCGGATAAGCGGATGAAAATGGATGGATGGATGGATGGATGGATGGATGGACAAAATATGGCACTAAAGGAGTTAAATCTCAAAAACACTCAAATATTTTATTATGTTTTGCGAGGACTGAAGCTAAGAAAATAATCTGTGTAAAAGATTTTTGACTTTTGAAACATTTTATAATTTTTATTACACATTTAGCTAAAATGCATTTTTCTGTGCGAGGGACCTGAATGTGAGTTTTGCTGAATATCTGACACTACACAGAAAAAACAGAGAAAACAAAAAATATTTTTTGCTCATTTGCGACTCTCCAAAGCCCTCACAATTCAGCCCCAGAAGAAGTGATGTGGACATAACACACAAAAAATTATTGTTTTTTATACAGTTGATTTTTTTGACAAAATATGGCACTAAAGGAGTTAAATCTCAAAAACTCTCAATTATTTTACTATGTTTGTTGAGGACTGAAGCTAAGGATAGAATCAGTGAAATTTTTTTTTTGAATTTTGAAATTATATTTTTTATACATTTTGCTAAAATGCCTTTTGTTGTGCGAGGGTCCCCAGTGTAGCTTTTTTTAAGGAACCTCCAAGGGTTAAAAAGATAAGCAAACAACTTAAACTGAAGAATGTTACTAAATTATCAGATTTTTCCCACTCAAGTCCTGCTGGTTTTACACCTTTGAATAAAAACAGACCTGCAGGCCACAGCTGGCTCCTTCCACGATGGCCATACAGAAGGCTTCGGTCAGCGACGTGTTGAGGAAGATGTGTCCCTGAACCAAAACGCCGCGGACGTCTTTATGCTCCAGAGCTCCGAGCAAACGAACTCTTCAGCGAACAGAAAAAAATATTTTAGCCTCATTAACAGAAAAACAATTTTAAAGGCATACTTGGATCAGATCCGACTGATTTCACCAGACAAACTTAAAGGATAAAAATCACCAACGCTGAAACGCTTCTAAATATAAAACATTGAAATGTCATTTCAGCCATAATAAAAACATATAAAACATTCTTAGTTGTCAAGTTTTGCATTTTTCTTCCACAATCTCAGGAACTACACCCATCCAACCTACCGATCATGCAGCTGGTATTTCTCTCTCACTTCCTCCAGCACGAGCCTCTTTGGTCCCTCTCCGCCAATCAGGAAATGAAGATCAGGATGTTTGAGGCAAAGCTCTGGGATGATCCCACCCAGAAGATCAATTCCTAAACAGAGAAGGTTTGTTTACAGTTAAAGTACAGCAGCCTTTTATTCAGCTATGTGTGTGTGTATATATATATATATATATATATATATATATATATATATATATATATATATACATACAAGCAGTTTTATTCCTGCAATCGATCTCTTTTTTCCTCCTTTATACTCTTTTCACACTTTGTTTTTGTTAAAAGTCTGGAGATGATCCCACGGGGATTTGTTCAGAATGACCTTTTGAAGTTTGTTTATTGTGCAGCTCTGAAACTACTAACAGATATCTGAGAAACCCAACTTTCTTGATCTGACCCTATGACCCACACTTTTATTAGTAGGGCTCAGAAACAGTAGACTGGAACTGAAATTGACTGAAAGTCATTATTCCAGAGAAAGGGAGCTTAACCACAGAGCTGTGTGCTTTCTGTTCCTTTGTGTTGCAGACAAATTACATAAAGGAAAATAAAGAAAGAAAGAAAACGATCTTTTGTATTTATATCTCTCAAGATAAAAATCACAAAGCATCATGAGCCCAGGAGGTGAGGTTAAAATGTTGGGAGTTTCCATGCTTTTTTAATTATTATAAAGGCATCAGGTAATACAGGGTATATGCTGGGCTCTAACAAATAAATGGTAAATAGCCTGTATTTGTATAACGCCTTCTTAGGGTTCTACAACCCCCCCAAGGTGCTTCACAACACAATCACCCATTCACACACTGGTGGTAATGAGCTACAGTGTAGGCACGGCCGCCCTTGGGCGCACTGACAGAGGTGAGACTGTCGAGCACTGGCGCCAACGGTCTGACCACCACCAGCAGGCAAGGCGGGTTAAGTGTCTTGCCCAAGGACACAACAGCAGCATTCAGCACCACTTCATCAGTTGGCGGGATATGTCACGTCCATGATAGCAGGGCTGTAGCAATGGTACGTAAAGGCACGTGTTACGGAAACGCAAGCAAAAAGCCGGCATGAAAGAACAAATAATTATTTTATGATATTAGTTTACTTTCATCTATTTTTATACAACCTTATGGTAAATACACATCAATACTAACTAAATTTAAGACTTTTTAAATTGATTCAAGATATTTAAATACTTTTTAAGGATCTTAATTTTCCTCAAATAAATTTATTAACTTTTAATGCTTTTCAAGACTCCCCAGATATTTGTTCTTCCTTTTCTTGATTGTCAGTGCAGTTTGCACGACAACTGGGTCAACCATCTTCCATTCTAGCTGTTAGGCGCTCCAGATGAGCAAACTCAAACTCAAAAAAGCCTCGCATGATTGATATTGTTTGACAATTTTAAAAATACTTGTGTCAATTTTATTCAGTACATTTTTGGAGTAACCTGTGAAATGCTCTAAATTTGGCCTATTTGGCCTACATTTTTACAATGTTCCAATGCAAACAAAACCAACACATACATTATAAACAAGCAGAAAAGAAGCAAAGAATGACAACATCCAACCCAACAGGGTCTGGGTACCTTTGCGGTAGACGAGCCGGCTGATGACAACTATTGTGATCCTGTCAGCTGGCCGCTGGGACGGGTCAGGAGTAAAATCTGTAGGGTCAACAGCATTGGGAATGACAGACACGATCTCTGGGTTGAGCACAGCCCGGAGCACCGTGTTCTCCTTACTGGTGTAGGAAACACACACAATGTGGTTGGTGTCACACAGCGTAATTGTCAGAAGCTTGTTGGTCAGCACGGAGCTGAGGTCAGCAAAGCCAAAAAGTGAGTGGTCAGTAAACACCTGGTATTAAAAGAAAAACATTTACATTACTGAACTGTGTGTTATTAATAAGGGAGACATACATGGCTTAGAGTCACATACGGTGTTGAGGCCCATGGTTTTGGCGTGGAACAGTGCATCGTGGGCCATGGAAGAGAATGAACTGTGTGCGTGTACCACGGTGATCTGCTCCCTGACAAACACACAGCGCAGCAGTGGGAGACTGTGGACGCAGGTGGTGGCTGTGGACTGGCTGTACATCACTTGCAGGGGCAGGTAGTAGACCTTCAGTCCATTGGTTAAATACCTCACACCCCTCCTCCTGCCGTAGGCATGAGTGGCAATTACCACCTTGTGTCCCTTTTCAATCAGACACTGAGAAAGCTGATAAATGTGGCTTTCTACTCCTCCCATGTTTGGATAGAAAAAGTCAGACACCATACAGATGTTGTGCTTCCTGTTGCAGATTCTGGCAACATCTGCGGAGTCTCTTTCAGATGACAGAGTTTTCACTGCTCCTGCTCTCCTTCGCTGGCCCATCGTGCAGTCCTCCTGTGGCTTTTCAATCAATCAGAGCTGAAATAATTTATGATGTGCCGAATAATATCACATAAAGCAAAAGATAACAATTAATTACAATGAAAGTCAAACTTATTTTATGAATCTCTTTCCTCAAATTTAACTGTGTCACATTCATTTTTCATTTTAATCAATACTTTTCTATATAGCATTATATTCCTAAAGAATTTTAGCTAATTTTCTCAAAACTTATTGTGATTATTACTTTTCTCAACCTCTGTTAATAAAACCAAAACTCTTAATAGCAGCAATCTACAATACAACAATGAAAACAGCTAGTACCATTACATTTAAATGATTCATAATGATTACACTGAACAACTTCTACACCTTCAGTTTACCAAAACTAATGCTGGAGGGTGTCTGTGCCTGTTTAAAAGGGATTGAAACCGTTTCTAAAATGAGCACACTTTATTCACATTGACGAATCTCCCGTTTAGGACCATGTACTTGACAGGAACCGTGGCTCATCGACACAAGTCATGACTAGTAAATGTAACTCAGACATGATTTTGAATAATAACTACCGGTAACTAGCGTCTGTTTTTATCAAGCTAATAAACCCATAGTTTATACTTAAAGTCAAATATTGCATCCTATACTTGTTTAAAGTTACAGCCACCTTACCGCGAAATTAAATGTCAGTCTTGTTCTAATCGGTGAAAACAAAAACGACTCTGGTTTTGTTGAAGATTCATGTCAACTCCGTAGCTCTTTGCTAGCAGATTAGCTGCCGGTCGCACTTCCTGTTGATGCCCTACGTCACTCGCAAGAGGCATGCGCGGTCCAGACCCTAAGCTTTGGCGCGCTCTAGAAAATAACAACGTTGTTAACAACAACAGAAAAATCAAGTTGGTATTAAAACGGGGGCTACACAAAAGAAAGAAAAAAAGAAGAGCAAAATATTTGTTGAATATACAATCAAATTTACTTTTTCAAATGAGAGAAAATGCTACAAATGTTTAGGAAAACAGCAAGTTTTCCACTGATTTTTGCACTGTCCATGCTCATAATTGGACATAAACTTTCAAAAATGTTCACTTTTGGCTGCAGTCATATTTTCACTTGTTAGAATCAAAACAATGATTACTATAACCTTTTCTAGGCATACACCACCTTGGAATGTGTTTATTCCCAAGAATCTTGGTAAACAGAATGTTGTTTTTGGATAACAATATTATAAATTACTGTAAACTTTGTATGTAGGTGTATATTTAGTATTGAAGTGCAGCAGCTGAAAACTCACCTGTTCAGACCTTTGGTGTTTTTGTGTGAGCTTCATACTCTCTCCTTATTCAGCTTTGTTTTTTACCACTTCTGCAGGATCCACTGATTACATCTTTCTTAATTTTCTTTCCCTTTCCTTACATTTTTTAAAATTACAATTTTTAAAATTTTCTCATTTTGTGATATATTTAATCATTTAAAAAAAAATTTTTTTTTGCTCTTGTGAAGTGCCTCCTGATTTTTATCCTGAGAGGCACAATATAAAATATTGCTTCTTCTTCTTAAGACTAAAATATTTGAGTGTGAAAGGTGTTTGGTTAGCCATGAAATCAAATATTGTTCAGCTAGCATCATCCACTATAGTAAAGGGCCTGCTCATGAGCAAAAAAATACTAAAAATGATAACCAAACAAGTTGGTTTGCTTCAGTAAGAAACAAGGGAAATTAATCACCAGATTTGTTTTCTCAGAATTTATTAGAAAAGTATTGAAATTCAAATCCCAACTATTTTAGGCTTGTAAACATATTTTTCATGTTTTACGTTTTCTTTTTTTATCCACTGAGTCTTGTCAGGTTTCACAGAGTGCATCAAAAACTGAAAGTTTTCACACAGCAACAATGACAAAAAAGAAGGTATCACACAAAAGCAAACAACAATAGTTACTATTTCAGGAGGCAGTGGCAATCTTTGCTCCTTCCTGAGGAGCATTATGCCTATTTTTTAATTTTGTTTACCTTGAAAACTTTACACTTTCACATTTTCTTTCTTCATCTTCTGCAAAAGCACCAGATGTCTGAATCAGAATTAATATCTACCCCCACACTTGTCCCACGCACCCCAAAAAAGAAAAGAAAAATCAAATTAAAAAATTCTAAATGTTTTTCTTTGACATCAATTATCATTGATATGCATCAATTCTACTGTCAGACCTCTTCAAAACCACAGAATTCTCACAAAATTGCAACAATAATCTGAATAAACAACATAATGTACACATGAAGATAAATAAAATATTTTTTACAAAAAATGGTTATAAACATTTACAGCAATATCTATACTGGTAGCAAATACATGACACTGAATCTTTACAAATTCATAATAATAAAATGAAGGCAATAAAATATTTACATGTGCAGAGACTTTAACTGTTTGAGCTGATCAATGATGTTCTCTTCGGAGATCAGCTGTTTGAAAAGGGACATATACACAAAACCAACATTTCCATTTAATAATGGCTCTTTGATGGGAACAGGTTGCCGACCCCTGGTTTAAGTGTTTCAATTTTTTTTAATGAATTTGATTAAAAATAAAGGCGCCCGGCCCGGCCAGTGTCCGAGGTAATTACACAGTCGTTGGCCCGAAGCCTGGCCCGAGGGCCGTCGGGCCGGGCCGACCCGAGGGCCTAGGGCTTCAGTGCAGGGCTCTAGAATCAATCTATCAAAGCTTTATTTATAAAGCGCCTTCCGCAACCCTGTCAGGAAGCCCAAGGCGCTGAACATGGTACAATACAAAGTTAAATAAAGTGAATAAATCAGAAAATAAAAGCAATTCAAATTACAGATTACAAATTACAAAAAAGGTGAAAAATTCTAGTAGAAGACAAATGTGTAAAACAAGGGAAAAAGTGTACCAATGAAAACTGTGAGATGAAATCAACATAAAAGAGGGCCAAAATCAAACATGCTCAGGAAACGCCAAGCGGAGGAGGTGGATTTTTAGGCGACTCTTGAAGACTGGCAGAGATGGGGACAGCCTAACTGAGGGTGGCAACTGGTTCCATAGTGACGGTGCTAGGACTGAGAAAGCCAGGTCCCCGCAAGTACGACACCTAGAACGAGGGACAACGAGCAGGCCTTGGTCAGAGAAGCGCAGAGCGCGTGATGGGGAATGCCTGTTCAGGAGCGTGGCCAGATAGGGGGATTACCACCCTGGAAGAAATTAAAAACAAAGACGAGGAGTCTGAAGTGTGAACGATAGCAAACCGGAAGCCAGTGCAGGGAGGCCAGAACCGGACTGATGTGGTCCCGTTTCCTGGTCCCAGTCAGGAACCTGGCTGCGCTGTTCTGCACAACCTGTAGGCGACGCAGTGATGACTGACACAACCCTGCATAGAGAGAGCTGCAGTAATCAAGCCTAGAAATTACAAAAGCATGGAGTACCCGCTCCAGGTGGGCTCCTGACAGCATGGGCTTGATTTTTGCAAGGCGTCTCAGGTGAAAGAAACTGGACCGGATCACAGAGTTGATGTGTGCATCAAATTTAAGTCCAGCATCAATTTTCACCCCCAAACTGGTGACAACTGGTTTTGAGTAGGGAGAAAGAGAGCCAAGATCAACATGACAATCCATTCCTGCTGTTGGGGTGAAAAACAATGAGTTCTGTCTTTCCCTCATTCAGATGCAGAACGTTGGCCATTAGCCAAGACTCCACCTCGTTAATGCAGGACACAAAGGACTGGATAGAGTGACCTTTCTCCTGACACAATGGAGCGTCAATCTGGCAATCGTCAGCATAGAGATGGAATGATAGGCCATGTTCATGAAAGATTGACCCCAGAGGAAGCAGATAAATGGCAAACAAAAGAGGACCAAGGATCGATCCCTGCGGGACCCCCCAGCGGAGCCCCTCCCAAGAAGAAAAAACATCACCCAGTTTAACACAGAATGTCCTGTTGTGGAGATACGATCTAAACCAATCCAGAATTGACCCTTTGATCCCAACCCATCGTTCCAAGCGATCCAGTAGAATCGTGTGGTCAACTGTGTCGAAGGCTGCTGTCAGGTCTAACAACAGAAGCACCACCGATGTACCCTGATCTAGTGATAGATAGATGTCATTTAGGGCCCTCAGTAGAGCCGACTCCGTGCTATGGCCAGACCTGAACCCTGATTGGAAAACCTCAAACAGATCAGAGTCAGCTAAATGTGAGACCAGCTGCTGATAAACGACTTTCTCAAGCAGTTTTGATGTAAAAGGCAGGGTAGAGATAGGCCTGTAATTTTCGATCACAGAGACATCAGCCCCAGGTTTCTTCAGGGTCGGCCGAATAACATGGAATGCAAACCTTGAGGCTGTTTCATGCACACTGGCACTGTGTCAAAAGGAAACAACTGTTAGGGTAGAAATGGCTCCTTCATCACGTTACATGGGCAGTTTACTCAAGACCTAATGAAACTCTTTTGAATAACTTTATTTTGATTATTAAAATACAATTTGTCAGTGGGTTAAAATTTGAAATTACAAATTTTAGGGTTGGATAAAAATTTAAAATGTAAATTTACATCTCTATATTTTTGGTTTAGCTCAATATTTTTAAAAAATGAGTTAAAACCTATTTCAAAAAGTGTTTATTTGACATTCTCGCGCAGAACATGCACGCGCGGGGGAGAGTGACCCCCTCCCTCCTTTCCCTTTCCCAGCCTCAATCCCAACATTCTTCAGCCACTCACATCGCCGCGGCCGCCGGGAGAAAACGGGGATAGATAGGATCAGCAGTGCCTCGACAGACGCTTTTGTCGACAAAATCCCTTTGAACGATTCTCTCCGTTTTTGCAAACGACAAACCTCTCGTGCACATAACGGCGGTGTTGTATTTTAGGAGGTCGGCATGGAGGAGCACACGGCGTTTCTGCTGTTACTGGTGGCGACCTTGACGCTTTCATCTGAGGTGAGTACCGCGGAGAAACCGCAGCCAGTAGCGGGGTGTGGGCCACTGTTCCCAGGCTCCGGCTGGCTCTGGCAGGCCTGTCGCTTCTACGGTAATTAGACGGCGCAAATCATGGCGCTAAATCGGGAAAAATGACGCAATTAAGTACCAGCAGTTACCAAACTGACGATTTTTAGATGATTCTATATCCCTGACTCTCTAAAACATCATGTTGAATATTTTAAACACCTTTTTTAATGGGTCTATTTTAATCCCCAACCTGTGATGTAAACAGATTTACTGCGCAGAACAAACAGGTATGTCAGCAGTGTTTAGGGCCTGCCATTAGATGTCAGTGATTGACAGCTTGCTCCTGCCGTGTTGGATATTTTTGTTTGCCTCGGGATATTTTTATATCCCTTCTTATTCCGTTTTCCTGTCGTAATAATAACGCATTTATCATACATTAATCAGCCAAACGAAGCCAGCGTGGACTATCAAAGCTAACATTCGCTAGCTTTTGGTAGGAAAATTGGGAAAATGGCTTCATGACCGACTAGCTAGCATCGACTTTGTTGGTGTAAAGCGATATTGCTTTATCAGGAAGCGCCAAGAGGCTAATGCGGGTTTTATGCGTGGCCTGTCGGAGCGGAGCTCCAGCAGCTAGCTGTTTGTGGTGAAATTGCTGAGGAGGATGGAAAAAAGGATGGAGCCCGATTAGCTCCACAAAGCAAGATGGCGCCTGTAGCTCTGAGCTTCTGATGTGCAGAACTAGAGATGCTGCTGAGGAGAAATTACACAACATTTTACAGACATGCTGTTTTCCACTCGTGTTAGCAGTACATTAGAGTTAAGTGCTGTAGGCACGGGGTACTTTTACTGAGTAACAGCGGCAGTCTGAGTTGCTGCAGTCAAATGTCGCTGCGCTGCAAAAATGTGCAGAAACGTTTTCTGTTGTGACCGATGGTTGTGACAATGTGAAGATGAAACAAATAAAAAAACCAACAACACTGTATTCAGAATTTCGCTTTCATGATGGAAACGTTGAAAGGTTTTTGTAAACTAGTGACCTGTTTTACTTCATTTATAAGTTAAAATTCACTAAATATCAATTAGAATATGAACATAACTGACATGTGGTTCTCACCCTTTCTTAGACTTTTTAAAAATAGTACTAAATCTTTATTATCATTTTTAATATTATTATTATTTTTACAAAATATGTCAGTTAATCAAATGCATCAAAACCTTCCTTCAGTGGAAGGCTGAGACATCCCAGATGTAAAACCGAATGCTACTGTAGGTCATTCTTCCCATCTGCAGCAAGTGTTTAACTGGTACTGGCATTATCCTGGTGCACAATAACATCAGTGCAATATTCAGTGTGTGTGCAATACCGGATGTACATTAGTATGTCTGAGTCCCTTGTGCTGCAAAGTTCTGGAAACTCAAATTTTCTTTTTATTTGTATTTTTTAGTGTTTGAAGGTTACAAGAAAAGCTTATTGTCTTTGCGTATTTACCCGTAATCGTATTAATTTTCATCTTCTTTTTGTTTAAGTGTATATGCTGCTGTATCAAGTGAATTTCCCCACTGTGGAATTAATTGTCTATTCTACGATAAAAAGCAAATAGCCTCAATAACTATTTTTACTGAATCTGTAAAATCTATTTAAGAAAACCCTAAAAGTAAAACTAAACTTAAATGAGAGCTTGACCCCAACTTTGGAAACCATTGCATGTTTGCAGATGTTTTGCTACCATTCTTATCTCGTTAATCTATTTTTAACATCTTGAAAATGTTCTTAATCTCCTCATAAGCTTCACAGTCTAGCCTTAGGGAGGTGTGTTTTGTTTTAACACGTTATCCTCATGCATTGTGTTTGAAAGTGTTTCTATAAAAGCTCCAGTCATTAGCCCAGAACTTATGGAAACTGGTAAATTATTTTCCCATGGTTGCCAAACTTGATTACTTTGTCTTCAGCTGTGTTATGAAAGCAGGTTGGATAGGTTGCTACCATGTGTGTATTACAGTGTCATTATTAGAGGATGTGAACTTTGTTAATATTATATGTAGAGACTGTGGCTTAGATGCAGCGTAAAAGATTACTACTTGAAATTGCTTTTTAACTAGCAGTATGTGTCATGAACCGACTTGTATGAACTTATTTGGATTGTTGCAGGTGCACCGATTCAGTTTAATTTAGTTTTTCAATTTCTTGTCTGTTGCTCCTTCACTCATTCATTCAGTTAGGTTTCAGCGGTCATTAACAGCGGTCATGACAAACAGCACCACACATGAATAACAAATGGAAAACATGATGTAAGTGTCCAGTTGGGCCAGTTAGAGAGATTCTGATTAGGCTGAGGTCACGCAGATATTTCTTAGTCAAACACAAGTAAGAATTTTTCATTTAAGAGATTTGTGAATTGTTTCCACAAATTCAAAATGAACGCAAGGGGTTTGCAATTTTCTTATTTAGTAGATTTTTTGTTTATTTTGCTAAAACAGACACCGTGATGGCCGGTGGTTCACTGTACTTTTCCACATGTGGTCTATTAACACTTTCATTGAGGATGTAACTTAATTTTTTTCATTATGTGAGTAAGTTAACGAGGCCTTGTTTTGTAGTTAACTGAAATGGGCTAAATACTGATAAGCTGCACAAGACCTTTGGGCTTTTGATGCAGTTTTAGCCATAAAGTCTTCATCTATGTTTCTGCTGCAGGTGCCTTTGGATGACTCGGTGGGTTTGCTAACTGAGCCCCAGGTGGCCATGTTCTGCGGGAAGCTCAACATGCACATCGATGTACAGACTGGGAAATGGGAGTCCGACCCCTCAGGCTCCAAGAGCTGCATCGGCACCAAGGAGGGCATCTTGCAGTACTGCCAGGAGGTGCTAAAGCGGAGTTAGACAGCAATGCAGATGCAAAGAAACAGCAAGAAGTGCATGATGTGATAGAAACCATTAAACCACAACTTTTTTTCCCCTCCAGGTGTACCCAGAGCTACAGATCACGAATGTCGTAGAGGCCAACCAACCTATCAGCATTCCAAACTGGTGCAAGAAAAGCCGCAAGCAGTGCCGCAGTCACACACACATCGTGGTGCCCTACCGCTGCCTGGGTAAGAATGTTACGAGTAGGGCTGAAACGATTCCTCGAGTACCTCGAATAACTCGAGTACAAAAAAGCCTCGAGTCAAATTCTCTGCCTCGAGGCTTCGTTTAATTCATATTTAATTAATTCATGGCTTTGCAATCGCATGGGGTCATGTTTCACCCGGACTGAAATAATTGACGCACATACACACTGCACTGAATGCACACGCGAGTAGCGAATATAACTTAACTTTCTCTTAAGCCATGGCGGATAATGTGGACCCGGTGGAGTGCGAAAAAGACAGAAAATGTCAAAGGTGAGGGACCAATTTTCACGTCGTAAGCCGGAAAACGTAGTCCAGTGTAAATACTGTAAAATGGATGTAGCCTACCACAACACCACATCCTCGATGCTGCAGCACCTGACCAGGAAACATCCACCTGTAAATGTCACTTCTGCAAGCGGACTCGGAGCCTCTACAAGATAATGCATTTTAGCCTGTATTTCTATATATTCTGCAGACACTGCAAATTTTTCATTTGTAGCACTCAGTTTCAGATCACACTGTCGTCTGGTAGCAACATGTCGGACTTAAAATGTGCTAAAAAAATTGCTGTTTTTACAACACGTCGGACTTTTTATTGTGTTGTTATTGATATTTGTTGTCCCTCGGGATTGTTGCAGGAGGACAGGTACTTATGAGTGGCGGAGGAAAACGAAAGAAAGTAAATGTTTTGTGATCAGTATAAATTGACAAAACCACAGCAAACATGCTTTCTCGACAATCCTTATTATTGGGTGAGAAAAAAAGTGTAGAAATTAAAACAGACGTGTGTTAATAGGGAAACAGCTGGCGAGCTGTTTGTGCATGCGCCGTGAGCGGTTCTGGTTCTGTTTGGGCCGCAGCCACTTCCAACAGTTATCCTCCTAGTTTTTGTCTGGCTTGCCGGGCTAGCAGATTCTCGCACGAGGAGAAAATCGGCCCAGGTTGTTTACTTATTTTTTGCACAGACGTTTGTTTACTGTGAAGTAAAGTTGAAGTGCTGAAGTTTTGAAAACTACTTTTGAATAAAACTTGAACAATAACTGGCAATTGCTTGCTCATTTTAAGAGGTCTTTCATATTTTATAACATGCTATTTGACATAATGGTTTACAAACACAAAAGGGTCATTTATTAGAGTACTCGATTAATCAAAAAAAGATTCGATAGAGTACTCGATTACAAAATTATCCGATAGCTGCAGCCCTAGTTACGAGTGTGATGAATTTGTTATGGGAGGTATAAATGCATTTACATGCTTTACCACATTTGCAGTTGGAGAGTTTGTCAGCGATGCTCTGCTTGTTCCTGATAAGTGTAAGTTCCTGCACAAGGAGAGGATGGATCAGTGCGAGAGTCACTTGCACTGGCACACTGTAGCCAAAGAGGTGAGGAGAATGTCTCACTCAATCTGTCAAGGCTGTTGTTTTCCTGATTGATCTCCACTAAATAGCTCGACACTCCTCTCATTTGTTATATCTCCTGTGGGAATTTTCTGCCACTTTTATACTTGTTCTTTTCATCTTTCTTTATCAGTACAGCACTTTTCCAAAAAGCTAATTTTCTGTAATTTGTTTGTTTATTTAACTCATTTTATGAATAAATATTCATCAGGCTTTGACCATCACAACAAACCCTCAGAGTGATTAAACACTACATGATGTGGTTTATGTTGTTTTTGGAAATCGGTGGTCTTTCTAATATCTGTCAACTAGTCTTGTGGAGACCGTTCCATGAATCTCCATGACTACGGGATGCTGTTGCCATGTGGAATTGACCGTTTCCGAGGGGTGGAGTTTGTGTGCTGCCCAGCGGAGGCGGAACGTGTCATGGACAACACAGAACAAGAAGGGGAGGAGTCTGACGTCTGGTGGGGCGGGGCTGACGCTGAATACGCCGACAACAGGTATCTCCTCTCGTGGTCGCTTTGCCTCCAGCTACACACACCTGTCAGTACATCGACCCAACAGGATGCTCTGTTTTTACAGCATGACCCGTCCAGCAGACACAGAACCGGCCACCACAGAGGACAACGAAGACGTTGTTCAAGAGGAGGAAGACTTTGAGCAGGATGACAACGGAGATGGCGAAGAAGACGATGATGAGGACATTGATGTGATCGATGAACGCGAAAGCATTGATGAGCGCAACGCTAACATTGCCATGACGACCACTACCACCACCACTACTGAATCTGTTGAGGAGGTTGTGCGAGGTAAAACATTCTGCTGAGTGTTTGATGTTTTAAGTTCTCCTTTCTGAACTTTTGTCTTTATGCGTTGACGTGTGATTTAAATGTGCCTGTGTGTGTCACGTGACCTCAGCGGTGTGTTGGGCTCGCGCTGAGTCGGGCCCGTGTCACGCCATGCTGCAGCGTTGGTACTTCATGCCTGAGAAGGGCAGATGTGCTCCCTTCTTATTCGGGGGCTGCGCGGGCAACAGGAATAACTTTGAGTCGGAGGAGTACTGCCTTGCTGTCTGTAGCAGCTCGTGTAAGTCTCTGGACCGGAGCCAGACCGTGACGTGTCCATCTAACCAGCCTGACTCCTGTCCTCAGGCTCCTGCTGACTGTTTCTCATCTCAGAAACTTTTTCTGCCTCTTGCAGTTTTAAAACTCTGGTGCCTGTGCATCACCTGTGTTTATTCCGGTTTCCTGTTGAGCATGAGAGCCACTAAACTGTCTTGCTTAAACATTTTTATTTTTACGCCTACAAATGAAGCTCATAAACAGGACGAGTTCGACTCTCGAGTTTTTATTTGGTGCTGATCCCGAGATCAGCTGGTTAAGATGTCATCACGAGGTCCAGATAGTTCAAATAGCTCTAATCGTTAACTGGAGTCTGTCTGTTGTGATGTGATATATCTGTGACAAAACGCTAAAAGAATGCCCTTCAGTTTTTGTTTTTCAGCCTTTTGTAAACACAGACCTCTTTACAGAGAGTGTTTGCTTCGCTGTATAAAATGACGAGTTGTTGGCAGTTAGATGATCAGATTAATTTACGGCTGCAGAAGTTGAAGCTGCAGCTGCAGGCTGTTAGGTGACTAAAACAAAGATGGTAAACTTCTAGTCTGGCTGGTTTCTTTCCTTCTTTTAGGGCTGCAACAAACGATTATTTGGATAATCGATTAATCGGATGGGATCTCGACACGATTAATCGATTAATCGGATTACATAGGGACATTTTTAAAAACTGCTAGGGAAACGTTATTTTTCTCCTTCCTTCACTTTATTAAACACATTATTAGAAAACAGTTCAATAGCAGAAAAACAACATGCCATCACCTAAATTTTCTTATAAGGTGTATAGACAGAGACCCTAAGCTACACCTATCTGTGACCTAAAATGCTTGGTCCAAGTTAAACAGCTTAAGGGCATTTCTCATCTGTTTTGTTTGATCTCATCTGTTGACATTTATTATAACTGGGGATGTCAAACAACTAATTTTTAAATGTAATCAAACATAGGCTGTGAATTAATCAAAATTAATCACTATTTCCAAAAATGACTGAAAAATACCAAATAAAATAAAAGTAAATGAATGCCATCCTCCTTGCGATGATGCCCTGGGCAACTGCCATAAAGTCACATCAAGAAATGCTGCTGATCATTCCAATGATCCCAAATAGACTCACATTAGGCCACATGAAAGCAACTGAACCCAAAAATATATTAACCAGTATATAACTGCACTCTCTAACAACACGCCTGCAGCAACAGTTAGGACTCCTCCCTCCCTTTTAAAAGCGTCTTCGCTTCTGAGGACATTGTGGTTGTAAAGCCACATGTTAGTAGTCTGGCCCCGGTGTGATCAACCAGTTTCTGCAGGAATGTGACGGCGGAACCGGTTCGCAGTGGCGCAAGTCCCCCCCCCCCCCCCCCCCCCGCCTATCTAATAGCGTCGCGCTTACAATTTTATAGACTTTTTTTAACGGGCTTAGGGCATGTCTAGCCTGTGTGATAATCCGGGGCTTGGGTGAATCACTTTTGAAAAGTTTTTAACTTACCCGGACACAGAGCTCTCTCCTGCCTCGCTGATGATTCTGACATGCTTGCGTTTAAGACGCTGCATCATCACTGCAGCACTCCCGTGCCATGCTAAGTCTGACCTACAAACGTTGCATGTCTTCGCCTGATTTAACTGAAAATGCTCCCAAACTTCAGAAGTTTTTACTTTTTTGGGGTCTCGCTGCTTCTGCCATGTTCCTCTTACAAACACCTGCCGGCTCTCCACCGGTCTGCGCACAACGGCGGGCGGGAGGGGAGGGGGCTTTTGGAAGAGTTGCGCAACACAACGAATCGATGACGCAATTCGTTGCCAACGCTTTTAGTAATCGATTTTCATCGAATTTATCGATTCGTTGTTGCAGCCCTACCTTCTTTATTTATTTATTTATTGCAGTAAGAAGAATTAATTAACCACTGAATGTAGCTTCATTAGTGAAATATGACCAATTATTTTATCCAGCTTTAGGCAGTAAAATCAATTTAGTTAATTTTGGCTCTGGAAGAAGCTGTTTGCCAAACTATTTAGTTGTGTTTTACCAGAAATACTAAGTTTTACAGCATGATGATGAAGCAGTGTGACCTCTGAACTTGTGTGTCAGCATGTTTCTGGTTCTGTGTCTGCATGCAGGTTTAAGGTTCTGCAGCTCTAGTAATATGACCCGTCACTGGGTGGGTGTGTGTGTAGGTGGGGCTAAAGGTCACAGCCCTGATGCTGACTTCATGCTTTGCTTCTTATCTCCAGAATCCCACATTAAGCAGCAAACTCACGCTAGCTCACCCTGTGACACTCAGCACCGTCTTTGTGTTTATTTTGTTTTTAACCTCCTTTTATGCGATTAACCCACTTGTTTATCTTTGGTGTTGTCTAGAAATAATTCACTATGTTTAACACAGATTGGTTCTCCTTTTTTTTTCCCAGCCTCTTAACTTGTTCTCTCTTTTGTCCCGTCTTTGTTCTCCCACAGTACCCACCGTAGCCCCCAGCCCTCCAGATGCCGTGGATCAGTACCTGGAGTCTCCCGGTGATGACAATGAACACACAGATTTCAGGAGGGCCAAAGAAAGCCTGGAGGCCAAACATCGTGAGAAAATGTCCCAGGTACTTGTGACCGCCTGCTCCCTCTGAACCACTAAAGAAAGGATTTGTGTTTCACTTGACTGTTTTCATATTCAGGTCATGAGGGAGTGGGAGGAAGCGGAGAGACAGTCCAAGAATCTTCCTCGTGCTGACAAAAAAGCTGTCATCCAGGTAGGAAATACGTGCATTTTTTATCCTAACTGTATTCTGGTGTTATAGTGAAGTGGGGTAGGGAGTATTTTACCTGTTATAGATTTCTTCTTTGAGTTTAACCTCGATGCCTGTTCAACATAATTTCTGCAGCACTTCCAGGAGAAGGTGGAGGCTCTGGAGCAGGAGGCAGCAGAGGAGCGACAGCAGCTGGTGGAGACTCACATGGCCCGGGTGGAGGCTCTGCTCAACAGTCGCAGACGCATGGCTCTGGAAAATTACCTCAGCGCTCTACAGGCCAATCCTCCACGGGTAAAAACACTTCTGCACATTACTTAACTGATGCAAGTGAGAAGCATTTTTCTGATAATAATACTTCTGTCAACACCAGCCCCGACAGGTGCTGAGCCTGCTGAAGAAGTACGTACGTGCAGAACAGAAAGACAGGCAGCACACACTGAAACACTACGAGCATGTTCGCACAGTCGATCCTAAGAAGGCAGCTCAGATCCGACCTCAGGTACCGAAACAGACTAGAGAAGAATCGATTCGATTCCGATTCTGAAGAATTAGAATCGATTATCATGATTTAATTCAATTCGATCCGATATATCGGGTCAGTGAACTCTGTAGTTGTGCAGTATATTAACATTATTAACATTCAACAACAAATTCATGAAATATTGGCAGTTTAAAATGGCTGTATGGCCCGATCCTTCTCTTAGAATTGTGCTCTTCACAAACATGCTGTCGGGCAGAATTAGCAAACCGATCCAAGACAGCCAACAGAGGAAGTAAGAAGTGTCAAAAACTGCATACTTGGACTGCTATTGGAGCACAAACCTAGGGCATTATTTAAAATAACACATTAACTCATTCACTGCCAATGACGACTAAAGTCGTCATTTGCATTTTTTTTTTACTGTTTGGGCATCGGAACAAGCCCCCGCGCCGAGAGAACAAACTTCTCAGCTCTGAGGCCGATCTTCATCCTCATACGTCACAGATCACATGATCAGGAAGCAGAAAATCCATGAGTTAGAAGATCGTTTTGGGCCGTTCCTGTAAAACAAAGTGAGGCGCGAACCGGAAAAGCGTCTGCCGATCACAATTCGACAACGGATTATGAAAGAACGGATAACGCTCGAAACATGCGGGTTCTTCCTGATGTAAGAGGTGAGTCTCCTCTTTGTTTTGGCTGTTTTGGTTGTTTAGGCGTCGACATCATCCTAGCGTGCAACGTTCTGTCACTCTTAAAAAAACAGTAAAAACGATGAGAAACGCTGGCAGCAAATGAGTTAAGAATTCATCCAAAAGCTGTTGCTGCACACACACACATTTTTTGATATTTGTATTGGCCTAACTCAAGACTCGAGCAATATTTTTTTTAGTATTGAAGCTGATTTTTTTAGTCTTGAACAGCTTCCGGGTTGACCTTCCCTTCAATGTAATGATCATGTGCTCCAAGAGAAGGTGCCTGTCTGGACCACAGATGGCTGGCATATGTAGAGTATTCATTTGATTATGTGGCACTCTTTGACTTCCATACTTGATGCGTCTGCCATTTTTTATGACTATTTATTTTTTTACATTCGCGCTACGTCTGTCATCATTAGCTGTGATTTTATTATCCTTTCTAAATCCACCATGTCCCGAACACGGTGAGAAAGCATCAGAATCAGCGTGTGGAACGTTTTAGCTCCATTAGCCTTTCTTTCTTCACGATCAGCACAGACTCTGTTGCGCCGCGCAGCAGCGTCACTGTTTCTGACTGGATGAGTGAATATCTTCATCAGAGACTATGTTCTTCTTCTGAATCAGAGTCAGTAATTACCAGTCAAAGCGAGTCAACAATGACCAGACCTGTCAGCGTTGTACGTTTTTCCCTATAATATTCGCTCTACAAGTTCTGCATTAGTTCCTCCTCTCGTCCTCCCCCATAACCGGGAGCCTCCCGGCGGGAGGTGGTTTTCAAGCTCTAAAATCTTAGAAACTTTCACTATAAACACAGGTGTTGCTCAGACTACTGAAGAGAGACATCGCCACTATCTTCTGGTGTAAAGTATTAACTTCATGAGGGATCATATTTGCAGCAGCGGCTCATTAAAGTCAGCAATGATGCTTGCTGCAGTTTTGTGACTTTGGTGCTTAAAGGGTTAAATCGATCTTTAGACGCAGGAATCGATCCTCATGAATATTTATGAAAATTGATTCAGAATCGGAAAATCAATTTTTTTTTAATGCAGCCCTCAAAGCATCTTAAAAGCCTCTTAATATTAAATTATTAGCTGTTATTTCAGGTTTTATATAGATGATCATTTGACCTGGAACTTTGACCTTTAGGTTCTGACCCACCTCCGTGTGATCGATGAGAGGATGAATCAGTCAATAGGTCTGCTCTACAAAGTCCCCAGTGTGGCTAATGAGATCCAGAAACAAGTTGGTGAGTGTTTATTACTCTGTTCACATCCCTAAAGGATCAGTCACTAATTCTTCCTGTTCAAGAAAAGGTTTTTATTTTCAAAAATTAATGTGTCTCATCTGCAGAAGATGGAAGTCATCTGTTCCTCACAATCCTGCACAAGTCTAGTCCAACAAGTCTGGGTTGATGTTGTGCCAACGTTTTTCATTAGGATTTGGTTTCACACGATAACCCTCAAAACTAGAACTATAAGCACCAGGCAGTGACGCAGGATCAGTGACTCACAGCAGCGCTGGCGTTTTTCTGTTGGGAGACCGGTGACAAATCGAGCAGATAGGTGAATAGAATGTGATTTCTAACGGCTGTGAAAGTTTTGAGGTTTTGGCTGTTAATTTGTCACATTCAGTTTTAACATTAATTTTTTTTTTTTCCATACTTTCACAAGCCGCCAAGTTTCCTCTTATGATAGATTTAGTGATAGTGGGGGAAGCATGCACAGAATTTTCTTTTTTTAAAGTGTTAAGAGTTGTGTTGAAGGTCTGACTAGGCAGCCTTTTCCAATCAGATGTCATCTGCACAATAATGTAGCTCCACTCAGAGTCTCGGTGTGAAGTGGTCGTTCAGAAAGTTACAGAAAACCTGGTGACTCAGACGCTGACCACGCAGAGTGTGGAGGAGTCGCAGATGCATTTTGGCACCAATTATGGACGTGGTCGTGTTGTAATAAAATATTATTCTGGTCTAATTTAGCTTTTTAACATCATGCGGCTGTAACTTGGCTAGCCTCTTATTTACCAACCTGCAGCTCTCACACTCACTACACTTCTCTTCGTAGCAATCGTAGTGCAGCGAGTTCAGTCTGAGCTCTCCCAGCAAGTGTCCTCCCTGCAGAGCGACGGGCGGGTGAGTCAAGATGCTCCCACTCACAATATGTCTCCCACTTGTAGAAATAGCGTTCCCTCTGAGCGAAGTGACACCTGAAGCAAAGTCACGATGCATGCAGAAACTTGATAAGGGTTGGAAATGGAGAATTTGATGCAGAAGTTGTTCAGTAGGAAGCAAAAGAACTGATTATTGTTATGAAACACTTATAATATTGATCAGATCAGGTCAAGAGTGGAAAACACATTTTTAAGAATACAATTTCTGAGTTAGTTGTATCAAAAAGATAAATCTTGTTAAGTGTGGTAGCATCGTCGTTAAATCAGGATCGTTAAAGTTCCTCTGTGCCTTCAGGTGGATGGTCGGGTGAGTTATGGTAACGATGCCCTGATGCCGGATCAGACCTACAGCTCTGCTCCTCTGGATCCCGGTTTGGACGGACTGGGCTTCAGTCATCCGGAGAGCTTTAATCAACCAAACACAGAGAACCACGGTAACATTTAAAAAAGAGAAACAGTGATGATTTTTCCTGATAATCTGTTGTAATCAACACTTTAATCTGATTTTGCGTGTTATTCCTTTAACCTGCAGTTGAGCCCGTAGATGCTCGTCCTAATCCAGACAGAGGATTCCCAACGAGACCTGGTGAGTGCGCCGCACAGTTACACCTCCAAACATCTGGGCCCTCACATGTTTATGTGGGGATGCTATGATGAATTCATTAAAGAACAAAATTTTTGAACATCCCACATTGTGAGAATTTAAACTAGAGGCAGGCGGGTACTTCCTGCTGTGGATCGGCCGATGTCTGTTCTCAGTAAAGCGGATTTAAAGTCAGGCACATCCTCGTGCAGCCCGGTGCTGTTGCATAGTTTAATTTAAATGTATTTTTATGTTCACTAATAACGTCTGCATAATAAATTCTCTAAATTAACTTTATTTAGACTTTGAGATTAGTTAAATTCAGAGTTAAAAAACTGATTCAGCTTCAGAAATTTTGTGGAACAACTGATGTTATTTATGACATTTTAGCATGAAAATAAGAAGTGTTGGGAAAGTTCGTTTAAAAAACGAACTAGTTCAAAGTGCAGTTCATACATTTTAAAACGAACTAGTTCATAGTTTTTTTTCTCTCATATATGTGTATATATATGGCGATACGATACATATCACGATACAGGGGAGACGATACGGTATATCACGATATATTGCAATACATTCAGTCAGACATTACAAGCAATTTTTTTTACTGAATTTATTGTAAGAATGTTCAATAAACAGTCCAAATTGATATGTAACATGTTTAACATGAGGTATCTGACCCATGATGGAGGGATTTACATTTCACTGGTGGAAACAAAACCCGTTGCACACTGCTGCCAACTAGCGGGTGACGATTGGATTGCACAAAGCGAAAAGAAAATACACAAATGTTTGCATGTAAATTCTTTCAAAAATTATATACACAGCTTTTGAATATCGATGTAATAATCGCAGGAAAAAAATCACGATATATTGCCATATCGATATTTCCGATACACGGCTTTTGAATATCGATATAATATTGTTGGGAAAAAATCACGATATCTTGCCATATCGGTATTTTCTTACATCCCTAATATATATATATATATGTGTATATATATAATTTGTATATATATATATATTTATAAGACGTATATATATATATATATATATATATATATATATATATATATATATATACATATATATATACATATATATATATATATTCATAAGACGTGTATATATATATATATATATATATATTTATATATATATATATATATATATATATATATACATATATATATATTTATAAGACATGTGTATATATATATATATATATATATATATATATATGTGTGTGTGTGTACCTGTGCTTGGCTGCATTTGCGGGTTCTACTTTTTATAAGCTATGGTTAACAGGATATTTTAGCTAGGCTTTAGCTCCGGAAAAGCGCCGTGGAAATCTGGAGCGAGAACAGCGAAGGAACGCGTTCATAAACTCGTTCACGCATGCCAGGACGAACGCACTCACTTTTACGTTCTTCAGGCAAAATACGAACGAGTTCAGTTCACGTTCACGAAAAAAAAAAAACAAATTCATGAACGATCGTTCAATGAACGCGTTCGGGCACAACACTGAAAATAAGTTGGAAAATAATATCGGCCATAAAAATTGTCCCATAAAAACTGGCAGTACATATCGGCCATTGGCTGGCCATGTCCCCTACGTGGCGGCATCGGTATCTGCAATAGAAAACCAAAGAAGAAGAAGATGAAAATATCATTTCTATAGCGCCTCTCAAGATAAAAATCACGAGGCGCAATTTCAGTCGAACTCTAGTCGAAACTTGTTGAAATGCTTTTATTTTCATAGCCTGATTTAGTTACTGAGCATATTACACCAAACATAAACACATGCTGATTAGAAATAATAAAACGTGATTTTTCTGTAGGAAACAGATTCAGGTGTTTGTTTGTTTGTTTTTAGTTTCTGCCCTGAATCCGGACGTTCGTATGGAGAGTAAAGACAGACAGAGCGCCGGTTATGAAGTTTACCACGAGAAACTGGTAGGAACTTCAGTCCTGTCCACTGGATTAGCCTTACCACACTTTATAGTCACCAATGTTAACTTATAGATATTTTACTGTTGTATTTATAACACCTTGCATGGGTTTGTACTGATGAATAATTGTTTTTTAATAATCGTAGGTGTTTTTCGCTCAAGACGTGGGGTCCAATAAGGGGGCTGTTATCGGGCTCATGGTTGGAGGCGTTGTCATAGCAACTGTCATTGTCATTACTTTGGTGATGTTGAGGAAGAAACAGTACACGTCCATCCATCATGGCGTGATTGAGGTGAAAGGCTAAAATGACAGTATTAGAAGTGTTTTTGTCCACGTCTCTAAAAGACGTCCTTCCTGTGTTTGAAGGTGGACGCGGCGGTGACACCAGAGGAGCGCCACCTCGCCAAGATGCAGCAGAACGGCTACGAGAACCCCACCTATAAATTCTTTGAGCAGATGCAGAACTGAAGAATATTTAACCCGACATTTGAAACCACCTTTTCTCATCACCCTCCTGGTATTTTTACTAATCTGATCATTGGCTCCTACACGTCTCAGCCCCTACCCTGTTGATGCTAAAAAGGCTGTTGGGTGGGGGAGGGGGCTTCACAGATTTTACTCTTTCATATTAAATAAATGATACATTTTTGCATGACAGTCAAGAGGTTTGGGCCAAAGAAAACAGGCATGGAACAAAACCTTTTTATCCTTTTCTTTGCTTGATTGTACAGAGCTAAAGTTTCTCATCAGCTGGTTAGACAAGGGTATGCTGATTTACCTGCACGTGTTAGCCAATCACAGTCCTTCATTGTGCTGTTGCTATGAGATGACTGCCCTCACAGCTGAGACGAAAACGTGTCCAACTGCCCCTCACACTCCCTCATTTGATGGGGACTCTGAGCTCCTCACTGCACGACTGAAGGGTTTCAAGTATGTTTTACAGAAAAGGATTTAAAAAAGAAAAAATATATATTCAATCAAAATATATAAAAGCTGAAACACATTTAATGTTTGTTTTTCTATGTGTAATATATTAAGACGGAGATTAGCTGTAATTAAATGTAGTGCATGGCAATATTGATGACTGAGAGTTGTGTATGTGGAAGTTCCTCAGGAGGGAAGGCGGTCCTCCAGGTATTTTAGCAGGATTGTATATTTTAGTGTCTACTTTGTGATCTTGTGATATGAAGAAAGTAAGTATTCAGACAGTTGTTTTGTCGTTGCACAGACTTGCTTTGACTGAACCTTTCTGCTCATCTCCGTGCTTCACCGTTGCGTCGGCTGCATGGGCAAATCGCTCGGGTCTGTAAAACATGATTAGAACCCAAAAGGAAGTTTATCGTCTTGCTGTTTGCGCTCTATGCACGCTGTCATTTCAGAAGTCTGATTATTATCACCAAATATTAAGATTGTTGTTATTTTGATGCCAACTGTTTCACTGCACTTTTTTTTTTAATTAAGCTTTAGACATCTTTTTTAGGAAAGCGTATCATTCCAGATTTAACTCTGCTCATCAAGATTGTAAATATTTCAGCTGTTCCATGTTCATTTCCAGTTCATGTGTCTCTAAACCCCCCAAAGTTCTCATGTTTATTCTCCTTTAGTCACGTTGTACAGTGCAGGAGTCCTTGTGTTAGGTCTAGTTTTCATACATTCCTTCACTAAATCACACTATTTTTCTACATTTGCTGTGTAAACATGTACAGTGCTTCTATTTATCCTGTGGTGAATATTTATTTACCCGCCTATTTGTTGTCTAGTCTGTCATAGTTCACAAGAGGCAGCAAATGTCCCCATCTGACTCCAGTGAGAGAAATGTAAAACCCTTTCTGTTAAACATGAATGTGACATGCATATTCTGCATTCTTATTGATACAACACATATCACCTCAGCAAGTGTACAGACACCAACTGAAGCTCTTAATCAGACGAATGTTTAAATATTTCTTTTCCTGTCTGTAGTTTCATGAAACATTTAGAGTAAAAGGCTTTCTACACCACATACCATGAATAAAATTTGAATGTACATATTAATGCCTGGCTGGTTTACTTGAACACATCACACCAAGCCTCTAAGAAAGCTTGTCACTTTATTCCCCCCTAGTGGACAAAAAGGGTCCAGCAGTTTAGGAAACTAAATAAAAATACAAAACAGTTCATTTATAAATGGAAAATATGAAAATACACTTGCCTTGCGTGGCTATCAAAAACAGGAAGTAACCGGTATATACAATGGGAACGCTCAACTACAGACATTCGGGGCTATGGGTTTTCAGTCACTCGAGCTTTCAGTCATGCGCTCATATCTGTTATCGTAAGCATTCTTTCTTCACGCTTCTCCGGTGTAGAGTTGATGAAAGCCGAGGAACTTCCCCTGCCTCAATCTGAAGGTAATAAAAGCATCTCATCCACACGGATCAGGGTTCGTTTTGATTTGCAGTCAGCGGTGGAGAACTAATGCTGCCTGCTTCAGCTGTCCTTGTCCAGCGCGGTGGTTGCCAGGGTCACCGTGGTGATGGGCTGGTTGATGCTGTGCAACTGCATAAGCGCCAGCTTCTTCTGCTCACATTCTGTCACAAGGCCGTTGAGCTCGGCGGCACTGTAGCCAATCAGAGTCCTCAGGTCGCACACAAACTTGTAGACGAACCGCTTGCCCTGCACCTTACTGATCATGTCCCCATCGTAGTAATACCTAAAGAAAAAAAAGTCACAATAAGAAGACGGCCACAACATGTTGTTTATGTAAAAACATCAAAACAAGAAGTGGAAAACAAAAAAGAATTGGGGAAAGTAGAAGCTTTAGTGTTTTTCGGGGCTGGTTTTCTGCTGAAGCTTTGATCGTGATCCAGGAATGTCAACAATCGCGGAGACCTAGAGAAAATAACTCACCTGATCTAAACTTTTAAAGCTTGAACTTGGTTTATCTTTGTTCTACTTAAAACTCAGTCATCCCAACCAGAGCACAAAAACACGAATTACAATTTGAAAACGGCCCTTATCCTCACTAATCTGAACATTTATGCTTTATTTAACTTGTGGTAGTCCCTAAACTGTAAGGTGTTTTATTGTATTTGTCATTTTTGAAAGTTTAACCTGGAAGAGGAGAAACCAACCTGAGAGCTCGGCTGAGCTTCTCATAGTTCATTGTGGGCTTGTTTTTGCGTTGGCCCCATTTCTGTGCTACGAGCTCCGGTTGGTTAAGTTTGAACTCTCCTTCCTCTCCAACCCAGGAGATGCAGTCTCTTGAATCTTTATCCGTCAGCAACTCCAGCAGGAACTGCCACAGCTGGATCTGACCATTGTTACCTGGCAACAGAAACAGGCTGTTAACTTCTAGTGACTTCTTTGCTTTTGTCTTTCTAGCACCATCGGGCTTCAGTGTTTGTGTGTTGTTTATCACCTGTGCGGTTTCCAGGTGAACTGCGCTCTTCTCCTGAAATTCGGGGCGCCCTTGGGCCACGGTTCTGTTTCAGCACCTTTATAGCTGTAGGCGTGCTCACCTGAGCTGGAATTATCTGCACAGCTGGGAGGCAAACATGAGTCACAAGATGTGGATTTACAGCCATCTAGAGCCAATTCAACCTCAATTCTAATCTCTTAATACCTCTGCAGAAAGTGATAATGCATCAGCTCTTACTAAAACCTGCCAACTTCCCTGATGATAAATGATGTTGCCATACGAGGTAAACCAAGCCGTTCACAGATCAGTGTCCAGAGTTAAGAGACACTTACGTTGATCGATAGTGACGGTGGCGTCTCCTCCGGACTGATCCTGGCTGGCCAACACATCTGAGATCAACACAAAGAATATTAAGATTAGTTTGTTTATTTAAAAACCAACAATCCGTCATCCCTGAAAATGTATGCTTCTTCTACAGTAGCATGTTCAAAGTGTAGCTCCTGCCAACTTACATTTACGCAGGAGTTCCAGGTGGCTCCACAGAATCTCTCCATTGGGAACTTTGTGAAGAAACTCTTCCTGACTGAAGCTGCAGAGCTCTCTGCCCGGGATGTGAATGCTGCCGATTTCCATCTCATCAATGTTAAACTCCTTCATTACCCAAACAGCCCAGTGGATCACCTGATCAGCTGTCCAGAGCATGGGATCTGACGAAAGGAGAGGCTCCCACAATTAACCATCCCATTCCACACATCACTGAATCATATAAGGAATGTGTTCCTCACCGTATGGAATTCCGAGCCGAACCTGCTCCTTGCGGTAACCTTCTAGTGCTGCGGCCCAGCGTGTGACCTGCTCTGAGGTCTCATCGGACAGAGCAGACCGCTCTACTGCGATGAGCTGTCCCTCCTCCACCAAGGTGCTATCCTCTCCCGCTGCATCCGGATCAATCACCACTTCCACTGTCTCTACCGGCTTCACGATTTCCAAAATGTTCAGCTTCTCCTCTCCTAGGCAAGGAAAAAGTAGCTTTATTAGTGTTTAACGATGTCTAGATTTTGTACCTTTTGGTTAAACTGGTACCTGGTTTGGTTATGATCTGCAGGCTGAGCTGCACCGTACCATCCGTTTTCACTCCCTGATCAAAAAGACTGTGATCGGGATGGAGCTATATATATATATATATGAAAAAAAAGACAGATAAGACGAATTACTAACTGTCCACCCCGAAATTAGCCTCAATAGTGTTAATTTGCTGATTTGTACCTGAATATCCTGCAAGCAGATGTCAAATGTGTCCAGTGGGATTTGGATTCGAGGCTCCAGAAGTTTCTTTAAATTGCCAATTGGTTCGTTGATGTCAATATCTTGTTGAATCAAGTCAGATGCAGTGATAGTCTGCTCTTCAGCTCTACAACAATGTTAATATATGGAAAAATAAGTCGTCGGGTTGTGCAAAAAGGCACTCATGAAATGTGTGTTTTCTTACCCTTCCTCCATGCACGCCTGTTTCTCCTGTTCGTCAATCTCTATCTCTATCATCTCTTCTGACTCACTTTTAGCCATTCTGTTTGATGATAGCTTTGGAACAGAGGTGTCAGAGACGTTTACTTATTTTTCATATTAATAAAACAAAATAACATATGACACACACAAAAAAAACTGAACCAGGAAAATGTGACAATATAACAAACTTGTGTGTATGCAAAGAAATTAGACTTTATTGTGACTGATAATTTGTATATTTGTTTAATCTGTTTATACGTTTTCTAACCCTGTATTGTTGCATCTTTCTTCTTAATATCACAAGACAACGCTGATCCCTTCAAATGCAATAGCTTATTGGCAAAACTTTCCAATTCTTGGGTTGCATAATTGCCTAAAATACCATAATAAAATCATAATTTAACAATGAAAAATAATTACAAACATTTTAAACATTGTAATCTTATTGTGATTTTACTGTCACATTAGTTTATCAGAAATGTGTGAATGTTTGCTGCAAGAAAGGCCTCAGAGCCCCGACTTCCCATTGGCTGTCAGGGACAGTTCCCTCTCAGCTAATGGAAGCTAACTCGAGGGCGAGGTTTAGCCGTTTTAAGGCTAACTTACAGGCCATGAGAGACAATTCTGTATATAATGCTCAGATATAACAGTTTATATAGCTACTGATTGCAAAAATACACAACACGTAGACTGTGTGGCAACACGAAACAAGTCCGAATGTTTAGCAATTTAGCTACAAAATAGAATCGCGGAGGCGAGGCAGAGCATTACACAACCGTCGGTCACCGCGTGCTAAACAACTGTTCAAATATCCGAAAAGCCCGTCACGATTTGTAACTTTAACGCGTCTTTATAAGTGAACAATCAAACTCTGGGCGAAGAAAAGTTTTAAAACGGAAATAGAATAAACGGAAACAAAACAGCATAGGGCAAATGGAAAGGAGCCGGAAATCCTGGCTAAGGGTTTTCAGGCGTTGTTAAGACTTCCGAGAGCAGCTCCGATCCGTACACCTCGAGCTTTAAATGAAAAATTAGCATCTGAAACTCACTGCGAGATCACCGATAGATTGCAACGACGTTCGAGTACTCGTTTACTAACGCTATTTTACGAAGAGTGGACTAAAACGTCGTTTATTCGCCTCCGGATGTACACCCACTGTGTGTTTGTTGCAGCAGCGTCACACGAAACGCTTCTGCTGATTTACCTTTTAGCTATCCAGCTAATGCTTCCAAGAACAGTTTGTTTTCAAGAGTGACAAAACACCAAACGTTGCTGTCTGTTGCGGATAAAGTTAGCGTAGCTTTCGCTTAGCTTAGTCAACAATGCGTATCTAGCTTAAAGGTGACCGCCTCTTCCCTGTGACTTCAAAATATTCAAAAACAGCTAGCCAGGTTAGCCTTGCTAGCCACGCTACAAAATAGCGGGAAGAGTGTGGCTTGATAAACAACCCGCCCTAGACCAAGTCCAGCTTCCCCACATTACACGGGTGTGTTCTACGATTCCATACCTCAGTCTTTAAACGATTATAAAATGTCAAAGGTGATAAACAACCCAAAAACCACACAGTAACGTTTCTTGTAAGTTTTAGGCCAACTGCACAGTTTGTGTAGGAGGGGCGGAGACTAACTGGGAATGAGGAAACAAAATCTGTAGAGAAAGGCCAACATTATTAACATTATTAAAGTATAAATACTATATTTTATGAAATGTTTTTCTCATTGTCAACAGTTTTTCTATGTGGTATTGTTACAAATTTGTGTCAGATGTCTATCGTTAAATTACATGTTCTTAAATGTTCACTATAAGCAGGTTTTATCATTTATACTCATAATGTTAGATAAGTCACATATACAAGATACATACACACACACACACACACACATATATATATATATATATATAAGATACATTGATGACATTATTCTGCTGTGGTCTGGTTCAGAATCAGAACTACTTCAATTCCATTCATATCTTAATAATACTAACAAAAGTTTGAAACTTAGCCTAGACTTCTCATCTGAAATTAATTTCCTCGACATAAAAATCTCAAAATATGATAATGGAGATTTACACACTTCTATTTTTAGAAAACCGACTGACTGTAATACAATCCTCCGAGCAGACAGTTTCCATCCATCATGGTTAATAAACAACTGGTCAGTTTCAGACTTAGACGTATTTGTGACGCAGAAGAAGAATTTGAAAGAAATGCTACAGTTATGGGCCAGAGCTTTACAAGAGGGTACCAGCAAAGAACTATACTCAAAGCGTATAATAAGACTAAAAGCCTGCCAAGAGAACATTTTTTGGTACCTAAAGAGAAGAACCAACAAAGATCAGATGGTGTTTATTTTGTGACCCAATTCAGTGATCAAGCCAACAAGATCAATAAAATAATTACAAAAAACTGGGGCATTCTGAAAAGTGACAGTGTTCTTAGGGAATCTCTCCCAGATACTCCTATCAGCTTCAGACGAGCCCCAACATTAAATGATCAGCTTGTTCAAAGTCACCTTTCTCCACAGCAACAAAAAAACTTGGTTATCAACTCGAAAAGGCAACTATAAATGTGGAAATTGTGTTCACTGCGACAACATGACTAATACTAATAGTTTTGCTGATGTTTTCACAGGATGTACATTTTGCATTAATACATTCATCAATTGTAATACTTCGTTCGTGGTTTACAGACTAGAATGCCCATGTGGTTGCTTCCAAATTGGGAGAACTAAATGTAAGTTAAAAGCAAGACTTGCAGAACACAAACAAGCAATCAGATCTGGTAATCATCTATGTCCTATGGCAGGGCATTATAAAGATACAAATCATGGAAGCTGTAACTCTTAAAATCACAGGGATTGAACATATAAAACATTCAATTAGAGGAGGAGATAGGCTTAAAAAAACTCTTGCAAAGAGAATCATTTTGGATTTATACTCTAAAAGCTACTAATTTCCCAGGTCTTAATGGAGAATTAGATTTCGCTCCTTATTTGTAATTTTATGTTTTCGTACCATATTTACTTATAATTTTTTCTCAAATTCTCTAAGTGTAATTTAATATTTGTAATTATTCATCCTTACATTAGGATTGTTTAGATGTAAAAAGTTGTTTGTGTTATACTGGCCATCCAATCAGAATGCTGTCTACCTGCCCAACTTCAGCAGGTGTCATTGATTAGCCTTTTTAACATGAAAGTGAGTGAACATACAAACATTTTGAGCCCTGACGAAGGCCCTGTGGGCTGAAACGCGTTGGCATTGATGTTTTTAACTATTTGAGCCATGTACTAATTAAGGCTTTTTATTTTTGTATCTCCTGAGTGCCTCAGATCTCCTTTTGCCAACATTTATGTGGATCCCTTGGCTGAAGAGCACCAGTGAGAGCACCAGATAAAATTTCTTACACCCCTGCAGCACTTCCAGCATTTTTTCTAATTTGCTGTACATCTTTGGAGTGGTGACTTTATTTTCAAATGACCATTATTTGAATAAATAAGATGTTAAAACAATCTGACTTAATATTAATCAATGAAATCATGGTGGCTCTAATTTTCTATGTGTTAAAGTGTCAAAAATATTGAGTTTTGTTTACCTTAACTCTAATTTTAAATATCTGGAGATAACAGACCATCAAAAAGAGGAAATTAACTAGTCATCCTAAATGTAAAAAAGTTTATATTAATTTATTGGCATGTTTTTTTAGACAAATTCTATCATTACTAATAACAGCTTTTAGCATTCATTCTGAACCTCGTGCAAAACGACAGAAAACTGAATTAGGATGTGCATGTGACCAACTTCCATCCATCCATTCTCTTCTGCTTATCAGGAGTTGGGTCGCGGGGGCAACAGCCTGTCATCAGTTTGTACATTCAGAATTTCTTGGCTAGGAAATTAACCAGCCTTTACATCTGGTACCGATAATAATTTCAATCAAGCATTTCTGTATTTTTCCTGGTAACAAAAAACCCCCAACAACATCCTAAACAAAACAAAAAAACAGCAAATGCTGGATTTATTTCTGTTATTTATTAGTGAGAGCTTGCCAATTTAGCAGGCGGATTTATTTTAAACAATATTTTGTATATGTTCTGATATTTGTCAATGAGTTGTGCTCTTATTGTGAAAAAATCGGAACGGAAGTGAGTAGTTGATTTAGCCTGCGTGAGCCCAGGCGAACCAAAATGGCAGAGTACCTTGCATCTATTTTCGGGACAGAGAAAGATAAGTGAGTCATTGTGTTAACTTGACTAATCAATTACATATGTATTATTTACTTTCTTAAAAACTATATCTGATGAACGGAGCTTAGCTTAGTTGTATCTACGTGCGGAAACACTCCATTAGCTGTAGCCACGAGTGCTAACACGCTAACCACCGTCAGCAGCGCGGCCAATTTTCTGCCATAAGCTAGAGAAAGAAATAAAGGCATTACTAAGAAATAATATTCTGTTTTTGTTTTGTAATACGCTCTAACTTGACCTAAGCATGGGTGCTACACTAACTACCGGCTCAATTGGGCTAGCTTCGACGCTTCTTTGTTGCCTGGAACAGGCAATCCTTGTGATGCATGGGTTCGCTCCTTACGGGTCTGAGGGCTTACAACGGACCCGTGCGGCGAGGGAGGAGACGCACTTGAACGAGTGGAGAAACGTTTTCACTCGTTTAGTACACCGTCAGGGCTGCTGGCATATAAATGATGTGAACCTAGTTTTTTTTCTAGTAAAAGGGCACTTCGGCCCAGTTTTGACTTCTCTTGTTTCACCCCTCAACTAACAACTAATCACTTATAATAATAATGATTGATCCAAACATACACACCAATATGTTAGCTTGTATTAGAAAAGTAAGTTTCTTAAAACTTTATTAATCAGGTCTACAAACCTGTTTAGCTCTAGCAGTAATTTAATTATATAAATCAGATTTCTCAATTAAAATTTATTTTTTCACACAAATTACATGTTTTCATTTATGTGTTCATTTAAACCCTGATATAATGGTCTTTTTCTTTTACAAACAAAATAAATCGTATTTTCTAATTTTTATTCTTGTCCTTTTCAGGGTCAATTGCTCGTTTTATTTTAAAATTGGGGCTTGTCGACATGGAGACCGCTGCTCCAGATTACACAACAAGCCAACATTTAGCCAGGTAATATCACGGCCCAGGTGTTTCCTTTTGAGAGGGTTATTGCTCCCTATCAAGTGGTTTCAACTGCAGAACTTGTTTTTTCTTTAATGTTAATAAAACATATTTTGTAATTTAGATGAACATTTTTTTCTCTATTCTTTTAGAAAATTAAAACTAGAATTGTAGTTTAGATGCAGAACCAGGCTAAAGTGATGAGAAGTATTTGACCTTTTTTTTTCTCATTTTGATCCTAATTAACCCTGAAAATGTTTGTCTTTCAGACAATTGCTCTGCTGAACATTTACAGGAACCCCCAGAACAATGCCCAGTCTTTGGACGGTCTGACCTGTAAGAGAGTAATGAAACATAAATATGAATGACACACACACAGATTTAAAATATTCTTTCCTCTTATAACCTTAAGGTACCGTCAGTGACATGGAGATGCAGGAGCACTATGATGAGTTTTTTGAGGTAACTTATTGACTCTGTTTTTTTTTTCTTCAAAATTAATGATCAGTCGTGCCTAACTTGGAAGTGAAACGGGTTCATGATGCACCATTTAAAACAATAATAATCGTTTAAAAACTTGAAAATGATCTTCAAATTACTGACAGCACATGGGTTGATTATTCATGATGAGAGAACTTTAACAGAGGTGTGAAACTTGTCCAGACCTTTTATCACGTTTCAGCATGATGTATCCGACTTATACGAAGCCAGCAGTTTCCCTTCTTTTGTTATGTTAAGCTATCCTGTTAAATTAGTTTTTTCTCCATCCTCTCAGGAAGTCTTCACAGAGATGGAAGAAAAGTACGGAGAAGTGGAGGAGATGAACGTCTGTGACAACCTTGGGGACCACCTGGTTGGAAATGTTTATGTCAAGGTGAGAATCTGGATGAAACGTCTGTTTTTCTGTTGTTTTAGTGTTTAAATTAGCCACAGAACCTCAGTTTTTGTCATTGAACACATTTTTCTTTGCCCTGTTGCAGTTTCGTAATGAGGAAGATGCCGAGAAGGCCGTGATCGACTTGAATAATCGATGGTTCAATGGACAGCCCATTCACGCTGAGCTGTCTCCTGTGACGGACTTCAGAGAGGCCTGCTGTCGCCAGTATGAAATGGGGTGAGTGACATGAGTTAGCAGAGCTTCTAACCACATTCAGAATACTTTTTTACGGAGATATTAGGATAAAGTCACCAGTATTCTCAACCCAAAGTGGACAACTTTCCAATGGTTCATTCTTGGCTCGGTTTAGGGAGTGCACCCGCGGAGGCTTTTGTAACTTCATGCACCTGAAACCCATCTCGCGTGAGCTGAGGAGAGAGCTGTACGGGCGTCGCAGGAAGGGGTATGTCACCATTAAATCCTGTCGTCTTAGAACACCCGTCCATGGAGTTGTTAAGTGAAAATGCGATCGTCTTCTACAGCCGCCACAGGTCTCGGTCCCGGTCCAGAGAAAGAGATCGAGACAGAGACAGAGGCCGAGGGGGCGGCCGCGACCACGAGAGGCGTCGCCCCAGAGACAGAGAGCGTTCAGGGCGATTCTGAGCTTCACGCCAGGACTTCTCACCGCTCCATCCATCACTGTTAGTTTTAAGTTTGTACCCTATCAGATTTGTTCTGAATGACAGCCAGTTTCTAAGTGTTGTTTTAAATTGATTTCTGATGACATTCACCTCATTAAATTAAAGTTTTTACTTAAAACTAATTCCTGACTGTTTTCATCCTGCTTCTGTTGATTATTGGTGGTTGAAAGACCTTCTGAAAACCTAAAGAACCATTGACCTGGATGACCAAGACTGTTTTCTGCTTCAACGGAAGCAAAATGTAAAAAAAATGTTGGTCCTTGTTCTGACCCGGCTTCTCAGGTCAGCAGTCAGTTACGATACACTCAACAAAAATATAAACGCAACACCTTTGTTTCTGCTCAGATTTTTCATGAGATGGACTTAAAGATCTAAAATTCATTCCAGATACACAATATTACCATTTCTCTCAGACATTGTTCACAAATCAGTCTAAATGCGTGATAGTGAGCACTTCTGCTTTGCTGAGATAATCCATCTCACCTCACAGGTGTGCCACATCAAGATGCTGATCTGTCATCATGAGAAGTGCACAGGTCTACCTTATACTGCCCACAATAAAAGGCCACCCTGGAATGTGCAGTTTTTTTGCTTTATTGGGGGTCTGGGGACTCAGAACCGGTAAGTATCTGGTGTGACCACCTTTGCCTCATGCAGTGCAACACATCGCATAGAGTTTATCAGATTGTCAATTGTGGCCTGTGGAATGTTGGTCCACTCCTCTTCAATGGCTGTGCGAAGTTGTTGGATATTAGTGGGAACTGGTGCGCGCTGTCATATACGCCGGTAAAGCACATCCAAAACATGCTCAACGTCTGGTGAGTATGCTGGCCATGCAAGAACTGGGACATTTTCAGCTTCCAAGAATTGTGTACAAATCCTTGCAACATGGGGCTGTGCATTATCTTGCTGAAACTTGAGGTGATGTTCATGATGTTCATGGATGTACGGCACAACAATGGGCCTCAGGATCTCATCACGGTATCTGTACATTCAAAATGCCATCGATAAAATGCACCTGTGTTATTCGTCCATAACAGATGCCTGCCCATATCATAACCCCACCACCACCATGGGCCACTCGATCCACAACATTTACATCGGCAAAGCGCTCACCCACTCGACGCCACACACGCTGTCTGCCATCTGCCCTGTAAACCGAGATTCATCCGTGAAGAAAATACCTCTCCAACATGCCAGACGCCATCGAATGAGAGCATTTGCCCACTCAAGTCTGTTGCGGCGACGAGCTGGAGTCCGGTGAAGACCCCGATGAGGACGACGAGCATGCAGTGAGCTTCCCTGAGACGGTTTCTGACAGTTTGTGCAGAAATTGTTTGGTTATGCAAACCAATTGTTTCAGCAGCTGTCTGAGTGGCTGATCTCAGACGATCTTGGAGGTGAACCTGCTGGATGTGGAGGTCCTGGGCTGGTGTGGTTACACGTCGTCTGCGGTTGTGAGGCCGGTTGGATGTACTGCCATATTCTCTGAAATGCCTTTGGAGACAGCTTATGGTGGAGAAATGAACATTCAATGCACGAGCAACAGATCTGGTTGGCATTCCTGCTGTCAGCATGCCAATTGCACGCTCCCTCAATGCTTGTGGCATCTGTGGCATTTTGCTGTGAGGCAAAACTGCACATTCCAGGGTGGCCTTTTATTGTGGGCAGTATAAGGTAGACCTGTGCACTACTCATGATGTCAGATCAGCATCTTGATGTGGCACACCTGTGAGGTGGGATGGATTATCTTAGCAAAGCAGAAGTGCTCACTATCACACATTTAGACTGATTTGTGAACAATGTTTGAGAGAAATGGTAATATTGTGCATCTGGAATGAATTTTAGATCTTTAATTCCATCTCATGAAAAATCGGAGCAGAAACAAAGGTGTTGCATTTATATTTTTGTTGATTGTAAGTTCTCCAACGCCAGCAGAGGGGCTTTAGCTCTTCTCAGAAATCAAACGTGATTAAAAAGTTTTTGTTGATTAAACGTGAGAGGCTACCTAAATGATGAGCGGGTGGGTCAGCCGCTCACACTGATCATTTCAACTGTAAACCTGAAACCCCTGATCTGTAATCAGTCTGATGTCCTCAAGAAACAAGAAAGGAAGTTTTGTTCAAACCCAATTAAGTTGTGACGAGATTTAAAAGGAAGCACAAGAACAAAAGAACTGGGGGAAAATAACCCAATGTCTCAAAAAAGCAACAAACCCCAAACGGTTGAGCCTTTAAGGAGGCAAAACTGTAAAAAAGCTTTAATTCAGTATATTATGTTTTATTTTTAATATTTGAAGTTGCTGTCAGGATTGCAGTCAGGTGTCAGGATGTTGAATATTTGTGGCACGGCCTCAAAATTATGGTTGCATCATTTGTTAGATTTCAAACAAATACAAGATGTGCCACACCAGATATGCTGAAACTGGACAGCTTTGTGGGTTTATAACTGAGCTAATAAGATCTGGAGCTAATTTTGTTGACAAATTAAAGGTGCAACATTAGCCAGATTCACATCGCCAGCAGATAATCAATAGTTGATAAATAATGTTTTTGCTCCAGCTATAGCCGTTTTGGTGTTTTCTAAAATAATTTGGCAGCCATTTTTTCTTTATTAGCTTGACTTCAAAGGTTAATTAGTTATAGATGTACATCCAGTGCTTACTTGTAACGTTCTTGGAACGCAATTGACGTCAAACCAAAGTTTACCAAAAGCAAAATAAGACAGTTCCTGGATCTTGTTCCAGCAAGATCCGGCTCAAATTAAGCCCTGTGTTCCTCCATTAATGAGTTTTCATAAAGATCATTTATGAAATATTTACCAACAGAAACAAAAACATCCATTTTCTGCAGCAGTATAATAATTATTAGTGATAAATCGATTCTCTCCGAAGCTCAAGTTTTTAACAGAATATTAAAAAACAAGTTTCATTTTTTTACATTTATAAAAAAAAACATCCTCTCAATCAAAACAACTGTTTACCTAGATTGCCCCAGGATTACATCCTGGGGGGTGGGGGGCGCGGGTGTGTGGAACCCCCCAAAACTAAATACAGCAAAGAGTTATACACCTCATGTTATCTATTTCACCACAAATCCATCTAAAGAATGCAATACCATGCATTTAAAATACAGATTAATAGTGAAAAACTAAAGTTTTCAGAGGCAGGAAAAACCGCCTCCCCCTCGGGTTGTCTCCCAGTGGTTTGATCCCCTGAATAAAGCTCCAAACCCCCACTCAGATTGCTCCTGGGAATGTGTGTGTCATTGTGTGGAGAAGTCTTTGAAAAGAGTCAGCAGAGCCCAACCTCCTGTAAGTATCCTCTCACAAACAAACTCCAGCTCAGACATTAGAGAGGCTTTCTGCCTCAGTAATGATTAAAGTTAGACCTTTGTCCATCAGCAGAAGCAGGATGTATAAAAACAACAGGTTATGAACATCAGATTTAACCATATGCTGCACCGGACTTCATCAACTCAAAGGGTAATACAGACTAAACTTCACCATTTGCAGAGTTTTCAGTTTTAATGTTAAACAATTTGAGCTAAATGTTATTTTATTATTGTAACGTGATTATCTATGATGATTTAGAAACTCATTCCTACAAAAATAATCATGAATATCTTTTTGTATTTGATTGTATTTTCAGTTAAAAACAAATGATCATTGTGCTTTTTGGCATTTTAAAATAAAGTTGATGGTTCTGATTGTGTCAGATAATCTAAATTTACTCTAAGGGGTCAAACGGATTCCAGAGATTCATTCGGTCCAACCGGGAGAAGGAAAAGTGTCGCTCAGCAGAATCAGAAAAGCAAAGTTTCTTTTTACAAATGCCAAACTGCACCTGTTCTCATGCACATTCTTTTTTTATTCTTGTTTTCGTGCCACCGTTTCTCCACGAGGCTCTTTTCTAACGGGATACCTTTAGACTGGAATCAAGAAGAAACAGACAATATTATTACTTTAATTAAATAGAAAGTTTTTGCTTTATTGGCAGATTTAGTCAAGAAAACCCAAATCTGTGATTTATGGATTATTTTTGATATATTATTTTTCGACAGTTTTCTGGAAGTGACCAGGCTCCAAATTTTCCCAGATTTTAATTACAATTTTTTTTCTGCATGAATTCAGTCATAAGCTAAATAAAAATATTGGTTCTAACAAAATAAAGCTCTTAGAAATGAAGGACTAGTTCTGCATTTGATTTAAAGTTTTCCTTGTTCAAGGAACATCCATTTTTTTATCAAGTCTGGTTTTAAATCTGGTTCAAAGTTGGTGTTTAGATCTGAATCAGTCTATATAAATCTGGGTTTTAACATTTGTGCAGAAAAAAATACCTAGAATCAGATTTTTGTTGGTTTTATGTTAATATTTTCCTGTAACACCAGTTTAATCTCCATTTAGGTGAGAGATGCCTTCTGTGTCTGGCAGTCCTTACCTAAAAGATGGCCAGGGACCATGCAGAGAGGGAGATAATCTCATAAATGCAGATGTGACCCTTCAAAAGGACGGAGTTTTTGATCTAGACGCTGTTGGTCACAAGCCTTCTGCAAACAGTGGAGATGCTTGTCAGAAAGTAGGAGAAGAATCCCAGAAAAAGAGTGAAACAAACAAAAGTGATCTGACTGAGGAGGAGGCTGATGACGAGATTAAATGGATTCGCCCAGATTTACCCAGCAGATGCACCTGGAGACTCGGAGCTCCAGTTTCAGAGTCACCTCACAGCCACCCACCACGGTAAGCCTCCCCCAGATGAACGATGAGAGCTATTGGCAGCTGATTAAAGGGAAAAGTAAACATAAAACTCTAATTCATTTACTTTTTACTTCTTCCACACTTCTGATTGTGTTCTTATCCGCCCAGCAATAAACCGCCGACCATCCTCCCCAGCATCCTCGGCCATATTGGATACACACCTTTGGTTCGCTTGAACAAAATCCCAAAGGAGTCTGGGGTGAAGTGTGAAATCTGTGAGTTCAAACAGCAAAATGCGACATATATGCAGCTGCAGAAACATGTTTTGACTGTGCAAAATCATTGAAATGCAAAGAATGTTAAAGAGCAAGTCACCCCCAAATCAACTTCTTTTCTGATAAACTATATAAATGTGTGTCTAATCGCGCTCTAGACACGTGTCGTCAATAATTTTGCACTTTAGTGCATTTTAGTTAAAATGTTAATTTTTTGCCTAAAACTGTCAGTGTTGTGCCGTTTTCAGGTAAAAATTCTGCACTGCATTTGAAAATAAATCTGCCATCGCTATTGGCTAAGATGTACCCTAGGACGTTAGCTTGTACCATATGATGTCACAATGTCGTTGTGAGCCTGTGTGTGTATTTGTTAGCGGCTTTGCCCTCTCGGTCTGCTAGGCAACAGTATTTGTTGCATTTTTCAAACAGGAAATGGGAGTGGAGTAATACTCTGGTAGGGAGTATGTCTGTGAAGGTTCTCAGTCATCCAGGTCATTGTAGTCTAAGGAGCTTTCAAAGAAAAGCGTCTGGACTTCTTTGAGTTGCTTGAAGACGTTTCACCTCTCATGCGAGGCTTCTTCAGTTCTAAGGTCAAATGGTGGAGAGTCCCAGATTCAAACCCAGTGGGAGTTTCCCCCCGAAGAGGGAACAAAAGACCCCCGATGATCTACATAAAAACATGAGCCAAGGTGTGAGGGTGGGTGTGGGTCCTATTCAGCCAGAGTTTCGGGTGAGCTCATTGTGAAGCCTGGCCCCACCCTATCATGTGAATTCCTGAGGTATACCTGTACAGTGCAGTGAGGAATGCCCAGACCTCTACATCGGAGAAACCAAACAGCCACTTCACAAGCGCATGGCACAACATAGAAGAGCCACCTCCACGGGACAGGACTCAGCAGTTCATTTGCATCTAAAGGACAAAGGTCACTCTTTCGAGGATGCCAACGTTCCCATTTTGGACAGATGGTTTGAAAGAGGAGTAAAGGAAGCCATTTATGTCCACTGTGAGCAACCATCTTTGAACAGAGGCGGTGGTTTACGACACCAACTGTCTGCCATCTATAATCCAGTTTTGAGATCCCTTCCCCGATGCCTCAACCCCCATGTATATCCTGGGCCATCTGACCTCAGGAATTCACATGATAGGGTGGGGCCAGGCTTCACAATGAGCTCACCCGAAACTCTGGCTGAATAGGACTCACACCCACCCTCACACCTTGGCTCAACGCGGAAAAACATGGCGGACCGGCAAGAACTAGTATGGCAGAGGTTCATAAATACAGACATTTGTATGATTCAGCTCTCAGAGATCACGGTGATCAACATGTTGTTAATAATTCTTGGAGAGAAATAGCTCGCACTGTCGGAAAAGACGAGAACGCTGTTAAAAATGCTGAAATGCCGTGTTGTAAACAGTAATTTCTACTTCTACTACGGTGTAGTGTTGGGTGCATGCCGTAGAGCTCCATGCTGCCCCGTTCAGTTTGGGAGAATATTGGCTCACCGCAGAGAAGAGCCGCACGAACCATAAACGCTGCGAGTTGTGAAGCGCGTTCCATCCGCGAGCCGCATCACCCCGCGGAAAGTGAATGCGTCAAGCATAAACCAAGCTTTAGACTCTGGTAGGGAGTGACTTGCTCTTTAAACTTTTTTTTAAATGAACATTTTAAAATGTAAATATTGCACGAATAAAGCTGCTCATAAGATCAGCTGCAGGGTTCTGCATGCAAACTTTTTAATATGAAGAAAAACAAACAAAAAATCACTATCTCAGAATAACCTACACTGATTGGCCATAAAGGGTGTCTAGATATCAGAATAGAAGAACCAAATGTGACCTAATGTGCCATCTTTATTCACAAGATCTTATGTTTATGTATTTAGCAGAAGCTTTTGTCCAAAGCGACTTACAAGTGATAATCGGCATGTTGCCCTTGAGGCTAACAACAACAATAACAACAATAACAACAACTTGACATCAATCATGGAGAGGTGGGAACAAAGGAGTGGATGGTAGAGAGGGGGGACGGGTGCAGGGAAGGTGCTAGTTAAGAAGATGCTCTCAGGGTCTTCAGGAGTTTCTTGAAAATTGAAAAGGAAGCTCCTGTTCTGGTAGTGCTTGGAAGGTCATTCCACATTTGTGGAACGATGCTTGAGAAGAGTCTGGATTGTCCTGAGCGTGGTGTAGGCACTGCTAGCCGACGATCCTGTGATGACCTGAGTGGCCGGGCCGAGACGTATGCCTTTGCAAGAGGATACAGGTAGGTGGGAGCCGCACCATCTCTGACTTTGTTTGCTAGTGTTAGCAATTTGAATTTGATGCGTGCAGCTAGCGGTAGCCAATGGAGCTCAATGAACAGAGGGGTGACGTGTGCTCTTTTTGGCTGATTGAAGACCAGATGCGCCGCTGCATTCTGGACCATTTGAAGAGGTCTCACAGTACAGCCTGGAAGACCAGTTAGAAGGGCATTGCAGTAATCAAGGTGGGAGATGACAGTAGATTGCACCAGGAGCTGGGTGGCATGTGTTAGGTATGGTCTGATTTTTCGTATGTTATACAGCGCAAAGCGGCATGAACGAGCAACAGAGGTAACATGATCTTTAAAGGTCAAGTGTTCATCAATCACAACACCCAGATTTCGAACTGCCTTTGAAGGAGCCAGAGATAGGAAGTCATTTTGGATTGAGATATTGTGCTGTATGGATGGTTTTGCTGGGATAACAAGTAGTTCAGTTTTAGAGAGGTTGAGTTGGAGATGGTGGGATTTCATCCATTTTGATATGTGAGAGAGACAGTTTGATATTCGTGCAGAGACAGTGGGGTCGTCCGGTGGAAATGACAGATAGAGCTGAGAGTCGTCTGCATAGCAGTGGTAGGAGAAGCCATGTGATCGAATGATCTTACCCAGTGAGGTGGTGTATATGGCAAAGAGAAGAGGTCCTAGTACAGAGCCCTGGGGGACTCCTGTGGCAAGATGGTGCATGGTAGAGGATTGTCCAAGCCAAGATACACTGAATGATCATCCTGTGAGGTACGATTCGAACCAGGCGTAAGCTTTCTCTGTGATGCCCATGCTAGAGAGTGTGGACAAAAGGAAGCCATGGTTGACAGTGTCAAATGCTGCCGATAAGTCGAGCAGGATAAGCACTGAGGATTTGGCAGTAGCACTAGCTTCTTCCAGAAGGCTGGTCTGAAGTGAAGGTGAGACACGCCAGTAGGAGAGCCATTTTTAGGCCATTTCTTCGACTCTATCCTGTTTTTGCTTCCTCCTCGCCTGCTAAGTAGAGAGTATCGTGTGGCTCTTGGCTTCATGTCGGTCACCTGGTGACTTGGGGTTTGGTTTGAGGAGGCAATGCCCTCTAAAGGATGGAAAGGTTAACATGAAAGACTGATTGTTCTTTGGGCCAAAAGAAAAAAATACACCAGTAAATAAAATGCAACTTGAAGCTTGCAAACATTCTGGGTGTTTGGTTGGGGGTTCTTATGTGCTGCATTTTTTCTTTGAGCAGAGCCAAGCACGGAAAAGTAGTTCCTTGGTGTCAAAAGCTCAAGCCTCAAGCCACTTGACTCTTTAGTTAATTTATGTTGCAACCCGCTCCAGACACTTAGTGGGTAAGGAAGTCAGTGCCTGCACACATTCCTGCAAGTGTCTCTGGGGTTCCTCTGAGCTGAGTGCACCTTCAACATATACTCCATTCAGATGAAGCACACTAGAAAAAGACACAACATGCAGAAGAACAACATGACCATTGTCCATGACCCATCATGACCCAGAATCATAAAACTGTAAACCAATTACACGCCCATGCACGGGATGCTTCTGTGCACCTGACCCGAAACGCCATATGAACAAAGCCGTGTTTACATCAGCAACCGGTCAGTGCACAATGAACACAAATATAGTCAGCTCTAATTAGAACCATTTGCTTTGACAGCAGAGAAAACATGCAGCGTCTGGTCACATCATCCTAAAAACCAGTTCAAGAGCATCAGATGTTTGTGCTTTATTTTGTGTTTAGTGGCCAAGTGTGAGTTCTTCAATGCAGGAGGCAGCATAAAGGACAGAATCGCCCTGCGGATGGTGGAGGATGCTGAGAGAGCAGGAATACTCAAGCCAGGAGACACCATCATCGAGCCCACTTCTGGAAACACAGGCACATCAACTTCCTGTTTAGCTAATCAGAATGAGCTCGTTATGATTTTATTAAGCCTCCCAATGAGTCGTTTTAAACTTCCCTAATGTTCCTCCTGCAGGTATCGGCCTTGCTCTATTGGCTGCTGTGAAAGGCTACCACTGCATTATAGTCATGCCTGAGAAGATGAGTATGGAGAAGGTAAGTTTGGATGATTTTCATACCAACTCATTACCAACCCACTGCCAGCAGCTGATCTTACTTTGTGCCTCAGGTGGATGTGCTGACAGCTCTTGGAGCAGATATTGTGCGCACTCCTACGTCTGCAGCCTTTGACTCACCAGAGTCTCACATACGCACAGCTTGGCGATTAAAGAGCGAGATTCCCAACTCGCACATCCTCGACCAGTACTGTAATCCAAGTAACCCCCTGGCTCATTATGACACCACAGCTGAGGAGATACTGGAGCAGTGTGATGGTTTGTATTGTCTCAGTTAATGAAGCTGTATGTGTTCTGCTTTATGGTGCATAAAAACAAAACAAATGGATAAATGTTGTAAACAAAACTCCCATTCTGCTTCCTTTTATGCTGCTATGTGAGTCTCTGCTGCCTCTTTAAAGTGACAGTGTGTATTTTCCCTGGCCATAGGGGGCAGTAGATACCTAAATCATTGCAAGCAAGCATTATTTTTGTGTTCAAGTAAGACCTTACCATTAGGGTAAAAAAAATCCCTGGGAGTGCAACCTCCAGCAGCACACCAGACTCCCTTTCATCACTGGCAATGAGTGAAGAGGTAAATGTGTAAAACAACAATGTTTATTAATGGGGAAAGTTTTATAACCATCTGTTACAAATCAGAACATGCACATTGTCCTCACAGGCTTCTGTAGAAGGAAACATAGCATCCAATATGGCGTCGCCCAGACAGTCACATAGTTGCAATTATTTTAGCTGTGTGGTTAGGGTCTTTGTCATGTTGGAAGGTAAACCTTTGACCCGGTCTGATTTTCTGAACACTCTGGAGAAGGTCCTTGTCCAGGATATCCCCGTACTTGGCTGCATTCATTGTTCCCTTGATTGCAACCAGTCATCCTGTCCCTGCAGCTGAAAACACCTCCACAGCATGATGCTGCCACCACCATGCTTCACTGTGGGGACTGCATTGGACAAGTGATGAGCAGTGCCTGGTTTTCTCCACACATACCACTTAGAATTCAGGCCCGAAAGGTCTATCTTGGTCTCATCAGACCAGAGAATCTCATTTCTCACCGTCTCGGGGTCATTCAGTTGTCTTTTAGCAAAGTCCATGCAGGCTTTCATGAGTCTTGCACTGAGGAGAGGCTTCCGTTGGGCCACTCTGCCATAAAGCCCTGACTGGTGGAGGGCTGCAGTGATGGTTGACTTTCTACAACTTTCTCCCATCTCCTGACTGCATCTCTGGAGCTCGGCCACAATGATCTTTGGGTTCTTCTTTACCTCCCTCACCAAGGCTCTTCTTCCCCGGTAGCTCAGTTTGGCCAGACGGTCTGCTCTAGGAAGGGTTCTGTTGTCCCAAATATCTTCTATTTAAGGGTTATGAAGGCCACTGTGCTTTTAGGAACCTGAAGCGCAGCAGATATGTTTTTGTAACCTTGGCCAGATCTGTGCCTTGCCACAATTCTGTCTTTGAGCTCTTCTGACCTCATAGTTCTCATTTGCTCTGACATGCATTCTTCTTTCTTCTTGTTTATTGGCGGGTGGCATCTAACGTCTAGGTGCATTTCCACCGCCTACTGTGCTGGAGTAATCTCTGACATGCATTGTGCGCTGTAAGTTCTTATGTAGACAGGTGTGTGGCTCTCCTAATCAAGTCCAATCAGTAGAATCAAACACAGCTGGAGTCCATTGAAGGTGTAGGACCATCTCAATGATGATCAGAAGAAATGGAAATCACCTGAAATATATGATCATTACACCAAAGGGTCTGAATACCTAGGACAATGTGATAGTTCAGTTTGTCTTTTTTAATAAATCTGCAGAAATTAAAAACATTCTGTGTTTTCCTGTAAATATGGGGTGCTGTGTGTACGTTAATGAAGAAAAAAATGTATTTAATTGGTTTTAGCAAATGGTTGCATTAGAACAAAGAGTGAAAAAGTGACGGGGGCCTGAATACTTTCTGTACCCACTGTAAGACATAACAATAGATAATACAAACAGATATATGTTTCTAGGTAAGCTGGACATGTTTGTTGCTGGAGCAGGGACAGGTGGGACGCTTACAGGTGTTGCTCGAAAGCTTAAGGAGAAGTGTCCCAATGTCAAGGTGAGACATTAACTCAGAGTTGCTTACCTATTACTAATATTTCAGTTAAAGCACACTATACAGATTATTTCTACATTACAAAGTTGAAACGCTGATCTTTATTCTAACTTTGATGAAACATCCATTCTTTCTTTGTAGATAATCGGTGTGGACCCTGAAGGCTCCGTTCTGGTTCACTCAGAAGAGGAACAAAACAAGAGTCATTTTGAAGTAGAAGGAATTGGGTATGACTTTGTCCCCAAGGTGCTGGACAGATCTGTGAGTATTATCATTCATGAGGATATTTACAGATATATACAGTTATATGTGTTTTAATAACAGATCTTTGCAGATTGTGGACAAGTGGTACAAATCTACTGATACAGAAACATTCAACATGGCCCGCAGGCTGATCAGAGAGGAAGGTCTTCTCTGTGGTAAACCTCAGATCCACTTGGGTTCTTACATTTCACATTCTAAGTGATTTATTTACCTCTAATTTTTGTTTGTTTGTTTGACTCCAGGTGGAAGCTCTGGTTCAGCCATTGCAGCTGCACTGAAGATGGCTCAGGAGCTGGAGGAGGGACAGCGCTGCGTGGTCGTCCTGGCCGACTCGGTTCGCAACTACTTGTAAGAACATCTTTAACAACACCAGGATAAGATTTATTCTGAATGGAAAAGATCCAAGTTGTGTTTAGAGATCTTCTGTTGCAGCAGGAGAAATGACGCCACACTTTTTAAAAATGAAAATGAGCACCTTCCTTCTCCAGGTCGAAGTTCCTGAGTGATCAGTGGATGTGTGAGAAGGGATTCCTCAGCCCGAAGCCTCCAAAAAATATCAAACCATGGTAAACTTTTAAAGTCAACAATTTATCAGTTATTAAAAGAAGACAGGTGGAAGTTAACGGGTTTCTCCTTAAGGTGGTGGGATCTGACTGTTCAGAGTCTGCAGCTGCCCTCCCCTCTCACTCTTGCACCTTCCCTGTCCTGCCAGAAAGCCATGGAGGTCCTGAGAGAGAAGGCTTTCGACCAGGCTCCAGTCATCGATGAGTCAGGGTAGAGCTTCCACGAATAAATGCTAGACATTCAGATCTTCTTGTATGTGATAATACATGAGATGCACTTTAATTCTGACTGGGCTGCACCGTTTTGCCTCGGCAGTGAGATCCTGGGGATGGTGACTCTGGATACCATGCTGTCTGACATCCTGGCTGAAAAGGTCAAACTGTCCGATCCAGTCAGCGCGGCGCTCTGCAAAAACTTCAAGCAGGTCAGAGGAGACATAAAGTGCACTCATGCAAATGTCATGTTTTTATCCTTCTTCTGAATTTTACTCGTTTGCTTTCAGGTTCATCTGACAGACCACCTGTCCAAGTTATCCTGCGTTCTTAAATCCCGAAGCTTTGTCCTGGTGGTGCACGATCACACCCGGTGTAAGTCTGTTTAATTCCTTCTTTTCTTTAATGTAAAAGCAGATTTTTGTTTGTTCTGATTTCAATTAAGCCATAAAGTAGTTTTTGGGAGAAATTCTGTTAATTAAGATAATGAATCCAAACACCTCTGTGTTAATGTGTGTTTTGGTCCAGATGAGGCTGATGGATCAGCTTCTCAGAGGCAGACGGTGTTTGGCGTTGTGACCGCCATCGACCTCCTGAACTTCATCACTGCACATGAGCAGCAGCAGAGTCAATCTCCATCCAAATGCTCGATCTAAAAGTGCACCTCAGGGGAAATGACCCGTTGAAGATGTTAGATCTGCTCAGCAAAAAAAAAAAAAACACCATTTAGGTTGATTTAGGAGAAAAGATTAGGAAAACTTTAGAAAAACAAAAGAAAAAAAAGCAAATTTGGCTTCTTATTTTACTTTTTAAAACCTGTCCCTTTATGTTTGAGAACGTTCTTCTGCAGAGACATACTAGCTGCTAGTTGGATTATTTTTTTAGTGGAATTTATTAGTATGAGCAATATGGAAAACATTTTTTGTTTCTGTCATTTTATTATTAGTTTGATTTAATGTATTTAACAATCCTTAAGTTTTTAACCAAGCAGAAGTGAAACGCTGCCTTTTAGACTCTAACTAGACAACAGTTGTAATCATTTGTGTGAATTTTTATGTTTTGCTGATAATCTTTGATTATATGAATTTGTCTGAAGTGGTTAAAGTGACGATAAAACAGACACGACTTAATTTCTGAACTAGCAACACTTTCATGATAAATGTAAGTTTTACAGAAAACAAAATCAACATTTTCTCTTTCCTTCCTCATTTTAAAGCTTTTTTTCTTTTCATTTGATTTTATTCATTTGTGTTTGAATGATAATATTCATCTTTTTGTGCTGATGTTGCTTACATTTACATTTAGATGTGCAGATGTGTAAAATGTGCTTTTTGCACACGATTGATTCATAAATCATGTAGATTATATCACAAAAGTTATGAAATCCTGACATCTGCTGCTGTGTTGTGCAACTGTTTCAATATCTCATGCTATTGTCGCTAATAGAAAGCACATTGAATGGCCTCTGTGTATGTAATGTGATGTAGAAATAAAGCTGCGTTGCCAATCTAACAGGTTCTGTCTGGTTTGCAGTAAATTGTGGAGACCTGTGATGGTTCATCTCCAAATCATGAGTTCATTTACCTGCAAAAACCAGTCTCTGAGCACCATCAGACCTTTGCATTTTTCTTATAACTTAGTAACAAGATGGTGGTTTTTCAAAAATGTCAAATCTCTTCGTGAATATTTATGGAAGAAAAAAAATTATTCTGAGAATAAAGTCAGAATCCCAAGTTTAGTGGCAGAACTCAGAGTTTTTTCTAAGAAATCTGAGTGATAAAGCTGACTTTAATGACACTTGATCCTCTTCTGTGGAAATTTATGCATCAATTTTCTAAATCCGCTTATCCACGCAGGATTGCGGGGCACTGGTGCATATCTCCACCAGTCTCTGGGCAAACTGGCGGGGTACACCCTGGACACATTGCTGGTCCATCGCAGGGCAACACGGAGACACACAGGACACACACACACACACACACACACACGCGCGCACACACACACACACACACACACACACACACACACACATCTAAGGACAATAACCTGACATGTTTTTGGACTGTGGGAGGAAGCTGGAGTTCCCGGAGAGAGCCCACACATGCACATGCAAACTCTTTGCAGAAAGACCTCATTAGGAAATGATAGTGTGATGACACACAAATCCTTACAAATGCATCACGAACAGTGTCAGAGGAGGCTGAAAACATCCCTTAATTCCTTGATGGCACAGAATATAATGCGAATGCTGGTCAGGATTTGAACCCAAGACCTCCTTGCTGGAAGGCAAGAGTGCTAACCATTGCGCCACCATTCCAAAGGTCCTGTGGCAGTTGTGGCTCTCAAAAAGTTGTATTAGTAGACATATTCTGTCCATGCATAATGCATTATTTCACCAGAGGGTGGCAGTAGTGACATGCTGCAGAGACGCAGGCAACATAAATACAAGCACTAGTGAGTTATGATTTAAACTGTTACGTTTCAGTCACTTTGAGTCAGAAACATCTATTATTTATCCCTGCTTTCATAATATGACATAATGTTTGGGATTTGTCTTTTTTTTAGCCAAATTTACAGTCTAGTCAACAAGTCAACCAATGTGAGACCAGAACAAACTGATCACACCAAGTCTAAAGCAAAAAAAATAAAAAAATAAAAAAATCACGGATCCCAAACAAGACAGTTTCTGTTAAAAATCTTCACAAAGAGGCACAAAATGACTCAAACAGAGATGAGAAATAAGGATAGAAAATGTATAATCAAAAGGGAACTTCTTGTAAACAGCAGGCCAGTTGTCAAATATAAATAAGAGGGTTGTTTTAAACTTACAAGATTATCTTTTTTGTGCCAGGAGGTCCGAGTCTTTACACCGTTCAATCATTCCGACCTGCCTTCTCACTACATCCTGTGCCATGCAGGAATTCAGGGAATCGTGATGTTCTCAGCCTCCTCTGACACGGTTTGTGATTCATTTGTAAGGATTCGTGTGTCATCACACTATCATTTCCTGATGAGGAAACAAGTCCAATGACAGCTCAGATGTCACCAAATTCTGACTTCACATGGAGATGACACTCACAGGAAACTGTAAGCATTAACTGTACTATTTAACACGAGCGCTCTCCTGCTAGTCACAGCAAGAAAAGAAAAAAACCCCCGGAAAACAGCGAACGTCACATCACGCTGTCCCTAACCGTCCCTAACCGTCATCCGGTCTGCCATCATCTTATGTGCCTCTTTGTGTCCTCATGTGTCTCCTTGTCTGCAGCCTCCTCCATGTTCTCCATCCAGGTATCCCCCCAGGTTCTGGCCTCTTTAGTTCTCCAACCCCTTCAGGTGTCTCTCTAGAATCCCCCCTCACATGTACCCAGCTTCCTGTGCCCTTCTGGCCTCCAGCTCCCACCAGGTTTCCCAAGTTTACTTATTCTTGTTATTATTTGTATCTTCTAGCTTGTCTTTCCCTGTAGTTTTCTTAGGTTCAGGTATTTTTCTTCTAGGTTCCTCCTTGGTCCTTCCTTCTGGTTTATTAATTCTCCTTTTCTCCTTAGATCTTTAGTTATTTGTTGTTCTAGTCCTTAGGCTTTGTTATTATTCATAGGTAATGTTCTATTTCTCCCTCTCAGCTTAGTTTCCTCTCCCCATTGGTTAATTGATTTCACCAGGTTTATTTCCCCACACACCTGCAGTTAATTCCCCAATAATCCTTCCCAGTGTATAAAACCCTGTCTGTGTCTCAAGACCTGTCCACACGTAGCCGGGGATCTGCCAAAACGTAGATATTTTTCTACGTTTTGGCCTGTCATCCACATGAAAACAGAGTTTTTTCACACGAAAACGGATGTTTTTAAAAACTCCGGCCAAAGTGAAGATCTGCGTTTTCTCTGTTTTGGGTGTCTGCGTGTGGACAGACAAAACCGGAGTTTTAAGGTCCGTTACATCACTTTCTGAGACAAAAAAATGCTGACATCACGTGTGCGGCTTGTGTTTACACTAGCCGACAGCATGGATGCCCTCAGAGCTGCGCTCGCTTTATCAATTGTCCAAGCGCTTTTTGCTTGTTTGTTTTTGCAAGCGGAATTACTGCTCCTTGCGGAAGACCACAGACGAAGGACGAGGTTAAGAACAGGGGAAGTACTGCCGCCTACAGGTCTGGCATGTCCTTAACAACGTATTTATCCGGGTACGTGTGGACAGAGTTTTGTTTTTAAACGAGGTGGTGTGGATGCAAGTTTTTGGAGGGGCGGATATTCGTTTTAAAAAAACCCGGCTACGTGTGGACTAGGCCTCAGTGTGTTGTTTGTCCATAGTTTCGTGTCAGCGTTCTTTTGTCCCCCCCCCCCCCCCCCCCCCCCCCTTAGGTCTCTAGGTTTTTGCTTTGTGTCCTTCCAGGACTCTAGGTCTCCAGGCTAATTGGATTTTTTCCCCCTTGGATTTTAATTAGTTTTTTGTCTTCCTAATAAAGGAATGTTTTCGTTTACATCTACTCCTGCCTCGTGTCGTCACGGGTGTCTGCATTTTGTGTCCTACTCCTCCAATCCTCAACGTGATGAACTGCTTATGAGTCGAGGATGCATTGACAGTTCATCTCTGTCCTTGCCACAAATAATAACTATTGAGCAGGGTTCATTTAAAGCTGTGCTGTCATTGGCCAATATTGCTTAATTTAAAGTATTTGTACTCAGTTATGACTGTAAAAGGAGCAAAATTCAGATCTTTAAATGTATTTGAAGTTTTGAGACTAAGATGTTTTTGATGGTGGAATTGAGTCCTGCTGTGTGTATTTATGGACAGGATCTCAAAGTGTAGTCATGGATGATCTTTGACTTTTGCAGATGACATGGTGGCCTCTTGAAGCCCCGTCCCCCAGTGTGTACTGGAAGGATTCAGCAGCTTTGATGAAAGTCAGTTCTTGATCTGGGGACCTTCAGGCTGGGAATGGTGGTTGGCTCAAGTGGAGAAGCTCAAGTATCTTTGTGTCTTGTTCTTGACTGATGGTAGAATGGAGCCGTAGATGGACCGACTGATCAGGGCTTCATTCTTAGGGATGAGAGCATGGACGTCACTAGGATTGAGATATAGGGGGGGCTTAGCCCCAGGAGCTTGACCTTGAACATTTTTTTCACACCCTGCAAAAACTTTGTCAATTAATTCATTATCTGAAGAACATTTAACAAAACCTATTATTTTATTACTTTCTTTTCCTTTCCTACCTTTGTGCATTTTCTCTCTTCTTTTTATAAAAAAAATAACACTTAATCAGTTCATTAGTGGGGTCTATGTTGAAGAAAGATTTTATATAAGTCCAGAAAAAGAGAGATGCTCGGGTCGAGCAGGCTGCTTCATGCACGTTCACGCTCAGGCATAGCCTTTCGAACCGTTCTTAAATGGTACAGATACAATTGACATCACTGACCAATCACAGGGCTTGTGTTTAAAAATTTGGACATGTCTCCGTCACCCTCTGTGAGCCTATTGGAGAGCACCTGCGCCGACGCATAATGGCGTTGAGTGTCTTTGCACCGACGCAGACAGAGAAGTTTAAGTCAGACTAGAAGTGTGACTAGTAGTACAAACTCAAAATACTCAGGAACCCCCCCCCCCCCCCCCCCCAAAAAAGATTCAATAAATCAACAAAAAATACCTGGAGATCATGACCTGCCAGAGCAGAGCTGGGTTTGCTCTTCTTCATCAAACTCAGAACTGCTATTTCCATGCTTATTGATCTCCAACGGAGGAGCTCTAACATCGACACCAAAGAGTGAACCCTGGTCAGTGCTGACGTGAGTGGTTCTGCAGCAGTTGCTGTGACCCAGTGACTCTACCACAGTTGGTTAGATAATGGTTACTGGGAAGTGTGACAGGCCTCACCAGCAGAGCTGTTACTGGCACTGGCAAGGCCACGAGGGAGAAAACAGACATACTGACAGCAACGACCCAATGACGAGAGTCCGAACCGATGATGTGCCCTGGCTCACAAACTGGCAGGGTTCAATTTGAGCCACTTTGACAGAAACATATCAGTCACAGAGAGTGTGTTCTGTGTGTGCTTGTTACTGTAGACAGGAACACTGAATACGCTGATCAAACCTTCAGCTTTATAAACCAAACAGAAAGTTATTATGATTCTAATAAACACCAGACAGCAATGATCCAATCGTATGGTGATGATCTTTAAAAGGGAAAAAGGTTAATCTTTTGCTGCTAATAGACATTTACTCTTTAGCTGCTTTTATTTCTTATGAAACAGCAGATGTTTTAAAATGACATCTCCTTCTAAAGGCAACAACTTAGGCATTGCATCAATCCGTCTGTCCATTTTCTTCCATCTTTGCAAGGATGAGACTTCGGGGTAGCTGGTGCATGAGGGAAGCCTATGTCCTTCTCCCTAGCTTCTTCATGGGGATCCTAAGGCATTTTGACATCACTGGTGTGTTAGCTCGCCTAGTAAGATGTTGGACTTTTGTGCAGAACACCTGGGTTCGATTCTGGATGTGAACATAGCTTATTTAGAGTTCATTTTTACAATAATGATATATTTTTTTACAGTAAGATGCCCAAATTTTTATTTGAGACTCGCCGAACGACATTGAATTCACAGATAAAAATGATGTGGGTTCACCTTTCATTTTGGAACAATTTTTCAAGAGCATGCAGGAGGACTGACCCATCTTAAACCTTTGTCGGCTGTGCTGAAGAGAAAGGTACAGAACCAAATTATTTAATTAATTAGCTGCGCGTTCTCCTGTCCTCTGTCCTCCGACACACACACACACACACACACACACACACACACACACACACACACACACACACACACACACACACGGAGCTGACTGTCTCAGCTGTTATTTTCGTTAAGGAGTGTGCACGTACAGCATGCGCACCTCGTGCACGAGCCTACTATTGAAGCTGCCGTTACGCTTTTGGCCTGAGGGGGCAATCGCGAGCATGAAAATTCAAAACTCTGTAAAGTCCCTTTAACATGGGGGATTTATCTTTTTTAGAACCCGTCCCTAGTGGATGAGGCAGGAACTGCATGTTTTGCCACTTCCGCGCTGGCTTCACCTTTACCAGACAGAGTTTGCCCCTTGGTCATTATGTTTAATTTTTTTGCAACCTGATCTTCATTAGAAGTTAAACAATGTATTATTGTTGAAGTCTCCACGAGTTTATGTCTTGGTGCAAAAAGAAACACCTAAATAAATAAAGTTCATAAGGGTTTCAAATGCTGACAGAGGATATATATATATATATATATATATATATATATATATATATATATATATATATATATATATTTGTATTTATACTCACCTCATAGTGAATAACATTACTGTATTATATTCTATCTTGTTGGATTGTAAAGCACCATATTGTATAATTTTGAATCATATAGCATTGTCTTGTATAACATTGTATTGCGTTGTGTCAGACCGTATTGTATTATATTACATGGTATCAGATTGTATTGCGTTGCGTCATATCACATGGTCTTGTATTATGTCATATGCTTGATGAACTGTATTAAATCATGTTGTGTTGTATTAATAACTGGACCTTCCTCCAATGATGTTCCAGGGTCAGGGTTCAGGCAGTCCTGCTTTTCAGTAGACAGCAAACGTCTCTTTTGCTCAAAGGAAAATAACACAATAGAGAACATTGTGGGAAATCACAGGGTTTTTATTAAAGGCTATGGAGTGGAAGCAGGACAGACCGAAGAGGAAAGGCACATGTTCTGGTTTTAACTTTCTCATTTTGCGTCATCCCTTTGTCAAAACACATAAATCACAGCTTTGTCATCTGATGAAACGGCAGAGACCCCTGCCCCGGCTATCTCTCATCTCCTCTCAGCATCTTGCTGTTATCACCATGTTCCCCAGCTGTGAAAAGAGATAAAGGAAATCAATTTTAATAGAAGCATGCAGGCATAGCTGGGATTTATATTAATTAAAAGGCAAATGTGCAAAGGGGAAAATAAGAGAGTTGAAAGTCTAACTGAGGGCAGAGCTGCTGTTTGCTCTGATTTCTGCTGTGCGTCACTCTCAGACCCCTCGGGTGTGTGTGTGTGTGTGTGTGTCCACTTCATTCAGGGGTGCTGCTTGTTGTTTTGGTGGAAAGTGGTTTTTTTCTTTGTTCGTATTTTTTACAGACGCTTAATTGAGACTATTATCAGTCTCAGTTCTGATGTCTGTCAATGCCCATTTACAGGACAGCAATTTCTTCGTAAATGCATCTATTTTCCATACTCTCCACAGTGTAACAGCACCCTCATATGGTTGTAGCCCCATCTCAGCAGGACAGTGGGCGTGACAAGAACCCTAAACCTAATCCCAACCCTAACCCAGCAATCTAAGGATCATGCTATAGGGCTGGAAATCTGCAATGTATTGCAATCAAAGAATTCTTTGTCAGTGCAAGCAGAAAAGCAAATTTTCAAAAAAGTTGTAAATGTTTTTCTTGAACGCTCCAAACATTTGGGCCATTTATCCTGGCTGACTGGAACTCTAGGGCAGAGAAGTATAAAACAAACACAAGAGCACAAACCCAGCCAGGCCTCTGAGAGGAGTTTGATGCTGATGTGCAGTGAAAGGCAGAGGTGGCGTATTAGATGGAGTGTAGCGCTGCTGTGAGTCAGGCTGTGTTGCCGTGTCAGCTCGTCCAGACAGGCGCTGCTCTCCGGGCTCTGTGTAGGTGTCTCTCAGGGGATGGACAGACTTTTTCGTTACAAAACCACCGAGTTCAGGCCAGCAGCCTGCTGCTGCTCTTCAATACTTCATGACATGCAAGGGCCCGTGATAACATCTTTATAAGCCAGTCTGACCTGAAAGCCCTTCATCTGAGGGTTATGGTGCTTCAGGATGACACGGCTTTGAATCTGGCGCCCATTAACAGATTATATCCAATCCTTGTCATGAATCCTTCATTACATCATGCGAACCAGTTCTTTGGATTAATAATTTACGGTGTTCACCTGCTGCTGGTTTGTTATCACATGATCAGTCTTCATGTTTCTAGAGTATGTGACTACAGACGGTTCAACCAGCCAAGTCTGACAGTAAAAGTCTCTCTATGTTTTCCCAACTTTCCATTTTTGGGAGTTAATGTCTGGAATGCTGACATTTGAGGAAGCAGCTCTGCCACGACTGGCTCTGACACGTAGTCCTCTTTAGCTCATTATCAATGTCCTTGCAAAATAGAGAATTATGTAACTGCAACACTCTGTTTCCACTCAGACACAGGGCTCCGAGAGAGCGGTGCCGTGTATTGTGTTGGCTTTCAAGCAGTGGATTGTGTTGAGCTTGTTTGAATATCTTTGGATAAATGACTGAGGGACGTCTAAGTGCAGATGTGTTTGTGCTAGATGAGGCTTATTGTTTTACTGGATGAAGAGCTTTTCCATTTCGGGAGCCCCCTTTCCTCCCATCACTTTTTTTTCATCTCTTACGTCAATGCTTCCAGACTGTCACTGAGCGTAAGGGTTTTCCCACTCGGTGCCTCCTGAGAGCCGCCCTGCTTTTGCTTTCTTTCTATCTTTTTTTTTTTTTTTTTTTTGCAGGCTGACAGGCTTCCGAACAGGCCGGAGAGGAAAACTTAAGCAGAAATTCTGAATCAGCTTCCTGACTACCCTGCCAGCTTCCACATGTCTTTTGTTAGGATTCTCCTTTTCTATCCAAACAGGTGTTTCTTTAGTAAACCTGTAAAGTAATTTGTCTCTTTTTTGTCCCACTTATTGAAATGCCAGCGAGAACACAGAGATCATGGCGTCAACAGGATGTGCGCTCAGTTCCTGTCATTGGACTCGAGGGTCGCAAAACAACAAAGATGGGAATGGCTCCCAGGGGTTTGGAAGTTGTAAAACGATAGGCATGTCCCAGCGGAGGGTTTAAAAGCAGTCAAACAACCAGCCTGGATGGATCAAGCAAGAAACTCTCAGCTTTGAGTCCAGACGTTTTAATTACCTCCACAAATCCAGCTGAGCCTCGTGACCGCCGGGGTTAGAACAAAAGTACACTTCATGTCTCAAACAATCAGTCCTTACCCCCATCCCATCGTCCAGTTGTGAAAACATGCATGACCTACCTAGAGAGGCTTTCACACACACACTCTGTCACACACACACACACACACACACACACACACACACACACACACACACACACACACACACACACACACACACACACACACACACACACACACACACACACACACACACACACACACACACACACACACACACACACACACACACACACACACTTTTAAACAGACTCAAGACTGTTGGCTGTTTTGTGGAGCTGGAGCAGCTGACGTCAGTGAAGCCCGGTGACTTCATTCGTCCGCTGCAGCCTGAGGAGGTGACAGACAGACGGACGGAGAAAGGTGACACTGAACGAACAAGCTGCGAGCACACAAGCCAGAAACGAGGAGCGGAGGAAGCCTAAAGAATGTTCCAAAGCTCGCGTAGTCAGAGAACGGAAAAGCAAACAAAGGTACAAGAAATTTCTGACAGTCAAAAGATAAACGAATACATCACAGTTCAGCTGCTGGCGGTTTCCTTCAGGATCACATGCTGTCATGAGGAGTGTGTCTGGAGAGTGTGTGTCCGGCTCACTCCTTCCTTGTGAGATGTTTTAACCCGTTAAAATTTAAACAGCCCAGCAAAGTTGCAAATCCTTCTGAAGATTTCAAACATACACAATAAAAAAAGGAGTCACAACTCTGAGATGAATGCACATGTAACATAACTGTGTCACCTTTCCTCTCTCACATGTTGACAGCAGGGAGAGACACTTAACCCTGAACAAGATCACCTCACGATTTGTACTCGTTTTACTGTTTTGTTTGTAATCAGACCATTTTTACATTTGTCCTGTTATTTTCATGTGTGAGCTTCTGCACGATTCATCAAAAGGCTTCTTATTCTGCAAGGATGGCCACATGGTTTGTGCTGATGACAGCTGTTTGCTTTAGTTCATGCTTCAGGCAGCTTCTGTTTACTGCATGGTTTTATTAGCAGACTATTGATGCCTTTTACAGCTTAATAATGAGCATCTGAGGACAAACTTTCTACCAACGATTCAGACTTTTTCAAATGTTTATTATCGCAAGCATGTGGCCTCATGCATAACACCAGCTCAGTGGCCTAGCGGTAGAGTGTCCACCCTGGACTGGGACATCGGAGTTCAAATCCTGGTAGGCTCATACCAAACACTTTAAAATGGGACCCAATGCCTAAGGATTGGGAGGTTATAGTCCCTGAGTGTGGATAACCCTCAGGGCTATGCTGGATGACTCCTCCTCCCTGTAGGTCTCGTTTCCCTGGGGTGTACCCCAAGGTTCCATTCATGACCCATTACTATTCTCCCTCTATATTCTGCCTTTAAGAGCCATTCTCAGGCAGCATCAAGGCTTTAATGATCCCTGACTCCTGTAGATCCCCTTGATACATAACGTCACACACTCAAGTCAAATTACACAGAAGCTTCCGGAGGAGCCAAATGAGAAAAGGGGGGCTTTATTCTTGTCTTGGCCCCCAAAATGCCTTGAAACGAATAAGCGTGTTTGACTGATAAGTGAATAAGTGTGTTTGACTGATTGTATCAATTTCCAGAATCCTGGGTGCATCAATGACTGCATCAGGAAAATAAATTTCTATGAAATCCACGAGACGCAAATCCAAAAAAAAAAAAAAAAACCAATAATAATAAATTCAAAAACGTTTTGTTTGAAACATGAAAAAACTAAAGTGACTCTTACGTCATCCAGCTTTAACATGCAAAACTGAGAGATGAAAATGTCCCCTACTTAGCATGTTAGCTTGACATTAGCATCCACCTAATTAATCACTAGCATAGCTGCAGGAACGTGTTGCTAATTGACGCATGTTTTTGATGTCTGCCTTGGCTGCAATGGCAGTAACTGTTAGCTTTGTGGTGTTTGGTTGAAATTAAAATGTACAAATGCAAGAACAACTAGAAAGGCAGTGAGACGTTAATTGCGAATGTTGGTGTCTGTGAGGCAGACTAATTCATCACACAGCTGCTGGCTGGACTCAGAGAGAGAGAGAGAGAGAGAGAGAGAGAGAGAGAGAGAGAGAGAGAGTAATGGAATGTAATGGCTGTAACAGAATGCTCACATAGATGCCAAAGCCTACTGCACAACCCGATGTGCGTCATAGCTCTCACAGCTGACAGCATGTCTCCAAGTGTGTGTGTGTGTGTTAATCTCTTTACTGCCACAGCAGTCTGCTACTAATGCATGAGCCAAATCAAAGCCCTGGGTAACGTCACCACAGTGATGAGAAGCATGACAGCGCTGCACATTAAATAAATGTGCAGAAATGGACTATGAGGTGCGGGAGGAAACTTTTGTTCCTAAAGGTGTCATACCCTCCACAAAAGCCTGGTGACAGTCAGAAGTTGCAGTCAGGGGAGGATTAAGGTGTACAGGGGCCCATAGGCTACACTTGTTCGGAACCAAAAATGCTTGATCGAAGCGAAATATTCTTATCCTATATTCTTATCTGCAGATATTTATTTTAATTAGGGGTGTCAAACAACTAAAAATGTTAATCTAATTAATCATAAGATATTTGTGAATTAACCATGGTTTACCAATATTTTCTGGCATTTTCATCCATTTCACCCCAGCAGCCAGGATCCGGGGTTAAGTTAGCATCCACCATCAGCGTCACCTGGTTAGGACCCATCAGAAACTACTTGAAGCAGGTCTGCCTCTGCCCCCAACTGGACAATATCAGCTTCTCTGTGACTGCTCGTTCCCTCCTTCGAGCTAGCATCATGAACCTCTGCCGCTCCAGCTAGCATAGTTCCGTTGCCTTCATCGTGAATGTCTTGCTTTTCTCTAACCTGCTGTTGGGTCCAGCAGCAGGTTTAAAATATCCTGACAAATTTGGGATTTTTTGCAGAAGATTTTTGTGCTTTTGTTTTTTGTTTCTCTCCATTTTTCTTTTCTGAGCGCCACTCTCATATTTTCTTTCTGACATTTTTTTTCATTTTCCCTCCTTAACTGCAGCAGCCTATGATACATGAATATGACGTGTCACATGACACGTTACTTAACTCAACACCGCCACAATGTTTACCCAATCAGTGTCGCTTATGATTTTGTCGGCCAATGCAGTTGAAGAATATTCTTGCATGTAAATTTAAATAAAATCATATATTTTTAGCTGGCCAGTGGGGGCCCAGAACACACGTGGGCCCCTAGGCTTAAGCCACGTCAAGCCTGTGCATTAATCCGGGCCTGGTTGCAGTAGTCCATTTTAGACCTTGATAGATAGACAGGCTTCACATTTAAGACCTTCTTCAACCTTTAAATAGGGGACAGAAGTTTGGACTTCACATGATGGAACTGAAGTTTATTTAAATGCAGATCAAAATTGTATGTTTGCAAAATGCATTTATTGCTTCAGAGTTTCAGAGCTAAGAGGCCTTGCAAAAAATGTGAAAGAATTGTTTTTGGAGCAGAAAATTTGCAAATCTTGGACTTTTAAATTACTTTGTCTATTAAAATAGAAGGGAATTAAATATATAAATAATTTATTGCAATCAATCAGTGTGGGATATGCTGAGTGTGCTGCTGCCAGCAAAACCAAGACGATCAAGTAGGATCACATGCTTACAAAGGACTGGTGTGCAGGACATTCTTTTGGTGGGTGCAGCACTATTCTTGTTAAAATATTTGGCTGTGTGTTCATTTGAATTCATGCCAAATCTTAGCCTCGAACGTTTGATTTGGGTTTCTTTTCATGTGTTCCAAGCTCAGACTCTCCAACACCAGGGTGCTGATGAACTGCAACTGAATGAGATCGGGTGGATTTAAAAGTCACCCTGTGCCTCTTCACCCAAATCAAACGTGAAACTCAAAGAAACCAAAATGACCACTCATGATAAAAATGAAGAAACTTTTCTGGAGTTCTCCCTGACAGCCCTCGAAACACCAAACACCAAGCATGCTTGGGCTGGTGGTGTTCAGCAGGTCTGAGGCAGCAACAAACTCAGTTGAGCTGAGTCTTGACGTGAACTTCCGACCGCTGTTTATTTACTCAGCTCCACGAGCTCCACAGATCCTCTGGAATTCATTCCTGCCCCACCAGAGAGCTTGATTATGTGCAGTGACGCATGTGCACAGTTTCTCACTCACGTACGCACAATTAGGAGGGTGCTAATCTCACAGGGAGGGGAAAGATCTGAAGGACTTCCTAGCAGCTGCATAGTGTTTCTGAGTGTGTTTTATCAGCTTCAGATCACACTCAGGGCTGCTTGTTTACAGTAAGTTTGGCTCAAACACAAATAGTCTCTAATGCAGCAGTTCTCATTGCTGACTCTGTATCATCGACCTCATGAGTCCGAGTTCCCCTGTTGTCATCAGGCCTCAACTTCCTTCTGAATTATTCAGCGTGGAAGTTGTATCTCACATCAGAGCCATCTGCTTTTTGCGTGTGTGTGTGTGTGTGTGTGTGTGTGTGAGCAGGATGTAAGGAAAAGAAGGTTCACCAAAATAATTTTCCAAAACTGTTTCCCAAGTCTAGCTCAGTTGAAAGCTCTGAAGGAGAAGGCAGTACAACAAGCAACATTCTTAAAGACCAAGTTCACTGATTATTTTCAACACGTTTGCCTTGGTCTCTAGTATAAATGAATTCCTTGTGAGTCGATCTCTGTAGGAAAAACAGCTCTGGTGCTCCTGTTTCAGGAAAAACGAAGTGAGTCAGAGCAGAAGTGAGCTGGATTTGGAGACTTCCTGATATTTGGACATCTCTTTTTAGATTGGCACACAGTAGCATGACTGACTGTGCTTGCTCTGCAATGTTGATATTTAATCTCCACAAACAACATAAGCCTGGAGAAGTTCTGCTGTGTGGTGGAGCTGCTTATGCTAATGGTTAGCATCTACTAGCTGCGATGTGCTCTGCTCTCTCCTGGAGCCAACAACAGCTTTCCTAGGTCACGGCTCACAAGCTGAGATGGGTGAGTCCATTAATGCTAATTTGGCAATGATGCATGCAGTTGTCCAAAAGTTTCCCCATCTATTTTCTATCAGCGACTAATGCAGTAAATAGGGTAGAAGACTATTTTCACTTTCAGCCTGCATGTTAAAATTGATCATTTTTAAAGATAAGAAGCAAAAATAATTTTTCTTCTGTGAATTAACAAATTAGCATCTGCATTATTTCATTTATTTGTGCATAATTTTACCTAATTAGATGGTTTTTACATATTAGCCTATCCATCATAATCATTTTCTGGGTTTTACTTCTGCTAAACCTTATTAAAGTTGAAAAAAAATGACCTGGAGAAGACCTGCTTCAGGTCTACACTCCTCTCGTGACCTGTTTAAAAGAGAGTTTGGTTTTTGTAAAGATAGTTGTGAAGTATTCACGAGGGTTGGGTCAGATTCTCTGACAGGGAAGCTGACCACTCTACATATTTAAAATTAAAACTACAAAAAGGTGTTTCTGTAGTTTGCAAAAGGCTGAACTGTGGATTTCCAGCTTTGCATCAGTTTCACAAACTACAGTATGTCTGGATAACTTGACACCCCCAACAGTTAACATGTAACACAAACACCTGACCTCATGTTTAGGAAAATGTAGTGACAAGGTAAATAACCACCTGATGGAAATATATCACAAGGTACAAATCATCTCTGTGCTGCTGGGTTTAGCAGCATTTCTGTGGCTTTAGATGTTTTTGATGGCTTTTTGTGACTTTAATTTAATTGCACAAACAGTCGATTATTGAAACCATATTCTGAACGTGTCTGAGTGCGAGTTTATTTGTGAACCACGAGTCCTTCGCAGAATCACTGAGTCTAGGTGAAATCCTCTGGACTTCCTGTGCAGACGCTCATGTAGCACCAGCTCAGGGACTTCTTGTACTGGTCATATGAATCCTGCCCTTCTTTGCCCTGGATGACCCCCACGCTGAACCGTTACGACCCCATGGAATCAGCTTACACACACACACACACACACACACACACACACACACACACACACACACACACACACACACACACACACACACACACACACACACACACACACACACACACACACACACACACACACACACACACTAAACATAGCAGGCTGAATCACCTCTGCCTCAGAGCTTTACAGATGCTAAAGAGGGCAGCTTGAAGGGCTTCAGTGTCAGACAGACGTCACCGTCACGCTTAAACACACATGGAACGACTTAGTCCATCTGTGGTCAGTAAATTAAAGTTTAAATAATGATCAAAATGTGCAGGATAGCGACGCTCATGCACCCAGACTGGACACCACTGTTCTCATCCGAATCAGAATCAGAGCACAAAAGAGTTGAGGTGCAATGTAATGATTGAGAAGAGCTTCACAGGCTGAAGAACACATCCTGTTGTCATTTAAATGTTTTTTTCTAATTCCTTATTTGGTCAAACGCTCAAAGGACAATGATCACGTGATGCAGTGGGTTGGACAGCATTTTTGAATGATCTGTTTTCCTGAAATGGGCCTTGACAAGGAATCTGAGCTAAACCAAACACGAAGGTCAGGTCAGATGTTTACACTCCTGCAGAGCCGTAAGAGCTTGTAAAACCTGTTCAAGCTGTAAAGTTTAAAAACACAACGGACTGACTCACGCTTTATGTTTTCACTTGTCACTAACGGACTCCACCTTTTTCCAGGAGAGCCTTTAATGGTTTTTGTTTTGAGGATGATCTCAAAATTGCCTCTTCGTTGTCCACATCAACAAAATGAATTAGAATTTTATTCTTAGGGGTTTCAAGACCTAAACACAAACCAGGTGTGGCCATGCCTTCTCTGTTTTTGCCCCAACTCTGGAAACAACTCTCTCCAGACCCCTCCTTTTTGCACCTGATCTGATTTTCTGTCCTAACTATTTTACAGTATTTTATTGCTGCTTATTATGGTTTTATTTTGGTTTTATTCAGTTGTTTGTCTTGGTTTAATTGTGGTTTTTACTTGTTTTAGTCTCTACTTTAACCTTTTTATGTGTTTCATTACTTTTGGTGGCATGAAGGTGCTCCATAAATACGTAAAATAAATAAAAGTTTTTATTTCTACTCCTGTTGCATTTTGTTCCTCGCATAAAAAATATATTTTACTGCTTAGTGGCAGAATTTCTGACAAAAATAATACTTATTTTTCAATATTTGATTTGGAGCACTAAGGGTAATAATTTAATAAAAGAAAAAAGATATAAAATAATGCTGATAATATCTGAAAATATTGATTCAAGGCAATAATCTTAAGGTTTATTAAAAAATCTCCTATTTTTTAATTAATACTTCAATAAGATACAGAGAAAAAGGTAATACTGATGTACTGCTTGTTATTATTTTACCTTTACACAAGTTTTCTTTTCTTTAATAATTTTTATGAATTAGTATTTCAACAGAAAAGACCCACTGTTAAAATTAACAAATGACTAAAATAATAAATGAAATGATGAAAAATGACATTTTATAAAAACACGCTCATGCAGTTTCATGTAAAAAGTTCATCTTTTGAAGGACACTTCTGAGTTTTGAGCAATTTTTTTCTTTTAAAACATTTTAAACATCGTCATGTCTGCTGCTCTGAAAGCAGAGCATGAAGAAAAGAAATGCACAGAAATTGGAATAAATTCTTACTTCTCTACATTTCAAGCCTGGAAAAGTCAGGTAAGTGTTAGGAAATATGTTTAATATTTAAATCCCAAACATGTAGCAGAGACCTTTTATTTTTTTACGACCTCGTGTCTGCAGCACCCATCTGATAGCTGGTATTTTTCTACCAGCTTGACCTTTCACACCGAGCAGTCATGATGGGACAGACCTCTCAACGTAAACCGTGAGCATGCTGGAACTGTAATGTAGGAACCATTTTCACTCCGGTAGAGCTTCATTTGGTGTTTGACTCGTCACTGTTGCCTTCACTTGGCTCGTGGATGGTTCAGTCTCTCATGTTGCACCAACTGACTCCCTCGTAGGCGTCAGACACCTGTCCATTCAGCAGGAAGGGTCAGATGCATCATCATCATCATCACCACTCTGCATCACTGAGCAACCACAGCAGGAAGGAGAACCGAGTCACCAGATGCTGGAAGAGGAACGGTAAAGGCGGTTTCCAGCAAATAACCCCACATCAGGCCCGGTATTATCAGACACACCGTCTGACTGTGTGTGTATGTGAATGCATGCATGTGCGTGTGTGTGTGTGTTGAGCTAAATGACAGAAAAAGAATCATGGAGGCAAAAGAAACTTTAGGAACAGAACTTTATTTAAATAAATAGCAACATATAAATAAACAATCTTTCTGGAATAAACATTCTCACCCTTTACTCTTTCTGCTCCCACGAGACACACACACACACACACACACACACACACACACACACACACACACACACACACACACACGCACACACACACACACACGCACGCACACACACACACACACACACACACGCACGCACGCACATACACGGTCATCCTCAGTCAAGTAACAGATCAGAAAACAAAACAGGAAATACTTCATGTTATCTGAAGTTTATCAAAAGGGCGATTTTGCATGATTCTTAGTGTGTGGAGTTGTGTGATTTTTCTTTTGTCCCATCATGAGAAACAAACAAATAATTTATGAGGAATACAGATAAAGTGCAAATGCTGCTTCTGTTTAAACAGTGCAGCTGAAAGGTCAAAGAAAGTATCAGAGGGGCGTCTGAACGAACAGCCTACGAAGCCATCCGTCATTCTTTCTTTTGTTTTATTCTTCAGTTTCAGAGACGGAGAGCTCCGATGGTGAATTTGTTTGGCTAAAGGCACAAGTGTTTGATGGTGACTGCAATCAACCAAAACTGCAGGGTGAAAACGTCAAACACTGCATGTTTCCAAGGCGGAACTTGGAAAAACACTGCTGTCCTATGAGATGTTTCACAGATATGAGACAATTTTACACACACACACACACACACACACACACACACACACACACACACACACACACACACACACACACGCACGCACGCACGCACGCACGCACGCACGCACGCACGCACACGCACACACACACACACACTGTTCACCTGAACTAATATTCTAGCCGACAGACAAAGTTCAGCTTCCTGCACGATGTGGTATTGCTATGTAGATATTTTTCTTTGTTTGTTTAATTTTCTTCTTCTTCTTTTCTAGAAAAGTGAAAAAAAAGGAATACAACCATGGTCCTGGTGGTAACAGCTAGAGGTACCAACGACAGAAGTAGCCGAAGCTGTGATCACCTTGAAATGGTCACTGACCACTGTGCTACATTTCGAGACAGCATTTGAAGTAAAACGTCAGTAGTGTGTCTTTGTTGGATTGTTCGTCTCTTGTGCTGTTCGCTCTTTGGTAAAACCCAAAATTAGTTTCTTTGTTAAAAATACAAACTAAAAGCGTAACTTTGACGTTTGAAATGCCTTCCTCTAAAGGTTTCTACAGTGTCCCGTTGTTGTGTTTCACAACAAAGTACCTCTTCTAGTCAGCTAGCTTGCACAGCAACATCTTAACGGTAAAATCAACCAACCCGACGAAAACCTCAGGCGAAAACGCACGTCGCTCGGATCTTTCTGTTGTGTTTCCATGTAAAATATTGCACTGTTCCCACAGTTTTTGTTCTGTCCATCTGATAAAACAGCTTTTCCCCTGACACCCTGGGGAGGTTTTTTTTTCCAGCTTCTGCTCAAGTTTCCAAACGGTGCTGCCTGAGGAGGTAGTAAAAGCATCTGCGACACGAAGGGCGCTCAGCGAGTCGAAGACAACATGAATCTGAGCGCCGGCGGCGCTGCCACGTTGACTGATGTATCGGTTGTGCTTTGCTCTATCAGTGAGACACCGTCTCGTCACCGGGTTTTGGCTGGTTAAGCAGTCTTTCTGCAGCTTGAGGTAAAAGCAGCATTAGCTAAAACAATCTTGCAGATGAAAAAAGAAAAATAACTGTCACAGTTTCAACAGAATCCTCTGTAAGCTCAGGGCGCTTTGCTGCATGTTCATTGCACCGCTACAGAGAAATGTCTGTTTAGAAAGGCGAAACAAAGAAGGAATTTTGGTCTTCTGTTCAGGCAAGTGACAAAAAGATGAGCTGAAGGAACTCTGACAACGGCGTCAGGCTGCGAGACAACCGTCACGTTTCAGTTTCAGCTCCTGTTTCATTCATATGGGTCCATCTGAGAGCTGGAAGAGTCTTTGAGTTTGTTATTGCTTCTCTGGGAGTCCGATACAAACTCAGCGCCTCGTCCAGAGTTTGGTTATTGCTTCGTCTTTAGCTTATATGATCTCAGAAACATACGGTGCACGTTCTCATCTGTGGACCTTTTGGTAAATCTTGCGTAAATGAGTCGTTAGCATCAGCTTTTTGTTCCGTCTGCTCACTTGTGCTGCGTTCTCCGCTTTACTTCACCATCACGCAGCTGCTGAGCTGCTGCTGTCCGGCCAGGCCCAGCTCCTGCATGTTGGGTTCGGCGCCGGGGGCCGGAGCCCTGCTCCACATGGACAGTTTGGTCGGGAGGGGGAGGGGGACCTGCGCTGCAGGATGAGGCTGCTGCTGGGAGCCGGTGTAAGAGGGGTGAGGGTGGGGCTGTTGGCTGATGTGCAGGCGTGCCTCGAGCAGGTAGGCAGTGGAGGCTACAGGGGACAGGGAGGAGGAGTAGCAGGTGGAGGAGGACAAGGAGCAGCCGGAGAAGGAGGTCTCGAGAGTTTGATGCCAGGGGCCGTGTCGTAGAGCCGTTGGGGGCTGCTGAGGAGGCAGGGCGGGTGGAGCGGGGGTATCACACATGGAGGAGGATGCAAACACAGAAGAAGGTGAAGAAGAAGATGGCTGTTGTTGTGCCAGGAAGAGCAGAGGATTCTGGGTAGGGCATGTCTGGGTGCTTTGGACCTGAGGCTGTGGTTGGTGCTGAATCTGTAGCATCCTGAAAGCCGAGGAAAGAAACACGTTCATTTATATTATCACACATAAATAAAGAAATATGCTGTTATATAATAATAATAATAATAATAATAATAATAATAATAATAATAATAATAATAATAATAATAATAATAATAAGTTAATCACTGTCTAATGGGATATACATGGGCTCTAATAGCAATGTGTCACAGTGAGTCTCACCTTTGCTGGTGCAGCACCTCCTCCAGCATGCTGCGGTGCTCGGAGAAGGCTGGTCCGAGAGATCCTCGGCTGCCGCGGTTACAGGAAGGGGGAGGAACAACTGGCCTGGTCAGACCCTTGATCTTATTTAATCCCAGAAGCCCTTTGGTGCGTGTGTTTTTCCTCAGCTGTTGGCGAAAAGCTTTCAGGCCTGCGGACAAAGTGATGGGAATGTGTTACTCCTCTGTAACTTTAATGTGACTCCAGTTCAGACCCGATCATGAAATCCGGTACCTTGTGTGAGGGAGGTGTCGGAGGCTCTGCGACCCTCCTGGAAGCTGGCAGTTGGCAGGCTGCTCTGTGCTGGAGGCAGGAGGTGGGAGGAGAGAGCCAGAGGAACTCCAGCATGCTGCAGAGCTCCACCTGCAGCACCAGAGGCCAGAAGGGTTGACATCTCCCCAACAGCGGCTTGCAAAGAAGGAGCAGTACTGGAGGAGGACTTCAGACAGCTGTCAGAGGAGGCTCCATCAGAGGGACTAACCACAATACCTGCAGAAACACAACAAGTCAGACATTAGAGCCATTAAGATCAATAGAGCTCAGATTGTGTGCGCTTTCTCAAACATATACTAACATGGAGGGTTGCACTGGTGGAACCGGGCGGAGACCTCGGCCAGAGTGTGTCTGCGGGAGGTGGATGGAGGAAGCAGCGGTCCGAGAGTTTGTGTTGCCTCCTCCTCTTCCAGGTCTCTGGGACGCACCTCTTCACTGATGCTCGTCTCCAGCAGACTGTTGGGTGAAATCGATCGGGTCCAGAGCAATCTGTTCAGGCTGGCCTCCACGGGGAACACCACCCGCTGGAAAAACAGGTGGAGGAAGACTGTTGGTTACTGACCGACAAAAGGATGGGACATAAAAAAGCTAAACAAGGTCTGATTTGCTACCTGGAATAATCCTCCCTGGTCACACTCCACCTCCGTGTACACAGGAGGAGGGTTTTTGGACGGGACTGAGAACGCTGTGGTTTTAAAACTCTCGCTGGACTCCATGATCACCTACAGGCAAGCAGAAAGAGCCAAGCACTTTAGCTTCCCGGCTGAGCGTCGAATCGGGGCTGGTTAGAGCTCGCTATATTGGGAGGGAGTGCTGACCTCTGGACCGCTGGAGTCAGAGGTGCTCCTGGGTCTCTGGTTCCAGCTCCCACACTGACGGCTGAGCTGCTGCGTGCGGTGTTCTCGGACTCTCTCCAGCAGCAGGTAGTAGATGGCAGAGAAGTGATTATAGCTGCTGCTCTGCAGAGACTGGAGGAAAGAACAGAAGATTGTTGACTTTGATTATAGAAAAAAACATAACAAAACAAGTATTTTGTGTTTTTCTTTTGCTCACTCACCTCGATGGTCCTCTGGCGATCGATGCCTAGTGTGTTCATGATGCTCAGCACAGGCTCGCTGTAGTCGCCCAGGTTGGAGTTGTACTCTGTCAGGGAATGGCTGAGGGTCTGCTGGGCAGCTGAAGGGTCAGCCAGCATCCAGCGGTGCTGCTTGATCTGGGCCACAGAGATCCTCTTGGCCGGATCTACCACCAGCATCTTGCGGATCAGGTTTTCACAATCTGGGCGGAGGCACAAAAATCTAATGAGTCTGCAGAATTCCCACAGACTTGTTGCTCTGATTTGTTGACAGGACAATAAATGGGTACCTTGGGACATGAAAAAGGGGATTCTGAACCGTCCTTCGGTGACTCGCTGCCTGAGAGCAGGAAGGCTCGGTCCGTCAAATGGAAGAGAGCCACACACCAGGACATAAAGCACCACGCCGAGGCTCTGTAATAGAGAAAGGCCGGGATGAGAGCGTGAATTTGGATTAATTCTACTTTTATTAACCTATTTAGATATTTTCCTATCTTGAGCTTACCCAAATGTCCAGCTGAGGCCCCTCGTACTCTTTCCCCTCAAACACTTCAGGAGCAGCGTAAGGCGGGCTGCCACACCACGTGGACAGAGGTTCTCCTGCTTTGTAGAAGTTTCCAAACCCAAAATCTGCAAAAAAAAAAGACATCAGCTTTTATCATTCAAGCCGTTCCAGTACAGATATAACACCCTCCTCCTTTCTGCAATCTGTCCCTTTATGTCCCAAAAGGACACATTTGATGAAAGAGCTGAACTCTTTCCCTCTGGCTGATATTAGTCTTAGTAAAACGAGAGAATTATTTACGTTTAATCAGCACACACACAGCGTGTTGATTTAATTAGAGCTGCTTAAGAATCCCAAAGCACCGCATGCTTGCTTCAGACCAATTAACTCTCTCTCTTTTACACACGCTTCCTACAGGCTAATGCGGTAACCATAGCAACAGTAATCGCTCTACTGCAAAACCCACCAGCCAGCTTGATGTTCATATTGGCGTCCAGCAACAGGTTCTCGGTTTTGAGGTCGCGGTGGACAATGTGGTGCCGGTGGCAGTAGTCCACCGCCGTGAGGATCTGCCAGAACTTCTTCCGCGCCTCATCTTCGCTCATTCGGCCATTTGAGGTCAGGTGGTCTGGAGGTAGAGGGGGTTATTTTAGTTCACATTTCAGTGTGTGTCAGACGATTCGGATCGACTGATTCATCTGGTTTGAACTCACCAAACATTTCTCCGTTCCTTGCATACTCCGTCACGATGTACAGCATGTCTTTGGTCTCCATGACCTAAAAGAAAAAACAAAAACAACTGGATGAGACATCTGCATCTGTTCCACACACGAGCCGGCTCGCTTCCTGCATTCCTGGCATGTTTTACCGACCAAACACATCAACTCCAGCCTTAAAATGAAAATTATTCACACACACACACACACACACACACACACACACACCAGCTGGTTAAATAGTTGGGAGTGTTTCCCTCAGGCTGGTACTTGTTGGCAGCAGATGCTAGTGTTGAATTTCAGAATTCCCACATCTCCTTATGTCAAAGACGCTGCACAGGCTGCTCACATGGATCCTGTTTTTGGTAATAGAAGCCAGCGTACGTGCAGCGACTCGACGCGGAGAACACTTTGTTTGACAGAAAGACGAGACTGCCCATCTTTTCCCCCTGAAGCCTACAGAAGGCCTGAGTTTCCTTTAAGGTCTCGGGGAAATGGCCGTTGAGCCGAATGGTTGCGCAACAAAGCAAATTTCATCAGATGACAAAGGCCTGTGTGCATAAGACCAGCTCTGAACTGAATGTCTTAAAATTCCAATGAATGGACGTGCTTTATTCTATTCAGCCAGCAGGCTGTTTGAGAAAACACACACACACACACACACACACACACACACACACACACACACACACACACACACACACACACACACACACACACACACATACATACACACACACACACACACACACACACACACACACACACACACACACACACACACACACACACACACACACACACAGAATGATTCAATACACACTCCACCAAGTGGGAAATGGTCTTTATCAGTGTGAGCTAGAGTTCGCTCAGTCGCCTTGAGGTGATGCGATTGTGAAGAGCCACCGTCGTACAACAAAAGCCTTCAGACCAGTGTTAGCTGCTTTGTTCCTTTTAGCTCAATCACCCTGATGTAGCTATTTCGTATTTACTAATATTGGTTAGTAGCATTGGCCATTCTGAATCCAGCTAATCATTTGTAAATGCATATCCAATGATCTAATTCAAATCTGTTCTACACTAAAAACAAAACCTTTCCCACGATCTGAACAACCTTTGGACTTTACATTAAAAGAATAACTCACTTTTAAAGGGTCAAACAATGTGTAGTGTTTACGGTTAATCTCTGGAAATATTCAGAATGTCAAAATGTTGTTGAAAATAAATTAAATGACGCCCAGTTTTGGCAAAATATTGGTGACTTTGTAACATATAACCATAAAAATCCAGTCTAAAATACATGGGAGTGGGTCTAAGTCTCTGAGCGACTCCATATTAGACGCCATGCTACTTTCTACAGGAGCCTGTGAGGGGAAAAAAACGCATTTACTGATGTGTAACAAACGGTTAAGAAACTTTTGCGTTGTTTTTCCCTCAATGCCACGGAATCTGATGTGCTTATCAATGCTTTTTGACCCTAATGGCCATCCGTTGGTAAGGTCTTACTCAAACACAAAAATACTGCTTGCTTGCAATGATTTATGTATGTACTGCCCCCTATCGCCAGGGAAAATACACACTGTCACTTTAAATAATATAAAGAGAAACGAGAGTAAAAGTGCCTCAAAAATCCTCAAAAGCATCTCGATCTCAAGGGATCAGAGTGAAATTCTGCAGCTGATTGATCAGATGAGAGTTCTTCAAGAAATTCAAAAGAGCTGGACAAACACCATCACAAGACCATCTCATGCCACTTCTCCTTGTGCGAAGGAGAGGAGGAGTTGTGAGGAGGAATGTGACCAAGACTACCTCGGTTAACCCAAATCCATGTGGCGGGTCACACATGGGTTACAAACACTCACAAGGAGCTTTGCACAGCAGCAAATACTAATGTTTAGATATTTTACATGCCAGGTGTCGTCAGTGACGGTGTGAAAGCTGTCATTCAGGATCAGGCAGCTCATCGTAGGACTTATAAGGCCAAAGATGATCTAAGGTTTTACCTCCTGTCATAAAATAAACTTCGATTAGCTCCTACGTGCAAAGTTCTTACTGCACGCGTGAGCATCTTTGCTGCCAACTTCGGCGGAGCACTCTTTAATTCCACAGTAAATCCTCACTCTCTGCTGCGTGCGTGGGATTAAACAAGCTCAAACTTTCAGCACCACGTTTGCTATAAATTAGGTGCTAATAAGAACAAATATGCATTAATCTATAAGAAAAAGGTAGAATCAATTCATATATTGACTTAATTAACAAGCTAATAAGTATTTAAGCTTTATACTCTCCTCTGCATATGCCAGACTCTTCCTTTTTGCAGCCCAGACACGATTTAACACTGAAATCTGGCTCAGATGTAGTATAATCATGACAATTAGCTAAAACAATGAATAAAAGAGCATTGTGTGTTTGTGTTTACTTTCTTTTGGTGTGTTTGTTGCCAGACGTGTGCCAGGGTGCTTGCAAGGTCGGCTGAGTCGGTGAAAGCGGATTCCTCCACCCTAAGTCTTCAATTTGATTAGGAGTAAAGCAGCGCTTTGTGGGGCAGCCTTCACGTGACGCTCAGACACATTGCTCTTGGCTTTAACAGGTGCTAATGTGGCTTAGCGTACCGACGTATGCACACATCCCTTCACCATAACTCGCCAGAATGTTCTCACAAATCTGCAAATCACCCCTTTTCACGGTATGACTGACAACATCTCAGATGTGCACTATTCCCACCATAGACACTGGCCTGCAACCATCACATGCACATTTGAGGGGACACTAGAAAGCAGGGAGGTCAAAGGGGATTGCAATAATGCTGCTCTGCTGTAATTTGTTCAAACATGTCATCACTGCTATGATGCACAAAACCAGCATATGTGCATGCGAAAGAAAAAAAACACAATTTGAGTAAATTTAAATAAAAACTCACCTGATAGAGCTTGATTATGTGAGGGTGATTCAACAGCTTCATGATCTGCACCTCTCTGTAAATCTTCTCCAGGTTGGAGGGATTCAGCCTGGTCTTATCTATAATCTTTATTGCCACCTAAAAATTAGAAATAAATAAAAGTTAAATCTGTGCAAAAAAACAAAAAATTAAAGATAGAATGAGTTGTGCATTGCAGGAGACAGGAGTCTGACCTGCGTTTTGGTGACTTTGTGTTTGGCCAGCTTCACCACTGCAAAGTTTCCTTTCCCCAGGGTGCGGATGATCTCATAGAAGCCGACCTGCAGTGGCCTCCCCTGGGCAGGAGAAGGCTGCGCGCCCCTGCTGGTGTCCGTCATGATCACCATGTTTGTAACAGCGCTGGGACAAATGAAGGCTGCAGAGACAGCACACAGGTGATTTTAGATCTCATGGACGTTCTCCTGTTACGTGCCGCGAACTTGTCGGAACAACGTGAATCAGCGATATGGTAGAAACAGGATTTTAAAATAAATTAAAATAATTTTTAATTAAAAATGAGTATTTTAGTAAAAGATCCCAAATTTATATATAAAATAACTTTTTTCATCTTAAATAAAGTTTTAAAAATGGGGCAGGTGTTGCATTAAAACCGTAAATAAAGATATGTATTGAGAATGGCACTTAGTGTTAAATTCATAATGAATCAGTAGAAAATGTGACAAAGTCTTACCTTAAAAAGAGATAAATCACCTCCTCTCACAGTTCAGACAGCTGTGTGACAAAAAGTGAACCATTCCACCTGAGCGCCGGAAATAATCACACCAATAAGGAAAAAGTGAAAATCAAATTCAAAAAGGAAAAACTATTACTTCCGTTCTTATTGAGTTTAAGCTACGGTTTCTGGCCGGGACTGTGCTGCGGCCGCTGTGTGCCTGAGAGCTCCACCGGAATGCGGAGCTGAGGGCTTCTGCACTCACAGGGGGAACTCCTCCTCCTCCTCCCTCCCTCTCTCTCCTTCCTTCCCTCCCCTCCACCATAACAAATTGATACCAACCTTATTAACGTCACACCCGCGTCAGCGCTACGGGCTGGGTGCACGGCAAGGCCGGGCTCGAGCGCAAGGCACTGGTTGCCGGGCAACCGCGCGGCTAGGGCGCACGGTGACGCGAGTGCTGATGGATGGGTTGCTTGGAGATTGGGACGGTGACGTCAGTCGTAGAGATGTGTCACCACGTGATGTTTCCCTCTGCCGGGCTGCAGCTCGGGGTGCAGCATTCACGCGCATGCGTACCTTAGAGCGGCAGCGCGTGCGGTTTCAGCAAGAACAGAACAGGCTGCATCTGGCGATCCATCCTAAAAAGAATTCAATTGTTTATGGTACAATCATCACAAAAATCAAAACAAACAAACAAAAATAAATCAAAACCATAAAAAACATAATAATAATAATAATACAATTTTTTTACTACCACTACTACTTCTACTACTACTACTATTATTATTATTATTATTATTATTATTATTATTATTATTATTATTATTATTATTATTATACCAATAGGATGGGAATAATTTCAGTAATGAGCTGGTCCTCTAGAGAACATTTCAGTGGTATTTCAAACAAACCTACCTGGGGGGTTATCAAAAATATGGGGTCATTGCATGATTAAAAAAACAGGTATGAAATAAGCCTAATATCCATCGGTGCAGACGTTATGTTAGTTTGCAGCTTACATGGCTGTATTGACTTTAAAAACCTTTCATTACAGAGATTTTGACTCATGAACTTCTCTGTTAATCAAAGTATGATTGCAAAGCAAGCCCAAATAGTCAGCCCTCCACCACCATGCTTACTTGTTTGA